>NC_141685.1:1919671578-1920290839 GCF_964263255.1 Lissotriton vulgaris
GGGCTCCGGGGCTCCAGGGCTCCAGGGCTCCGGGGCTGCAGGGCTCCGGGGCTGCAGGGCTCCGGGGCTGCAGGGTTCCGGGACTCCAGGGCTCCCGGCCTGCAGGGCTCCGGGGCTGCAGGGCTCGGGGCCTGCAGGGCTCTTGGGCTCCGGGGCTGCAGGGCTCTGGGGCTGCAGGGCCCCAGGGCTCCAGGGCTGCAGGGCTGCGGGGCTCCGGGGTTGCAGGGCCCGGGACCCATAGAGCCCGTCCCGGGTAATTTGCCATGCGGCGGGCCGGGGGAGGGGGCCCCGGATGCCTGGGAGGTGTTGCCTGGGAACACAGCCCATCTGATCCCCGGCAGAGAACCGCCTGCCCGGGAGGGTGTCCGGGTATACCCTTGCTCCGAGTAATCTGGAGGAAAATTACCCCCCTTTCTTGTAATCCGTGCACTCAAGGTGACAGAGGGGACCCAGGCGCAAATGTGCCCGACCTCCTGGAGCCCTGCCTGGAATCCGGGAGGCGAATGGCACCTCATCGGGACTTCCAGGGAAGCCTGGCCATCTGGTCGCCCCATAGGAAAGCATTGGGCGTGACCAGATGGCCGAGGCGAGAGGGGCGACCAGATGGCCGGGACTGAAATGATGCCAATCTGCTAGCCCCGAGCCTCCGCGGGAGGGCTCCCGACTGCCCTTGCAGGGCTACGGGGCTGCAGTGCTCCTGGGCTCCGGGGTTTGGGGACTGCAGGGCTCCGGGGCTGTAGGGCTCCGGGGCTCCAGGGCTTGGGGACTGCAGGGCTACGGGGCTGCAGGGCTCCAGGGCTCGGGGACTGCAGGGATCTGGGGCTGCAGGGCTCCGGGGGCTGCAGGGCTCCGGGGCTCCAGGGCTCGGGAACTCCAGGGCTCCGGGGCTCCGGGGCTGCAGGGCTCCTGGGCTCCAACCGGCCCGGGAAGATCAGGGAGTCTGCCCAGGCACGAGGGACCCCTGTCCCGGGCACACGAACCCTCAGGACGTGCCCCCATTTTCCACTTTTTTTTCGCAAAATTCTGCGTAGTGTGCGTAGTGGCACAACGCCCAGCCATAGAAGAAACCAATGAGTGACTGATTGCTAGTTTGGTAGGGGGTTTGTGTAGTAAGGTGGGTTTTGGTACACCGTAATTCACTGAGGTCCTAAGTCTTTATGCACAGTTTTGTGTATGAGCAGAATTCCTGGAATAGTAGTTACAACAAAAAGGCTCGATAAAGGGCTTGCACTTTGAATATGAATATAAAATAGAAGAATAGTTGATAATCTTAGCTAAGGAATGCAGCAATTAGATGTGTGTATGTGTGGATGATGTGTAGATTGAGTAGAAGATGAAAAACGTGAAAAATAAGAAAGGTTGGAGAGACGCAAACTACCCACTGCATTGTCAGTGAAGTGGATCTTTGGATTTCCAGGTCATTACACAGATAGGGTGTTGGATTCCGCAGTGGGAGCAAGAGGAACTAGTACAACAACTAAGGAAGAAAGCTAGTGCATAAAGTACACACAGTTGGGCAGATTTACAAGGTCGTGGGAAAAATGATGCAAAAGTGGCGCAAGGGGCTTGTAAACCTGCCGCAGTGTGTGGTAGAAAAGACGCAAGAATGGACAGAAGTGTGCAAATTACCCACTGCTATTCACCGGTAGTAGTTACCAAGAAGGCTGAATAAAGGGCCTGCACTTTGAATTTGAATTAAAGAAGAATAATTGATAAGCTTAGGCAAGAATGGTATCAAGTAGGTGTGTGTATTTGTGGTTGTTGTGTTGACTAAGGTGAAAAATTAGAGAGGTTGCAGAGATGCAAACTTTCCATTTCTTTGTAAAGGAAGTGGGTGTTTAGTTTTCCAGTGCATATATATATTCACTGAAAAAAAAACATAGGTTTCAGGCACGTTATAGTTAGGAATTAGCATTTAAAAAACCTTAGAAATTCACTGAAAAAACCATAGGTTTCAGCCACATTATAGTTAGGAATTAGCATTTAAAAAACCTTAGAAATATACTAAAAAAAACCCATGTTATAGTTAGCTGGACATTTCTCTCAAAACAATTGAAATTCCCCCGTTATAGTTAGTTCAGCGCAAGTTATAACTAACTATAACGGGGGAATTTCAATGGTTTTGTATGAGAGAAATGTCCAGCTAACTATAACATAGGTGAAACCTACGTTTTTTTCAATGAATTTCTAAGGTTTTTTAAATGCTAATTCCTAACTATAACGTAGCTGAAACCTATGTTTTTTTCAGTGAATATATATATATATATATATATATATACATATGCACATCCACCTCCAGAGAAACCGAAGGAAGTAGCCACACACGAGGACTGAGAAGAGAGGTTCTTTATTAGTTAAGCAGGTAAGGCGTTATGCATTTCGGCGTTAGCCTTCCTCAGATGCCACTGCCCAACTGCTAGAACGTGCGCCCAGCTCTGTTATAGTCTCTGCAGCACTCTTTAATTGCTTGGTGCACGCCTGCCCCAACCATGTGATTGTTGATTGCAGTGTCGATCTACTGACACTACAACTCCCAGCATACTTCAATCTGGACTGATGATACGTGGGGAAAACCAAAGAAAAGTTCTTGTATTTTCAGGCGTATGTTGAGCTGAGCGAACTCCCAATAGTCTTTATGAAAACCTGAGAACCCCTCAAGTCCCCGCAATGCCGCTTCAACCCACAGGGTACAGGTCCGCCAGGTCGTGGGTCGGCAAAAATTCACCAAATCCATCTGTGAAGTGACAGACTGCTCTCATGCAGCGTTCCGTGCTTTCCTGTTAGGCTGTAGGTGGACTGCCTTGTGCCAATACCTTGGCGGAAGAAACTGCGTGCGCAGACACCATAAAAAGGCAGCCAGCTTCATGAAACGGGAGCTCCTTGCCGTGTCTCTGGATAATACGGAAATATGCACATCCACCTCCAGAGAAACCGAAGGAAGGAGCCACACACGAGGACTGAGAAGAGAGGTTCTTTATTAGTTAAGCAGGCATATATATATATATATTTATTTTTTTTGACACACTGTATCCCAATGTGAGCCAAACTCGAGACAAGGTGAAGGTTACCAGCCTTTATTTCAGGTGCAAATCGATGCGCGGGACAGTGCACTAAGCAGTCCTTTCAAACCCATGGCGGGTCTTATCTGCGGCAGGTATCAGCGCATTAAAATTGATTAAGGAATTGCTGGCACTACAACTCCCATAACTACATTGACGTGAATAATGGGCGTGACATTTCATAAAGGAAGTTGTTGCCTACCTGCAGCGCGAACTTTTCATGTATGCCTCTGAAGAAGGGATGGCCCAGAAACACGTCAGGCTTTGAAAGGACTGCTTATTGCACTGGCCCGCGCATCCATTTGCACCTGAAATAAAAAATGGTAACCTTCACCTTGTCTCGAGTGTGGCTCGCATTGCGATACCGTGTCTCAAAATAAATAAATAAATTAATAAATAAATACATATATATATATATATATATATATATATATATATATATATATATTCACTGAAAAAACCATAGGTTTCACACCAGTTATAGTTAGCTGGAAATTTTACTGATATAAAACCATTGAAATTCCCACGTTATAGTTAGTCGGACTCACTATAACTTGCGCGTGCAATGCACTGCTGATGACATCACATATTACATCACTCATGACATGGTCAGTGACATCACTCATTTCAATGGTTTTATATCAGTAAAATTTCCAGCTAACTATAACTGGTGTGAAACCTATGGTTTTTTCAGTGAATTTGATAGGTTTTTTAAATGCTAATTCCTAACTATAACCGGTGTGAAACCTATGGTTTTTTCAGTGAATTTCATAGGTTTTTTAAATGCTAATTCCTAACTATAACTGGTGTGAAACCTATGGTTTTTTCAGTGAATTTCATAGGTTTTTTTAATGCTAATTCCTAACTATAAGTCTCACTTTATAAATAAGACTGTTAGCACTCTAGTTGTTCTTTAGAACACTCTGGTACATTCTGTCATTGGGCTACAGTTGGGCTACATCTAGTTGAAATTTGGGCTACATTTACATTTTTTGGTCTCTGGTGGCCATCTTTGGGCTACATTGGGCTACATTGGACTACATTTGGGTTACATTTTGGCATTTTGGCATATATATATATAGCCCAATGTAGCACAATATATATTTTATCAAAGTTAATTTTCGTAAAAACCACTTAAGAATAGGGCTACCAGTCCCTACAATTTTTCCCATTTTTTTTTTTTTTTTGTTGCTTTTGAGCGCTCCCGGTGCGCTTCCCGGGGAGCGCCCCGAAAAGCGTACTTTTATAAAGCGCCCCCGGGCGCGCTCCGAGGAGCGTCCCGTAAGCGCCAATATCGCGAACGAAAACATGATCATGACGTATCGCGTAGCCGCGTCCGCGTGATACGCACGGCGTAAGCGCACCCGGAAGTACTCGAGCGAATACGATCGCGCAACGTAAACATCCGACGCGCTTACGCTACGCGACCCAGAGCGCCCCCGGGCGCACCCGGGGGCGCGTAGCGTAAGCGCGTCGGATCATGTGACCTGAAAATAACACTTTTCATTGGTTCATAACAGTTTTAGTTTCATAATGATGAAGCCCCTGGTCTTGTGACCTGAAAATAACACTTCTCATTGGTTCAGAACAGTTTTTTTTCTAAATGATGAAAGACCCCACCTTTTTTCCTTATTCTGACTTTGTCCTTTGACTGAGGAAGACCTGTTTGTACATCTCTGTACCTTTTTGATATTAATAATGGCTTCAGTAGCAGCAGCAGCTGGTGCATCTGCCCCACCACCACCACCACCACCACAACCACCAAGAGGACCACCTCAAGATTATATTGGTGGTCAAGAACAGGAGGAGGAGGAAGAGGAAGAGGAGGAGGGGAGGAGAAGATGGCTGCCTGAAGAAAATACTCCATACAAACCCAAGCCACACATTATATGGGAGTTTTTTTCAATCCCAGAGGGCAAGAAAAAAGTTAATGCGCCCAAGGTAACTTGCCTAATCTGCAATGATGAACTTTCACGGGGCAACCCAAACAAAAAATATTCATTTGGTAACTATACCATGATTCGTCATATGACCAGAAAGTACCCAAACAACTACTCTCGTGCTGAGTTCAGGGAACTGGCCAGTAACCTCCCCAAGTCGTCAAGGACCACCTCCCAAACAAACCAACCCACTTCATCAGGACCAGAAACATCCGAGATGATGCCTTGCATTCAGCCAAGATTTGCTGATTTTAAAATCACTTGTTCTGCATGTGGCAAGCTTATCGCCTATGGTGAAAAAAGCGTTAAGCTCATCGTCCTTGCAGGTGATAATCACAAGTGCCCCAAAAAGAAGTAATTTTTTGGGTTTTTTATTTTTTTGCTCCAGTTGAGCCAGTTTCAATTCCCTTTTTTTGTTTCTCCCCCTAAAAAAATACAAAAAAAATATAAAACTGTTTTGAAAAGCCAAAAAAAGTTCAAAAAGTTCAAAAAACACAAAAAAATATAAAACAACAAAAGAAGAAAAAAAAAGTTCTTTTTAGAACTACCTCCAATTTCTAAATAAAGGCTTCTTTTTTTTATAATCTGTCATCTTTTTCCCTCATTTTACGCTCCCCGGTGCGCTACCTGGTGCGCGTACCGGGCGCTTCCCCCGCGAAAACGAAAAAAAAAAATATTTTAAATGCCCCGCGGGGCCCTTTTATAGCCCCCACATCAAACCTAGGGGGTCAAGGGGGGTCTACCCTGCCCCCTTATGGTCATTTCCCTCTTTGTTTTGCCCACCTCTCGTGTCTCGATCCTACCGAGACACAAGATGGCGGCCACTCCGGACTGTTTCGAATGTTTACAGACAACTGAGAGCCAATCAGCTTTCTGCGCGCAAGTCGCGTGGCGCGCCTGGAGCGCTCTCCGGTGCGCGCACCGGAGAGCGCCTATAGATATATATATTTCTTTGAACCTAAATTACTCAAAATCCACTGGAGCACATATCTTGAGACATAGCAAAGGCACATCGGGCTACCAGTCCCTACAATTTTGCCAAGTTTGATGGAAATCCATTCAGCCGTTCGGGCTAAAAGTGAAATCGACCGCCCTATGGAAATTAACATGGGGAAAACGCGTTTTGGGACCCCCCTTTTATCTCGGCCCCCGCTTGACGTATCCCCCCCAAACTTTCAAGGAAGGACCGGGGCGCCGCGAGGCCATTTTCAGGAAATTTTCAGGCAGATTCGTCAACCGGTGCCAAAGTTATTCCAAATAGAATTTTGAGATTTAACATTGAAAAAAATCCTAACTATAACTACCTACTGGCAACCGCCAGTAGGTAATATATATATATATATATATATATATATATATATATATATATATATATATATATATATATATACAGTAGAAACACACCTTGTTGATCTTCGCTCTTCAACGACAGAACACAGCACCACCACAGAGTTTAAAAATAACAGGGTTATTTTTATTTCATTTTAGCGCACACCACAGTGCATTAAAAATAGAACGGCCTATGCGTTTCAGCTTCACACCCTTCTACTGGACCACAGAGTCCCACAATCTAGAAAGTCTAGAAAGTCAATATATAAAAAGCGCTTTGGAGAGTAAGCACAGCAGTAGGTGCATGAGTTATATGTGGAGTTGATAAAATACATAATAGCAACATATAAAGGAGATTTAAGCCAGACAGCATAGATAGGCAATATTCATTCTGAGGTAGCTAAGGTAGGGTGTTGTAAGGGTGGGGAGAGTAGTGGCACAGTTTTCCCTGAGTTAGTGATGTTCAGATTTGTTTAGAGGGTGCAGTGGATGGCAACAGAACAGTCAGATCGTTCATGGGTGGTGGTTTAGGCATTTGTGGAAGAGAAGAAGTTTCAGTTTTCTTCTTGAAGTGAGGGAACAATTGTCATGTAAATCATGAGGTAGAGAGTTCCAGATTCTAGGTGTGTTCCTGCAAAAGGAGCAGATTACATATTTCTCTTTCTTAAATGTTGGGGTAATTAGGAGTAGATTGTTAGAGTTTAGAAGTGGTCTATTTTAACCAACCTTTGATCATTTATTTGTGAGGTACACTGATTTTTCCATGTAGAGAACTTTGCGGGTAATACAAGCAGTTTTGAGTATAGCTCTTGCCTCGATTGGTAGCCAGTTGAGTTTCTTGAGAGTTGGAGGGACATGTTTGAAGCAACTCTCCCCTGACAAGAGTCTGGCCACTATGTGGAGTGTGGTTTTCAAAGAGGCTAAGCGTGTTTTTGGAGCACCTGTCATCCTTGCATTACCGTAGTCTAGTTTGGGGAGGACACCACAGTCTTTAGGTCTTCAGTGGGGATGAAGGGTTTGACTATTTTATGGTGTTTTAGTGTGTAGAATACACTTTTAGAAGAGGCAACAATATGCTTGTTCATGCTCAGGTGTCTGTCAAATGCAATCCCAAGGGCTTTAACTGCGTTGCATATGGATAGTTTGCAGTTTAAGGCAGTGAGGTTTGAGGGTGGGCGTAAAATCCGTTTTGCGGGCGAATTTGCGGATTTTCCGCGATTTCGCGATCCGCGAATCTCGCGAAATCGCGGTAAAATCCGCGAATCAGCGGGGACGAATTTTCAGCCAAGCAAGGGTTACAGCAGCAGGTGCAAAAGTTGAACCTAATTTCTTTGTAAGCTTTTAGAAAAGGGTTACAAACAAATTAACTTCAACTTGGACACCTGCTGCTAATTGCTTCCTGGCGCCTCGTTGCCTACTTGCAACTATTATCTGACCCTGCTCTGACCCTTGAAGCAGGGTCAGAGAATAGTTACAAGTAGGCAACGAGGCACCTGTCCAAGGAATTAAACCTCATCAGGAAGCACTTACAGATATAAAAAACAGGAAGAAGGGAGAGGATGGCAAATACACCCATTTTGAGTTGTCAGGACGGGTTAAACTAAAAGAGACCTTTACAGCACAATTTTCATATGCATTTTGCTAAAAATAAAAAGCTGTATGTTCTGTAGGGGCAACTCGGAATCTTTCTCCCTCTCTCTTTCCCTCTCTTTCTCTCTCTTTCTATCTATCTATCTATCTATCTATCTATCTATCTATCTATCTATCTATCTATCTATCTATCTATCTAGCTCTCTCTCCCTCTCCTATAAATGACTGCATGGGTAACTTCGCTATGCAAGCGGCTCGCGAAGACGCAAAAAACCCCGCGAACACGCAAAAAACCCATGAACACGCAAAAAACAAAAATCCGCAAATTCGCGAATTTTGCGTATCGCGAATTCGCAAATCCGCAAATTCGCGGATCGCGATTTTGCAAAATTTGCCCATGCTTAGTGAGGTTGTCAAGCCAAATATGTATGGGAAAGAATTTTTCTTTGGGTTGGATGAAAATGAGTTCTGTTTGATTGGGGTAGAGCTTGAGATGGTTGCTGGTCAGCCAGAATTGAACCGTGGCAAGAGTGCTATTCAAGTGTTCGATGTCTTTGATTGATGAGATTTTTATGTAGTATTGGGTGTCACCTCCATAGAGATGATAAGCAGTTTTGGTGTGTTTCAGTATCATTGCAAGGGGTTCTATATAGAGGGTGAATAGGGGAGGAGACATTAGTGACCCTTGGGGACTCCTTGTATAACGGGCCTTGCTTTTGAGGTTGAGTTGTTTAGTGTTATTAGCTGTGATTGCTAGTTCAGGAAGGACAGAAAAACACACAAGATGATGGACGGAATATTGCACAATGGCAAAACATTCACCCCCAGTCACAGATCTGGGTTTACTCGATCCAAACCGGTCCCAGGATGCTTGTTTCCACTCCAGGGAACACATAGCTTGGCAGTTCGTGCTGGACTGTTCCCATGGGGCATCCCCTTTGGCATCGCTTTGTTTACCTTAAGTTGGCAGGGTACGCCCAGACGTGGGTCCCTTGCTCACTCTACCACTGGATTCAAGATAGCCTGGCTGATGAGGATTATAAATCCAAAACCGGTCCCAGGGTGCTTGTTTCCTGTCCAAGAAAGACATGGCTTGGCAGTTCGGGCTGGACTGTTCCCATGAGGCACAGGGTCAGACTGATTTGCATATGGCCATGTCTAAACTGGGGTGGTCGAGTGAGCTAAAGAATGGTGATGGATTAAACCCAGATCAGTTGACTGGGGTGAGTGTTTGATTTGTTCAAACGCTCCGTCCAACATCCCCTTTGGTATTGCTTGGTTCAGGAAGGAGGCGAACCACTAAACGACCAATCCCTTTATGCCTGCACACTGCAAGAGAGTGTTTAGGAGGATGTCATGGTTGTGTCAAAGCCCAGCTCACCTGAGTTTCTGTTCAGTTCTGATGGAGGTTGAAGACAGTCCGACCCCACCCTGAAACTGCTTGTTCCAGCACACTAGTTTTAAAACAGTGTACTAAGAACCAGAAGCTCAAGGGAAGGGGGGAAGTGGATAAAATAAAAAAAGAGAGACAACACCGTTCTTGCGTTTCCACTGTAGAAGAACTGCTAAAATCTGCGGCCCTCTCTGACTTCTGTAGAAACTGGTGCCTAATGAAACATAAACAAAGAACAGATAAGTGCAGCCTATCCCTAAATGTGTTCCTGACTAAACCTTAATCTAATTAGAAATTCTCTTCTAAAAGTACCTCTTGGATCCTGGTCTTAAGCTTCTGTAAAATCAAACGAATATCATTATCAGAATTACCAACGTCTAACATACACCTTAATATAACTAAAGCCTAAATTCTTAATAGCAAACTCACTTTTCACACATTTCCAGACTTTTTATAAAGCAAATACTGTACTTTTACATCAAAATACAACAGGTAATTTGTGCAAGTCCTTGGATTTACTGTTTGCCTTGCTGTCAATGGTTTCCTCGGTTCGATTCTTAAAAAAGGTCCATGTAAAAGATGTTTATTTCACAAAGTTCCACAAAGTATTCTTGTAACAAAGGGTTTGAACCACAAAGTTCGTGGGAGATATCTTGTTCCAAATTGTCTTTACATGAATCCAGAAATCGTCGATAAAGTTCTTTCAGGTAATAAAAGGTTTTGCACTTACTTGTTGCTGAAAAGGGATACTGATCAGTCAACCTTGACCTCTTTCTCTTTTGCAGGTCGATTGCAGTGGACAGAAGAGGGGCTGAGGCAAGAAGTAGCCGGAAACCAGAAGAAGGAAGAGCCAGAAGCCGCGCCCTTTGAAGTCAATGAAGGTCTGGAGAGAGCAGGAGTGCCAGCGCCGAAGGATCTGTTCTCAGGAAGTGGGAGGTAGACGAGCACAAGCACTGGGTGAGGCTCAGGGGCTGCCTTTTATAGACAGGGCTGGGTGTGGTTCGAAGAGCTGGGTGTGGTTCGAAGAACTGGGTGTGGTTCTCACAAGCAGGTGTGCAGAGCTTCAGTTATTATGCTAATGAGATGAAGTAACACATGGCTTAGGGAGGAGTGTTCTAAATAAGCCTTGGTAAAAGCAAGGTCCAATGTTTTCTAAATAAGCCTTGGTAAAAGCAAGGTCCAATGTGCAAACAAGACAGCAATGTCCAAACTTGTGAATACATAGAGCAACATACACAGAAGTCTTAGGGAGGGGCTGAGATAACAAGAAAGGCTTTCAGTAGTATGTTTAAAGAGAGCTATTACAGAGACCACTAGTGCAATGAGAGGGGACATGCTCTTTGCTGTGCACAAACCCTAACAGTCGCCCCCCTCAAAGGCCCTCCTCCTGGACGGGGTTTCCCTGGATTTTTTAGATAAAACTGTCTAATCAACCGTGGGGCATGTACATAGGACGCTGTTTTCCTTGAATTCTCAGTTTCGTCATATCCTTTCCATTCTACTAAATAAAACAGACGTCCATGAATTCATTTTGTGTCTTTTATGCTTTTCACTTCATATTCTAGATTTCCCTTAATTGGTATGGGTGGAGGTGGTGGTTCGGGTCGGGTATTTGGGTTGTACGGCTTAAACAAGAACACATGGAATGTAGCATGTACTGGGTATTCTTTTGGTAAGTCCAATTTTACTGTTACCGGGTTTACTATGGCAGTTATACTAAATGGTCCAATGAAACGTGGTTGCAGCTTTCGGGATCCCTCTATATTTAGGTTCTTTGTGGAGAGCCATACTTTGTCACCGATTTTATACATTGGTGCCTTAGATCTGTGTTTGTCTGCTTGTCTTTTCATGCTTTCTTTGTATTTTAATAAATGTTTCCTGGCCTTGTCTTGTCACCTAATCTCGTTAGTCCATCTGTTACTGTAGGCAACAGGGAATCTTCTAATAAAATGGGTATAGCTCTCGGATGATACCCCTGCATAAAATAGAATTGTGAGCAAAGTAGAGCTGCATGCTCAGTATTATTATAAACAAACTCCGCTACAGGGAGAGCATCCAACCATTCACTAGAACAATCAGCCAATAAACAATGTAGCGTTTGAAGTAAGGTTTGGTTCAGTCGTGCAGTTTGTCCATCTGTTTCTGGATGGAAAGCAGTGGATAATGCCACATCTATTTTCAGTTTTTCGAATATTTTTTTTTCAAAATCTAGAGTTGAACTGGCTACCTCGGTCTGACACCACTTTACTTGGCAAACCATGTAAAAGCACAATTTCTCATATAAAAATATCGGCAAATTCTGCCGCATTTGGCAATTTCCGTAATGGTACAAAATGTGCCATTTTAGACAAAAAATCCACTATCACTAATACTGTTGTGAAAGATTTTACTGGTGGTAAACCTACAATAAAGTCTACACTCACAGTGTGCCAAGGTTGTTTGGGTGATGGCATTGGTATTAACAAACCCTCAGGGGCCTTATGAGAATAGTTATGTCTTGCACAAAATGGGCAGGTAGTAACAAATTGCTTAATGTCCTTACTCATATTGTCCCACCAAAAGTGTTTTCGCACATTTTCCAGGGTTTTTAACCAGCCAGGATGACCTGGTAACGGTGAGGCGTGATGCCAAATTATCACCTGTGTTTGTAATTCTGTGGTGGGCACTAACAGCATGTTGTTGTGATACAATAAACCTCGTTGTATAGAGTTATGGGAATCCTTTCACAAATCTTGAGGTGCCATTCGCATGTGTGCATTATATAAATCTGTGATGAAATCCTGCTGTTGTACTGGTGCCAAAAGTTTTTGTGGAGGAGTAATGGGTTCTCCTATTTTGTCTTGTTTCATGTCTGAGGTATGTCCGTATCTAGATAACACATCAGATTGAATTTGTTGTGGCCTGGTCTACAGGTTATAATAAAGTCAAATGTACTAAAAGACTTTAACCAGCGCATCTGACGTGGAGTTAATGCTTTTAGTGATCCAAAGAACTGTAGGTTCTTATGTCAGAAAAGATGGTAACAGGGTACTTGGCTCCCATTAAATGGTGCCTCCATTCAGAAAAGGTTACTTTGATAGCTAATAGTTCTCTTTCAGCCACAGTGTAATTTTGTTCAGCTGGTAATAACTTTTTGGAATAGAAGGCTATAGGATATAATTGGCCATCTACTGCATCTCGTTGAGAGAGAACTCCTCCTAAAGCTACTTGTGAAGCATCCGCTTCGACAAAAAATGGCAAGTCAGGATCAGGATGTTTCAGAATTGGGGCTGAAGTGAACTTTTGTTTTAGGAGTTGAAAGGCTGAGCCGCCTCATCAGACCAAAGAAATCGTTGCCCTTTCCGCAACAAGGTGGTTATTGTGGCCGCAATGTCTGCAAAATGAGAATTAAACCTCCTATAAAAATTGGCGAAACCCAGAAATTTATGAACATCCTTCACAGATGATGGTTCTGGCCAATCAGTAATAGCACTCATTTTCTTTTCATCCATAATTATTCCTTGAGGTGACAGGCAGTATCCTAAAAAGTCCACTTTGCTGACATTAAAAGTACATTTTTCTAATTTAGCAAAGAGATGATTTTCTTTTAACTTTTTAATACTGCACAAACATGTTGGGTATGTTCTTCTGGGTTCTTAGAGTAAATGAGGATGTTGTCTTTGTATACTATGACACAAACGTCCAGGAATTTGTGTAGGACCTCATTTATAAAGAATTGGAAGGCCGCAGGGGCATTGCACAACCCAAAGGGCATTACTGTGTACTCAAATAGCGCCTGACTCTGCTGCCCTTTCACCACCACGCTGATATTGTAGCTCTTGTCTCCGCATTTTGGATCGTAGCGCTTGTATGCAAAGTATTTCTCTTCTAGGAGCGATTGTGTGCTCTGGGGTAACAATTTAAATTGGCTGCATTATCATTGCCCTTGAGATCGCTAGCGCGCACATCCTGGCTGTGTTTGCATAAGAGATAGAATATTTAAAGTGCGTCCGTTTAGTCTGCTGCATACCTTGTTGTTATTGCTGCCCTGTTGTTGTTTCTGCCATTTTGTTTAGCATCCCCTGGCCCTTCCCCCACCTCGCTCCCGCCTCCCGGCTGACCCTCCCACCCACGGAAACCACTAGCCGTCCTCGCACCCTCCTTGGAGCTGTGACCGTCCTGTCCTGGACACGAACGGCCGCTCCCCTTGCCTCCTCCTGCACAGACGTGGTATTGTAGCGCCTGACTCTGCTGCCCTTTCACCACCACGCTGATATTGTAGCGCTTGTCTCCGCATTTTGGATCGTAGCGCTTGTATGCAAAGTATTTCTCTTCTAGGAGCGATTGTGTGCTCTGGGGTAACAATTGAAATTGGCTGCATTATCATTGCCCTTGAGATTGCTAGCGCGCACATCCTGGCTGTGTTTGCATAAGAGATAGAATATTTAAAGTGCGTCCGTTTAGTCTGCTGCATACCTTGTTGTTATTGCTGCCCTGTTGTTGTTTCTGCCATTTTGTTTAGCATCCCCTGGCCCTTCCCCCACCTCGCTCCCGCCTCCCGGCTGACCCTCCCACGCTCCGCCCCCTCCACTATCCATTAATGCCAGATGTCCCAACGCGCAGCGTCCACGCGCTACGGTCGCGCCGAAGGTGCGCCAAAGGTAAGCCCGTCTACGTCCGTCCGCGCCTGGACCGCGCCCAGCGCCAGACCCCCTGGTCCTCGTAATGCCCACCCCTCCCGCATTACTTACGATGTCACCACCCTCCTAGCCCTTAACCCCGGCCGTTCACCCAACTGCGTCCAAGCCGCTCCTGGACACACCCATGGACCCTTCTCTTGCAACTCCTGCAAGTTTGACGGCACCAAGAACAACTCCTCATCTACGAACACACAACAGATATCCGACCCCAACCACCTACAATGGATCCTGCTCAACCCCCGCTCGGTCCACAGGCACGCCATCGACCTCTGGAATCTACTAGACACCATCTCTCCGGACGTCGCCTTCCTAACAGAAACATGGATGAACGCCACATCAGCCCCAGACATCACCATTGCCATCCCGGAAGGCTATAAGATCATTTGCAAGGACCGTACCGGCCAAACAGGAGGAGGCATCGCTATCGTCCATAAGAAATTCATCCGCATCTCAACCAGCTCAGACGTCAATCTCGCCAACACTGAACACCTTCACTTCCAGATCCACATCGACCCCAAGACCACACTCAGAGGCACCCTCCTCTACAGGCCACCAGGACCCCGCGCACAATTTAGTGAAGACATCACGGACTTCGTCACTCCACACGCGCTCCCCTCCGAGGATTACATCCTCTTGGGAGACCTCAACTTTCACCTTGAAAAGAACAACGACTGCAACACCACCACCCTTTTGGACAACCTCGCCAACCTCGGACTTAAACAACTTGTCACTACCCCCACCCACATCGCAGGTCACACACTCGACCCTATCTTCACCTCCAGCAAACATGTCTCCTTCAGCCACACCACAGCTCTCCTTTGGACTGACCACAGCTGCGTTCACTTTACCTACAACAAGTCCACATCCAACAACCACCCCCAACCCACTCTGCGAAGAAACTGGAACAAAATCACCATCGACCAGATCTCCTCATCGCTTCTTCAAAACCCCCCCGGCCACTCCTCAAACCCAGACCAAGCAGCCACTAACCTCACCCAATGGTTATCCAACAGCGCCGACATCCTAGCACCACTGAAAAAACGACAAATCAAACTAGGCAGCAAGAAGGCCTCCTGGTTCAACGATGATCTTAAGAAATCCTAGAAACTCTGTCGCTCCCTTGAGAAGGCCTGGAAAAAAGACCCAAACACCAGCACCAAGGACGCCTTCAAAAACGCCACCCGCATACACCACCAACTGATCCGGAATGCCAAGAAAGCCGCTTTCAAGGACCGACTAGATAGCAACGCCCACAACAGCAAGGAATTATTCAACATCGTCAAGGAATTTACCAACCCCTCAGCCAACTCCAACGACATCACCCCCTCTCAAGCCCTCTGCGACTCCCTAGCCTCATTCTTCCACAACAAAATTGCAGACATCCGCAACAGCTTCGACAACCGACCCGAAGACCAACCCACCCAACCCTCTGCAGGATCCCCACCCCCCTTGAACATCCTCAATGACTGGAACCCAATCTCCACTGAGGACACCATCCGTCTGATGAACTCTATCCACTCAGGATCCCCCACAGACCCATGCCTTCACCACATCTTTAACAAAGCAGACTCCATTATAGCACCGCACCTCCGAGACGTCATCAACTGCTCCCTCAACTCCGCAACCTTCCCGGAAAGTTGGAAACATGCCGAACTCAGCGCCCTCCTGAAGAAACCCACAGCTGACCCCACCGAACTCAAAAACTACCGCCCTATCTCGCTCCTTCCATTCCCGGCCAAAGTCATCGAGAAAGCGGTCAACAACCAGCTCGCCACCTTCCACGAAACCAACAAATCCCTCGACTCCTCACAGTCCGGCTTCCGAGCCAAACACAGCACTGAAACCGCCCTCATCGCAGCAACAGACGACATTCGAACTCTACTGGACAATGGAGACACAGTCGCCCTCATCCTCCTCGACCTCTCCGCAGCCTTCGACACAGTCTGTCATAGCACCCTTTTACAGCGCCTCAGAAACGTCAGAATCCAAGGAAAAGCACTGGAATGGATCACCTCGTTCCTCACCGGAAGAACCCAGAGAGTCCGCCTTCCACCATTCAAGTCAGAGGCCACTGAAGTCATCTGCGGCGTACCACAAGGATCTTCACTCAGCCCCACCCTCTTCAACGTATACATGAGCCCCCTCGCGGTCATCGCACGCCAACACAACCTCAACATCATCTCCTACGCCGATGACACTCAACTGATCCTATCACTCACCAGAGACCCTAACACTGCCAAAACAAACCTGCATGAAGGAATGAAAGAAGTAGCCGAATGGATGAAGCACAGCCGTCTGAAACTGAACTCAGACAAAACAGAAGTCCTCATCCTAGGCACCTCCCCCTCCGCCTGGGATAACTCTTGGTGGCCAGAGGCCCTTGGAAAAGCACCCATCCCGACGGACCACGCACGGAACCTGGGCGTCATCCTGGATTCCTCACTCTCGATGAACAGACAAGTCAACGCCGTTTCTTCATCTTGCTTCAACATTCTTCGCATGCTCAAAAAAACATTTCGCTGGATCCCCACCGAAACTAGAAAAACGGTCATCCACGCACTGGTCACGAGCCGCCTGGACTACGGAAACACCCTATACGCCGGTACCACCGCAAAACTCCAGAAAAAACTCCAACGCATCCAGAACGCTTCAGCCAGGCTCATATTAGACATCCCGCGTAAAGAACACATCTCTGGTCACCTGAAAAACCTCCACTGGCTCCCCGTCAATAAGAGGATTACTTTCCGCCTCCTAACCCACGCACACAAAGCACTCTACGAAATCGGACCCGAATGCCTCAACACACGACTGTCCTTCTACACCCCCTCCCGCCAGCTACGATCCTCCAACCAAGCCCTTGCCACTGTACCTCGCATCAACAAAACCACCATGGGAGGTAGATCCTTCTCCTACCTGGCAGCTAAAACCTGGAACTCACTTCCCACTCACCTTCGCCTTACTCAGAACCACCTAGCATTCAGAAAGCAACTTAAAACGTGGATATTCGACAAGTAATTCCCCACCCTTCTTCAAGCGCCTTGAGACCCTCTGGGTATGTAGCGCGCTATATAAATCTCTTGACTTGACTTGACTTGACTCTTCTACTCATCCCCCTCTTTTATTCGGACCAGGTGGTAAGCTCCCCGCAGATCTAGTTTAGTGTATACAGTAGAATGTCTTAATTGATCCAATGGTACAAAAGGGGGTGGTGATGGACGGAGCATCTGAATCAATCAAACACTCACACCCAGTCAAAAGATCTGGGTTTAATCCATCACTGTTCTTTAGCCCACTCTGCCACCCCAGTTCAGACATGGCTATATGCAAATCAGTCTGACCCTGTGCCTCATGGGAACAGTCCAGCCCGAACTGCCAAGCCATGTCTTCCCTGGACCGGAAACAAGCTTCCGAAGACCGGTTTCTGGCATTGCAGCCGTCTTCAGCCCGGCTTGCTTGAATCCAGTGGCAAAGTGAGCAAGGGACTCACGTCTGAGCATACCCTGCCACACTTATGGCAGCCAAAAGAGGTACAAAAGGGGGTGGTGATGGACGGAGCATCTGAATCAATCAAACACTCACACTCAGTCAAAAGATCTGGGTTTAATCCATCACCGTTCTTTAGCCCACTCTGCCACCCCAGCTCAGATATGGCTATATGCAAATCAGTCTGACCCTGTGCCTCATGGGAACAGTCCAGCCCAAACTGCCAAGCCATGTCTTCCCTGGACCGGAAACAAGCTTCCGAGGACGGGTTTCTGGCATTGCAGCTGTCTTCAGCCCGGTTTGCTTGAATCCAGTGGCAAAGTGAGCAAGGGACTCACGTCTGAGCATACCCTGCCACACTTATGGCGGCCAAAAGCGGTACAAAAGGGGGTGGTGATGGACAGAGCATCTGAATCAATCAAACACTCACACCCAGTCAAAAGATCTGGGTTTAATTCATCACTGTTCTTTAGCCCACTCTGCCACCCCAGTTCAGACATGGCTATATGCAAATCAGTCTGACCCTGCGCCTCGTGGGAACAGTCCAGCCCGAACTGCCAAGCCATGTCTTCCTTGGACCGGAAACAAGCTTCCAAGGACCGGTTTCTGGCATTGCCACCATCTTCAGCCTGGCTTGCTTGAATCCAGTGGCAAAGTGAGCAAGGACTCACGTCTGAGCATACCCTGCCACACTGATGGCGGCCAAAAGCGGTACAAAAGGGGGTGGTGATGGATGGAGCATCTGAATCAATCAAACACTCACACCCAGTCAAAAGATCTGGGTTTAATCCATCACCGTTCTTTAGCCCACTCCGTCCATCACCACCCCCTTTTGTACCGCTTAATTGATCCAACAACACAGGTATTAGAGGAAGAGGATATTTATTTTTTATTGTAGCCTTATTTAGTCCTCTATAGTCGATACACTCATGCAGAGATTTATCCGGCTTCGGGATAAAAAAAAGTGGAGATGACACCGGAGATGTGGAATGTTGGATGAACCCAGACTGTAGTAGGTCGTCTAGGTAGGTTCTTAAATATTTGGTCTCTTCGTCAGTCAAAGCATATACTCTGTTATTAGGTAAAGGGACCCCTGGGATGAGATTTATATTGCAGTCATATGACCGATGTGGGGGTAACACACTAGACTTCACTGGATCAAAAACGTCTTTAAAGTCAGAATATTCAGGAGGGAGACTTGGTTCGTCTTGTGTAATGCTAGCACAGTGTACCACTGAGCTCTGTTCTGTACCTGCTTCTTGATAGCAATTGGTTCTACAGAATGAGGAATTCAAAGTAACTGTTCTGTTCATCCAATCAATTTTTGGGTTATGTGCTCTTAACCAGGGTACCCCGAGAATCAAGCCAAAATTAGGGGTATCTATCAGATCAAAGCTAATCATCTCTGTGTGCCCGTTTTGACAGATCATGACAAGGGGACTTGTTTGTTTTGTGATTAATCCAGAGGTCAATTCTGACCCATCCACTGCACATACTGCTTCTGGACAAGGCTTTAGGCAAATAGGAAGACCTAATGTGTTAGCTAACTTATTATCCACAACATTTCCTGTTGCTCCTGAGTCCAGTAGGACAGGGAGAGAATGTCTAACTAGGGTAGTAACAATTAAAAAGATCTGAATTATGAAATGTCTAGGTATGTGCGGTACCATGAAGGCTGCAGAATTAGAGGTTTGATTAAGATGTTTTCTCGAACAAGTAACCTCCCCCCTTGTCGAGCTTAATCGTTTCCCAACTCAGTTGAGGAGATAGAGGAAACAGTACCCTTTCGTGAAGTTTTAGGTTTTACTGGACATTCTCTGGCAAAATGTCCTGCCTTGCCACAATATAAACATAATTGAAGTTTTCTCCTTCTTTCTTTTTCCTCTGACGTGAGTGGACCTCTGAGTGTCCCTATTTGCATAGGCTCAGGTTCAGGGAGTTTATTATCATGTCTTTCTTCTCATGTCTAATAAAAGTTAACCGCAATTCCAGTTTGGATTTATCTCCCTTTCTTTCTCCTAGTCTGTGTTCCAATTTCACGACTAAATCTACAAAGTCAGAATAGTCTTCTGGCAAATCAACGATATGAGCCAGCGCGTCTTTTAACTCATCTCTCAAACCTTTATAAAAAAGGGAGACACGCTTTTCTTCTGGCCAACATGTCTCGGTGAGTAAACGATTAAAACTAGTGAGATAGGTCAATAAATCCTTGTTACCTTGTTTAAGATTTAAAAGCTCATTATCGCTTGCCTGCATGAAAGTGTGTTTTGCAAAAAGGCTGGTCATAGTATGTTTAAATTGATTACAATTATGGAGGATGGGATCATCTCTATCCACGAAAGGAATTGACCAATTGGCTGCTGTACCGCCCAAATAAGACAAGACGAATGCCACTTTCATAGCATCAGTAGGGAACTGTTGTGGTTTACAAACGAAGTGTAATTGACATTGATTGATAAAAACATGGAATTTGTTACTATCTCCATGAAAACTTTCAGGTGCTGCTAAAGGCACAGCATTAGGAACATTAACAGTAACCTCAACTGGTGGGGTGGAAGTTGCATTTTTTGCTTGCGCCCCTGTCTCTGAGGAGGTTTTAAACAAAGGCATTGTGTTCCACTGAAATTCCCTAGGTTTATACTTGCTTAAATCCTGTTTTAAAAAGGTGTTTTCCAACTTTAATTTCTCTATTTCCTCTTGCATATGTTGCAAGATACCAGACACTGATTCATTATGGGCCATATCCGTGGCATCAGTGCCCTCTGTTTCTTCCCCGGCATTCATCGTCCAACAGAACTGAATATTTTAAAGGCTTGCCCTTCTGTCAAAGCCCAGCTCACCTGAGTTTCTGTTCAGTTCTGATGGAGGTTGAAGACAGTCCGACCCCACCCTGAAACTGCTTGTTCCAGCAAACTAGTTTTAAAACAGTGCACTAAGAACCAGACGCTCACGGGAAGGGGGGAAGTGGATAAAATAAAAAAAGAGACAACACCGTTCTTGCGTTTCCACTGTAGAAGAACTGCTAAAACCTGCGGCCCTCTCTGACTTCTGTAGAAACTGGTGCCTAATGAAACATAAACAAAGAACAGATAAGTGCAACCTATCCCTAAATGTGTTCCTGACTAAACCTTAATCTAATTAGAAATTCCCTTCTAAAAGTACCTCTTGGATCCTGGTCTCAAGCTTCCAGGTTTGGAAGGTGTTACTGTTCTGGGATGTGTTTTCTATCACTGTAAAACTTCTGTAAAATCAAATGAATATCATTATCAGAATTACCAACGTCTAACATTCACCTTAATATAACTAAAGCCTAAATTCTTAATAGCAAACTCACTTTTCACACATTTCCAGACTTTTTATAAAACAAATACTGTACTTTTACATCAAAATACAGCAGGTAACTTGTGCAAGTCCTTGATTTACTGGTTGCCTTGCTGTCAATGGTTTCCTCTGTTCGATTCTTAAAAAAGTTCCAAGTAAAACAATGTTTATTTCACAAAGTTCCACAAAGTATTCTTGTAACAAAGGGTTTGAACCACAAAGTTTGTGGGAGATATCTTGTTCCAAATTTTCTTTACATGAATCCAGAAATCGCCGATAAAGTTCTTTCAGGTAAAAAAAGGTTTTGCACTTACTTGTTGCTGAAAAGGGATACCGATCAGTCTAACCTTGATCTCTTTCTCTTTTGCAGGTCGATTGCAGTGGACAGAAGAGGGGCTGAGGCAAGAAGTAGGACGAAACCAGAAGAAGGAAGAACCAGAAGCCGCGCCCGTTGAAGTCAATGAAGGTCTGGAGAGAGCAGGAGTGCCAGCGCCGAAGGATCTGTTCTCAGGTAAGTGGGAGGTAGACCAGCACAAGCACTGGGTGAGGCTCAGGTGCTGCCTATTATAGACAGGGCTGGGTGTGGTTTGAAGAACTGGGTGTGGTTCTCACAAGCAGGTGTGCAGAGCTTCAGTTATTATGCTAATGAGTTCAAGTAACACATGGCCTAGGGAGGAGTGTTCTAAATAAGCCTTGGTAACAGCAAGGTCCAATGTTTTCTAAATAAACCTTGGTAAAAGCAAGGTCCAATGTGCAAACAAGACAGCAATGCCCAAACTTGTGAATACTTTGAGCAACATACACAGAAGTCTTAGGGAGGGGCTGAGATAACAAGAAAGGCTTTCAGTAGTATGTTTAAAGAGAGATATTACAGATACCACTAGTGCATTGAGAGGGGACATGCTCTTTGCTGTGCACAAACCCTAACAGGTTGACTGTATCAAAGGCAGCCGAGAGGTCCAGGAGTATTAGGAAGCAGGTCTGGTCATCATCCAGAGATCTCTGTAGGTTGTCTATGATGTTCAGTAGTGCAGTCTCTGTACTGCAACCTTTTCTGAATCAAGATTGGAAACTGTTGTACAAATTGTATTTATCAATGTGGTTGTTGAGTTGCACAAGCACCCATTTTTTGATGGTTTTTGCAAGGAGTGGGAGGTTAGTTATCAATTTGTAGTTGTTAGAGTGGTGCTGCTCGATAGGGAAGAGTTAATAATTTCAGTACCTACAGGAGTGAGGATGTAACTGATGTTTTTAACAAGTGCAGCAGGAAGGGGGTCAGAGATGTGCGAAGTTGGTTTCATGCTAGTGAGAAGTTTGAGGACCTCTCTTCAGTGAAATAGTTCAATTCAGTCCAAGTTGCCCCGTTTTTCAATTGCAAGGGGTTGAGGTTGGCAAACTGTGCTATTGAGGGGGGTTGTCTTTTGGAGGTAGGGCTATAGGTGGACCCTTTTCACAGGGGGGTCATTGGTGCATGGTGGGGAAGTGGGTGGTTTAAGAGATAGCTTGATGTAAGATATTTGTTCTGAGAAAATTTAGCAAATTCTTCACAGCGCTCAGTAGTCATTAATTGAGTGTTGAGGGAGAGAGGAGGTTTGCTGTTTGATGATGTTGAAGAGAGCTTTGAGTCTGTTCCAAGATTGGTCAAAATGGTCTTGGAAAAAGGATGCTTTTTCTCTGAGGATGTGTTTTTTATATTTTATTCTTTCAACCTGTAGGATTGAGAGATTGGTTGATGCCTCTCGGTGTTAAAGTCTTTTTTGAACCAGAATCTGGAGGGGATGCCTCTTGATTTCTTAAATTTCAGAGGGGCGACTGCATCCAGATTTCTTGCATTTTTGTGGTGTAGTAGTTGTTATGGTCTGTGGTGGAAGAGAGGTCGGGTGGGGGTAGGATTTGAGAGCTGGCTAAGGCTTCTTACTCTGCCTGGGGATCACAGTGTATGTTCCTCACTAAGTGCTTGGGATGATTCGATTAGGTTAGGTAGTATTGAGATCGAAAAGGATTAGATGGTATCAGTCCAGTCAGATGGTAGGATAGAGTGGAGTGATAGGGTGTTATATTTGGAGATGACCTGGCTTCTAGAACGGTGGATATGGTTTGTAGTATCTTCAGCATTATTCATGTGCAAGTTTAGGTCTCCTAATATGATGTGTGCTGTCTTTTAGGGAGTTTAGCGATATTAGGTCTGCTAGGTCTTCAAGGAATTGCGGGCTGTCGCCTGGAAGGTGATAGATGACATGAGGTTTGATGGGGTTAGGGCCTTTAGGGGAGAGTTGAATTCCTAAATATTCAAAGGTAGGGTATTTGGTAGTGCAGAAAGGAGCTAGGCAGAGATCGTTTTTGTATCTACTCCACTACTCTTTGCAGTCGCAGCGAACGATTGAGAAGCCCTGTGGGATGAGGAGGTCAATGTAAGAGGATGAGTGGTTGTTTAGCCAGGTGTCCATTAGAAAGCCAATGTCAATATTGTATCATAAGATAGTTTCAGCTATGTCAGTGGCATGCTTGACTGATTTTTTTATTTTTTTTAAGACCAATGGTCCCAAACTTTATTTAGTTTCACAGGTAATAAGGCAATTGATCACACAATGTCATAAAAAATAACTACCACAATCGTTACCCAGCTAGTAGCATGCTTTGACATGTCGGTCATACATAAGTGAAAATAAACAGTAGCCAGGGGAGATGCATTAGTCCGCAAACGTCAGTGCCAGGAAAAGTCTCAGGGTGCAGTGCTCGTAGCCCGCAGCACTGCAAAAGGGGGAAGGTGGTCATGAAAGCCAACAACCAATGTCTTAGGCCGCGCTCCCTGGTCGGCACAGAAGTAGTCGAAGGCAGGAATCACATCCCATATTGTCATATGGGTCGCTGGGTTACAGTCTCCTGAACTTGGCAGTGTCCAACAGGCATTGTGTGAAGAGTAAACAGGGAGGGGAAATCGAACATCATCATGAGTACAGCAGAAACAATCTCACTGTCAATCAAGAGACACAACAGGGAATGAAAAGAAGGGGGGAGGGAAAAACATTTCAACAACAGTTGGACTAGTATTTGCGTGTACATTAATGTATCAGTGATCCTAGCTGTGTATGTTGCACCCTATGTGGGCCGTGTGGGGGTGGGGACGGTTGAGGAGTTAGGGTTGCTGCGACCGCAGGGCGGGGAGGGGAGTGTGGGGGGTTCATAGGGGACATCTCCCGTTGGGTATTACCTCGGTGGCCGGGGGAGGGAAGGGGGGGGGGGCTCGCGCCACGACCGGATGGTGGATGACAGGTCCCTCACTGTTCCGTGTCAGGGCGGTCACGCTATACCGGCCTGGGTGCACGCCCGGTGGTACGCAGTCAGGGTAGCGTCCCAGTCTCGGGCAATCGGGTACTTCCGGAGGCCCGCTGTCTCTTCCCTGTGTAGAGACACACTCTCCGCGCAAGCCCAGCTGTCAAAAGAGCGACGCCAGTCAGCAGGGCGCGGGGGGGCGACACTCTTCCATCGTTTCGTGATGAGTCGCTTAGCCTTGATGAGCCCTAGGTCCCAGACACGTGCCCTTAGTTTGGTCTGTTTGGTTCTCTTGTAGAGTCCCAGCAGGCATGCTTCCCACGTCTTGGGGAGGGTATCGCCCGTGGCCGCCGTCAATGTGTCAGCGACCGCCGACCAGTACAAGGTGAGGTGAGCGCAACTCCAGAGTGCGTGTAGGATGTCCGAGTTCAGGAGGCCGCACCTGGGGCACGCTGACGATGTGAGTCCGAAGTAGCGGTTCAGTTTGTCTGGGGACAAATATGCACAGTGTATTATGTAATATTGGATGATCTTAAATCGCGCGTTGCGAGGAATATTTCCGGCGCCCGCCAATACCGCGGCCCACTGTTTGTCTGTCCAGTCACTACCCCGGTCGGTCGTCCACTTCTCCCTCAGCCTTTGGGAGGAGAATTGAGTATGACTGTTCAGCGCTTGTGCTAACCAATGCACTATATGGGAACCATCGCCCATCACATGTAGGTACTGAATAAGCATATGAGTGGTCGGCTCGTGGGTCAGGTCTCCCCATGCCTTCGTTAGCGCATGGAGAAGCCTGGTGTGCGCCAGAAATTGGCCCGCTGGCAGACCGGTGTCTGCGGCCAGAGTCTCGAAGGGCAACAGCTCTCCGTCGCTATACAGGCCGCCCAGTTCGTCCAAGTCTGCCACAGTCCAACTGCGTAGCTCGGTTGAAGACAGCGTGCCAGTTCCCAGGGGAGTCCCCAGTAGAGGCAGGTTCGGGGCATAGGGTACCGTATTTTTGGTGAGTCTAAGGCTCCGCATAAAGCACTGCCTCGCGACTGCCACATGGACCTGAATGGGGGGCCGGCCCCGCGTCAGGGGGTGGAAGAGTGTCAGCACCTGTACGGGGGACAGGGCAGTGTCCACCATGGCCGTATCCATCAGGTTCTTACAGCTTAGCCAGTAGGCAACCCATTGTAGCTGGGCCGCGAGGTAATATAGCTCCTGATTGGGAACCGCCAAGCCTCCAGAGTCCGAGGCCGCGTAGAGGGTCCTCAATGCTACCCGGGGGCGCCCTTTATTGCAGATGAGGCACCTGGTGAGGGCTTCCAACCCCTTGAATATGCGTGTCGGTACATACACTGGCAGGTTAGCATAATAATAGAGGAGCCGGGGGAGCATTATCATCTTGGTTAGCGCCACCCGGGCCGGCACATTCAGTGGGAGGGAGTTCCAGAACGTGACTTGGGCTGACAGCGAGGATATGGCTCTCACGAGGTTGCCCTCCAGGAGATCAATGGGGTCTCGATATATGAGGATCCCTAGATACCTGAATACCGTCGGGTGCCATCGGAGCGTCACTCCCATCATGCACACATCACATTGTGGCATCGTGTCACTGAACGCATAAGCTCCCGATTTAGCCCAGTTAACGCGGAGCACTGACATGTCCCTGAACGTTTGAAAGATGTCCGTGATTGCCGCGGGTATGTGGATGAGGTCCCTGATATATAACAGTAAGTCGTCGGCATACAGAGACACCGAGTGGATGCCATCTGCCAGTGGGATACCCCAGGTGACGCCGGAGGCACGGAGCAGTACTGCCAATGGCTCCATCACAAGGGCGAACAATAGAGGGGAGAGGGGACATCCCTGCCTGGTGCCCCTCCCAATTCGAATCCTGTCAGAGAACAATCGCCCAGTCCGGACTCGTACCTCGGGTGCCTGGTAGAGGAGCCCCACCATCTGGACATAGGCGTTGCCCAACTCGTACTTTTCGAGGACTCGGAGGAGATAGGGCCCCTCCACCGAGTCAAACGCCTTTTCCAGATCAAGTATTATGCATCCTGAACGTGGCCAGGTGGGAGTCGCATATCGTTGGACTCTGAAGAAGCGGCGTAAATTGTAAGACGTGCTCCGGGTGGGCACGAAGCCGTTCTGGTCAGAGTGCACCAGCGTGGGGACTAGGGGTGCAAGCCTCCGAGCCAAGGTCGCCGCTAAGATTTTGTAATCGGTGTTGAGGAGTGCTAATGGCCTGTACGAGCCAAGCTCGTTCGCCTCTCTACCCGGTTTTAGCAGGGAGATCACGTTGGCTTCGTTCAAGGACGCCGGAAGTTCAGCATCCTCAGATGCCTCCTTATACACCTTTAACAGTTCCGGTATTAACACCAAGGAGTAGGCCTTGTAGAATTCAGCCGGGAGCCCGTCCGGGCCCGGTGCCTTGCCATCGGAGAGGGAAAAAATCACCTCCCGTAGTTCCTCACTGGTAAGCTCAGCACCCAGCTCCGCCTGGTGGGCAAAAGTGGCTGTCGGAAGTTGTAGTGTCGCCAGATAGTCCGTGATCTCCACTTCAGTGGCCCGCAGCCGCGAGCTGTATAAGGACCTGTAATGCGACGTGAACGCTTCGTGTATCTGTTTCTGGGTGTAGACTTCAACGCCCTGAGTCGTACGGATCGACAGCACCGACACGGACTGGGTGTCTTGTCGTATCAGCCACGACAGGAGCCTGCCAGGTTTATCCCCTGTGTTGTGGGTGCTTGCGGAGTGTGCTGCAAAATTAATGTTCTTCAGCCTCTCCATCAGAAGAGCGTGATCTGCCCTGGCCGAGACCAGCTGGGAGTCATCGCCCTCCGCCGCCTCTCGCTCTTTGTCTAGTAGCGCCACTTCCGCTTGTATCAGATCTCTCTCCACCTGTCCCCGTAGGCCCGCTTGTACGCCGAGGCAGCTCCCCCGGGTCACTGCCTTGAAGGCGTCCCACTCAATTTTTGGGGACGAGGTCGAGTCGCTATTGTCCTCGAAATACTGTATTATCCTCCTAGATATCTCCTCTCGGAATGGGGTATCGAGTAGGAGATCCGGTTGTAGGCGCCATGTGGGTACAGGTGGGCGTGGGCGTCTCCATCCATAAACTAGAGTGTGTGGGTTATGGTCTGAGTGTGTCCGCCCCAGGTAGTCAGTGTCTGTTACGGAAGGAATCAGGTCGCGGGACATCATATATCTATCTAGTCTGACGTGCAACGAGTGGGCTCCAGAGTAGTAGGAATACACCCGGGCGGTGGGGTTTCTGACTCGCCAGGCATCCTGTAGGTTCCACTGCGCCGCCCAATCAAGTAGGGCCCTGGAGGCTGCCTGCCCTGGGGCGATTGTCGCCGGGGGGGGCGAGCGGTCAAGGGAGACATCCAGCAAACTGTTGTAATCCCCACCCAACAGTAGGGGTACGTCAGGCCAAGGTGCAATCACCGCTGATAATCGTGTTAGGAATTTCCCCTGCTCGACATTAGGTGCGTAGATGGAGGCTATAACTATCTGCTGCCCATCTAGTCTGCCCTGTATGAAGACATAGCGCCCCTCAGTGTCAACGTTGCTGTGCGTTAGTGCAAATGGGACTCCCGGCCGTACCCAGATCAGAGTCCCTCGTGCAAACTCTGAAAAGGTCGTGGCGAATATCTGCCCCCTCCACCTACGGCGAAGTGTGGCCACCTCTGCGGCTACCAGGTGGGTTTCCTGCAGCAGTGCAATCTGTATCTGATGTCGTTTAAGATAGGAGTACACCTGATATCTACGTGAGGGTGTGTGCATGCCCCTGACATTCCAGGTACAAAATGTAACCGTAGTCATCACAGTGTCCATCCCGCCCAAGCACTCGCCCCTCCCCCCCAGCCCCCAGCCCGCCCCGCCCACGCATGCACAGCAGCAGTTATCAATGACCATTTTCCCAACCCACCATCCCACACAGACCCAGGAATGCGCGCTGTTACACTTCAGTGCCAACACTAGTCTCAAAAAGAACAGGAACAGAACCATAATACCAAAAGGGCAACAACAAAACAAGTCGCCGCCCAAACGCTCTAACGAGCTCAATCAATCCGTGAGTTCAGTGGGGGGATGGCAAAGTACGTCACTTAGGTAATACAAGATAGTTCACTAGGCCAAGAGAGCCGTGGTGACTCCCCTCCACGGGTAGTGGGCCAAAGGGCATCAGAAGTCAATGGCAGCGCCCACAATCAGGGCCGGAGTGTTTAATGTCACAGGACTCGGATGTTTAGTTCCGGGGGGGACCTCATCTGCTTTCCCCCGAGGGGGCACTGACCTCTAGGGGTCCGTCCACCCCTCCAACACAATGTTTCCGGTCTTACTCGAGTGGAACGGCTCCGGCCCCCCTTCCCGGCGGCAGTGGCAGCCCAGTGTCCATCCGGGAGGTGGGGGGGGCGGAAGAAGAGCACAGTCCCCGGGGACGGAGGCGGTTGCGGCCACCGGAGTCTCTAGAAGTGCCGGTGGGGACCCCCAAGTGGGTCAACCATTGTAGTGTACAAACTGCTAAATGTCGCCAGCTGCAGTAGTCCAGCTAGGACTAGGGTGAGGAGGGTTGCTATGCTATTAGGTCCGCCGTTTGGGGTGTGACATCTGGTAGGCCCTCTGCATTTGGGTCATCTGGCAGTCCGTACAAGTATTCGTCGTCTTCGCTCCCGCGTGATCTTGGGCTGGCGTTGGAGATCAGGATGGGTGACTGCGATCAACTGATCTCAGCCGCTATCCGGAGGGCCTCTTGCTGTTCACTTTGGATTTGCTCTGGCGTGGGGCCTATTTCCGTGTCCGCGGCGGGCGACCCGGCCATCGAGGTGCGCCGGTGTCTTCGCCTGCGGGTGCCGCGATTCCTACGTTGCTCTGTCGGTGCGGACCCGTGGCCCGTATCTATCCCAGAATCTAGCCAGGTCGCCGCTGCCTCAGGAGTATCAAATAAGTGGGTTTTGTCCTGTGCCACCACCCGGAGTCGTGCCGGGAACAGTAATGAGTACTTGAGAGCCAGACGTCTGAGTCGCTGTTTCACCGCTAAAAACGATTGACGTTGTCTTTGGACCTGCACGGTGTAGTCGGGGAAGAACATCACCTTGGCATTGTCCACTTTTATATCTGATAGTTTCCGTGTTTCGCGTAGGATGGCGTCCCGATCACGGTAGTTCAGCACCCGCATAAGCATTGGTCTCGGATTGGAGCCCTCCGGGGGTGGACGGATCGGCACTCTGTGTGCTCTTTCCACCACAAAATGTGGTGACAGTGTGCCCTCCGGCAATAGTTCTCGGAGCCAGGTCTCCATGTGTTCCGCTGTCTCCCTCCGCTCCCATCGTTCCGGCAGGCCTACTATGCGCACATTGTTCCTCCTGGCCCGCCCTTCCGCATCCTCCGCCCTGTCCTCGAGGAACTCCACCCGGTTGAGTAGGTCACGTATGTGCTTATCCATCTGTGCCAGCTTGGGCGAGGTTTCCGCCATTGTTTGTTTCAGGACCGTGGTGCGTTCGGACAGTTTCTTGTAGTCCGCTCGGAGATGCGTCAGGTCCACCGCTACCTTATCGATCTTGGTCTCCAGCGATGTACGGGTCAACTGCATGGATTCCTCCAGGCGCTCCATGGCCGCCAGCATAGTGTCCAATTTGGAGGCAGTCTGGTCAGCCTCGGAGTTCTTCACCATCTTTCCTTTGTTCAGCGTCCCACCGGTGCCGGTCTTCGCTCTGGTCCCCTCTGACATGGGGCTGGTCGACGCTGCAAAGCAGCCGGGTGGGTAGGCCGCCGCGATTAACACCGTTGAGTCCTGTGCGTGATGGCCACAAGGTCAGGCACTCTGCTCCACTTGTTCCGGGCGGTGTGTGGTCAGCGGGGGGGCCGCTATACTGCCAGGCCCTCAGGATCTTGCTCTATGACACCGTCTGGGGAGGGCGAGATGGCGGCGTCGTGACTGATGCGGGAGCCCCTATGCGCCACCGGCTGTCGCTGTGAGTGTCTCAATGGCGAACCGCCTCCTGGCAGCGCCACGTGTGGGTCGGCGAGGCCGGACCGCGTGGCCTCTCCGGTCGTTCCCGCCCCTCGGGCCTGGAGGGTTACGCCTGGCCGGGCAACTCTGGACACCACCCAGCGCAGTGCGGGGCTCCGTGCGGCTCAGCGCGGGGTAAGCAGTGGTGATGATGAGTGCGGGGCCGCACTGGTTCCGCACCCGCGCGGGCACAGGCTAGTCCCCCCCAGTGTAGGGCCGGCCGCCGTTGGGATTGCTCAGGTGTGGTCGTGGTCTGCATGTAGCGTGGGCCGGGTCTCCGAGGGTTGGCCAGGCCCGGTGCTGGTTAGTGGCTGCTGTAGGGTGGAGGGTGGGAACAGGGGCCCAGGATATGTAACTTCACAGCCTCCGTTGGTGGTCGCCGGGGCCCAGGGGCAATATTGTCAGTGAGGGCCCCCAATCGATAGAGCGCGATCTCCCTCCGGAGACCACGAGGGTGTTCCCGACGTCGTCAGGCAGGAGGGCCGGTGTCACAGCCTCCGGTGGGCGAGGGTGCCGTGTCCGCTTTCAGCTTCTGGGGCCCCCGAGTAGTTGGGCTGCCGGGGACACCAGGCGCCGTGGTGCGATTCCGTTCCCCGCTCTCTGTTGTGCAGGGGAGGGTGCACGCGTCGTGGCCTACCTCGTAGGGCCGGATCCCCGGCCTCTGGTGGTTAGGTTCGCCGGCCGGAAGTGAGCCCAGGGCGGGTAGGTGCCGGGGTTGTAGTCGGTCGGAGGGTCCGTCACTCCGATCTGCCTCAAAATCGCTCTGGTGGTGGATGAGGCTCCTGGGTGCACTCGGTGCAAGTCTGGGCCCGTCACAGCCGAAAATGACGAAGAAATGGCCCGTGGTAGGGGAGCTTCACCCGGAGCTCAGCCCGGGCGCGTCCGTTCACATCGCACGCCTAGCCACGCCCCGTGGCATGCTTGACTGATGGTCAGCAGTTTAGTAACAACCAGCTAAGCATAGGTTAGGCTCTCAGATCAGGCTGACTGATTAACTATATACATCCCTTTCTATGTGGTAGTAACAGGGATTCTCAAATTGCAAATCTTCTACCCCAAGAGTTTGACTGCGAGGGTAATCAAGACTAAATCTGTGTTGACTTCATTAATCTGTGTGTAATATCCCTGGTACTAGGTACCGGCACTTCTCTGTTTTCTCCCCCTGAGTACTGAAACTTCTTATTTATTTTTTATTTATTTTGAAAGTTTTATATAGCGCCAACAAGATCTTCACAGATATCAGAGCACTTTACATAGAGGGGTACATGAGGGAACATAGTCAAACAAATAAGTCAATAGATCACACAGTACAAATAGGTGGCTACAAAGCCAATCATGTGAGTAATAAGACAACTCATACAACTAAGCAAAGGGGTCAAACATGTAGTACAGATCGGTGCAGAGTGTTAACAGAGTTCGAGATAATAGTTCAAGTGTATTTAGCCATGAGGATAGCTTTTACTTCTTTTTTAAAGAGTGTAGTGGAAGAGATAAGCCTGGTTTCGGGAGGGAGTGAGTTCCAAATCCTAGGCGCCATTCCTGAGAAGGAGCGCTTGTATGTTTTTTCCTTCCGGAATCTTTGAGGTTTCAGCAGAAGATTGTTTGTGCCTCTCGTGTTTCTAATTCCCCCAGAGATTGTCAGTTTCTGAGCGAGGTAGCCGGGTGAGTTTAGGTGCACCGCCTTGTGTGCCATGCAGGCGATTTTCAGATGTATTCTGGCTTCAAAAGGCAGCCAATTCAGGGATTTCAAGTCAGGGGTAATATGGGAGTGCTTTTTTGACCCAGTGATGAGTCTCGCTGCAGCATTTAGAGAAGCTCTTAGTGGTGCGGTTGTAGTTAGGGGGAATCCTCAGAGGGCGGTGCTGCCGTATTCCATTCGTGGGATGACTAGTGCTTGCACTGCGGTTTGGAAGTCTTTGGCTGGGAGGAAGGGTTTCAGTTTCCTCAGAGTATTGATCTGGAAGTTCGCTCCCTTTGTTGCCTTACTGATATGTTGCTGCATGTTGAGATTGGTGTTGAGTGTTATGCCTAAAGATTTTGCTGAGTCCACGATGGTGGGTTGGACATTGAGTGCGGTTAGGAGTTTAAGCCAAATTTGAGTGGTGGATATCTTCGCTGGAGGTGAGATTAGAAGGAACTCTGTTTTCAGGGCATTGAGTTTGAGGTGATTATCGGCAAGCCAGGATTGGGTGCATCTGATCATTGAGTTCAGGAGCAAGATGTCATTGGGGGATTGTAATTTGAGATAAAGTTGGGTGTCATCGGCGTACATGTGAAAGTGTACATTGGATGCTTGTAGCAAGGTGGTGAGAGGTTCCATGACTAGGTTGAACAAAGTTGGGGATAGAGAGGAACCTTGGGGGACGCCTAGCGTTACAGGTATTGGTGAGTACATCAGGTTGTTGCTCTTGAATTTCTGCGACCTGTTGTGAAGAAAGGAAGTGAACCACTTGAGAACAGTTCCAGATAAACCCATTCTTGTGTTTAGTAGTTCTAGTAAATTCTCATGTTTAACGGTGTCGAATGCTATAGAGAGATCAAGAAGGATGAGGAGGCAGGTGTCGTTTTGGTCTAGCATTTGAAGTGCGTCGTCAATTATGTGAGTCATAGCAGTTTCTGTGCTGTGTCCTGCTCGGAAGCCTGACTGGTGAGGGTTGAGGAGATCAAATTGCTCAATGTGTTTAGTCAATTGTAGTTGTGCGCATTTTCCCAGCAGTTTGGCGAGAGTGGGAATATTGGTGATGGGACGGTAATTGTTGAGATCAGAGGGGTCCGCTGTAGGTTTCTTTAGTAGAGGTGTGACCTGACCAACTTTGAGGGAGTCAGGTATGCTTCCTTGTTGGAGAGAGCTGTTGATAATTTTAGTCCAGAGAGGGAGAAACAAAGGGGTAAAGTCTTTTACTGCGGAGGCAGGGAGGGGGTCCGTGAGGTGATTGGATGGTTTCAGGGTGTTGAGCAGTTTGCCAATTTCTTCTTCCGAGTATGTGCCGACGGTTGACCATGTAGCATTGTTTTTTGGTTCAGTGGGTGCTAGTCACTGGGGTTTGGAGTAGAGGCTTGCGTCAATGAGGAGATCGCTTTTTATTTTGTCAGTTTTTTGGATAAAGAAAGCAGCGAAGTCTTCACAGGAGGGTGCCTCACGCCCAGTGTTGAGTGGTTGGGGTTGATCCTTGGATTGTGAATTGATTAGCTCAAACAGTTTTCTCGGGCGATTTTTTGCTTGGTCGAGTTGGAGGCTGAAGAAGTCTGATTTTGAGCGTTTTATTTTCCTGAAGTAGGCGTTTCTCTTTTTCTTCAGATCTTTTAGGTGCATTGCAGAGGGAGCTGATCTCCAGGTACGCTCTGCCATTCGCATGTCTCGTCTATCCTCATTGAGACTCCCGTCGTACCATGGTTTGGAGATTTTAGTAGAGACTCTTTTTAGCTGCATAGGTGCAGCCTCATTAATTATAGAGGTCATAGTGTTGAGATAGTGGTCAGTCAGGGTTTGAACGTCCGGAGCGCCTGTCGGTGGGAGTAGGAGATTGCAACTGTTAGGGGGCAAAGAGCCTGGGTTGAGTTTTTTCGAGTCTCTTTTCCAGACTTTGGGCTTGGAGAGTTGAGCCGGGTTAACTTTGACTTTTTCATTGATAAAGAATGTGACAATATGATGATCTGACCAGTCACAGGGTTGGATGGACTCGAGTTGGATAGAGTCCTCTTTGGAGATGATCAGGTCGAGGGTAGAACCTTTCTCGTGGGTCGGGCTGTTGCATATTTGGGTGAGGTTAAGGGCATCGAGGAAATTTTTAAGACTATTTACCACCGCGTCGTTGCGATCGTTCCAGTGGAGGTTGAAGTCACCAAGGTATATTTGGGTGAGCTACCGTCTGGAATTGGTTGAGATCATATCCATGATTTGTTGGGAAAAGGTGAAGTTGTCCCTGGGTGGGTGGTAAATGCTGTGAAGAGAGCATATCGGTTTGCCCTCACTAATAATGTCGAGGCAGATGTATTCCCAGGATGTTGGGGATGGTAGGGAGGTGGGATTGACTTTCTGAACAGAAAGGTTGTTCCTGTAGATGCATGCGATTCCACCACCTATTTTGCCTGTTCTGTCGAGCCTGATAATGTGGTAGTTGGGAGGAACCAGAATGTCCATTATAGGTGTCGAAGATTCAGTTAGCCAGGTTTCAGTCAGGATGATTAGGTCAAGGTCCCGCGATAAGAGGAGGTCAGCAATGGCGGCGGAATGTTTCGTGGCCGATAGCAGTTGAGAAGAGTGCATTTGAGACGGGGTGTGTTGAGGGTGGTAGATGGTTCTAGAGAGAGAGGGACTTTTCTAAGGTTATTGGGGATGGAGAATCTGCTGTTTAGTGTGGGTGGTCTAAGGGGATTTGAGTGTATCGTGGGAATGTTGAGGTGTGGGGTGGTTGTGTGATTTTGGGGGGCTGGGTCATAGGAGCGGAGAAGGGTGAGTGTGTCGAGGTCAGAAGAAGAGTTGTGGGTGCGACGAGGTCTGTTGTTGCGATTACGAGCTGGGATTGAGGTCGGATTGGGGGATAGCTGAGTGAGAGAGTTAGTCGGAAGGGTGGGGGACAAGTTCAGCGGGGAGGTGTAGTTGTGTGAGGGCTTGCAGGGGCGATGAGGGGGACGAGGGCAGTTGCTGCGCCTATGAGCAGGGATTGACGCCCGGTGTGGGGCGTGTTGAGTGAGGGAGTCAGCCGGCGGAATAGGGGACAAGTTGGGAGGGGAGGTGGAGGTGGGTGAGGGGTGTACGGGGTGTGTGGAGAGGAGTTCTTTGATGGTGTGTATGTCTTCTTTGATCTGATTGAGGGTGGCCATGATGTAGTCCATAGTGGGGTAGGTGGTGGAGGTGGGGGTGGCAGTCAGGGGTGAATGGCTGACCAGGGAATTCGTGTGCAGGTGGGAGAGAGGGCTGGTGTTCGAGCAGGTCTGCGTTGTGTTGGTGTGCGGGATGGAGTTAGGGAGGCGAGAGGTTTTGGGCGGGAGGGGTGTGGATGAGGTAGGGAGGAGGTTGGTGGTATGAGTGAGGGCATTGGTGGTAGGCGGGGGGGTCAAGGTGTAGGCTGGGAGACTGATAGCCGTGGTGGGGGTGCAGGGAGGATAATGGGGGCTGAGAGTAGGAGGGGAAGTGGGATTTTAGATGGTCCTGTTGAGGGGAGGGGGAGTTAAATTAAGAGAGGAGGTGTGTTCTGCGTAGTTGGTTAGAGGGTAATGGGGACTGAGAATGGGGGGGATAAAGGGGGGGATTTGTCGGAGTGCGTGTTATTCTGGTGCTGGACTAAGTTAGGTGTGTTTTGGGTGGAAGCTGTGCTGTCAGCAATGAGCGGGGTGTTAATGCCCGCTGTAGGTGTGATAGGAGTGTTGAAGGTATGTGTGGAGGTCCGCGAGTTGGTAGAAGGGGCGAGGGTGTGAGTGGTGTATGAGGGGGAGCGATCTGTGTCTGTGCTTGAGTGCTGAATTGGGATAGTGGGGTTGTGGGTGGGGGATGGGAGGTCAGGGGTGGTAGGTGTGTCCCTGATTGAGGACGCGAGGGCGTTGGGACTTTCCCTGTAGAAAAGGCTGGTGTGGTGAAGGTGGAAGAGCTCACCATGCCCAGCACACCTCCAGATGCTGTTCCTCCTCATGTAAAGAGTGTCGAAATAGAGGAGGGTCATTTACAAAATAATGATATCCCTGAATGCACAATTCCTGTCTTAAAGCATGAAAGTGAGGACATGGTCCACAAGCCCCACAATATTCCTCTCGATGCTTCAGAGGTCTCTTTTGAATAAAATGGGAACACACCCTCTCCATATGAAGGAAATGTTCAGTCTCCGTCATCTCCACAATCGCGGGAAGCATTGCCAGAACAGTCGCCAGAAAAGGTTTCCTCTAAATATAGCACATTAAGTGGGCCAGATTCGCGAAGGGCTATTTCCTAGTTTTTCTTGTTTTAGCAGTGTCAAAAGGATCCTATCAGTGGCCTACTGATTTTGTTTGATTCCTTTCCTTTTTCTTAGCGATTTTTATGTCATAGTTTGCTAGAAAGATACAGTGGCTAATCCGTATTTTATATACATGTCCTTTTTATTAGGGGTGCCCTCCGGTGGAGCCGGATGATCTACCTCTAATAAACGGTCCGGGTAGAACCAATTACCAATCAGTGGGGAGAAGATAGGCATGACATATTACAAACGGGGTACAAAGGTCCGCATTACCTACCTTTTCACTGCTTGCAAAGACTAGACAGAATAACTCTATTCCACGTTATTTGTAAGCAGAGAATACCTCCAAAGAACCAATATCAAACAACCAGTGTTCGGACAATCAAACAATCAAATGGTGAGAAAGAGATAGGCACGACGGGTTACAACAAGAGACAAAGGTCCGCGTTACCTACCCTTCACTACCTGCAAAGGAAGAGAGAATCTTTGTATTCTTCTCCGTTTGCAGGCAGAGAATCTCCAAAGAGGACCAATGTATCAAGTAGCGACCAAGGCTAAATGAACCAATCAACGAATAATACTAGTATTTTGAAACAATTCCGATACAAACAATCAATCAAATAGTCAATCAGGTGGATAAAACCATCCTGCCAATCAGACGTATAAAACGTCCTACTTAACCTTACCCGGACCACGTGGACAGTTCTTCGCCTTCCCCTTCCAGCGCCCGATCGTCCTCTTATTCCAGTTTGACCGTAGCTCTCCTGTGGGGTCCCAGTCAGGACAGCAGGTCACTCAAGAGAGGTCCGTTCAGAATCGGTGAAATTCACTCGATCGGCAGCCAGACGAGGGTCCTCTCCAGGCAGGTATACTCCAATCGTTTAGAAGTTCACCCCGTCGTCAGGACCTCTCTTACTGAACCCACATGTCGCTGATGGGCCCCGCGTTGGGACAAGGAGAGTACTGGTATTCCTGGTAACAGCAGGGATCAGGTTCTGAAGTATGGGCATGTGCAAGGCAAAAACTGCTAATAATAAGATGGAGCATGACTATGTGCTGCTAAGTAGTCAACAGCCATTGCATTCTGGTGCTGGGTTGCTACTGCAGTGTCACGTTCTAATTGGCATTGAGATTCACAACAAGTATGAGGATGTGGCCAGAGCTGCTGACTATGGAAGTGGCGAACCATTTTTTAATCCTGGCGTCAGCTCATGTGATTCTGGGTTTCTCACTTAATCACTGGTGCTTTTAAAAAGTACTCTTGAATCTGAAACTTATAATTACTTTCTAAAGCTCTGTGATGCTCTTGGGCCAAATGTGGACTATATCAAACATTTAGGCCCTGCCCACATGACATAAGACTGATGCCTGCCATGTCGCACAACACACACAAAATCCCAATCTGCGTGTTGGGAGCTGAGTGTTATGTGGCCTGGCTGAGTCCAGAGGTAGTGAGTTGAGGCACAGCATACATAAACCAGATAGCAGCCCCATTTATAAAAAAAAGTTATATACAGATGCCTCAAGTGCCAATTTGAGTGTTCTTGGATGTATGTGTATGAGCCTATTCCCACTGCTGCAGGCCCAGACGCAGAGGCAGAGCTTGAAGAAACCAGCAAGCACTTCCTCCCATTTACGCTCAATTCCAGAAGTGGGAAGGATAAGATGTGGGTCTCATAGTGACACAGTTTACAACTATCCACGATACTACACCCTCTCAGCAATGCTTCATCTTTAACTTTTTGTTGTGCTTTTCGGTTTGTATGGTTCACTGATCATCATTCTCTGACAGTTGCCAAGAAAATGTTGATCTTCTTAAATGCCTGGCTCATAGCCACGGCCCAGAAATGCCGCCAAATGCTCCTCAAGCCCAACCTAGTCTAAATAGTGAGTACTGGCATGTGAACTTCCTTGTGAGTCCAGCAGTTTTCTGGCAACAATAAAAATGTCAAGATGACTCTGAATATTAATCTTTTAACAAGTGCGAGATCGAAATTTTGTCTAGTAGCAGTTTTGACTCATCATAAAGTAGCTTGGAGGGCTAATATGCCTGCTGCAAAGAAGGCATGCCATGCAGATCAGAGAACAGAGTGTTTAGTAGCACTATTAAAAAGAGAAATGTATGGCAGATAGAGGCTGTTGGAGAGTAGTAATGAGGGAGAAGGAAATCTTGGTGGTGTCAAAAAAGACTGTTGCACTGGGTGCCACCCCAGCGCTAAAGCCGACCCTAATCCATCCCAAAAGGCCTTTTGACTTTATCATATGCTTTTCACAATAAATAAGTCAGGCCTACTGCCTCTGTCATAACATTTCATAATAAAAAAATTAAACAATGCCATCTGGCAAATAGAATTATTGGATTATCACCATAAGCAATGCAGGGCTTCTGTATTGAACATAAGCTTTTCAACAAGGCATGCACTGATTTTCAGTAGAAGAACACACTTCCTCACGATCAAATGTTGCCCTTAAAAAAATCAGTGTATGAACAGGGCCAAAACCCATCCCCAGTTGTGTTTTTTTTATCGATCACTCAAAGTCAAGCGCCGCACTTAAAAACTGAGCCAAACTGAATTAATGGATCAACTGTGATGTAAGGAGGGGTATGCGCTCCTGCTTTAGACTTGGAGCAGACTTTGTTGTTCATGACAAATATTTCTGCTGCTAGGAAGAAGCCTGAGAGCAACGGGTTACTCGCAGTGGACGGTGGGCCCGTTTTCATGTCGTCAAATTCCCCCTGTGGGCTAGAGAACTGCCACTGCATACTGAATAGAATAGTTCATGTTTGTACATTAATTGTGAATCGTATACTAAGCTCTTGCGCCATCTAGCGAAATATCTTTATCATTACACCATTATTCCGATGGAGTAAGGACATAGTTAAAAAACACGCGGATCGTCTTTTATCATTTGAAAAGACCTTTTTTAATGTTCACCAGAAATGTTGTGCTTTACGGCAGTGTTGTTTGTCGTGTGGGTGGCATAGCTGGTCTAATTTCGGAGATGTTATTACGAAAAACACCCAAACATCATGATGTACACAAAAATCAACTAATATCAACACACAAAATAAAGGGATGTATATTGCGAGTTAGCTATGGTATGAATAGCCTATTTGGTAAAACCAGTGACATTTGGAATCTTTTTGTTCTAAAACGTAAACCTAAAACAGCAAATACATGAAGAAATCAGTTAACAAGTATTCGAGAGCTATCTAAATCGTTTCAGAAAAATGATCATAGCAAATATAGGGATAATTTCCATTTAACAAAACAATTCTGACAATTTAACACTAATTATTTTCACCTACCAGCTTGTGGCTTTTCCAGAATACAAAGCGTAAACAATGGCTTTTATTTTTTTTTCTAAGAAAGTTGGTAACCCTGGTGTCCTCTTTAACATTCAGCAGGGGGTGGAAACGGAATCCAAGGCTTATTACAATCCTGTGGCCAGGGTACGAGTCGAGGGTACACGCGGGTAGACAGCGTCCAAGCACTCTTTTCACAAGGTGGACGTGTTCTGCCCTACCAAGAGGTTGGGTCCCACAGAAATATGCTAAACTTGTGCTAGTGTACGTTTTAGACACTGGCACACACTCAGCAACGCCCGCACATTACCTGCTTTCGTTTTGGAGCTGTTCAGTCCCTCTATACAAGAGCTATGCATGCACTGTAAGAATGTCATATGTGTTGGTCTGTCCATGTATTTACACAAATAACAACTTAAATACCTATATTTTGTTTTATTTCTTGTATAGTGCTATAGTGCTACTCATCTCATTGCAGGGTGTCAGAGCACTTTACATCTCATGTACACATTGTACATTGACAGTAAATTGTATGTGTGTAAATCAATGCACACAGTGTGTCTCACAAGACATTGAGGTTTACAAGGTGTAGGTGCCACATGTCCTTCATAGCTTACTGTGCAATAGTAGGATTACAATTTATGAACTGCAAGTAACAAAAGGATCTCTGTGTTAAAAGCAGTAACCCACTTTCCCATTTACGTAAAATACAAAGTTTTCATCTACATGTTACATAACGTTCTATGCAGGAGACTTATTAACCCTCTATGATACTTTGATTCAAAACTGGGACTAGACAAAACACAGCTCTCTCCAGCAAATACTTTAACCTCCAGTTATATTACTAATATGAATATTCCCTGAGATTTAGTGGGCACACAAAGATCAATGCAGAAGGTGCCTTCACCCCACAAGATATTTTAAAATTCAGACTGTGCAACCAATTAAGCAGAACAGATTTACTTCCACATTTTTCCTTGTTGCCAATTTCTTTGTGGCAGGATAAAAATATATATATATATTGAGACCCAGATTTAGCATCAGGGTTGTGTCACATTTTTGGCACAACCTGACACAAAATATAATTTGTTAAATATTATAATGCACTCAGATGTATTCATGATAGAGCTGCTAAACATATGAGTGAAGTCTTAAGACCAGATGTCACTTCTTGTGAGATCATGGGTTGTTATGCCACTTCCTGTGATTCCACATGCGATGTTACACACCATGATGTCACTTTCATACTGCCTAACTTACTTAGTCCCCCTGCTTCTTTCTTTAGGACTTGTGCCCTGCCGGTGGCCAATCAGAATTAGGGTCAACATGTCTAACCCAATTGTTGCAAGTCCGTAATACTGAGAAAACACAACACTCAGGATTGCCCATGACATCTAACAGGTGTTTGATGCAAAATGGCAGGAGGCTATCAAAAATAAGGCAAGGCAATCACTGTTTCAATGGACCAGAGATACGCCCATAATAAGTTAGAGCATGTAATGCTAAGATCAGTGCAGTTTTCAAAAGTTTATACATTTTCTCTAAATACAAATAAAAAGGAGCAAGATCACATGATAAAATAGAAACTTAAAGTAACGCTAACAAGAGCTGACTCTACTACTTTCTAAATTCCTCACTATGTTGTGCCTACTTCAGTACGGGGCTATGCTTTGCTGCTACACTTCAGTAAATGTGCATTGTATGACATGGATTTACATGGCATACATTTAAATGTGTGCAAATGTGCAGGAATATTGATGTTTTAGTGGCCTTCAAGCTGATATAAAAATGTTAGCAAATCATCAATAAAATGGAATAGCGCACGTGAAGGCACACAGGAGCATTAGTATTTTCACAGTCAATATATATACATCAATGCACATATATGGGTAAATTCACTTTTTAGGCCCCCTTTTTGCCGGGAGGCAAAACCTCTACAACCATTGAATTGAGAATAATCTCAGAATTTCATGTTTAATCTCTTTATTGTCACTGTCTTTACCCTCCACAAATGTATTAAGCAAATAAGCATGGGGAATGGCCTTTATTACGGCAAGCACGCTGATAACACATATGATCAGTTTAACTGTGACGTATATAGTTACTACGATCAGAATAATTTCAATCACATGTTTAAATATTTTTGTCTCCAATTCCTGAATATCCCTGACAAACTGACAATCAAGACCGGAGGCCAGTCAAGATGAAATTAAAGCCATTTCTAAACTCGTTTTTTATCTGCCCTATCTGTTCATGTACACTAAGGGGGTCATTAGGATTGCGGTTTTTCCGCATCCTCGGGGCCGGCGGAAGCCACCGCCGGCCCCGAGGATGCGGAAAAACCGCAGCGGACTGACCAAGGACCCACCGCCACATTAGGATGGCTGGTGGGTCCTGGTTTCCGTCCACAGCTTTTCCGCCGCGGTCGGCTTACAACCGCGGCGGAAAAGCTTTAATATGGTGACGGTGTCTCTCAGACACCGTCCACCATATTAGGATGGGCAGTACAATATGCTTTTCCGCGGCGGGTTTTCCGCTGTGGAAAAGCATACGGAACTTCACTGCGGGGGCCCGTTGCGGGCCCCCTAGGTGAAGGGGGGGTGGGGGGTGTACATGGGGGGTACCTATGGTACCCCCCTGCATTTGCGTGCACAAAGCAGCAGGCACCGCGCGGTGCCTGCCGCTTTGTGCACGCAAATGCTGTGCATGCTTTTTTAACATTGCGGCGGGTGCAGCTTCAAGCTGCACCCGCCACAATGTTAAAGATTGAGGATGTGACCGCCACCCTGGCGGTCACATCCTAATCTGCACGGAGGGACCTCCGCAGCCCCTGCGGACTGTCCCTCCTACTCTATGGTGGCGGACGGACTCAGGTCCGTCCGCATCATAATCGGCCCCTATGTGAGGAGTTGGGAAGGTGTGTAAAACACTCAGAACCTACTAGAAGGCAGACCCCTACATCCTTTGGCTGCTAGGAAATAATCTAAAGCCATTCTGTTCTGCAAAAGCATAGTTTTCTGGGCATAAAACGGATCCATAATCAATCCTACAGAAAGGGCCATCGTGTTGGCTACATCTAGTATCTCAGCATTGCTTCTAGCCTCTTCAATTTCCTGCCAAACAACATAGAAGAATAGAAAACAAATGTGCTTGTTTCAGAGATCTTTTGGCAGCCCACCGTCTCTGTGGAGGGTGTACAGCAAAATGTTTGATAGCAAGGATGGTGCAGCTGGAGTTAAGGTTCCCAGCCCACCTTTGAGAGAGCCTGGTATAGGCTTTTGCTATGCATATGAAATGAGTATATCATTGTTGATGGCTACGTTTGTGAAACGAAGTGATGGGAACAATGCTTGCAACAAGTCTAGCCACTGGCAGTCAATCGGATATGTAGGGGGCACCATAGGTACTCACCAGATCCCATATCTGAGGGCCAATAGGGAACGGGGGGCCTACTACAGGCCTCAAATGTCTCTTTCCGCCTGCCTTTTCATAGCAGGTAAACCACCATGAAACAGCAGGTGGCAAGGGACATCGTATTCCCTATGGCAGTCCCTGCTGAGTAAATGAACAATGGATTTAACCCAGATCGGTTGACTGGGGATGAATGTTTGATTTGGTCTGCATTCTGTCAATCATCTCTGTGTCTTTTGCTTTCCCGCCCTAAGTGCACCAGGTTCATCCAGACGTGGGTCCCAGGCTCACTGTGTCACTGGATTCAAGCTAGCCTGGCTGATTAGGTGTGATGCCCCGGAGCTGGCCCCAGGATGCTTGTTTTCGGTCCAGGGAGGACCTCGCTTGGTAGTTCGCGCTGGAGTGTTCCCATGAGGCACAGGCTAAAGACTGATTTGCATATGGCTGGGTTTAAACTGAGGTGGCATGGTGCGCAAAAAAACAATGAATGTTTCCCAGATCTATTGACTGAGGGTGACATTTTTATTTGCTCTGCATTCCGTCCATCATCTGTGTGTCTTTTGCAGGCACTGCCACCATTGTCTATGTCTATGTGGGGGTATTTGCAAAGTGCAGCTGCTAGTCCAAGGAGTGTCCTGGTGCTGGATGCTGAAAGGTAGCAAGGACAAAAGAGAGGAGATTATGGGCTGGAAAAAAGCCAAGTTTTCAGCTCTTTCCGGAAAAGGGTGTAAACTCGATGCTTCTGAGAGACGGGGCAGTTTATTCCAGAGGGATGGACCAAGGAAGGAGATGGACTTGCCCTCAGACCTGGCTTTTTTACTGCGAAGGGTATTGACCAAGAGGGAGTTTGAAGAGCGAAGGGCATAGAGCGAAATTCCGCATTTAAGATAAACAGGGCCCATCCCGTATAGGGCCTTCTGAGTTACAAGCAGAGTCTTAAATAAGATTCTTTTCCTTACTGGGAGCCAGAGAAGAATCGTCAGGAGGCCAGACACCTGAGCCTTACGAGGGAGCTCAAAGATAGCTCAGGCTGCTGCATTTTGGATAAGCGGGAGTCTGTCCAACAGATAACCAGGCATGCCCAGGTAGAGACTGTAACCATAGTCGAGGCGAGATATCAGGGCCTGGACCACCTGCTGTCTGGCAGCCAGGGACAGAAAGAGCAAGAACTTTCTTGCAAGACCCAAAACGGCAAAGCAGGTGCCCACCACTGCATACACAGCAGTCTGTTGTCAAATTTAAAACATACATTTTCTGTCAGGTGGCCAGAAGGATTGTAGCGGCGGTTCTGCATCCACGCCAAAGAAAAACAACTCTGTTTTTCCAGCATTGCATTTCAGCTGATTCGCGGCCTTCCACCCAAAAACCACAGAGAGGCAGGTATTAATTAACTTGCCAGGACAGGGCTCACTGCTCTTCCATGTGAACAACAGCTGGGTGTTATCAGTGTAAGACACAATCTTTGCTCCCAAAGATTCTGCCAGTGTAGCCATCGGTGCAAGGTAGACATTTAACATGGTAGGGCATAAGGGTGAGCCCTGTGGGTCGGAAACAGTCAGCCTACGAGACCCGGCCGAGTATGGATGGCACCATACTTCCTACCCCCTCCCTTCTAGGAAGGAGGCTAGCCATTTTCAGACCAACCTCCTGATGCCCATTGATGGGAGTCGAGTCAGGACAATCTGGTGTGAAACCATATCGAAAGTGACCGAGAGGTTCAAAAGGACCAGAATTTCCCTCTCCCTTGCTTCCAGACCAAGCCGGATGGAGTCTACTACATCCAGTAATGCTGTTTCCATACTATGGTTATGGCAAAAGCCCGACTGGCTAGAATGAAGGAGCCTGTTCATTTCTAGATAGGATGATAACTGCTGATTAACATGCTTCTCTAGGAGTTTCGAGAAGGCGGGAAGGAGGGAAATAGACCTATAGTTGGAAGGGTCTGGTGGATCTGCTTGGGCTCTTTTTAGCAGCGGATAACCTTGGCTTGTTTCTATTTAGCAGGGACTCAGCTAGGGAAGAATTCAGTAGCTGGTTCATGAGTGGATTGATAGCCTCTTCCCCTAAAGCAAGGATAGAGGAGGGGGTATGGTACAGTGGGGAGCATGAACTGAGGCATTTTAAAGCCTGCAGAAAATCGTGCAAGGAGATTGGAGAGAAAAAATTCAGGGAGGCAGGGTTAAGATCTAGCCCCTTTTCATTCTTTATCACCCCTGGTGCAGGTCCTGATATGTCATTTCCCATCATGAGGGAGGGGAGGCTCGCCTGAATAGTATACTTTTTTTCTGGAAGAATGAAGCGAGCATCTCGCACCATTACCGGAGGGGGTTTCTCATTAGAGCACATTTCTGGCGCACAAAAAACCTTTAACAATTAAAAAAAATTCTGTAGAGTTATTCCCTGCACCGAGGATTTTTGCCTCAAAATAGGCTTTCCTGGCAAGTTTAATTTCTTTGTAGTACTTCCTTGTAGGGTTTGCGGTTCCCTCCAACTGTCCAATGGGCTCCTTGAGGCCTTCAGATCCATGGCGATCGGTCTCTCCGACCGCCAAGCATCCGCCCACCATTAAAAATCGGTGAGTAGTGAGGCAGGGTCTTATGGCGGTGCGACTGCCACTGAAGGGCTGACAATGGTGGTCCCACTGCCATCGTAATGAAGCCCAAGGTGCAGAGATTAAAATATGGTGCCCCTCGTCCCCCAACTGGAGGCCGGAAGGGAAATAGGGCCCTGCTGCGGTCCCCAAGTACACTTTCCGACAGGGTTTCGATGTCAGAAAGGCCAGCATGGAAACCCTGCCAGAAACTGTGCATTGTTATCCGGACAGTGTAAACAGCTGTCCATATGCATTATGGGCCCGTTCCGACTGGCTAAAGGGTTCCTTGAACCCGTCAAAGACCAGCCGGAATGACTGGCTGGTTTCAATTCCGACCGGCTGTATCGTAATCAGCGGGTCAGAATTGGAACTGATGATGTCGTCATAAAGCCTCCGACCTAAGGTCGGAGGCTTTACGACTGACATCGTAATCGGCCCCTTTGTCTACTCTTGTAGAAATTGTAGTGGGGATAGTATATGTATTCATGTAAAATGTTGTAGTTTACTTTATATTGTTTAAATTTATATTAATTTAGATTTGGTCATTTATATTTATAATATTTATATTTAATAATGTTTTAAATATTTTATTTATTTTTAGTACATTTTTTTAGTTTGTTTCATTATTTAATCATTTTTGATTTTTTTTAATTATCTTATTGGATATATGTATATATATTTATTTTTTCTATAATTACATTTAAAATGGTTTTAAATTATATTATAAATCAAACATATTAATTCAATAATGTTATGAAATTAGACCTATGTAAATATATGTATATGTGTATATATATTACAGTGAAAAACGGAGTTCCAAGCGTGCTCTCAGGCGCAATAATCCACACCACGCAGTCCGATTTGCCAAAAAAGGTAGGGTTTATTCACGTCATAAGCCCTACGTGACACGTTTCGCACTCCATGAGTGCTTGATCACACACTTGTGTTATTGAAGTTTGCCATTTTAAATACAAATGTTAACTTAACACAGAAGACGGACCCACGAGGAGTCGCTCTATTTGCGGGCGCCATCTTACAGTGGTCACTATGTATTGAATTTAGACAATTATCACAAACCAATATTCAGTATCAAAATATAAATGACATTCTGAAATATATTATACAGCATGAAGATATTGGGATACATTATAGCTGACCATTGTGAACTTTCAATGTCAAGTTCGAGTGTTCCCCACTAATCACAATCTGCTGGAATAATACTATTGTGAAAAGGGTCGATGTATTTATGTACCATGAGCAAAAGACTATGAATGCCCACGGATGCCCAATGTCCCGTAGTGCAGTGAAGTTAAACGCGCCAGGTAATGCGCATGTGTGAACCTCTGACAGTAGTCGCGTTGTCAAGGCAACGGAACTAAGTTGTCCGTAAATGTTATTCCTTGGCAAGTGGAGCCGAGAAGTACATGAATTACTGAGGGCAAATGAGACGATAAGCACATCAAAATTGTGGTTACATGACCCCTAAATAGTGGGTGTGTGCTTGAACATAACCAACGTAGGAAATTGGTACAACGGAACGTAGACCCAAAGGCATAAACCCACACTCCCATCGCAATAAGTGAAAAAAATAAGTGAAAAAATAATAACAATAATAATGTCAAAGATGCATTTAGTTTTAGTTTCAGACAGAATTTAAAGAGATCAATTTTGTCATTCACATAATTCATGGGGACTGTGACAATATCCCATAGCAAGACATTTTGAATCTCATCATTACTCTAATGGCCTCTGTACTCGTTTTCCGAGAGGACACAATTTGGATGAGGAATACAATGTACATTTACATAGTGTATAAGTGTGTTAGATGGCTTTACATGCTTATGCCTCTCTATCTATCCTCTTTTCTACAGGTTGAAAGGGAGGGACTCTGTCTCAGGCTTGCGACACCGATACCCTAAATCTTTTAACATGGACTTTCTCCATTCTTCACTCCTAGTATGTACAGTTTCTTTGACATTATTATTGTTATTATATTTCACTTATTTTTTTCACTTATTGCGATGGGAGTGTGGGTTTATGCCTTTAACAGACTGTGCAAAGGTTGTTTGCCATCTACTGTGTTAAGTAATCATGGGTTGATACTTTTATGTTCAACAGTTGTTTCCCACTAGCTTGGGTCTACGTTCACGGTTGCACAGTGGGACATGAAACCTGTACCAATTTCATACATTGGACATGTTCAAGCACACACCCACTATCTAGGGGTTATGTAACTTTGATGTGCTTGCCGTCTCATGTGCCTTCATTTACTTCATGGCTTACATGCCAATGAATAACAATTATTGACAACCTAGTTCCGTTGTACCAATTTCCTACGTTGGTTATGTTCAAGCACACCCCCACTATTTAGGGGTCATGTAACCACAATTTTGATGTGCTTATCGTCTCATTTGCCCTCAGTAATTCATGTACTTCTCGGCTCCACTTGCCAAGGAATAACATTTACCGACAACTTAGTTCCGTTGCCTTGACAACGCGACTACTGTCAGAGGTTCACACATGCGCATTACCTGGCGCGTTTAACTTCACTGCACTACGGGACATTGGGCATCCGTGGGCATTCGTAGTCTTTTGCTCATGGTACATAAATACATCGACCCTTTTCACTCACAATAGTATTATTCCAGCAGATTGGGATTAGTGGGGAACACTCGAACTTGACATTGAAAGTTCACAATGGTCAGCTATAATGTATTCCAATATCTTCATGCTGTATAATATATTTCAGAATGTCATTTATATTTTGATACTGAATATTGGTTTGTGATAATTGTCTAAATTCAATACATAGTGACCACTGTAAGATGGCGCCCGCAAATAGAGCGACTCCTCGTGGGTCCGTCTTCTGTGTTAAGTTAACATTTGTATTTAAAATGGCAAACTTCAATAACACAAGTGTGTGATCAAGCACTCATGGAGTGCGAAACGCGTCCCGTAGGGCTTATGACGTGAATATATATATATATAAGCAAGCAAGGCGGCAGGGACCGCCGAAACGCATTTGGTAGACACGGCTTTGCACTTTACATAAAGACCTAAATAAATACCTGCTTTTGGAAGACATTTGAAGAGTCCGTTTCACTCGTTTTTATTGCTGACTGGTGGCTGAGTGCAGAAACCATATATATATATATATATTAATAAATATGTTCGTTTACATTTTTTGAAAATAATTGTTATCTTTTTCAAAAATATTACATACATTATCTTTTTTATTATATTAGTAGTATTATTTATTTAAATTAATGTTTACTATTTACATTTATATATATATTTAACAATCTATATTTTAGAGAACTATATTTGTGAAAGCAATATTTTTTTCGATATTTTTGTATAGGAAGTCAATATTTTTGATTCAATATTTTTATATGCAGATATTTTAGTTTCAATATTTTGCTAGTGAACCATGTGGAAACCACTGATGACAGTATCCAACAATTTCCAAAAACATCTGAACCTCCCTCTGGGTGGTTGGTGGATTCATTTTCAGAATTGCAGAAATGCGTTCCTTTGATATTTTCCTTATACCTTTTCAATATAGTGTCCGAGATAAATGACTTCTCTTTAGAGTACTGCACTTTTGTCACAGGAATATTATGTCCATTTTCAACCAAATGTTTCAACAAGCAATCTAATCCAGTTTACAATCTTCTTTGGTCTTAAGTACAAACCGTAAAACATCTATATACTGCAATAGCACAGAGTTACATGACAATTTTAGAATCTCTAGGTCTTTCATCAGTATTTGGAAGAAATGTGATGGGCTCTCAGGTACTTTTTTCAAAAATGGGAATGTAAAAAGACACTGTGATTCCTCGTGAAGAGAGATCGAAAAAATGCTTGGCATAAGTCATTGCTGCAGTGCGACAGTGCAAGTGCTCCCTATTGTAAATTGATGTATGGATTAGTGACTCCATGATTGGCCGGTTTGGTTTACTTGTCAGACCCTAGTACAATGCATTGAGTGTGCCAAGGGTTTGTAAATTAAATCAAATACTGCTGGTAGGCTTGTAGCACTGGTTGTGCCACCCACAGAAGTAGCCTGTAAAAGGTGTCTCAAGTCTGCCATTGCAGAACCTGTGTGCAGTCTGGTACTGCCAAGTTGACTGGCAAGTGCACCCAATTGCCAGCCCCTAAACCTTCCCTTTTCTGCATACTAATCACCCCTATGGTAGGCCCAAGGGCAGGGTGCATTGTGGGTTAAAGGTAGGACATGCTCTGATGTGTGTGGCAAGTCCTAATAGTGAATTACAGCCATTTTTATTTTTCACTATTGCAAGGCTACCTGTTCGCCATAGGCCAGAGTGGGCCCTTTGATTATAACATCTTATAATCCTAACTGACTCAGGGAACTAGGTAGACATCCGAGTTTAGTATGCCTGAACTCAGAATAATAAAATAAATATTTTAGAGACTTTGGGATTTAACATTCTGTGTTTGAAAATACCACTTTTAGGAAGTAGGCATTTTCTTGCCTAACTACCCAAGCCTGTCTCTGCTAGGTTGTGTATTCCTTGTCTGGAGTGTGCGTGATAGGGACTGGGGGATTCCAGGAGAGAGGGTTAGTCAGTACAGGACTGAATAGACCCATCTGCATGTAGAGTGGTGGGAGGGGAGCACCTGGGACCTGAAAAGAGCTGTGCCTGCCTGCTACAATGCTGGCTCCACCTCCTGTGGTGCGCCTGGTATCCCTGGCTCAAACTGTCAAAGGAAAGAAAGAGTCCTGTAAACAAAGTGCTCCAGGATTGACCATAATTGGTTTGGACTGGGTACAGATATTCCCTGCCTTCAGAGAACAATGAGAATAGTAGTATAAGTATGGGGCCCCAGACCCCAGGACTTTAGATCACTTGTGGGAAACTAAAAGAACCTTGGCTGAGGAGAGTAACCAGAGAAAAACTGGAGGAGGAGAGTGCTGTTTGGGGATTGGCCTGCAGTGGTTGCCTGACTGCCAAAGAAATGAGAAAAGAACTTTGTACTACTTTCATCATCTTGTTGAAGATCTCCAAGGGCTTGGAAATTGAGCTTGCCTCCTGCTGAAGTCTCAGGGATAACAGACTTCAGCAACCAGCTCCCCTGAATTCCCATTCTTGGAATCTGAAGTGCCTGCTGTTGTGCTGGGCCTTCTGAGGGACTGTGTGTCGCTGGGAGCTGGAAGCGCGACTCCCGGAGAAGAAGCATATCGCTGGGAGCCGGAAGCGTGATTCACAGAGAAGCGTGTCACAGCCGCATCCCTGTCGTCGCATAAGACGCTGAGTAAGGGTGCCGCCGCTGCCGCTGTCACCATCGCATCATCAAAGGGCATCGCCGGAGAAGAGTGTCGCCATCGCAGCAGATGCCATCGCATCACCGGAGAAGCGTGCCACAGGGCCTGTCGCTGCTGAGAAGATTCACCGAGTCGCTGCACAGCCATCGGGCGTGCATGCATCACATCTTCATTGTCACATCAAGAAGAAGACGCCATTTTTGTTGCAGTGCACCGGATGGTCATCGCATCGCCGTGCTGCGGGTCGCATCGCCACAGAAGCACAGTAAGAAACCAACGTATCTCCTCCCTACGCGGCAAAGAACCAATGCATCACCTCCCCTCCGGTAAGGAACCGACGTATCACTGTCCCCTACGCAGCAGTAGGGAACCGGCGCATCACCTCCCCCGGAGTAAGGAACCGACGCATCCCTGTTCTTGCTTGTGAGGAACCAACGCATCACCTTCCCTGCAACTCTTTTCTTTGTATCACGTTACACATCCAAAGGTACATTGAACGTTAAGTGTCGCATTTACCATCTAAAGAGAACTAAGATATTTCTACCATTCTAAAGTACAGTATTGTGGATTTTTGGCGTTTGTGGTCTTGTGATAAGCCTAAATAAAGAATACTTATTTTTGATATACAACCTGTCTGGTGTACATCTGTAGTGTTGTCAGTCACTGTATTACTGTATGTGTTCACAAATGCTTTACACACTGCCTCTGAGATAAGACTGTCTTTTCGTGCCAAGCTACCAAGGGGGTGAGCAGGGGTTATTTTTGAAGTGTAGCCCCTTACCCTGACTAGACACAAAGGTCCCTATTTGGCCAAAGGTACCTACCTCTGCCAACTAGAGACCCCCAAATCTATCAGGTTGTAATTTCAACACCATCCTGTGTCCAATAGAGTATACCGTTTATTTTACCAGGAAGGTCCCTTTCAAGGAGATTCACTGTACTCGAATCACACAATATTAACTGGTGCTTATTCTCCAATTGACCAATTTTTATTGTACATCTGTTGTATCCTGATTAACAATATGTTTATTACATACAACTTGGACTGCTGTTCCCTAGAGGTGTAGGGTTGGAGACTTACATAGAACAAACTGTAGAACAGGTAGCTATTGTATCAATTAAGCATACAACTGGGTGGCCATTCCCTTATCCATCAATGTATGAATCATTCTAATCTACCTCTAGGATTGTCCAAGTAAGCAATCCTACTCCCCCCTCAAGCATCTTCATTGTGAACTACTCCCTGCCAAGTCATCATTTAGGATCAACAAACTTTGTCTACACCCTGCATTCTCTGTTTTTCTTCAAATCACTCCAATCCGTGTTTTCTCAATAAGAGTCCTTTAGGTGATCAGACCCATCTCTTTAATTTCATTATCTGTCAAATCAATTTTATAACATTGCTTTACATTTTTCATTTTGCAAATATCAACTTCCAGTTCATCAGCTAACTCTTCCAATTTATCATTCAGTTCATTTGCACATCTAGCAGCTCATTTTATTAAGTATCTCATTCTTTAACTATTGTATGTCAAAACCCTGTTTAAATTTACATTGCCCTGTAATATTTCACCAAATTCAAACTTCAGAATGCCAGTACTAGTGGCTTTAGATGATAGTTCAATTGTCACAGAAGTGATTCATGCCTTTATTTCTGTCTGAACCTCTCCAATCGTGCTAGATACTGCTGATGGAGCTATCGCTTCTATAGACACATCCTCAGTGTAACTCCAGTAGGAGTTCGTCCCACTACGCCATCTCCACTGGTACTCCTGTCAACCCGTACAGTAAGTTGAGCTGTCCCTGTGGATCTGCCTGTGTATGGTAGTGGTCTGGAATTTGAAAGATCACACATGGATTTCTCAGCCTCATCTGTCTCCTCAGCCTGTTCATCCTTTTGTTTTGATTTATTTTGATTATTATTCTCTTCTCCCTCCTCTAAAACAATATCAGGGAATGTCTTTAAACATTCTGCCATATCTTCCCTCCAATATTTTTCTCTATAATCTAGCTTACTTTCGAGCCAGAGTCTAAACAAAGGGGCATATTATCAAGGGGGTTTATATCCGCTTTTTTGGCTTTACAAGCCAAGAAAGCGGAGATAAAATTATCTCCCTATTACCTAGCTGTCGCTAACACCAGTTAGCGACAGCTAGCAGGAGATAGCGACCATCTTGGGTCCCACTTTGCATGTCAGAGAAATGTATCACTAATGACATGCAAAGTGGGCGTGCCAAGATGTTAGCGGCTGGAAACAGTCGCTAACATCGCTATCTCGAATTACCAACTTTTGGAGATGTTCGTGCTAAGCGAGAATATCTCCAAAAGTTAACACCTGCCCTGAGCAGTTCTTAGCCATGTTATCCAATGGGAGGTGGATAACATGGCTAAGAGGATTAGCTCGATAATGCATGAATATTGCTGACTTTTCAGCGATATTCATGAATTGCGGCCGATTTTTATCGCATTTGCGATAAACCTTGGTAATACCAAGGTTTATTTGCGGTAAAAATCGCCGCAGGTCGGCGATACATTTTTGTCTCTAACCAAGCAATAGCGATAATTATCGCTATTGCTTGGTAATATGCCCCAAACTCTTTACTTCCTTAGAAGCTTTCTTTCTCTCTTTCTCAGTAGACATATGATCCCATTGGCATTTCATTTCTCATGTTGTCCTGCCTCACTGGAACTGCTGGACTGGGCATTCGAAAGGATTTCTGATTTTGTATATTTTTCTCTGAATTTTGCATATTTGATATTCCACAATTATTTCTTTGCATCTTTCTGAGTTGTTCTGAATTTGCCTGTACTCTGTTTGGGTTCTGTCTACATTCCAGTTTTCAATGTCTGAGTCTTCCACAGCAATGCCAAGCTGTATTAATTTTCAACATCTCAGCATTCATGCCATCATTCCTAACACTTTGCACTTCTTGATTTATCTGTTCACTCTATTCTGTGGAAAATTCATATTTGAACCCATTTGTTTCTGATTCCCTCTTTAAAATTGCTTTATCTGAGCAATCATTACCTTTTCTTTAAGCTTCTGCTTTGTTTCAAAATATTCACTAATGTTTTTTGCCAACATTGCGATCTCATCAATTCTCTTGGTTTGCCAGTACATGTCATTTTGCTGGATGTGATTACTCATTTTTGCCCTCAAACCATTCATGAGCGCAGAAACGAAACCACAAGGACCACATTGATCGGGGTTTCAACTCTGTGAGGCTTTTTGTAAATATGCATCAATCTCCATAATATGAATGCACTTATTCCTTCAGCTCTATGTGGTTCTCAAAATCTTGCCCCAATTCACATCTTTCTCGGAAATTCACTTTTTCACATATTCAAAGACAGCCTTATATTTGTCTGGTACTAGTGCAGCTGGTGCTTTGCTCGTAATAAACCTCGCTGGCTCTTATGTTGGCAGCCTGACAATTTATTTTATTTTATTTTATTTGCAAAGTTTTATATAGCACATTTCTTGGAACCACAATTTGAAATAACCAGTTTAAATCTGTCCATAACATTGGAAAAAATTGTGTCAGCTTACGAATGTCATCATACCATTTTGCTGGGTCCTTTCAAAGCTTCAGAAAATAGTGCGTAAATGCATACACATCATCTTCAGAGCGCGGCACATGTACCAAATTCCAACCATGAACCTCTCTGATGGAAACTGTAGTACTGAACTCGCTGCCACTTCAGTATCACTTGCAACAATTTTCTCTTTTAAGCTCCTTACCGTTAACTTTTATTTGCCGTGCTTTTCTTCTATCTTTCTCTCTATGTCTTCAAATCACTCCAATCATGTGTTCTCAATTAAATCTTTAACATGGCCCTTAAGGTAATCAATCCATCTCTTTAATTTCATTAGCTGTCAAATCCATTATGTAACTTTGCTTTATGTTTTTCATTTTGCTAATATCAACTTCCAATTCATCAGCTAACTCTTATTATTTGATACGTACTTCATCAGCACAGCTAACTTCTTCTTTAATTGAGTATCTCTTTTCCTAAGTATTGTATGTGAAAAATCTACATTCCCCCGTAATATTTCACCAAATTGCAATCTTCCGAATGTCAGCTTCCTGCCCATAAACAATCTTTAAAGGCAATTTGCTCTTTCTATGTGTACTGCACAATGCAGCACACAAAAAGAGCAAAAATTTGGAGAAATAAAAGTATTTCTCCTCATTGCGCCAATCTAACGGCAGCTTTGGCATTGTGTTAACATTTGCTGCTGCCTCAGATTGACACATCCTTGTAAATCTGGGGCATGATCAAAAAGCAATGGATTTTGCGGTGGAATGCCTACAGCTACACCCATTGCATGCCCCTTTCATGCAGAAAACTGCGTGAAAGGGTAAAATACTTACAAAGAGGTGTTAAGCCATGCAAAGTGGCATAACACAGCTTTGTAATTATGGTACAGGGTATTGCGCTACTGAAGATCGTAAAAAGTGATGTTCTGGTGGTGCAATCCCCTTGTAAATATGTCCCCCATTTTCTTAAATTTTATTTTATTATTATTTTGCGGAGTTTTATATAGCGCAAACTTGACCCAGTATCAGGTATCAGAGCGCTTTACACAGTACCAGTTGCATTACATGAGGACACATTCATTTTTTGTTAGGCACAGGGAGATTATTAAGTGATTTGCCCAGAATCACAGGATGTTCAGCGTCAAAGCTGAGATTCGAAACCGGTTCCCCAGATTCAAGGTCAGCCGCCCTAGCCATTAGGCCAACTCCTCTCCCCAAACATTGAAGGTACCCTAATATTGAAACAGTAAAGCTTCATCCTAAGCTGTGTAGTTGTTCGATTCAGAGATCCAGATCCAAGTACAATACCCAATTTGATAGTCTGGTGTTCCTTCGGCCTGTAATTTCTGACCTAGGGACATCTGTGGATTTAGTCTTTGTCAGTTATTTATTTATTTTATTTAAAAGGTTTTATATAGTGTTAGCTGGACCCAAGAGTATCAGAGCGCTTTAAAGGATTTGGCAACAGAGACAAAATTATTACAACTAAGAATATAAGGCAAGGCAATTTGAACTATAAGAATGTTTTCAGTTAGGAAGATCAAAAACAAGTATCAGATCAAAGATAGTATAGCTGGATGACAGTGAAGATAATATAGTGTGTCAGTAGATGGAGAGGCGAGAGAGGGGTACATTTGTGGAGGCGAGGGAGGAGGTGAAACTATAAGTAAAGGGGGGACAATAAAGACAGTGTACAGGGGAGGAGTTGGTGGCCAGTGTCTGTAAGTTCAAATTATGAAACCCAGTATCTGTTGAGAAGGAGCAGTTTGAGGTCTTTTTTAAAGCGGGGATAGGAAGGGTTGCAACGTAGATCTTTGGGAAGGGCATTCCAGATAGAAGGTGCATTACCAGAGAATCAGCGAGACTGAGTTGATTTCATTTTAGCAGTAGAGGGACAAGGCCAAGAGCGTTAGTGCTCCTCATTAGTCTAGTACACCCAGCTTTTTGAAGTTTGTCAGAGAGGTAAGATGGGGTATTTTGATGAAGGGCTTTGTGTGTGATGCAGGCGATTTTGTAGGTGGATCTGCCTTCGATTGGAAGGCATTTAAGGTTTTTTGAGAACAGGGGTGATTGTAACGCCTACAGTCATTGATAAGCCTGGCAGCGAGGTTAAGAATGGATTTGATAGGGGCTAGGTGGACTTTAGGGGTACCGGCAAGAGTGGCGTTACCATTATCGAGTATAGACAGGACTAATGATTGAACAACTGATTTAAAGTCATCTGCTGGAATGAAGGGTTTAATGTTTTTAAGGTGATGTAGTGTGAAGAGAGCACCTTTGGCCGAGTTTTTTATATGGGGAGTAAGACTGACCCTCTGATCGATGCTAATGCCGAGGGATTTGACCGAGTTGGAGATGGGAAGAGAGCAGTTAAGAGCATTATTGTCTGCTATCCAGAGTTGAATAGGGAGCGAGTTGTTCTTGGGAGAGAATAGGATGATTTCTGTTTTTTGGGGGGTTAATTTGAGGTGGTTTTGGTGGAACCACAGTTGAATCTTGGTCAGGGCATCGTTAAGATGTAAGACCTCATCATGGGATTTGATTGTGTAGTAAAGTTGTGTGTCATCTGCATATAGGTGATAACAGATTTTTGCTTGTTTAAGAATAAGGGTGAGTGGTTCCATCAAGAGGTTGAATAGAGTAGGAGAAAGAATAGAGCCCTCTCGGATGCCCAAGGAAACAGGCGGAGGTTTAGAAAGGCAACCGCTGACTTTAACTTGTTGAGTTCTATTTTGGAAGTATGAGGTGAACCATTTGAGAACATCACCGTCAAAGCCGAAATGGTCTTTGAGAATATTGAGTAAAGCAACATGGTTAACAGTATCAAAGGCTGTAGAGAGGTCAAGAAGAATGAGAAGGGAGGATTCACTTTTGTCAAGGGAGCGATGTATGTCATCAGTAATGTTAAGCATAGCTGTTTCCGTGCTGCATCCCTTTCTAAAACCAGATTAGAAAACGTCTAAGAGGTTGAATGAGTCGATGTGTTTGTCCAGTTGTAGCATGACGCATTTTTCGAGGGCTTTGGATGAGAAGGGAAGGTTGGAGATAGGGCGCAGGTTGTTTAAGTCGTTAGGGTCTGCCTCAGTATTTTTGAGAATGGGGGTAATTTGGCCTAGTTGGAGGGAGGCAGGAACACTGCCAGTGGCAAAGGAGGAGTTGATGATATTGGTCAAGATTGGGGCAATGATGTGTTTAAGTTCTTGTACAAAATGAGCTGGAAGTGGATCTCTAGTATGGGAAGATGGTTTAAGTTTGGAGATGATGTTGAGGACATCATTTTCTAAAACAGGACAAATATTATTCCAGGAAGCATTATTTTTTAGCTGGGCGGAGGTGGGGTGAGGTTCATAGTGGGTGATAGAGAAGGGGAGTTGGGAGGAGTTAGGGGGTGGGATAGGAGAGGAAGAAAGCTCTGTTGTCTCGTCCTGTTTTCTGTCCCTTAGAATTATCCGTAAGATCTCCCGTTTTTTTCCCTCGATGCCCTTACACTTATTGTTTTGGCAATGATTCTCTCCCGCTTGGACTACGGGAACTGCCTGTACGTGGGCATTCCTGCCAACGAACTGCGGTGCCTTCAGTCCATCCAGAATCAGGCTGCTCGTCTCATCTACCGGCTCCCTAAGTTCCATCATACCACCCCCCCTACTTAAGTCTCTTCATTGGCTCCCCTTCTTGCAGAGAACTCTCTTCAAGATGGGCTGCATGGTCTTCATGGCCCGTGCCGGTACGGCCCCAGTTTACATAAACTCTATGATTACACCCTATCTCCCTTGCCGCAACCTCCGTTCTTCAACCCAGCTCTCCTCAGTGTCCCTCGTTTTCAAAAGTCAAGAGTCGGTGGCACTAGGTTCTCCACTCTTGCCCCCCGCTTCTGGAACCATGACTGCATACCCGCACTTTCGTAAAGCACTCAAAACCCATCTGTTTGCCCAAGCCTTCTCTCTACAGTAATTTCCTGGTGCTCCCCCTTCCCCCCGCTTGTCAATCCCCCAGCACCAGGAAACCGCTTGGTAGCAGAGCGCTTTACAAATCCATTCAACTTTCAACTTTCAACTTTCATGGGGAATGCTAAGGAGGGGGATTGACTACGTGGTGGGGTAGTTAGGGCGAAGGATTGGTCAATCTTGGTGAGTTTATCAGAAAAGAAGTTAGCAATATATTCACACTTCTCAACTGTAACAAGTAATTTAGGAGGGGCTGAGATAGTTTGGTTTTTGACAATGTTAAAAAGCTCCCTAGGACAATTTCTAGCCCGATCAAGTTGTGTACGTAGGAAGGAAGCTTTTTTGTTAAAGATGTGTTTTTTGTAGTTGGCCCTGGCGGCTTTGAGGAGTACGAGGTTCGAAGTGGAAGGTTGTTTCCTCCAAATGCGTTCAGTCTGTCTGAGAGCTCGTCTCTCTTTGTTAAGGTCAGTATTGAACCAGGTTTTAGAGGGAATAATTTTTGGGAGTTTTAATTTGGCTGGGCAATTTGGTCAAGGACTTCATGGATAGAATTGTTTTAATGTTCGGTAAGACCAGTGGCACATTGGGAGAGAGGGGAGAGCTGTAGGCGAGTTTGTATTGAAGACTCCAGCTCACCTGGAGGAATAAGGTGTAGATTTCAGGTTAGCTTCTTTTGTTTGATGGTGTTAGAGGAAGGAGAGGGCACTGAGATGTTAATTGTGAAGAGGATGAGGTGGTGATCGGATCAGTCAATGGGGATGATGTGGGAAAGAGAGGCCAGTTCCTTGCTAGTGATAATAGCATCAAGGGTGGCACCTTTGGAGTGGGTAGGAGAGTTGCAAAGTTGTGTCAGTTTGCTAATGTCAAGTAAGTCGTTGATAAGGTTAACTGCGGGGTCGTCCGTTTTATTCCAGTGGAGGTTAAAATCCCCAAGGAAGAGGTTTCGAGATTTGGAGAGCGATGATTCAATAAGAAGATCAGACAACTCCTCAGCAAAGGAGAGAGGGTCGCCAGGGGGGTGGTAGATATTATGCAGGTAGATAGGAGGGGAACCCTGTACTGTAAGTTCAGCACCAAGGTATTCAAAAGTAGATAGGTCATGGTGGAGGACGGGTAAAAGTTTAAATTCTTCTTTATAGATTATAGCGAGGCCTCCACCAATTTTATCAAGCCGGCCTTTTCTGAGGATGGATTAGCCCGGGGGAGAAAGCATGTCAAAGATTGATGAGGAGTGGGAGTTGAGTCAGGTTTCAGTCAAAAAGGCGATGTCAATGCTTTCGTTGAGGATGGTTTCAGTGATTTCTGTTGCGTGACAAGAGGCCGATTGGCAATTGACCAGCATGCAGTTGATGGGTTTAGGGTCACTAGATTTTGAGGAGGAACAGGAGTGTATAGAAGTGAGTTGCTGAGGGACTCTGGGTGGAACTGGGGAAGACGTGATCCTACTAATTCCCAGGATCACCGGGATAGATGAATGAGGTAGGGGGGAGTTCGTAGTCGAGGTAGAGATTATTGAGGTCAGCGAGGTCATGGGGGCGTTATAGTTCGGGAGAGGGGGAGGGTTGATTAAGCTAATACTGTCAGTCCATTTAGATGGAGAAATAGGTGAGGACGGGATCCTACTAATTCCCAGGATCACTGGGAAAGATGCAAGAGGTGGAGGGGAGTTCAAAGTCGAGGTGGAGAGTGGGTAGACTTTATTGAGGTCAAAGAGGTCGTGGGGGGTAGATGACTCGGGAGGGGGGATGGGCTGAATGAACTATTACAGCCTGTCAGTATAGAAGGAGAGTTGACGATGGGGGAAATTATTCCTTGGTTATATGTTGAGGGGTAGGTTTGTGAGGGGATTAAGGGATAGGTGTGATTTGGAGGGTTATTCGTGGTGAGGGAGGAGACGTCATTTCTGAGTGGAGAGAGTTCTAAAACGAGGGTCGAGAGGTGCAGTTAATATTGATGAGAGATTGGGTCAGAAGAGTGATAGAGAGTGAGGCTAGGAGATCAGGGTGGAGGAGTGAAAAGTCAATGTTGTTCGAGGGTGGAGGTCTGGTATGTGGAAGAGGTGGGATGCCAGGAGGGGGAGGAGGTGTTGTTAAGATAAGGGGGAAGAGTCGGAGTAGAGGGGCAAGATGTTGGGTTCCCAGTAGTAAAAAGGGGATTGGAAGAGGAAATGAGGTCCTGGGAGTTGAATTTGGGGGTGTTAGTTAGAGAATGAGGGGGGTTTATTGGAGAAGGAGTTGTGGGGATTATTGGAGCCGTAGGGGGGAACACGGGGTGTTAAATGGGTGGGTTGTAGGTTTTGTGTGACAAGGGGAGTTTTTGTAGGGTTACAGAGAGGGAAGGGGAGTGCAGTAGATCGTGGAATGATGGGTGAAGTCTCTATAGGAGGGTGAGTTTGGGAGGCGGAGGGAGTTTAGGGAGAATCAATAGAAGGGGGGATGCTGGCGAGGTAGTCAGGTGTTGAAATTGGGAAACATGTCTTTCATTAATGGTTAGAGAATTTAGAGCTGGCGAGGTCGTGTGGGAGTGAATATGAGAATCAGGGATTCAATTAAGTTTAGTGAGTCAGGGAATGGATGAGAGGGGGACGTGGTGTGTAGGGGATAGAGAGGTATCTTGTAATTGGAGGGCTGGGAGGTTAGGGTTGAGTGTAGGTATAAGGTTTTGGGATAGTGAACTGAAGTGGTGCTCAAAAATGGTGAGGTTTTTTTCAGGCGTTTGAATAAGTATATTTCCTGATTTGAATATAGAGATGTCAATTTCTCCAGGGAATGAGGACGAGGGAGTAGTGGAGAGTTTCAGGCCATAGGGAATTTTTCTCGGAATTAATTGCCTCTGCAACACTTGAAATTACTTGCCCCGTTTTCAGAGATTATACTCCGTCCTTTGTCTACACACCTACACACGTGGACTTCAGCCCCCCCCTCCCCCCTCCAGTTAGACAAACATATTACTGTTTGCATGCAGGCACATCTATGGTGCTGATGATGATCCCATGTATTTTAGCCAAGGGATTGAAACGTCGACACTAAATGTACCATATGCCACTGAAAAATATGAACAAGTGTACAATGATACTTATATGAGAATCAAGTCTGTGTAAATATATACACACCCCCTCCTTCCCCTACCCGGTTTATGTATGTGTGGGTCGCAGGTGCGTCCTACTTGTTATTGTTTCCATTTATGTTTACAAAGCTTAATTCTTAAAATAAATGCTGTCCGGCTGGAAAAAGAACATACTGTCTAATTAGTATATGTTTACCAATTACTCTCTACTTAAATTGTCTAGGGACAACAGTCTTTAGTAACAATTATACTACCCAAGGTCCCTAGTAGCATTACCTTTGGGTTCCCTTGTCTCTCTCAAAAATAGATAACTAATCATAGCACGACCTATCCATGAACAGGAAAACAATCACAAAACCTCTTTAAAATCTCTAAAATAAAAGAAACTCTGTGTCTACCCTTGACAGGAAAGTACCATCCAAATACATTTTTTAGGACCGATAGCTCTTAAACCAACACCACATCAACTCCTTGCAAGAAGAATCCCGACTTGCATTAGTCTACCTGATTAGTGTGCCTGCTTCTGGGCAGTCAAGAGCAGATTACAACAATCCAAATTAATATGCAAACTCTAGAAAAGAAAAATCGTTAATTCAGAAACCCTTTAAAATGTGTATGCAGCGCCTCGCTTTAAACACCACTATGACAGACAAGTAATCCAAATATGTTGAGATCTTGGATTTCGACGAATCTAAACACTCGATTTTCCTTAATGGTATATTTTCCTCCAGTTTTAACATTCTAAGAAGAATACAGCAGGGGTGCCCTCTATCTCCTCTTCTTTTTGATATGTATATAGAGCATCTCGCCCAACAGCTGAGACTGGATCCCCTAGTGCTTCCACTTAGTTGCTCGCCTTATAGCTGCAAAGTCGCACTTTATGCCGACCATCTATTAATTTACACGGCAGACCCTTTGACTTCTGTTCCGAGAGTAGAACAACTGTTGGTGGAATTTTGCTCTCTCTCCGGCTATTTAGTCAACACTGCCAAAAAAGAGGTTATGTGTTGGAACATTACTGATTGGGAGAGGGAAGTAAGTCCCAAGTTCAGATATCTAGGTATTACAATAGTAAGTGATTTAGATAAAATTTCACATCTGAATCTGTCAAGGGTTTCTAAATAGATTGAACGTATATTAAGTAGGTGGAGAAACCTTCCGCTGACAATTTATGGGTGGGTTAATTTGATAAAAATGGTTATCCTTCATAAACTAAGCTATCATTTTAATGCTATCCCTCCTGAGTTCCCCAAACAAGGCATTGATATAATTCACTGGAGGGTGTCGAGTTTCATTTGGGCCCAGAAAGGAGCTAGGATGTCTTGGAAACAACTTAGGCGCAAACTGAATAAAGGGGGATTGGTTTTACCTGATTTAAATTGGTATTGTGTTGCCTTTCAGTTTAAAATATTCAAATGCTCCTGGCTACAACAGATGACTCCACTTGGGGGAAACTTCTGGGGTAAATGGTAAAGCTTTGGAGTGTAGAGAGCTTTCTATATTTTTTTTCATTTCACACAGATTTATTCGATCATTGTGAACTGATCATAAAAGCAAAAGAATACATATAAAAAATATCCATATCAATAAATATTCATATATACATTAGTTAAAACATTATTAAACACATTTTCCTGTGATCTAAATAAAACCTTTAAAACCAGTTAGCTTCTACACCACAGACTCTAGTCCCAGTAAGTTTACATAGATGGGTATTGAAATCCCCTGCCCATATGAGATTCACGTTTCCCCCTTTCTTCCCTTTGTACATTTGTCAATCTCCACCACTAAGGCATCCACAACAGCCCTAGAATTTCTCCCAAAATTCATTGTTATAGAAGTTGACAAGAGTACAAATATTCTGTTTCCTAATGGCCAACTCTATTATCTGGAAATGGATGTGTAGTGGCCCAACTTGTCTAACTTGGAGTGGTAGGGTATTTGAGATGAATGTACGTAGACCCCTCTTCCTGGTGCTGCAGGCACAGCTGGGGAGAGAAAGGAACGAAACCCCGTAAAAAAGGGAGGGTCTTTTGCCCAAGTTTCCTGGAATAAGACTAACTCCATATCCTGCCACTCATCCAGCCAATGGTGGTTCATTAATTTGGAGGCTAAGCCTGACACATTCCACGATACCATGTTTGCTCTGAAGCCCTTGATTATATTTGAGGGGGGTGGGGGGATCTGCCCAAGTCCCTGAATTCCTTGCCCCAGAGTTACATCTACAGGGACCACTTCAAAAGCTGGTGGATTAAGTAGGGGTGCCCTAAGCTGTTTTCTGCTATGGCTGTGATGGGAGATTTGATGGATGATTTGGATGGTGACAGGGTTAGTCAATCACAATCCTCCATGTTAGACAGGGCAGCTAATCTATTTTGTAGGCTAATCCCAGGATTTATGTTGGGACCCCCGTTCCAGTCAGTTAGCAAATTTCTAGTTTTGTCCATCTGAGTCCTCCCCCTGGGATCATCCTGGCGGGCATAAAAGTATTCCAATGCTAGGGGTATTATCTACGGGTGTTCCTGAATGCAGGAATATGTAGGTTAGCCAGGAGGGAGGCACTTGCGTGCGAGTTATTGAAATTGATTACCAGGCAATCTCCATCATAATGATTAATTTATTCCCCTCCCCAACCAACTCTCCTGGCCATAATCAGTTCATGAGCCAACACCTTCCTCCCGAGATCGTCACCTTAACATTATTCAGTAACCAGTGCAGACATTTGTCCATTAACTGTTCAGTAGGTTCCCTCTGATTTTCACACAGAAGTTGGACATTTGCCAGGACCAGGACCAATGGGGCAGCGGCAGGTGGAAGAGGAAGGATATGATGCCTAAAAGTCTGTTGCGCTCCAACATTTGGATCTTGGCTTCTTTCCTTATGCGCAACACTCATTTTTGCCTTCTGGGTTGATAATGGCTGGGAAGTGATGGCTCTTTCCTTCTGGCCTAAAGCCTTTGCGTGGCCCCAACTGGATTGGCATTTTGGGGTGTATTAGAGTCTTGAATTTGATGACTATCAAGGCCTCCAGATGGTAAACACAGTGCTAGTGGTTGCTTCAAATTTACCACTAGAGGAGTGTCCCGAATTTCTCTTGATGGTATTTGAGTGATGGGTGTTCATTTCATTTCATAATCTTTATTTCGGTACATTAGTCCCATAAAATATACATCAACAACACATACATATATATTAAAAACATCATCATCATGATCAAAAAGAATATCAAGCGTGATAAAATACAATACCGGTAAGAAACCGGAAACGCTTACAGGGACAGTTGTCATTACATTAAAAACCTTATTAAATAATTTAAAAAGTTTATAGAGACATATACAGTTTAACATTTAATTCTTTGAAACAGTTCTGGATGGGATAGATCATAAGATTCAAGTTCAAGTATTTCAATTAAAATTTCAGACCCGATTTAGCTCTTATATAGTTTGCAGATAATAAAAATCCACTGATCCCAAAGACAATGACCTGACTAGTATCATTTTTTATGATCCTTCCTGCCTCTTTATATAATCTTATGCCTATATTTAAACATAGAGGTCTAATCCATTTCTTTCTAGGTACCACATAGACCGAACAGAACAACAAAACATGAAGGTCATCTTCCCTCGCTCTACTGCAGGGGTATTCATAGTATGGCCCGCGGGCCGCTGGCGGCCCGGCAAGCCTTCCCTGGCGGCCCGCGGACCTTGCAGACATCGTACCCGAGTTTAATTGTTTTTTTTTTAAACAGTGTCTGCAACCAGAGCGCGACTTAGAGACTCTGCTGCTCTGTGGGGGCCGGGCGATTCCCGCTATAGTCAGAGTAGGGCTGCAGGGGCGCTGAGAGGTGAACAAAGCCTCATTAAAATGCCAATGGTCTTCTAAAGACCTGTGACGTGCTCGGGTTCGGTTGTGTGTGTGTGCGCCTGGAAGCTGTCACAGACCGGGCACACACAGGCACGGTGAGGTGACAGAGGGAGGTAGAGGGAGGGAGACAGAGGGAGCGAGGGAAAGTGAGGGAGAGCGAGGGAGGGAAGGAAAGCGAGGGAGGGAGGGAAAGGGAGGGAGAGGGAGGGAGGGAAAGGGAGGCATACGGAGGGAGACAGAGGGAGGGAAGGGATGGAGAGGGAGACAGAGGGAGGGAGAGCGAAAGGGAGGGAAAGGGAGGTAGAGGGAGGGAGAACGAGGGAGGGAGGGAAAGGGAGGGAAAGGGAGGGAGAGGGAGGGAGGTAAAGAGAGGGAGAGCGAAGGAAGAAGGGAAAGGGAGGGTGAGGGAGGGAGGTTGAGGGAGGGAGGGAACGGGAGGCAAACAGAGGGAGGTAGTCAGAGGGAGGGAAAGGGAGGGAGACAGAGGGAGGGAGGGAAAGGGAGGCAGACAGAGGGAGGGAGACAGAGGGAGGGAAGGGAGGGAGAGGGAGACAGAGGGAGGGAGAGCGAGAGGGAGGGAAAGGGAGGGAGAGGGAGGGAAAGGGAGGGAGAGGGAGGGAGGGAGGGAGGGAAAAAGAGGGAAAGGGAGGGAAAGTGAGGGAGGGAAAGGGAGGGTGATGGAGGGAGGGAGGGAAAGGGAGGCAGACATAGAGAGGGAGACAGAGGGAGAGAAAGGGAGGGAGACATAGGGAGGGAGGGAAAGGGAGGGAGAGGGATGCAGACAAAGGGAGGGAGACAGAGGGAGCGAAAGGGAGGGAGAGGGAGACAGAGGGAGGTAGAATGAGAGGGACGGAAAGGGAGGGAGAGGGAGGGAGGGAGGGAAAGGGAGGAAGAGTGAGGGAGAGGGAGAGAGGGAGGGAGGGAGGGAGGGGGGAAGTAGACAGAGGGAGGGAAATGGAGGGAGGGAGGGAGAGGGAGACAGAGGGAGGGAGACAGAGAGAGGGAGACAGAGTGAGGGAGACAGAGTGAGGGAGAGGGAAGGGGAGAGAAGGAGACCTCAGAGAGAGGGAGACCTCAGAGTGGGAGAGGGAAGGAAAAAGTGGGAGACAGAGTGAGGGAGAGGGAAATAGAGTGAGGGAGAGGGGAATAGAGTGAGGGAGAGGGAAATGGAGTGAGGGAGAGGGAAACATAGTGAGGGAGAAGGAAACAGAGAGAGAGAGGGAGACAGAGAGAGAGAGTGAGACAGTCAGAGTGAGTGAGACAGAGGAAGAGAGGGATTGATACAGAGGGGGAGATGGAGAGAGGGAGTGAGAGGAAGTGAGAGGGAGTGAGAGAGTCAGAGTGAGTGAGACAGAGGGAGACAGAGAGACAGAGAGACAGAGGGAGAGAGGGAGAGAGAGGGAGGGAGATAGAGGGAGAGAGAGGGAGGGAGAGGGAGAAAGAGAGGGAGGGAGACAGAGAGAGAGAGAGAGAGAGAGAGAGAGAGAGAGAGAGAGAGATGTGTGTATGCCGGTCTGGTGGCTCAGTGGATGAAGGCGTTCACTGCAGGGACCTGTGATCAACCTCATGGTCACCGTTTTTTTTGTTGCTCTAGCTCTGCCCCCTTCCCCACTGACCCCGCCCCACCAGTGCGGCACTCGGACACTAACCACACTGTAAATTTTGCCCCCGAGAGTAAGTTTGCGAGTACCCATGCTCTACTGGAACATAAACTGCATATGTCATTTCTATCTATAGACCACTTTGCTACACTTGCATTTATCCTTAAAGTTCCGTATCTGTATTTCATATACAGTGTCTTGGCAAGTGGTGGATGTATCTCATCAAGAAAGCATTCATACTGTTCAGTATCTTTGAATGTGAGGAAATTGGTCGTTAATGATCCATACGTTCTTCCATTCAGCACATTCTGTTCTTGATAAGTCCAAAATGATAATTTGAATGTCTTCTTCGAGACTCGAGATAAGCTATACGGGTCATCCCAAAGTGTGCTAGGCCAATCCTGATTAACCAGGATCTGACATGTCTAAACCATAAAATATTATTGCAACAATCCAGTTCCATTATTTCTTTGAGACTGTTTTTGTAAATGAACAGCTCTGGGGTCGACCACAGTCTTACCCAAAGCATCATGGGTCTCAAAGTTGCATGGTGGTCAGTATGTTTTAAATTTAAATCGAGACCAAGTGGTACTAAAGGTGTACTGACGGGTAGTTTTAACAGTGCTCTAAAAAATGTATTTTCGCCAATTTCAAATACTTTGTTACAAGCGGGTCACCACAGTTCTGACCCATACAGGGCAGCAGATTGGGCTTTAAATTTAAAAACCTCTAAATCTGAGTGATGGGTGTTAATTGTTGGGGGGTGTGGGTAGCAGGCATTCTGGCAAGTAGAGTCCGATTCTGCGATTCCAACTCCGCCACGCGGGACTCGATTTGCGTCAGTTTGTCAAGAATAGGAGCCGGTACCTCATTTATTTTTCCTATAACCCCCCAGTTCAGCCTCTATGCCCCTAGAGTCCGGAGGTAACAATTAGTTTGATTGCTCCAGTAATGATGATACCTTTGGGTTTGTGGCGTTGGCCTTCGTTTGGGCAGGTTTAGGAACACGAGTGGACTTGGGTTTTTTGGGTATTGTACCATTTATGGCACCATCTTACTGTATTGTCGCCTTTGCGCGAGCTGTGTATTGATTGTTTTAATCTTGCCTACCTCCCCGCCTGAGTCCACTGCACGCTGCACTTTTTCATATAGCGTTATTTGCACAGTCTGTCCAGCGCCGCCCTCAGCGCTCGGCCCCAGCGGTTCCCGGAAGTGAGGCGGGACCGCATTGCACCGGGGTTGGCGCTCTAGTCTCTCTAGTCTCCTGCCTCGCCCACCCCTACTTAACGTAGCAATGCGCCGAGCGCGCAGCGGCCGCGCGTTGCGGGCGCGCCGCTTGCGCGCCGAAGGAGCGCCAAAGGAGGGCCCGTCTGTGCCCGTCCGTGTCCCGGGCGGGCCCAGGGCCGGGGCACCCTCGCATCTCCCTCGCTGTTCTCAGGCTGGCTCTCTGAGGTACTCCTCTGAGGAGCTGTGTGCCCTCAATACCTTCAGCTGCGATGCCGCCAATTCTTGGGAGGTGCTAAAGGACATGCATCGCCGCTGCCCGACATGTGGGTTCTGCTTTTCTAGCCTTCAATCTCCGACCATTGCGCCCAGGACCAACCTAGAGACGATTAAATCCGGCCTGATCAATGCTAGATCAATGGTCAAACACGCGGCTGATATATTTGAGCTGCTTGATGAGAAGGAGCTTGATCTCCTTTTCCTCACCGAAACTTGGCTTTCTGAGTCATGCATGCCGGTGGTTGAACTTGCTATACCACGCGGCTTCAAGATCACCAGGATGGACCGTCCGAAGGGTAGAGGTGGCGGTCTGGCTGTAATTTACCGAGACCACTGGACTTTGGTGAGTGAACCGCCCGATTTACTTGGCGAAACCGAAATGTTACACTTCGCTGTGATCCTCTCCCCCCACTTCACCTTGGGAGGTACTTTGCTTTACCGCCCACCTAGCTATGCGGGCTGTTTTGCCGGTAATATTGAGGAGGTTATCGTCCCCCGCGCCCTTAAATTCTCTCGATATCTTATTCTGGGGGACTTTAATATTCATATGGACGCGATGGACCTACCAGAATCGATCGGCTTGGCAGAAGTCTTCTCGCTGGCGCATCTTACACAATGGGTGACCTTCCCCACCCATGCGGCTGGCCACTGGTTGGACCTAGTCTGCTCCAACTTTGAGATCTCTATGCTACCCCCTAGGTGGGTCACTTGGTCAGACCATGCCTTAATTCTGTTCACCTGGCCCATAAAGTCAAAAGGTCCGAAGAATTTTTCTGCCCCTCATTCTCATGCCCAGAGAATAAATCGGTCTACCTTTTCGGACTCTCTCACGTCCCACCGGCCGACCCTGCCATTGAATTTGGATTCTGCGGTGGAATCATTCAATGCTTGGGTTGAACAAAGTGCCGCTCTACAGACTAACAAGAGTGGTAGCAGGCGGTCGAGGTCGTCTCCCTCCAAACCCTGGTTCTCTCATACGCTTAGAGAACTTAAATTAGGGTGCAAAAAGCTGGAGCGAGCCTGGCGCCTTGAGTTCTGCCCCGAACTTAAGAGCAAGCTGCGGAAGGCGCAGAAAGTTTATTATGCTGAAATCAAGGCCGCTAAAAGTAGCTACTTTTCAGGAAGGATTGAGAAGGCGGATAACAATGCCAGAGAAGTCTTTGCCATTGTTCAGAGCTTCCTCTCACCATGCGCTGTCTCCCCAGCTCTCCCGGCCTCCGACTTGTGGTGTGAGGAACTTTCATGTTTCTTTGATAATAAGATCAAAAAAATTCAAGAGGAGCTCTTAAACTCTGATAGTCCTCCTCTGCCCTCACCACCTAATATTGCTATGGATGCGGAGCAACATGTTAGTCAATTTTCCACCTTTGAGCCTGCTCAGCAAGCTGATGTGCTGGCCATTTTGGAGTCGCTAAAGTCTGGCTCACCCTCTGACCCGTGCCCTGCTAGGGTTCTGGGGGGAGCGGCTAGTCTGGTGTATCAGGAGGTTACCCAGGTTGTTAACATGTCTCTGGCCTCTGCCTCAGTGCCTCTTTGTTGGAAACAGGCGAAGCTTCTTCCCCTGCTGAAGAAACCCAGCCTGGACCCCCTGTCTACCGCTAGCTATCGTCCGATATCTCTGCTCCCGGCACTAGCAAAAGTGACCAAAAAAGTAGTTTTTAGGCAATTGAATGCTTTCATCGAGTCCTCTCATGCCCTGCACCCGGCTCAATCAGGGTTCAGGGCTGCTTTCAGTACTGAAACGGCTCTGGTGGAAGTCTCAGAGGCCATTAGGGAGTGTCTTGACGGAGGCGGCAGAGCGGTCCTGGTTTTGCTGGACTTATCTGCCGCCTTCGACACGGTGCCCCATGCCCAGCTGCTGACTAGGCTGGCAGAGGTGGGGCTGTCGGGTGCGGTTCTGGCCTGGCTGTCCTCATTTCTGTCTGAGCGGTCGCAGCAGGTATGGTTGCCTCCTTTCTCCTCATCACCCAAGAGGCTCACCACCGGGGTACCACAGGGCTCGACGTTGAGCCCACTGCTGTTCAACGTTTACATGACTCCGCTGATCTATCTGGCTGAGCAGTGGGGAGCCAAAATAATGTCATACGCTGACGACACGCAGCTGTTGTTCACCTGGCCTAAGGACTGCTTAGACGCTCAGACAGTCTGTTCCTGTCTGACCAATGTCTTCCGTTGGCTTGTCTCAGCCCAAGCTTAAATGCAACGAGGACAAGTCTGAGCTACTATTCTATGGCAATTTTCCGGCCAATTTTAGAGAGCTTATTTGGCCAACAGATTTTGCATGCCCTAGCTACCATGGAGGCCCGGCTAAAAACCTGGGGGTCTGGTTTGGGCAGGATCTTAAGTTTGAAGCCCATCTAAAAAAACTTACTGCAACCTGTTTTGCCACCTTAAAGTCACTCAAGCGATTCCTTCCACTTCTCCATAGGGAGGCGAAGGAGACTGTTTTGCGTGCTCTGATTCTGTCTAGGCTTGACTATGCCAATGCTCTCTATAGTGGTCTCCCCAAATACCTTGTCAAGCGAATGCAGATTATTCAGAACGCGGCCGTACGACTTCTGTTCCATCTTCCTCGAAGAACCAGTGCGCGTGCCCATCTTCATGAGCTCCACTGGCTCCCTGTGGCGCATCGCATTATGTTTAAATCATTGGTTCTGGCCTTTCGGGCCCTGCATCAGCAAGGCTCACAATATTTGCACAAGAGGTTTTCCTTTTACACGCCTCATCGTGCTCTTCGATCGGCCAATCTTCGTCTGATGTCTATGCCTAAAATCAGATATGCGAGACTGGGCGGTCAGTCAATTTCAGTCCAAACAGCACGGGCCTGGAATGCCTTGCCGCTCTCTCTGCGATCAGCAACCACATTGGCAGGATTTAAGAAAGGGCTAAAAACCCATCTTTTTAATCTTAGTATCTAGTTCTCTGCTTCTTTCTTTTTGGACTGGGTCAGTTTAGTGCCTACATATCGCGCCAGGATACTTTGTAGTAGCAGAGCGCGTAATAAAATATTTTATAACATAACATAACATAACATAACCACCTGCCCTGGTTCCTTTGGCGGGTGGCAGAGGTGAGGAATAATTCAGTGGGGAGACAATCTGGGGGAAAGAATCTAGGCCTCTTCCTGGGCCAGGTTCTGTAATGTGATTGACATGAAGCTACCACTCCTATCTAATACCAGGACTGTTGGAGTTACAGAAGTTGGCAACATTGTAAGTGGTAAGGTAACAGACTCAGGAGGTGGTGTCGAGGACTGACTCAGTCTTACTGAGGCAGAGTCCAAAGAAAGACGTCTTTCGGTCAACTCTATCTCATTGGAGAGGACACTTGCTGCTCTTAGGAGGAAGGAGTCCAATGCTGCTCCGACCCTCCCTCAGGACTTCTCTTTGCAACCCTTACCTTTCAACATAGTTGTGCACCGGGATAACAAAGGATAAACTGTACCTTAAAAGGAATTCAGATGAAAGGGTGTTGGCCTGGGCGTGTGGTCGGCTGGTCAGCTGCAATGGTGGCCAAGGAGCCTGGGACGTGTAGTTCAGTCCCGCTCCTGCTCCCAAACGAAGTACCGGGAGAGCAGTGTCGGCGGTGTCCTCTCAGGCGGTGAGTGGTGTTTCCCTGAGTTTTTCAGGTAGCCACTGGATATGGACTGGGCCCTCCTGCTTCTTCGAGCTTACTTAAATGTCCGTGGTCTGGAACTATATAGGCAAAGACGCAGGCACGCAGGCAAAGACGCAGGCACCTTCTCTCCAGGCACCTCCGGACCGCCTCTGCCGCGTTCCTTACCGTGCTCCCCGTGTTCCTCAATGCACTTCTGCTCCGGTGGCTTTCGCAGCTCTCCTGCGGCTCTCGAGTGACTCAAGGGTACCGCAGTCTCGCCCTGACTCTCTAAAGCAGGGAAACGAAGTGCGCCTTTATTTAGGGCAGTCTTGGAGCTGTGTAAAGTGGGCCGCTGAGCAACCCGGTTTACCGTCTAACTCCCGGTCTCAAGCGGCACACTCGCTCCTGGTCCGCATATAGCTGCAGCATGTGTCAGAAAGACAGCGGGGCGTCCGACATCCACGGTTGCTTCCTACTCATGGATTAATCCATACAGGAGCCCACTGCTGGCAGGGCAATCATCATGCTGCCATCTGCTCGCTTCCCCTGGGCTAGGGGTGACCCGTGGTGGCCGCCGGGCTGCTGCTGCTCCTCCTCGGCGCCTGGATCCCCTCAGGTGAGATACATTGTAAACATACAGACGCCACAAGCTATTGTGTGCCCGTGTACAAATGAGGGTCACAGTATGTCAATGTGCATGTGTGTCATAACTTTCTATATAGGTTTGGTGCTCCTAAGTTCTTTACGAAGGTTCGGCTGCCTTGGATCTTTGGTATAAAGTCAGGAGGGTGGGGTATTGGATATTATTCTGATTTCGCTCCAGTTTGGGATTCCCCTGGAACACCAGAATGTTTAAAGGATGCCCTTAGTTTTCCACTCAAAAGGGCGGGTGATAACTTGGTCGGTCGTGTTATCATTGGAAGGAGTCCACCCCTGGGAAATATTAAACCCCAAAACCAACAATGAGCTGATCCTCCTGGTTTGCTGCATAAAAAAAGGAGGTTGGGGGTGATTATGAATTAGAGCTGTCTCTGCAAGACATCAGACTCAAGAACAAGAAAGTGGCAAGGTGGTATGAGGGATTTTTAGCGGCAGAGGAGAAAAAGCTATTACCCCCTTATGCGATATGGAGAGAAATTCTCCCAGAGGAGGGCATTGAGTCAGTTTGGAACAGCTCACTGAATACCCTTTACTCAACTGGTAAACCTGCTAACTTGAAGCTAAACCATTTTTTTTACTATTAATTGTTTTTATTGGACTCCACATAAAATTTCTACGTTTGCACCTCAACCTCCCACAAGTGTGCAAAGTGCGGCTGCAGAGGAGCCAATAATGTTCACATCTTTGCTGATTGTCCATGCTTGAAGAATTTTTGGGACGTGTAGGACTAGCACTTAAAGGGATTTTCGATCATGAGATTAAATGAAATACTACTCTTATTCTCCTGGGAGATGTTGGAGTACTAACTTTGCTGATGAGGCGGGCTCATAGAAGGTTGCTCTTTTATCTAATCCTTATTGCAAGGAGGAAAATATGTCAGAAATGGGGGGACCCTTTGCCACCGACAGCAGAAGATTGGGTCAGGGCTGCAGTCAGGATATGTGGCCTTGATCAGAGAACAACAAACAGCCCTGACTTATCTATATGATCTCCCTTTCGTATTTGGTTTTGTTCCCTGGGTGTTTGGCTATTCGTCCCTATGATTACACCAACTCACTGACAAAGGTGAGGGTCCAAGTGGACTGGACCAGGGCAAGTGCAGTGACTGCAGGGCGTTCAGTTAGACAATGCGGTTTTCTTTGCTTTGCAGACGCTTTTTGGTGATATGAGGAAGAAAAAAGATCCAAACACTTAATAAACATTTTTCTGTGGTTTAAATACTGTTTACAAATATGAATAAAACATCATCACAGTAATTAATCCACCAATCGAGCCCACAATCATCATCACTTACCCAAACAGTTCAAAACAAAAACTGAATCCCATTACCACCATCTGTTATGTTTCATAGGTTACCCCAATATAGGTCTGAGTATTCTCGCAACCTTTCACCTACATTTACTGTAGCATTACACTATATAACGGGTGTTGGTATTGACATTTTACCTAGTTAAGCGCGGCATTAGATGTTGTGTAGTTTTCCCCAAAAACTAGCCTCATTAATAATGCATGAAGATTCTCAGAATCACAGCAGGATTACCATCTTCTTCATAATAACTAGGTACAAGGGTCATCCCCTCCGTCATCGTTGGACAACATGACATAGCAAGGTGGAATCGCCTGATGGTACCTTCTAGCATATATACACCATATCTTTGCCTGGACAGTCAGAGGAGAAAGACTTCCATGCTGACATGCTGACACAAGATGCTGAGGTTCCTGCATGCAGACACTCCAGCTCGCAGTGGTCTGACATCCCTTGCAGTTTGTCCATCTCGAGACCAAGGGAGAGTCCCACAGTCTCTCACTTCAGGAAATGGGGTTAGCTTCAGCCTCGGGGTATTCTTGGCTGAACACCTACATACATGCTAGGTACACTTAGATACATCTAGTTAGGGTTGCATCATAGGAGTACACATTATTATTGTCATGTATTCAGATGCTTGCATATATCCATTATTTTAGCACTATGGTAGAAATCTACCACCCATTTACTCTGCTCGTGCCTAATATCATTTATATCTGTTTCTGTCTTATGGTTGTTTCAGCACATCTATTTTACTCTAGATTGAGGCTTGTTCAATAACTGCTTATTGAAAACGTCCCCAACGTTTATTCTGTGTATCTCTCTGAGACAAAGTGAGTACGAGTGACTGAGCGAAAAGTACTGTACTGGTCCCACGATCCCTGATGGGACAGAGTTGTCATGACCAATAGTTGCCAAGAACTATTCTCTTCTTGGTAAGAGGAGCTAGCTGGTAAACAGGCAAACATACCCGGTGGGGGTGTCTGGAATCAGTCTGGACACCAATCCCACAGTCTATGTTGTCTAAACGTGCAGATCCTATATAGGTTTATAGGGACTACACGGCAAATCTCAGGATCATACAGTCAAACCAGATAGTCACTCTGCTGGAGAGTCTGCCATCAGGTATTCAGGCTAAATTCTAAAACTCTTTTCTCCTCAGGTTTTTGGGGAGAAGGCTCAATATTCACAGGAAATCTTTTGGGGGTCCCTTAAAGTGGAGAAGCTTTAACATGAACTATTCTCTGCTAACAAATCTTTGGGGGTGCCAAACCCCAATAATCAAGTGACGTTAATATTTTGAGACACCCCAAGTATTACTGTGGCATCTCAGTGCCTTCACTCCAGTTGATCTAGAGGCTAGAGACCCCACCTTTTTTCTTGACCCCAACCAATTATCAGAGTAGTAGCAATATGATCAAATAGTGACTAGGACCAATCAATAATTAGGTTCTACATCAGGAATATATTGAAAAGAGTTATTACAGAAAAGCTCATGAGTCATTACAGAAAATACATCAAGAAATGTTATTAAAACTCAGGCACAAAAATACAAAGTCAGCATCAGAAATATTAAATCTAGTAAGCAACTATTTCCTGAGTTTAAGCGTCATACTCATAAACAATTCTTTACAGAATTCTATGTAAGGAAGATCCCAATAAAATCAGCCAGAGGTTTGGGAGAAAATGAGACGTGCCCCCAGTTTCTAAAACCAAGGGTTTTTATACACATTTTATGCATAAGCAATTTGCAAAACTGCTGATTCATCATGACTTGATCAGAGTACTAACCCATTTCTTATGGTATGGTAAATCTCTCCTCGCTCCTGCAGCAACATTAGTATGGAAATGTGGAAATATAATAAAAATACGTCTAGACAAATGCCTTCACAAATCACGTCTGCAGTAGGCCTACTTCGGAACTTCCAATGGAGGTCCTTCAAAATGATACCTAGAGAACACAAAGAAAATTGTATTCACAATTCATGCTTTCTAACCGGTAATAAAATTGATATCACCCTTACCATGTCCATGGAATTTGTGAGGAGAGAAAGCCTGCATTGGGTCTAGGATGGGCAGGGGTGAAATAATGCAATGTTAAACGAGAAAACAGCATCCATTTCAAATAATATGGTGCCTCCTTGTGGAACTCCACAGATGACTTTGAAGGTGTCTGAGGTGAAAGAGGTCAGGCTGACCGACTGGGAGCAGCCTGTTAGGAAGAGTAAATCCAGTGAAATGCAGGATCTTGAGCAGTTATTAGATTTAGGATAGGATGGGAGATGATATCTTAGGGCGTTGAAAGATCCAGTAGGGTGAAGACTGCGGTGTCACCTTGGTCCATGATTATCCGGATGCTGCCCATGGTGACGATACGGGCAGTCACTAAATTGTGGGAGGGCCTGAATTCTGATTGAGTGGTGTCGAGGAGGTGGTTATCAGTGATGCAGGTAGTGATGCGTTTATCATTTTTTTGCCTGACTGGGTAGTAGGGAGATAGACCAGTAGCTGGGTAATGTCCTCTGGTCTGCTTAAGGTGTCTTGAGGAGGGGGGGTTAATGTGGTGTGTTTCAGGCATCCAGGCAGAAGCGTTGCCCTACTTACAATATCCCCAATACCCCAGAGATAAAAAATAAAATGGCAATTTATTACTATTTTATATTTCATCCCCCATCCTGAATAGAGTGTCAGGGCCGGGTGGGGTGACAGCAGCAGGGAGGAGGGTGGGCTGTCTATGTACTGTTTAAAGTATGCAGGTCTTTTTGTCCAGACGTTTATAATGGCCAGTCAGACATGCACACTTTAAACATCTCTAACCCAGCTGTCTTAAGACAGCTGGGTTAGATCAAGTGCAGGCCTCCAGAGTGCTTTGGAGTGCTGAGTGAGGCCACTCCCTCCAATCAGGGCACTGCTCTCATGCTGCATTGGTCAAGGGAATTGCTGCATCCAGTTCCTGTGGAATAAAAGGACCAGAGCGGAGGACGGCGAGATCGATAAGATTTATTTTATTTTGCGTGTGCCCGAACTCCCTCCCTGTAAATGCAAACCGCCACTGCATCCTGGTAAGTGGCTGTGATCAATGAGTCGCTCAGGATCGGAATGAAGATTGCGCTGATGGGGTCCAGTCCTTGATGAAGATGTGGTGAGGGCAGTGAACCAAGGGTGCTCTGGAGTGTATGGGCTGCATGATCATTGTGTTTTCTTGAGTAGTAGTGGTGAACTAAGTGATCAGGATAGACAGGAGGGATGCAAGGGTTGAAGGGTCCGGTTTGGTGTAGAAGTTTTCATAAATGCTTGTGATCTTGTTGTTGAAGAATAGTGACAGCTGGGTGCAGAGGTCCTGAGAGGGGATTATGCTGGTGTAGCTTACTGCCAGAGAGGTGAAGTCTTTCACTATGGCAAAGATTTCCATGGCACTGTTGGTGCTGCTTGCATATGGGGGTTCTGATGTGTGATTGCAAATTATTCTAAAATATTGAGTGGAATAATTTGGCAGGCGTTTTTTGAAACTTTACCTATTTAATGATAATATTGACCACAAAATAACAGATCACTTGACTGCTGTATTTTCTTACCCAAACCAGTTTTGCTCCACTCATAAGTATGCTGGATGAAAGGTTGAGTTGGTTCTGCTTTGGTTTGAACCTCTGATTTGTATCTTACAGGAACAGCTCTGCAGTTGGGAGGCAACCCACGGAGCTGTCTTATCACCTAAATGGGCATGCCCCCTGCCCTTCACTATCTTCCACCTGCCTTGCCATGCACATGCTACAATAGCCGATAGTTTTGGAATCTTTATTCGCTTTTTTTATATACTTCAGAAGCATCTGTTGCGAATTCTTTGTGGACCACTTCCCTCCGTCTGCTTTGTTCAGCCTATTCCTCTGTGTGGCGAGCAGGGCCGGCTGAATCCATTATTGTGATAAATTGACAGGCTGAAATTGCAGACACCCGGTGCCGCATTCCAACACACAATGACGCCGCTGCTGTTTGTTACAAGCCCTTGGGAGCAAGGTCCTTTAAATCGCAGCTCACTACTCACCTTTTGTTTACGTCCCTGCTGCAGACTGTAGGCTGAAGGGCAGCCATCTTTCCCCACTGCCTTATCTGCTTTCCTTCTCCCTGCAAAAACATAAACAGCTATATCGAGAACCGGTAAAAAGCAATTTCTCTTTCCCTCTTTCCTTTGTTATCAATTGCTGACACATGATAAGAATGCAATGTGAATTGATATTTCATGCGACATTTACAAAAGCCTCAGCGGAATATCTTTCCTCAGAAAGCATTTCCTTTTCTTATTTGAGGGGCACTCGTTTTAGAAATATAACCTTTTAGCATTTATGGGGAAGAACATTCAGAATTAGCATTTTAATCTCGAAGAAAGAGGCATCTGTGCGGCATTTAACTTTTCAATGGTCTTTGTTTCCGTGTGCATCGGTGAGTGTATTTAGCGTCACAGGGGGCCGAAGACGCATTCTTCTGATCCGAGATAAAGCACCTTTGATTAGACACTCCCCGAACAGCCATGAAAGCAGACGGCGTCGGTTCCCTGCATAAGGCTTTCCCGCACTAATCCGCCTCTCCATCCCCCAGCCCCCATGATAGCTTAGTGAGCTACTTAAGCAGTAGATTTTCATATATATTTATTTTTCGTTGTTCTCAAGCATCCCTTGCCATTGCAAGTGAAGGTGAACATACATTTCCAACTTTTCTTGCAGCAACCCCACCCTGTGATTCTCAAGTTGGGACCCGCATGGTACTGTTTTGCAGGGGAATGCACGACAATTTTGTACCTTAACATTCCGTCTGACCAACGACGTGTGTTGGCGGAAGGGGGTGCTTCTCAGAGCTATTTGCTCCTTCACGCTTAATTCACCTTTACAATTGTTCTGTGTTTTGTATTAGCATTTCCAAGTGCGGAATGTAACGAACATTCCCCATCGTTGCATTTATTTATTTATTTATTTATTTATTTATGCATTTTTATATAGCGCGGACTTTGCCCGAGGGCGTCAGAGCGCTTCACATTAGGAACAGAAATGAAACATAATGAGAAACATTACAAAAGAGCAGATTACAAAAGCATACGTTGCGTTACATAAGGTAATAGTGACAATTGTGAGCAAACAAAAACATGAGGTAGTAAAAATTGTGAGCAACCAAAAATACATGAGGTAGTAAGGGTAATAATGACAATCGTGAGCGTCGTGATCTCAGCGTCATATTTTAATGGGAGGGTAGCGGAATTTGCAAGCATTAGATGACCTTCAGTGAATGCTTAGCAGTCGTAAATCCCGCTCTTTTATGCATGGAAACGTGTGATACGAGCGCAAATGGCTTTGTGAATTGGGTACTTAGACACACGAGGATTTTTTGTGAGTTAAGTCCACTCCCATGGACGGGGAGTGAGCGTTTCGGGACAGGAATACCATGAACGTGTGTAGACATACCCAAGTAACTTGTTTCCGGTTATTCACAAACACCACCCATTTCCACTCGGATGGAGTTGTACTGCAAGTTCAAGGCTGAATTACATCACCTTTCCCGGTGCAATGGGCAGGAAATACCCACAAGGATACATATTTTCCCCATTCGAAAAAAAAGTTAAAAAGCGCTTCTGAAAACTGGTACCAGAGGGTTCCTGGAAGCCTTTGTGGATTCCAAACTAGTCAAAGATGCACTTTAGAGGCAAGAGGCAAATCTCTGACACCTGGGCCCTAGATGTTTAATATCCCTCAGACCAATCCTAAATCTAGTCAGCGTTGTGCACTGTACAACAGCCATGCCGTGTCTCTGTTCCAGATGTTCGCAACGTGCTCACCATTACACTAGTCAGTATTCATTGAAGATGATAAATAGACTAACCCCTGGCATAAAAATGGTTGTCCGTCTCAAAGAGAAAGCACCTCTCACAACAGCATCCTGGAAATATTGAAACCGTTCAGTGGCAAATGTTCGATGACTCAGTACTAAACCCAGGATTTGTTTTTGCAATCAAAATGCAATCTAATCCTGATTGTGGGTGTTTTTACCTATTTTGAATGAGTTGTTTTTCATCAGCTAAAACATTTGCATGTCGTTTTTACACTTCTGAGACTGATTAAAGCAGAAAATGTGTTGTGGCTACTAGAATACTAGCTGTTTGTCATAAGTGCATGTGATGTACTAGCAATGTACACCGCATGACTTTAGAAACTGTGAGGACAATACACTGAGTAGGTATCTTGAATGAGTTTTGGAGGACGGGGCATACCTTTAATACAATTTTCACACAGACTCTCCAAGTATATTTTACATTCTGTGCATAATATTTGTGAAAATCGTGCAAAGTGTGCAGTGAAACAACATTTTTCACCCTAACCCCTACTTAAAACCACTTGTGTGCAACAAGCATTGACAATCCAATAGATTCCATTGTAACAGATGACTACCAAAATACTAGCGTTGCAAAAGCTATTTATGTTTTCTTCAATGACCTCACATCTACTAAGTACTAAAGGGTTGCTTACTTCCTTTCTTGGAGTTCCGAGCACTTTATCTTCATATTTTTATTTTACTGTCCTGCAAGGGCCATTGTTCATGTTGGAACGGTAAAGTAAATAAACAAGTAAAAATGGCCACCAGTGAGTGATGTTGCATGCTGATACTCATGCATCAGCACGCACGCATCCTACCACTAGTTGCCATCTAGAATTGATAAAAAAGCATTGTAAAATAGACACTGTGTGCTTGCCTGTGTGCAAATGCATCACAACACATCACCCTTTAAGTTTCTTCTTGCTTTATTTTATCCATCAAACACATCAAAGCCACCATGCATTCTCCATTACATGTTTAAGTGCTCGTTCAGCAGCAGCTGTTTGTCTTTCTCATTATTTTCTTTATCAACACTTTATCGTGGACCAGTGCTACCAGAAAATGAACAGTGGGCAAGGTACACTGTAAGTAATTCAAGCAGCTACAATTATTAAACTACATATGTAGCAGTGGCCTTTCCAAGCCAGCCTCCCCATCTGTCAGCTTTAGATGGGCCAATTCCAAACTTTTCAGGCCAATGAAATTATGTTATTCTCAACTGATACAGGTGAGTTACTCACAGCGGTCATTGCAGAGAAGGTATAGATAAGTTCCTTCTGCCAACTTGGATATGGCATAGGAGGGTCTACCATGGTCTCATACAGCAATGAATGTCTACAAGAGGACTTTCCGTCACCACCAATCTGGCTAACACCTGAATTAGTAAAACAAGATATGAAAGATCGATGATTTTGTAAAACACTAACAAAGCATTATTTATATCTATATTTAGAATACACATGTATATTTATTACATTGTAATTCTTTTGTTATGCTCTGGTTTCTTTAAAACATTGGAATGTGGAGAATTCCAGAATGAAGTGTTGGTTGGGAGACTGAGGCTGTGCCTGCCAGGGTCGGATGCTAAGGACTGTGGCTCCTATAAACACTAATCCCAATAATTTTGGCATGCTCATCTTTACCTAATATACACCCAGGACTAGTCAACATTTGCACCTAGGAAACTCTCTTAAAGTAGGATGGAGGCGCTGCCATAGCTTCACTTCTTCCTCATTTATTAAGTGCCCCACCCCGCCTCCTGTCAATGAACCGATAGTGGACGTCACCTGATGGTAGAGGTGTAGGCCTTCTGATGTCCAATAATCTAAGGCACCCCTGAAAGAAAGGCTGTCTGATGGGACTCGGGGTAGCAGGCTGCTACCACACACCTGCTTTTTTAATTTAGCATGCAAATGCACTGCAGTCATAATGGTCTTGAACCCTATCTATGAAAGACGCTGTGCTGTATGGTAGGCTCGACCTACAAGCTACAACATTAGAATGGATTGCCAAGTGGATTTATGTCATGTGGCATCTTCTGCCTTTTTAACCAAACTCATATTGTATTCTGGTATTTTTAAGACATGACTATAGTAGCAAAAGTAAACTACAAGTCCCAGAATAGAAAGTGCTGAAGACTTTAAAAAAAGCCACCACTGTCTGTAAGTGTCAAACATGTCAAGTGCCCACGTGACAGCCTTGCTTGTAAATGGAATTCAAACACCGCAACACCGGAGTCATCTTGTACATTTATTTTCATAGATTCAAGAGACAGTTCAGTTTTTAGGGCACAGTTAACAGTATGCACATGATCAGTAAGGGAGTTGTTGCTTGCATGACAGTCAGAAACTATTCTGCACAAGGCATTCAGGTTAATGACAGATAGAGGACTTCAGCATTTTAATATGAGGCATACTGACTGGCAACCTGCTCTTTACATTTCCAACACCCTATATCTGAAGCAGTACTGAAAGTGTGGCTTCTCGACTATGGACATTCATGAGAAAAGCTCAACATTTCTAGGCGGCTTTGAGTGAAAAATGTTAAGAATAGGACACCTAGAATTACTCCTTGTATACGAACATAACGAAGCTGGTATTATTACCGTCTTGTGAAAATGTACATGTATTTATATTTATATTTATATTTGCAAATGCAAAGACCCGTCTCTACTTTAGCTTTTAGAAGAGCAGAAGGCTCTGACACTGGTAGAGTACATTTTGCATGCCCCACCCCATCTTTTGTTTAATAATTACTTTAAAATGTTTAGTTTGGGATTAACTATTGCAGGAAAACAAGGCGGGACACCTACAAAAGAATGCTAAAATGCAAGCAACTGATATGATAAACACACACGAACAAGATTTTCCTGTAGTATCTCTTCTATCTCCATGTTTTTATTCACAATGAATGCCGACGCAGGGCCGCCGAACACGAATACTAAACCATGACGAGCACCGACCTATTCTACTTTCTTAGGGTTAAAGATAATTTGATCTGGCGTACACGTCACGAACCATACAACATCGTCTTTTGTTTTTCTCGGAACACTGAACAGTTTAGCACCGACTCTTGACCTCATAGCTAGGAGTTTAAACTGTAGAGTTTTCTTTAGACATATTGATTAGGATTCTAAACTTTCTCTTCTAATGAACACCGCAACCATAAAAAAATATAATGAGATATGAAATTATCCTGAATAGGAGGGCACCTCGTCCTAGTCACTTCTCTTCCGCATTCCTTGCCCAATTCTGCACGTCTATTTTTGATTACTTGTTATAGTGACAGAATGTAGGGGGCTGGTAGGTTATGCTTTATAGTAGGCATGAATATAGAGATAGGACTTGCAGGTCATTTCTTTAATTAAAAAAATTGTATTTACGTTTGATGGGCTTTTGAGGAGGCAGGTGTGCCTCATAATTTAATATCTGGGACGAAGAGGACTCCATGAGGGGGTAATGTCCGCCTGTCATCAATTCAATAAAACACAGAATCCTAAGTGTATAGAGAGTATGGGCTTTGAGTCAGCAGCCTCTTTCAGCCATCGTGTTTTAGATATTGTTCATGGTTTGCATTGCTTTGATAGCATTTCAAAGTAGGTTACGCTCTCCCACTTTTGTTCCCATTAAGTATAGAGGATGCACATCTAGTAAGGGTTTTTAAAAGATTTCAGATGTAGCAAGACGTAGTTTAACAGAGTGACTCTTTTTGTTCAAATAAATGACAAATATTTTGAGGTTAAAGGATAACAGGCCCAGCACCTTCCCCTCCCAGACCAACCCCAATGGTCTTAATCAACATTAAAATTCAGCCTTGTTAAGGTATAAGATAATCTCAAATCCTTTTAAATTTTGGCTGAGTATCCCATATTTTGAAAAAATAATCCACCTTAGTCATTATTGTATGATTTTTGCGAAATCGAGCTTTATAATAGTACAGTCAGCCAACCTGCGTATTGAGGGATGAACCTCTTCATCAGGTCTGTAAAAATTAAGAAGTATTTATAGAGCGTTTCACTTATCCCCTGGGGGATATCATGGCATGAAATAGCTGCTCTCACAGGACTTTCAATGATTCAGTACTAAAGTACAATAATGGGTAGTGATCAGTCTAGGAAGAGGCAAGTTTTCCATTTTTTTTCTAAAGATACAGTGGTCATCTGAGAGGTGGATGTCAAGTGGCAATGCATTCCGTTGGCCCGCTGCTAAGTAAGTAAATGAGCGGCCCTTTGTCCTCACTTTTTGAAGCGCATTGTTTTCACTAATACGAATTTCTGAGATCTCAGATTACGCAATGGTTTCTTACAATGCATACATTGTATTAAGATTCTGTGTATGATACATATTAATATCATAAAACATGTCACAAATTCCAATTCCAAGGCATAACATAGTGGAAACTTATACAGTATAATGATTCGAATGTCTGACTCAAGTTGGAAGTTATTCAAACAACAAAATTATAATTAATTCTGAACATTTCTCATTTCATTCCATATCAGTAGTAATTATTTCTAAGAGATTAAGGAACTCGAAAAGGACATAGTGAGACCTAGTTATTATATTGTAAAAAGTATAATAATGATGCATTATACATCCTTGATACGTGTATATCACCACTTTTCCATTTACACACACACCAATACTATTTAAACATATCTATTGCATATATCTCAAGGTACATGTATTTCAACAAATGAAACAACTTTATCACATTTTCCACCATACTTTCATCGCTGTTAACACATGTTTTATAACATTTGTCAGTGTTTATTTCAACATTGAAAAAAAAACTAGCTAACACCATGCATTCCAATAGAGGGCATCCAACCTATTCCTAGTAATTAACCAATATATATTTTAAATCATGTCCCTTCTTAAGTGAAAATGATATGTAATGGTTTGCAAATTTAAAGAATCACTTTCCTCTCAAAACAGGTATGAGCATGGTTTAATATCATACTTTGTAATATCCATTGATAGTGGCATCCATGATATATTTACCAAACACTCTGCTAGATGTGGCTCAAAGATTTCCCCATTTCAGTCTCTGCAAAGGAAATGATAATATATAAATTGCTGTCACCCCATTACTTTATAATTCTTAAATCAAAGTAATGTTAGAGATATTGCTTCAAATTGGTTATTTGTAATTTTCTATATTAATACAATATGGCATGTCAACTTTAGATATTGCTTCAAATTGGTTATTTGTAACTTTCTGTATTGATACAATATGGCATGTCAACTTTAGTTACACATGTTTATTCTACTGCTTGACATTACAAGTGCTTACAATCAGATAACTCATCATCCCATAAATTATACATGCCCCCAAATAATTAGTGCTTCCATTTCTGCATCGTAATCCCATATTTCTCAAAGGAGTCGAAGATAGGCAATCCAATACCCAACCGGTCTATTTTAGCGGCAATCAAAAGTCTTATAATGGTCATTCATTTGAACAAAAAAGGAGACAAGGATGCTCAAGTTCAAATAGTTCAAAATAATTTTCTATTATTCAAGATTGCTAAGCCCATTAGTAAGAGGGAAGAATTGGCTCATGATTTAATTGCAAAGAGAGATGGTATGACACCACTAACTATTGAGATGAAGTATACGAGTTTGAAACAGGTATCCACAAATTGGAGACATTATTTAAAAATGAGTCTGAGTCATACAAATGTGGGAAAAGAAATTGAATGATGTCTTGAGAGATCTGATTGAAATGCTTATTGAACAAGCGGAATATAAGAGGGAGGAACTGAACAAAGAAACTGAGCAGTATAAGAAGGACATTGAAGGGATCAGTAGACTTGAAAACACAAAGAAAAATTATAGGATCTTTGAAGGTATTATGATTCAATAACAGAAGGAGCTTAGAAATTGACAATGTCAAAAAAAAAAAATCAATTTGAGGCCAAAGACATGGGCCACTTGGAACATCATTAGTACAGTAATTAGTGTGGATAGTGGACCAGATTCTGATTGTTCTGAAAGCTCTTCAAGCATTGGTAGAGATGGTAATATGATGGCAACTACATTTTAGGGGAGCTGAAATGAATGGGATTGGCAGATTTTAGAACCCACCAACAAGGAAAAGAATTACTAATCAAAAAAGGGGGTATCGATGTAGGAGGAGTGGGGAAAAATGTAACATTCGAAGACACAAATGCAGACGAAGAGGGAGTAAAAACATGCTTCCAATGCAGAAAAGAGAAACTGAAATCACTAATGTAGTTACAAATCTTTCCAATTGGATTTTGAGTACTGTGGAGCAAGTTTTGAACAAAGAACTACATGTTGTTCCCTACACACATTCAGATGAATTGCACATTTAGGCAGATCTTTTGATATTTACAAGGAAACTGAAACTAAAAAAAGTTCTTTGAGATAATGCCTGAGAAGATGAAACTAGTAACAATTACTATGGATCCCAGCCCAAAAACGATCAAACATCTCACAGATATCTCTAAACTAATGTGTCTGAATAAATGGACAGGCATAGATATGGAGAATCTAGCCTTACAAATTGGTATTATGGAAGTTGCACCAATAGAATCTGGAATTAAAATGAAATCAGCATTCATGCCACATCTGACGAGTGATAATGTGATTGATTGATTTGCCCATTAATGACTTTGATTAAGTTTCTAGATGTAAGAGTAGAACACATTTAAATGAAGATGAACTGAATGCAATTAAGACGCTGAATGATGACACTTCCATAGTAATTAGACTTTGAACTATGTGGATTAGAATCTTGAAGCAAGATGACAACTATAAGCGTGTAGAAATATTAGATTATATGACTCTAGAAAAATAGAAAGGATACATTGATATTATACTATAAAAAAATGTGTTAACAGAAGAGGACTATGAATACATGAGCACATATACATTTTGAATATCCAAAATCCACAAAGGTTGTAAACTTCCATCTGGAAGACCAATTATTTTGGGGTTGAGCTCACACACAGAAATCATTTCAGAATGTGCTGATATATATTGGGCACCCATGGATCTGACCCTACCTTCATACATAAAAGATACAAACAACATTTTAAATCAGATTTTAGATGCACCAAGGGAAGAAGATTGTTATTTATTAACGATGGAGGTGTTTAGCCTATTTACCATTACAGCCCACAAATGGGTCTGGAAGCCCTTCGGTTATTCCTCCACATGAAATCACCCAGTTGTGTACAACATTCGAGGATTATATTGAATTTGACACAATTTTTTCTGGAAAATAATCTCATCTCATTTCAAGATTGTTAGAAATGGGGGTCTCTAGTTGGCAGAGGTACGTACCTTTCTCCAAATAGGGACCCTTGCTTCTGGTCAGGGAAAGGGATATACACACTTTAGATAACTCCTGCTCATCCCTTCGTAGCTTGGCATGAGTAGACAAGCTTGTCCCAAAAGCAACGTGTAAAGAATTTGTACCAACACTCAAGTAGCACAGTGAAAACACAACAAAAGGACACCAAACCAGTTTGGAAAAATAAACTATCTTTATTTAAACTAAACGAGACCAAAATGTCAAACATCCAAAATACACAGTTAAAAATATGACTTTCAAAAGTTTTCAAGAACTTGTACCATAGAAAACTATGGATGCGTGACTTTTCACCTACAGTACCTGTAGACGCGTCAAAGTTCACAAGCCAATCAGCCGCAGCATCGAAAAACAAAGAGATGCAACCCTCCTGAGACCTTGGGGAGGCACAGTCTCGCTGCACGCAGAGGAAGGGTTGAGTCGAATCTGATCTGTATGGGAAGTGATGCGTCGATTCTTCATGACAGCTCTGGTCCGCGAGTGATGCGTCGGAAGAACTTGCTGCACAGTTATGATGCACGGAAATCTGGGATGTGTGGGTGATCGATGCTGAGACGTTGAGCGGCGCTGTGTCGGTCCTCTTCAGACATGATCCCTCGATGCGTCGATTCTTGCAGCAGCGACAGGTGCTGTGGCAGTTTCCGCAGCGGCGATGCGTGCAAATTCTTCTCGCGCCCTGGAAATGCGTCAGGAAAATTAAAGAGAGAGCCTGACCTCTAATCACTGTCTTAAAGGCCTCCCATAACGACACAGAGGAAGAGACCGAACCCTCATTCGCTCGAAAATAGTGGTCCAGTGCCTCAATCAGTGAACTACGAGTCTTGGGATTCCGAAGGTATCACGGGTTGATGGGAGCCACCCTTCCCCCAGATCCAGATGCAAGCTCAAACTGAAACCAAAGTGGGGAGTGATCAGAAATACCACGAGCCATATGTCTAACCTCAGCAATATAGGACGCCTGTGCAGCTGGCATTAGAACATAGTCTATCCTGGAGAGACTACCATGGGCACCAGAGCGAAAAGTGTATTGTCGTTGAGTAGTGTGTAGCAACCTCCAGCAGTCCACTAGACCCATCGTGTCAATGAAGTCTGGCAACCAACCCTGAGCCCCCATGAGAGCCCTGGGTGGGTGCCTGTCTAATTCTCCAGATACTACTGCATTAAAGTCACCCCCCAGAATCAGAAGCCCTCCCGGAAGATCTAATAGAGCCCTTCCCAGATCAGCAAAAGTCGTAGATTGCAAGCCAGGAGGAACATAAACAGACACAAGGGAAAGCACACGGCCCTCTCATCTTCCTGAAACCGCAACATAGCGGCCCCTCTCATCGAGGACCAAAGATTCTACTTCAAATGGGAAAGAGTTCTTAAGGAGAATTCCAACCCTCCGGGATCCAGACGAGAACCCCGCATGTGCCACCATATGGTATCCCTCTCGATTCATAGCGTGACACGTATTACCCACTAAATGAGTTTCTTGAAGCAGAGCTACATCCGGAGAGTGTCGCTTCAAGAGTTGCAACACCACTCCACGTTTGATCTTGTCCCCCAGCTCATTCACATTCCAACTCATCAACCTCAACCCCCTACCCCCCAACATGAAACAGTATGAAAACCCATCCCCTCCCCAAGTCCTTCACATCCATGAAAATGTCCTGCAATATAGTGCCTTGCTGGAGAATGAGACTAAAAAACAACACCCCCCCATCTCCCCTCCCCGAACACCCCGTTACAACACCCCCCACCCTGCACCCCTGCATACGACCATGAAGCCACCCCAACTTGCAGTGTGCCTGTCACCCCCACATCTACAAAAAGAAAGCTATGGAGGAGAAAGACCCTCCAGTAACCCAACCATTCCCATATAAAGACAGCACAAGACTACACTCTGGTTCAGAACCATACGATTCGAAAAAAACCCTTACAACCCCAGAGACAAGACAGTTGATATTCATTCCTGAGCCCTTTGTTCACCATCAGCCCCATCAGATGGGCCTCCCGACTCTTGCTGGGCTGGCAAAGTGTCTAACCAGTCGGACACCATTTCAGGTTTGTCAAAGAAGTAGGTCCTTTCATTATGTTCAATCCTCAGCTTGGCCGGAAAAAGCATAACATATCTGAGGCTCATGTCCCGCAGTCTCCTTTTCACCCCCAGAAAGCTGAGTCTTTGTTTTGAAACCCCCTGCGTGAAGTCCGAGTAAAAGCTGATAGTTGAATTCTCAAACTTCAGGGGTCCACTTGCTCGAGATGTCTGGAGGATAGCGTCTCTATCACGGAAATTGAAAATCCGTGCTATAATAGGCCTCGGCGGGGCGCCCACTTACGGTCTTTCACCAGGCACTCTGTGTGCTCTTTCCACAGTGAAGAACTTACTCAGTCCCTTGGGCTGTAGATGATTCACAATCAGGTTTTCAACAAAAAGATCAGCCGTTTGCTCCTCCGCTTTTTCCGGGACGCCGATGATACGGACATTGTTCCTTCGGGCCCTCCCTTCAAAGTCCTCATGACGGCGGACCACAGAGTCGTTCGAGGCCCTCAAGTTCCGCATCTCTGTCTGTAATTTGACGACGTCATCTGTTAGACTCGATGTCTTAATATCTAACGATTTGACCTTCTCGTTTGTCTTTGCGAGGTCCGTGCGGATAAGATTGACATCAATAGCCACCGTATCCAATTTAAGCGCCAGGGTCTCCATCTGTTTACCAAGGGACGATCTGATACCGTCAATGGCGGCCATAACGTCCTGCAGAGTCAACTCAGTCGCCAGTGCAGAGGAATCCCTCGCTTCCTCCTGTGACCTGCCAAGTCCGCTGGGCGACCCGTTAACCTGGGCATATCGCTCCATGACATTGGACAGAGTATATCCACCCCTCCTGGTGGTTTTTAACTTCTGCTTGTCCCCCTCCGATTTGCTCGCCATCTCAACACACTCACCGCTCGGTGTCCAAGCCGGGAGAGTGGTCTCCGCTACTGCAGGCAATAGATCAGGACTTTATGTCAGGCTATGCTCCCAATGTCCCTTCTTTGCCCAGCTGCAAGGGGCAGAGAATTGTGAAATTGTCTCTGAGTAATGAACTCAAATCAGCCCCGGCAGAGGGGGGGGGGGGGGGGGGGGGAGGAGAATAAAGTGTCCTCAAGTCCGGTGCACGAGACGTCGTATATTGTCCAGGATACGCAGAAACCGCCCAGGGGCGAGAGCCGCAGCCACAGTGAAGCGTCCGCTGAGACTAGAATGTTCCAAGTGTCAAAATCGAAAGTGAAAGTGCGACTGGACCGGGCACCCTCGCGAGCCCTGCCGATGTTGTTCAATTACACCCCGGGCACCATGCCAACTCTAGAGCCGGGTCTCCAGGAGATACAGGGCACAAACTTCACCACCACACAACTCCTGTCTCTGGGGTCCGATCGGGACGCAGTTTTCACCATTCAGGTCTCCTGTGGTTCATCTACTCAGAGATGTCGACAGCTGACAGGATCAATGACAGGATATATGCGGGAGGGTATGAGGATCTCGAGAGCCCCTTGCTCACGCGGCCATCTTGGATGCGCTCCTCCAGTGCTGCTTTTGATTGTTTTTTTGTATATAAAATATGTCCTTAAATATCTGATGCTATATGCACTTCTAAAAAAAGGAAATTCTGAGTCTCTCTTTCTTTTTCGTCCTGGTTCTTTGTAATGTCTTGTACATACAAATATATGTGCCGCTTTAGTGAATCCAATTGAGATATTGCTGTTTTACGCATATGTACACCCAGATCTCAATCTGGTCTACGGGTTATACTCCTGTTGCTTTTCCCTAAGTATATGCACTGGGCACCGGTGTCAGGGGCATTGGGAAAGATGCAATGGATGTGCTGGGGTGAGAAGTACACTCTGTGTAATAAGTAGAACTGTGTCAGAGGCAACCACATAATGCAGGAATGCTACAAGGGTATTCTAAGAGCCAGGTCCATTCCTTCTCATGTACGGCCCCAATTAATTCTGCTCCCCAGATCTCTAAGAGATGCTGTAGCGGGGTCTGCATATGAGTGGCCATCCCTTGTGTGATCCATGAGACAAGTCGTCAGTACCTAATGGGTTTAGGGAATTGATGAGGGTGTTTCAAGCTGGCTCTGTGTCTTTAATTTGCCATCAATCCTGGAGCAGCTTGCTCAAGAGGGCACACATTGGGGGATTTGTCGCTGTGAAGGCCGTATTGGTCCACCAATTACTCAAAGACCAGCAACTGGCCATTAAGAAAAATATGTTCCAAGGTGGAGAGATCCACTTGATCCTAGAAGCCTCAGGTCTCTTTTGGTGAGGTATCATGATCCCCTGGGAAGGCCCAATATGGGGATGAAAGGAGCATGAAGGGGAGGTTTTCCTAGTGAGAGAACAGTTAGATATTGCAAGGCCATTGTTAGAGATTGGGGAAGCACACCATTTGGGCAGACTCCTGGAACACTCAGAGCTAGAACAGCTGTTTAGGAAAATGGGATGAGGGTGTTCAGCACTCCTCTATCTTCTAGCCAGTGTCCTCAAGCCATCGGGCCAGCCATTGCAATTGGCCGGTTAGGAAGTATAGTTCAAAGCAGGTGGTAGGTGAAGTTTGGCCAGGGCCAACAGTGGCAGTTGTGCCAAATGAGGTCCCTCAGCAGTTTACCTAGGTTTCTGAAGACTTGGCAGTATTATTGGGAGGGTTGTAAAATGGTGTTGAAGCTTAGGGAGAATCCCATTCTTCGGGAGGGCTAAAAGGGCCTTTATCCACACTGGTAAGGATTTCCAAAATATGACTTGGGCATGGAGGGAAGTTACTGCCACCGTGAGGTTCCCATAAAGATCACATCCAGATCAAAATGGTATATCCTGGTGCTCAGATAATGAAATGAACTACCTTCCTAGTGCACAGGATTCTCCCCCATGTCCCACAGAGTTAGCGTTTCCATGTGAGTTAGGGGAAACAGCGAGGACGTGGACCACCTGACTCTGAGTTCTAAACGGGCCCTAAAATATTGTAGCAGTCGGGTCATATCGAAGTGGCCCTCAGCCGTGACCTTGATATAGAAGAGAACATCATCCTTATATAGGGAGATGAATTGAGTCCTATCCAGTAATGGATGTATTTAAGTAAGGTAGAATGAGTAATTATCAATAATAATAATAAACATGTGGTTTGATATTCCTTGAGTAAAATAGTGGTAAGGGATTACATACTAATCATCACATATGTTTATTTTAATACAGTTGAAACTAAAAATGAAAGCCTCTATTTAATTACAAGGAACTTAGACCACTGGGTTTTTCCCACAGTCAGTTCCTTTATAACTGCCTCCGTAATTGAGGCATCAATCTCTGCCTGTTCCACCACGCTAAGGGTGCGTAAGGAGGCCTGGTTAAGAAATGCCTGAATATCTTTCGCTATGGCCCCAGTGGGAGGGCAAAGTAGCCTAGTATAGAAGTCCACAAAGGTGTTGGACCTGGTACTTTTTGCAGAGTTATCTCTAAATGTTTTGTCTTCCTCCAGTATTTATTTTGACCTGTTTTTGTTGGGTTTAGGACTCTGGGCATTTTACCACTGCTAATCAGTTCTAAAGTGCATGTGCTCTCTCCTTTAAATATGGTTTTATTGGTCTACACCTGTTTGGCATATTTAGTTTTCTTGCAAGTTGCTTGTACAGTGGTATCCCATACACACAGGGCCTGTAAATAAAATGCTACTAGTGGGCCTGCAGTGCTGCTTACTCTGCCCTCAGAGGTAGTCTTTCAAACCTGTCTCAGACCTGCAACTGCAGGTCCTGTGTGCACAGTTTACTGCCACAGCTACTTGGCATTTAAAGTTACTTGCCAAGCCTGGAACTCCCCTTTTACTACACACACGTCACCTCTAATGTAGGCCCTAGGTAGGCCTATTCGCAGGGTGCTGTGTAGGTAAAAGGTAGGACATGTGCCTTAATTGTATAGCATGTCCTGGTAGTGACAAACAGCCTAATTGGAGTGCTGCTACTCTCACAGGTTAGCATTGCGAATTCCCTTATATGTCTATAAGTGGTCATTTCTGATCTGAAATGAGTAGTGTTGCCGTGCTTGGTATGTTTGGAGTAGTGATGATAAATCCTGCTTATTAATTACATGGAATTTTTTATTACTATTGTAGAAATGCCACTTTAAGTGAGCATTTGGTCTATGTGCTTATGACTCTTTGTGCTTTGCAGCATGACTCCAATCCACATCTAGGGTGGAGTGACAGCTAGGTTTTGTGCATACTTTCCAGACATCCATCACACAGGAAGGGTTGGGTGTAACAGGGTTGGATCAGCATTCATCTGCATACCTAATGGTCTTTCTGGGCTGGGAGACAGAGAGGTGGGGTGCACTTACATTTGTTTAGGCTGGGCCCTGCACTCAAACAAAGGGCTTGTTTACTCGGTACTGAAGTCTGGAGCCAGGGCTGGGATTGAATGGGGGTGTTGTGCACTTCTAAGATTTTGTTGAAGTAACCTCCATATCAAAGACATTTTGAGTCTAAGTACAGTCTGAAAACATGTTTTTAGACACTGTGTGGACTTGCAACCAGGCACTGCTGGCTCTACATACAGCACATGGTCAGGAGGAACTGTTATGCTTCCAGGAGGAAACGCCATTTGGACTACTTGATTTGTGTTGCAAACCTGCTGCCTCCTGGTGAAATTTCCAGACTGCCCAAGGAAACTAGTGTGCTGGCCTGTTGCCTACCTGTCTGAACTTCATTCCCCCAGTGCTCTCCAGGGATGGGTGGGCACACCCTCCCTGCTCAGCTGGGAACTCTGTGGGGTCCCTTAAGTATTGGTCACAATGAGTTCTGCAAAGTCCAGGGTAGAGCTTACCTTGGTCGCCAGAAAACCTTCCCTGGGAGACGCGTGCTTTCCCTATTTGTTATTTCATCTGAGCCGGTGTGCTCATCACCGTGGCACTGGGACCAGCACAGCCCTGAGGTCCACTTGCACCACACAGGCAGTGCGGGCCGGTGAACCTTTGTTGCTGTGTGGAACATGCCAAGGCAACAGGCAGAAGTCTCACGGTACCATCACTATACCCTCCTACGGACCCCCGGTGCTCCGTGTTAGAGCATGCACAGAAAACTGCCTGTGGCTCAGCGCTCTAGATGGTCTGAGCCTTTTCTTTATTTGCACAGAGCCCACGGCCCTATTGTGGGCACTGGGGGAGGCTCTGTACATCACCCATACCTCAACCGCACCTGCTGCCTTGCGCCGTGTGGTAGCACAATGTCCCAGCAGCGTGGGAATACAGATTTGAGTGGCGGTCCTGTCTCTCCAAGACCACCGAATATCTGCAATGGCTCCTGCAGCCAGATACTTCCGTTTCCAACCCGCAGCTGTGGAGATGCACTCAGTGGTTTACTTTGGACCTGAGCGGCCCCAGCGATACTCACGGCGCTCCAAAGTGTGCGGGCTCTCCCTTTCCCTTTTTGGGTAAAAGCATACTTTGGGGGCATTGGCTCACACAGCAGTTGTTTGTCCTGCGGGGGAAGACTTGGACAGAGACCCCCTCCTGCTTTGCTGGTTAACAGAACTTCCTGAAGTACCATAACACATGTAATAGACGTATAGATGCTCCTGTGCCCCACTTTATTGATAAAAGCACATTTCGACTGGGCTCATCAGGATTGCCGCATTCTTGCGCGTTGGAGGGCAGGTATTCTTAGGTCTATGGTCCATTGGTGTAACTGATATGCTTAGGGGGTATTTTTGTGATTTACATACTAGTGATATTTTTTGAGGATATGTTTGACCTCTGACCTGTCTGCTGCATTTAATGCCCTGATGTTAGGTAATGTCGTTTTTACCTTGCATTGTCTGAATAGCGATGAATTATTTCAAGATCTGCATTTGTATGTACAATAATGGTGTTTTCATGATCTATACAACATATAAGTCTTTATCTCATTGCACTAACTGTGGCATTTAGATAATTGCCCAATGGGCAAAGTAATTGTTGGTTTATGTGGTTTTGGTCTATGTTTATATGCAATACAGACATGTATTTTTATATAATACTATGTGAAGTCTCTTTTGTGGTGTATTAATTGTATTACTGGTGTTAATGTGTTGTGCAAACTCTTTACTCATTGCGTCTGGGATAAGCCTGATTGCAAACTATTAGCAATTTCAGGTTTACCAGTGTGACACTATATTGCTTTGTTGCATTGGACTAACAATTCAGCTTTCTGTACAATTGCTAACTAAAGCCTATCCTATACGTTAGAATTATTTGTATGCCTGACGATTGCATCTCATATAAATTCACAGTGCAGGGACCGAAATCGTCAATTTACGGCTGCTTTGTTCAAGACAAGAAAACAATTGTTAATGTTCTCTGTAGCTTTTTGCTTCTTTTAGAAGAAATTCAGGGGCATATTTACAAGCCCCTATCGCCACAGGAAAGTCACCTTTTATGATGTACTTGTGGCGAAAGGGGTTTGCCTTATTTACAAGATGATGCAAAGTCACTTAATGTGGGTTAACAACACCTTGTAAATAAGGCACCCTTTCACACACTATACATAGCATGAAAGGGGTGGGCAATGGTTGTTGTGGTGAGAGTTCCACCGCAACACCCATTGATTTTGATGCTGCCCCATATTTACAAGGGTGATGTAAATATGGGGCAGCGCCAAATTTAAGACCAGGGAAAACCTGGTCTTAACGTAGTAAAACAAGGAGAAATGCTGTATTTCTCCTCGTTTTTGCTGTTTCAATATTTGTTGCATTGTGCAGCACACATAGAAACAGCAAAACGCTATGAATGATTGTTTATGTGCAGGAAGGTGTCCCTTCCTGCACATAAACAGTCGTTAAAAAATGAGGATTTGCAACTTCTATGTGTGCTGCAAAATGCAGTACACATAGGAGTTACATATGGCCATTTGTGATTGTATATTTGCAGGAAGGTATCTCTTCTTGCACATAAACAATAATTCCCCCCAACACAGGCATTCATGCACTATGGTGCAAGGGTGCCTGCGCTCACACTAGGCATATGAATTTACCACCAGCGCTAGGGGAGACTTAGGGGTGCCCCGTATCTTTGTAAATATGCTGCATACCTGCGTTTTGAGAATAGTGGAGTGTTGCATTAGCACGTTTTGCTTAACTCCACTCTCCGTCATTCTGTGGTACATATGCCCCTAAATTTGTCAATGGCAACATAAACTATGGGAATTGTATAATTTTCCAGATTACCCAAGGCATTTTTTGAAAGATCAGTTACAGCTTCAGTGTTTGTTTTATATTCCATCTGTTTAAAGTGATTCTTTCACTTCCAAGCGTGTGCATCAAGACATTTTTTCGTCAATATTGCAATGTCTTTATCTTCTAGGGTGGACAAATAGTTTGCAGTATGTTCTTTCAATTCAGCCCACTTCATAATAGGCAAACCTGTCGAAGGTAAGAAGGGCTGATGAGGTATCAACATAAATGTTTGCATCATATACATATTGCTACAAAATGGATGAGTGCTTCTTGGTTCAGAGACAACAGCTGGGTATTAGATTCTGTGCTCGCTGTTCAGAGTTACAGTGATTAATCAGTAGTATCGTAAAATTCCTCTTCCCCCAAATACTGAAAAGAGCTTAAAAATGTTTGCAATATAATGTCATTGTTGAACAATCTTACTTCATTTTGTAGGTGCTAGCAAATCCATAAATGAGATTAATTGATCTTTTCTGCAATAAATATGGACACTCCTAATGTAGGCACGTTATGTGCGTCAACATTTAAAATGAACTGGGACTGGAAGCATGTTACAGAGATGAAAGAGGTGCTGTTGAGTAAGTACGCCTCAAAGAGAGGTGTTTGCACGTGACATAGATGTAGGCAGTACTTTAATCCAAGAACATCTATAGGATATGACTGGGCTTGTGGCATGGCTTCCTCTTCACTCCTTGGGCTACTATAAAAGCTAAGGGGGTCATTAGGATGGCGGGCGGACTTAGTCCGCCGCCATTATATCGGTCTTTGGGACCGCCCGCCATAAGGGCGGGGGTCCCGTGGGGGGCATTAGGATGCGCCCGCCACTGTGGTGGGCGCAAACAGCAGGTTTAGCATTGTGGCGGGCGGGGCTCTCAGCACCGCCCACCACAATGCTAAACATGAACTAATGCATTTGCATTAACAAAGCGGCAGGCACCTCATGGTGCCTCCCGCTTTGTTAATGCAAATGCAGGGGGGTACCACAGGTACCCTTCCTGTGCACCCCCCACCTCTCTTTCACTCTGGGGGCCCGCAGGGGACCCCTGAAGTGAAGACCGCATGCCTTTCTGTGGCGGCATCGCCCTCACAGAAAGGTATCTATCCTGGGTCATCCTAATATGGCTGGCGGTGTCAAATAGACACCGTCACCATGTTAGACCTTTTGCGACCGGGGCGGAAAAGTGGTAGATGGTATTTCCGTCCGCCGCGGTCAACCCCGCCATACTAACATGGCGGGGGGGCATTTAGCTGAGGACGGCGGGTGAATTGCCCCCCTAAGTGAAGACGCTCACCAATGGTCAAAATGTGGTCTACATCAGCAAGGGTGAAGCATTATTAACTCCAGTATTTGCTCCAACTTCCTGAACTACCGCAAAGCTCTTCCAACTAGACTGGTGTCAGCCATTGATATATCAGAAGTTCCATAAGGGTTCCACAGTGGTCCTTCACAAATACGATCTGACATTATTGAACCCAGGGCTGCACTTGACTCCTAACTAAGAGACTAAACAGAGGCAAGTATCTGTATTGCAGCCCCAGGTACCATAGTTGACAAATCCTTGCAAGCTTCCAACAATAAAGTAGGCCTGGGCGGAGTTCATGGAATTTTACTCTGTGGAACTCCGCGAAGTGCCTTAAAAGGTCAGCCGAGTTCCAAGGAGTTCCGCCAGTGGCGGAGTCTGTTAAGTTGCACTGCTCACACAGATTTTTAGTGCCAGGATTTTGTCTCGCACTGTAAAATCAGCAGAAACTGCACTACATATCGTGCCAGAGTGCGCTGCTGCTTTCTAGCGATCAAATCAACATTCTACTTGAGCAGCACCTTCTTCAATGCGAATGGCAGATTTCTCAATGTGAGCGGTCGTGACCTGGTGAGACCGCCTGCAATGAGAAATCTTGCCAGGAGGAGGTCTAGCGCGTTATTTTTTCTCACAAGCCCTTGCCAGCTTATCATTGGTGAGCCGCTTGAGAAAAACTCTGCTCTGTGTCACATTGCAGAGTTTTTCAGAACTCCGCACGGAGCGCGGAGTATGAAAAACTCCTCCAACTCCACAGGCGGACTGGGATTCTTCGCCCATCCCTACAATAAAGTATGATATTTGAAAGCACACACAGATATCCAAAATTACTTACATCATAGCTAATCAACACAACTGCCTATGACTCACATTAGGGACTGATTGCAAACACAAGGATTGGAGACTGCCAAGTTAAATACCACAAGATCTGAATACAGTCAACCAACGCAGTCTGTATCATAATAAACCTCAAAGACCAAAAAACAATTATTTGAATTCACAGATCTTTTCAGCGATTCTCACTTGGTACATTCTCCTGTGTACTGACAATTATCTTACCTGAGCGAACCCCATTTTCAGGCCAGCAACACATGAATAAAGTTCATGGCTTCCCGCTCACCTTAATTGTTGTAAGTATGGAGCTGATTTTTTTGACCAAGAATAAGGTTTCAATTTCACTTCACAGCTAAAACCAAATCTGATTTTCTAATGGTCATAAATGTTTTTGGCTAAGAGATCCTAGAAAGACTGGTCAATTAAAAATAATTTGCTGTATTGATACCCATGTGGCAATAAAGTCATTTGAGTGTAGTTTGCAATTATGGTTTAGCAGCTGACCATTTTTGCAGAGACAGCAAGATTTGGGATTCTACACAGGTTTGGAAAGTGTAGGGTCAGGCAGAGAAGCTAATATTTTCTGCAATTTCAATTTAAAGTAAATAAGATGCAAAGCTAGAGTTACAACCATATGCCTAGACACTCAGCAATAGGCTAGATAGGATCATACATAGTTCCGGTGAACAGTGACCAATAGCATCCTACAGTGTTGCTACCACGTTACGAACACAAGTAAATGATACGTCTGCCCATAACACCCCTTGACATGTTTAAATAATTTGGAGTAGTAGATAAACCTTGCACACATTCCAGTTATAATCATGCTCACATTGTTTTACCTCAGAGTGCAGCTAGAGTACAGCAAGAATTGAACACATTGGCCTTTCATGCCAAGGATTGATACAGTAGCGAAACTAATAGACTAGTATCCAATTATGTTATTCAATGATGTAAATTCACAAATGCGTCTATAGCAAGGATTCTAAGGCTGCTTCTGCCACAGTTTTGATAATCAATTAATATTGATGGTAGTTCAAACAACATTAACAAGGTACATTGGCTATATCCACGTATCCACATCTTATTCACTAAGCAAGAGTGTATAGCTAAGGAATCGCTCGAAGCTGGTCCATGACACTACCAATACCTCACCCAGATCTTTCCATGTTTCTGAGGGCAGCGCATGGATTCATAGACTGGTCGTTCTTATTGTGCACACTAGTTCATGCCCTTCCTCCAAAGCACCAGTGACACTGGCTTTGGGGAGTTCCACCTACATGCAATGTCATGATTGGCCACGATTGTCGCCAACCTAATAAAGACAAGCTCTATCCCACCAATCTCCTCCAAACAGCCCAGCACAGCCACCCAAGGTGTAAGCTCCAACCGATGCCCAAGAACTCCGGAAAGCTCCTCACCTACCCCCTCCCAAAAAAGGAGTCAAACCGGGACATGCCCAGATCATATGGAAGAAGTTCACTTCTACCAAGGAACAGTGTGCACAATCGCCCTGGGAAAGCCCACTCACTCAGTGCAGTAGCTCCGGTGAGTCAGGTAGGCAATATGGAGATAACTGATTTGAATCATGTGGAGTCATGAGGAGATGACCATTTCCCTAAGGGCCATTCTGGCCTACTAACAGACATCTTTGTCAAGGTCTCCTACTTATATCTCTCATTGTGACTGCAAACCAGGGAAGTGATCCAGGGTGTTTATTATAAGTGAGAGGTACACCATGAATTAGGCTCCTTTGACCATCTACCCCATTTAAAGCTTAGCCTCCTGTGGATTGTAGTTAGGGATGTGTGAACCTGGTGGGATGTGGACCAAGAGGAAATGGTGTAGTTGTAGATATTGGTGGATTTGGGTGCTGGGGAGGTGATTGTTGTCCTGCATGTCCTGGAAGAACATTAGGGCATCTCCCTACCATATGTCCCCAGGTTAGTGATGCCAATCCTATCTCACCTCCCCAATCCCAGCAAGTCAGCCACATAGGGGAGTTACTTTCCCTGCTACAGCGGGGTCATCACAGTGAGCCTATGATCCCAGAGAGTAAGTCAAAGTGCCCCCCTATAGCACTGCAGGGTCACTAGCGTATACTACAGGAGTGTACAGGGATGGGGGAGCGATACACCAGCCCCAAGAGCCCACTGAGGCCCAGCTGGTTCAATTCCTTATGATAAGCAGGATCAGCCCAGCCACCAATGATGATTGAACCAGTCATTAACCATTGTGAGTTGTGATGCCAGGTAGTAGCAGTAAAGGTTGAATATTCCCATTCCCCTGTCATATGGGGAGTGCACAATTAACAAAGGGCACTCAGTGTAACTTATCCACCTAGATAAAGATGGTGACCCTTGACTGCAGGCTCCTAAACCATTTCTGAAGGATCAAATGGGGGAAATGTGAGAAAAAATACAAGAAATGAGGGAGCACCATCATTTTAAACAAGGCTGTATGCCCCAGTGGATTTAGGGGCAGGCGAACCCAATGTTGCAAATCAATGATTAAACTAGCTGTCAGGGGGTTCTAATTGAGGTTCCATATCAATTCTAGAACAAGGGAGACGTAAACACCTATGTATTTGAAGGAGAGCCGGCGCTATGGAATTGTGACACACCAGGATCGGGAGTTGAGGTCGCCCTCAACCGGTACCAATAGAGACTTGAAGTGGTTGACCCATTGGCTAGAGGCATCAACATATAAGCAGAGAATCTCTAGACAGTAAGGGCTAAAGGACTGTTAGTCTGCTAGGAATAACAATAGGTCATCAGTGTACAGTGCTATGCGTTCCTTCACTCCCCATCCCCATGATTAGTACCACACCGAGCATCACAGTTAATGAGACTGGCTAGGGATTCAATCACCAAAGCAAATAGAAGAGGGCAGAGGGGATAGCCCTGGATGGGGAAGGGTGGTGAGAAGTTTCAAGTGACCTGGACCTTGATAGTGAAAATAATGCTTAAGGTCTCCCCTCTGCAGTACCGAATCCAAGAAAGACAAATCCACATTATCGAGGACCTTGTCAAAGCCTATAAGTGGCAAAGCTGTGGGGTGGGGTAAGGCGTACCTTGGAAACAGCAACATGGACTCTGTGGATACAGTGCTGGGTACTTTTATTTGGCATTAACCCATAGAAGGCGTACCAAAGGCAATCCAGCCAGCCCTCGTCCGTGCCTGAATGAGACCAGGGGCCAGGGACACTGCCAATTTGATAACAGGCATGCGTTGTTTGACTTATACGAGGCAGGACCTCATGACCCTTTTGCCCAAGGGGAGGTGCGATGGGGATAAATTATCAATCCAGATGGAGGAGGATTGGAGTGTTGTCCTTCCTATTGTTGGACCACTGAAAACCCTTTGGAGGAAGTGCTGTCACCAGAGCTGGTTTTCTCCAGGTACTCAGCCGAAGAGCATATGGAAAGGATTCCTAGGACTAAGGATGTTATCTGCTGTGCATTGGTGAACGCCCATTCCCTGATTAAACATAGTCTAGAGATTAATGAGATAATCAGTACAGCCCAGGTAGACTGTCCTTTCAACACGGAAACCTGGGCCAAGGATTTTGTTAGCGCTACACCACTAGGCTATGTGGTGGTGAGAGTTGACAGATATACACGGAGGGGAGAACTGCTGAGCTGTGCGCTAGAGGATGTCAACACTGCCATTGAATGGTGTGAAGTGGGACACTTTAATATCAAAAATAACCACTCAGTGCTGTTGGAGGGACTGCTGACTTATTGTCCACCGGGTCTGAAAACGGAATTAATTTACAACTTGCACCAGGTGCCTGAGCCTTTTATTGTTTGTAACAACCTCATTATTCAGGGGGATCTTAATATTTACTTGGAGGAAGACAAGGACCAAGATACTAGGTCTTTCATGGATCTCATGTGCAGTTTCATCTTGACTCAGCTGGTCATGTTCTTCACTCATAAAGCCGGTCATACATTAGATGGGATATTTTTCAAACTGGAGACCCTGGTCATCATGGGCTAGTGTCTGCCATTATCCTGGCCTGATTATAGCATGGTTTCATTTGAAGTTGATAAGGCATGCATGAGAGAAAGCTCGCAGAGCACTATGAAGAGCATCAGGAACTAGGGCAAAATTGAGACGGGGAGATCACTAACACTCTGGAAAGGTCTAAGGATAACGCTTGACGAGGGTCAGGTGCACCCACAGAGAATTTCACCAAATGAGTTAGGTCAACCATGGAAGAGGTGGTGCCTCTGAAGAGGGTCGGCCCAAAGCTCCTTAGAAAACCATCAGCCCGTTGACTTTCTAAGGAACTCAAGGAGCTCCAAAGACAATGTAGGAGGCAAGAGCGTAAATGGAGATTGGCCCCATCGCCACCTGATAAAATCAAAAGGAGGGAGCTCACTCTGAAATATAAAAGTGAGATTAAAATAGCTATATTTCTCCCTTAAGGTCAGCCATCAATGTCCCAAGAGAACTTTTTAATATTGCATGCCTCCTGATGTCATCTCCTACCTATCAGGGGGTGTAAATCTCCCAGGTCTTTTACAATAAGGAAGCAGGGGGATACCTACGTACTCACCATGTCCAATCTAGGGAAGAAGCACAGAGATTGGGGTCCTAATTAGCAGGATCCCAGTCAGTCTAGTCAGTAAAACATAATGACACCAGCAAAAAGTGGGGTGACCATGAAAGCATATCCTACTTTCCTACAAGGGGGTGGAAAACTCCCAGGTTTTCTAAAATAAGGTCGCAGAATTCTTCAAGGAAAAGAGCATGAACATTTATGCTGATTTTCCACTTATCACCTATAGACCTATAGATTCTGGAGTATTGCCGCATCTCAGTGAGGAAGGTGGAGCCTCTGAGCCTTCTAACCTTAATGGTTTAGCCATGCTTTCCCCGCTGCCTAAAATGTATATTATGTTAGGTGGCACCCTCTAAGGTTTGCCCGATGACCCATATCACACCAGTTGGGTTCCCACCTAATGGCAGAGGCCTTGGAGAAGATATACTAGGATGTCCTGGATTCAATGGTGTACACTCAAGGCTGGAAGGAGTCTGCTGTTGTTCCTTTAAAGGTAAAGCCAGGGGAGGCTCAAGTGATTTGAAAAACGTGCTCCCTATTTCCTTATTGCCTGTTCCTGCTAAGATCTTTGGAGAAGCATTTAAACCAGGAACTAGCTAAGTACTTACTAGATGAAGGACTCATAGTTCTGAATCAGAGCTTTTAGCCACCTCTGATTTTAGTCGGAGACAAGTAGATCAGGGAGGGGCAGCAATCCTGGTTCTGCTAAATGTGGCAGCAGTCTTTGACACTATATCTCCATCATTGTTGGTGCAGAGGCTCTGGCAGGTGAGGCTGAAGGATGTGGCTTTCAAACTGTTGGAATCTTTCCAATTGAACAGAATGATCACAGTCAGCTGCAGAAACTTCAGAGCAGCACCCTTTCAGCTTCCCTGTGGGGTTCCCCAAGGTTCATCTTTGAGCCCCCACTTCATTTAATTTATATGTTGGCTCTCTAGCAAAACTAGTACATTCTTTTGGTTTCCAGGTATCTTCCTATGCGGACAATGCCGACATCATTGTGTCCGTCTCTGATGACTGCGATGAGGTGGCAGACAGGCTTAGGGCCTGTGTGCAGGAGAGCAGCATATGGATGAAGGAGAAATGGCTCAAAATGAATGGGGAAAAAACTGAGATCTTGGTGTTTGGATCTGACAGGTCAATCTGGTCAAATCATTGATGGCCAGAAATCAGGTGGAACTCTTCCAACCACAGTGGCTGCGGAAAAAATCTTGGTGAGATTTAAGATAACACCTTGTCGTTCGACACCCACATTAATAGAATGGTGATTTCTTGCTTCTAGATGATTGGTTTTCTGAAGAAAATATATGACCTTTTCTTCCAAAGAGCTGAGGGTGTCAATGGTCAGTGCTCTTATCACCTCCCGCATAGACTACTGTATTGCCCTTCATTTATATGTAACCGATATTCCCTAAATAAGCTCCAAATCACCCAGAATACTGCTGCATGCCTGGTTCTGGGAATACCCAAACACTCCTTTGTTAGGGAAGGACAGAGATCTCGTAATTGGCTAGCATTAAAGAAGTGATTGCTCCTTAATGCAGTCTTTTTTTCTAGAGTTTTATATAAGTTGAACTAGACCGAGCACCAGTTGTGTTACCGACGGGCACATCATTCATTTTGTTAGACACAGGGAGATTAAGTGATTTGCCCAGAATCATAGGATGTTGAGCATCCCTGCTGAGACTCGAACCCAGTTCCTCAGCTTCCAGGTTGACCACTCTACCCGTTAGGCCACATCCTCTCCCTCTGCTTGACTCACAAAGCCCTCTGCTCTCAGGAATCGAGGGGGAACATCCATTACGATGCAGTGTTTACACCGCACTACCATTACAACGCTGGTTTTACAACGCAAGTCGTTACTACGACTTGCGCTGGAGATCGCTTTAGGCTAGGGAATAGTAGATTTACTATTCCAACACCTTCCCTGCTGTACGTAGGCTGGTGTTGGAATAGTAAATCTTACTATTCCTAAGTCCAGCACCCTACAGCGCAAGTCGTGGTAACGACTTGCGTTGTAAAACCAGCGGTGTAATGGTAGTGCGGTGTAAACACCGCGTTGTATTGACATACAACCGGAATCGAGTTATCTTAGGACAACCCTGAATTGGTATGTCCCTATGAGACCACTGCGTACGGCTGGAAAAAATAAGGTGCAGTTCCTGGGTGTAAGAAAGCTAGGTAGGAGGCACAGGCCTTCACTGTGGCAGCTGCCAGGCTCCAGAACTCCCTGCCGGTGCATATCAGAAGCCTTAGTTCACATGTGTTGTCTGCAAGCAAGTTAAAACTTGACTTTTTGCAGCTGAATCCTTCTTCGGGGATCGGGAGATTGATTTTGTCGTTCCGAGCTGCCTTCTTCTTAACAGTTCTCTCTCCTGCATAGTGCTTAAATGCCTTGCTTGGTCTGATGCGCTATATAAATGCTACAAATACAAATACATTGATGTGGGTTATTAAGTGTTAGAGTACTTGTGAATATGTCGGAACGAGTACAAATAATCAAATGTTCCTTGGAATCAGTTCCAATTAATTTTGTCGTGTTTCATAGCAAAGTGAGAATATTTTATAGCCAACATGTGTTTCGCCCCTTTACATCAACCGTCTGGCCTGGGGCTTCCTCAGGGCTATACAAAGTGAAACAAATGTAGTGATAGAAACCAAAGTGCGCAATGAGCAATGTAAAAGCGCGCCGGATAGGAGGGAATTTGCAGGGCAGTGAGTAGCGGAGAACACAATGAAAGACATAAGAGCAAAAAGGGGCAGAAAGGGGGAGGAGGACGGGGCAGGCGAGGTGGGGGGCAGGGAGGGAGAGAGGAAAGAGGAAGAATGTGGAGTGGGTGGTGGACCATGCGAGGGAGGCACAAGTAGGGTAACGGTACCTGAGAAAAAGACGACCGGAGATAGATAGGCAAGTATTGGGAAAGGAGGGATAGCAATAGAAAATCAGTATTCAATTTATATAACAGGTCAGAAAGTGCATGGGTGCGAAGTACGTCGGAGAGACAGCAGACACAGAAGTCAGGGGTATCGTAAGCATTGCCGCCCGAAGGAGAGTGTGAAGATAGGGAGAAAAAAAGGGCATATGAATAACAAATCAAATTACCAAAAGGTAAGGGTAAATCAGTGAAGAAGGGCCTATGAAAATAGTCATAGTCATGCATCCAAATAGACCAAGAATAAGAAAAGTGTGCATATAGAGAAGGGCACATAAAAAGCAATATCAAGTACACAAGCAATACAGGTACAATTGGGAAACATAGCATTGCATACCAAAACGAGTCAAAGAGTATGAAGAGCAAATCAAATAGTCATAGGCATGTATCACAGCAGATATCATATGCAATTGAACACATATGGAAGTAGCCCTGCAATAACGTGGTCTAGTGCACAAATATCACAATTCCAAAGATGAATGTGCTGGTCATGGAGAATATATAGCGACAACTTTAGCATACATTGGACAATCTAGATCATAAGTTGTCCAGGGTTGGTTTCATAGTCTTATATGACATAACATGGGTATACCAGGCTCAAGGCTCTAAGGATTATCAAGCTCCCATGATGTAATACGAGTTGGTGGCCTGTGTAAGTGCTCAGATATCTCATGGGTGGTAAGGCCTTGGTGATGGTCAAGATCGTTCTGAAGATAGACTGTTGGGCCTATTTGGATGGGGTAACTAGTCAAAATATTGTGAGATTCAGTATTTAAGGCTATGCCGGCATTCCTAAGCAGCGCTTACTGTTTGAATTAGGTAGCTGGGATAGGAGAGGTAATCGGTCATTTCCCAGTAAGTACAGAAAAGGGCAGAGAGAAGGGAGAGAACAGAGCGGTCACGTTGGGGCTGCAATATAGGTTACAATAGACTGGTCTCGCTTAGTCCTTAAAGACCAAGTTTCCAGCTATAGTTTCCTTTGAAAGTGTTATTAAGGGTTAGACCTGTCATCCTTAGGCTGGTCTTCCCCCAAACTTTTTGCCTGCTTACATCTTTTTGCTGTATCTTTTTACTGGCCTTAGGAGTCTGAGCACTGTACCACTGCTAACCAGAACTAAAGGGCATGTGCTTCTCCCAGAAACATGGAGACATTGGTGTATACATGATTGGCATATTTAGTTTAGTCCCTTGGGAAATTGTATACCATACACCCAGGACCTGTAGACTAAATGCTACTAGTGGGCCTGCAGCACTGTCTGGGCCACCCACACATGTAGCCTTTCAAATCTGTATCAGGCCTGCCATTGCAAGGCCTGCATGTTGAGTTTACTGCCAATTCAACTTGGCATTTAATTTAAAACCACATCTCTTGGCATCCCTTTTTATTACATATGTCACCCTTAAGGTAGGCCCTAGGTAGCCCTAAGGGTAGGGTGCTCTGTAACTAAAACGTAGGCCATGTACTTTTAAGATTTACTGATAGTGACAAATAGCAGAATTAATGTTTCACTAATGTGAGGCCTGCTCCTTTCATAAGCTAGGATTGGGAATTCCTTAAAACACCTTTTAGCTGTAATTCCTGATTAGAAATGAGTAGCTACATTATGTTTCATATCTTTTAAATGGTAATGATACATTATTTTTACTGATACATTTGGATTTAATATTACTGTTTTGGAAATTCCACTTTTAGAAAGTGGACATGTCTCTGCCCTTAATGCTCTGTGTGCCTTGCAGCCTGCCTTAAATATACATCTGGGATGGGTGACAGCTACACTTTGTTCATTCCTTCTAAACAGCCACAAACACAGGAAGGGTGGGTGTGGCACATAACTCACCTACATTCACAAACTTTCTGTGAGCTCTTCCGGAGCAGGAAGAGGGAGGAGGAGCTCAAATACTACTATGTATAGGTAAAGGGTCATCATCAATGGGCAAGGTGTTGAAGCTCTGAGGGATACAGGTTATAGCATGACTATGGTAAGGGGTGAGCTGGTGACTCCAGACCAGGTGATTCCTAAAGCATTCCACAATGCTGCAGTGGCTGACAACAGAGATGGTCACTACCCAGTGGCGGGGAGAGGGATTGGTCAGGTCTTCTGAAGGTGTGCTGTGGGCTCTGCCATGCCTGTGGACCGTTTGCTTGGTAATTAACTTGAACACATATTCTGGAAGGAAGTGGAGCTCAAGGCCTATGTGGAGAGGTTGGGGTTACCCGATTGGATCTGTGCCATGACAAAATCCATGGGTGCCTGCATGGGAGTCAAAAAGGGCTGGAGCCTGGAACAATGCCCAGCCAGCTGATAAGAAGGGAAAAGGCAGAGAGTGTGGGAAACCAGCCCCTGACTGCTTTCCCAGTGAGGTGGATGCGGCACCTGTTGTGGCCAGCCCCGGAGCCCACTGAGGAGGACACTCATTCCTTGGCAACCTGCCTACACTTGCTGGATGGCTTGTAGAAAGAGGACCCATCAAGGAGGAGTTCTGTAAGGCACAAAGGAAGTTTCCAACCATTGAGGGTATGAGGCAACAGGCTGAAGTCCAGGCAGCAGGTGATGTCTCTAGGAGTTATCACATTTACTGGGAGGACAGCCTCCTTTACAGTGAGCTTAAGACTCCTGTGCATGGAGCAACACAGCCCTTGGCGGTCCCCCAATGCTACTGAGCCTTCCTACTGGATCTGGCTCCCAAGATTCCCCTGGCAGGACACCTGGGCCAAGGCTTGTCCCCCTTTTTATTGTCCTATGATTGAGAATTCCTCAGATACATTCTGTAGGGCTTGTATAACCTTGTTGTCAGAAAAGTTATGAGTAGGGAGCTACCCTTTCTGTCAGGAAAAGGACTGGGTCAACAATTATGAGAAAAAACAGGGTGCCTTTTCCTGATTGTTATACCTTATTCGGTGTGCCTCTCCCCCTAGGGGTGGCCACCTCTGAGTGTACAAGAATTGTGCAGTCTTATTTAGGTTACCAAATTTACAACATGAACTAACAACCCTTCAGTGTCATAGGGGACCATATATGAAGCAAAGACTTGTTTAAAAATTGTCATACATTTATTCAAAAAAATTTTGTTTAAAAAGTCATAGTACTACAAAACTGTTGCATTAAAAACCGTTACACGATATATGTTCAATTTATACAAACAATATTAATAACACATTTCTTAAAACCAATTTCAGTTATTTTAAAAAAAAAATTTCTTTATGCAGCATTATTTCCAAAAAACATATTTGTACAAAGGTAATAAAACACAAATAGTAGGAACAAACTGTCAAACTGACAGTTTGTTCCTACTATTTTTGAATAAATGTATGACAATTTTTAAACAAGTCTTTGCTTCATATATGGTCCCCTATGACACTGAAGGGTTGTTAGTTCATGTTGTAAATTTGGTAACCTAAATAAGACTGCACAATTCTTGTACACACAGAGGTGGCCACCCCTAGGGGGAGAGGCACACCGAATAAGGTATAACAATCAGGAAAAGGCACCCTGTTTTTTCTCATAATAGGGCTTGTATAACCTGCCAGGCCAGTGGGAAGAAGTTGAATGCCCCCCTTAACCCCTGCTATCTTTGGCACACCCTTAGCTTTGAACAAGTGGGCATCAACATTGGTGGGCCTTTGGATCCCTGGAGTGCATCAGGTTATTCCTGCTTCTGGTGGATCATGCCACTAGGTACCTAGAGGCAATTTCTCTGAGGACCATGTCTGCACCTGCAGCTGCAAAGGCCCTGATGAGGATTTTTACCCAAGTGGGTTTCCCCAAGAAAGTTGTGTCTGACAGGGGCATAAACGTCATGTACCTGTGAAACCGAGGGCCCTCCCAGACCATCCGACTGGGCCCTATAGGGTGATTGAGAAAAAAGCCAAACCACCTAACTGGTGGACCTTAAGACTCCCTCAGGGAACCCCACAGGGTGATTCATATCAATCAACACATACCCCACTTAGACAGCTTTGAGATCACCAACCTGTTGGTGACAGATGGAGAAGAGGAGGAGGAGAGTGGACCTTTCCCTGACCTCTTAGAGTCTGAAGTAAAAGATGAGCCTGTAGAAGGGGTACTACTTTGCTCCATCTCAACTCCTGAATAGCAGAGAGTCTGCCACCAAGTGATGGAACAGTATTCCTCTCTGTTTCCCCTTATTTCTGGGACTACCCACCTTAGTACCCACAGTGTCGACACAGGGGACAACCTGTTTTATAAAGTGAGGAGCAGCATTAAGAGTGAAGTCTCTAAAATGCTGGAATTCAGGGTGATGGAACCCTCCCGTAACCCCTGTTCCAGTCCTGTGGATTTGGTGCCAAAAGCTGCCCCAACGGGCACCACACCTGAACAGAGGTTCTGTGTGGATTATAGAGGGCTAAACTCAGGGAGAAAGACAGATGCTTATCCCATACCCTGGGCTGATAAGCTTATTGATAGGTTAGGGTTGCCCAGTACTTAAGTGTCTTTGATCTTACATCTGAATACTGGCAGATTGGCTAAACAGAAGATGCCAAAGAGAGACCAGCCTTCTCCACTCCAGAAGGCCACTGCCAATTTTGTGTGATGCCGTTTGGACTCAAAAATGTCCCCGTCACCTTCCCGAGGATGGTGAACCAGTTACTTGCTGGTATGGAGCCTTCTACTACTTATCTGGATGACATAGCTGTCTTCTGTAGCATTTGGCAGGACTAAGGTTTTCACCTCCAGTTAGTGCATCAGGCCCTGCAACAGGCAGGCCTGGCTATCAAGGCTGGAAAGTTCCAGATAGTGCAGGGGTCTGTGGTAGACTTGGGACACCTGGTAGACAAGGGTAAGATGCAGCTCCTCCAGGACAAGATAGAGACTACCATGGCCTGGGAGCCTCCCCCCCCCAAAGCCCAGACTGAGGTGCCACCATTGGTGCCCCCTTGACATAGCTGACTTTTAAGAAGTAGCCCAGAAATGTGATTTGGACAGAGGCCTTCCAAAATGCATTTGACTCCCAGAAGCAGGCCATTTGCACAACCCCTGTTTATTGTTTAAACAGATGTCTCAGAACATGGCATGGGGCAGTGTTATCTCACCTAATCAAAGAAGGCTTGGACCAACCTGCAGCCTTCATCTCCAGGAGGTTACCCTCCAGAGAACAGAAGTGGTTTTCTATGAAGAGGGAAACTTTTGCTGAGCTCTGGGCACTGAAGAAATTGAGGCCATACCTGTTTGGTTCTCACATCCTGATTTGGACTGGCCACATACCCCTCAGGCAGCCCATGCAATTGAGAGGCAAGAATCCAAAATGTTGAGGTGGTCCATTTCCTTACTTGGTATGAACTTAAGGGTGGAACAGAGACCTCGGGTAGACCACACCAATGCTGAAGTTCTATCTAGGTTGTTCCACCTTTAGGATCACAAATCCCTAGAGTTGGGTAGATCTCCTAACTTTCAGCTTATGGGGACACTGTTAGACCTGTCATCCTTAGGGTGGTCTTCCTCCAAATGTTTTGCCTGTTTACGTCCTCTTTTTGCTGTATCTTTTTATTAGCCTTAGGACTCTGAGCACTTTACCACTCCTGACCAGTGCTAAAGTGCATGTGCATCCCCCTTAAACATGGTGACAATGATGTATACATGATTGACATATTTTGTTCACTTAGTAGTCCCTTGTGATGTGGTATACCATATACCCAGGCCCGCAATCTAAATACCACTTGTGGGCATGCAGCACTGGTTGTGCCGCCAACGCAAGTAGTCTTTCAAACCTGCCTCAGGCCTGCCATTGCAAGGCATGTGTGTGTAATTTACCGCCAGTCAAACTTGGCATTGAAAAACATTTCCAAGCCTCAAACCCATCCTTTATTACACATATGTCTCCCCTAAGGTAGGCCTTACGTAGCCCTAAGGGCAGGGTGCTGGGTAACTAAAAGGCAGGATATGTACTTTGAGATGTTCTGGCAGTGACAAACAGTGAAGTCTACTCTTTTCATAGGCTAGCATTGGGAATTCCTTAAAACACTTTAAAGCTGTAATTCATGATTAGAAAGACGTAGCTGCATCATTTTTCATATCTTTGGAATGATAATGATAAATCCTCTTTACTGGTGAAGTTGGATTTAATATTACTGTTCTAGAAATGACACATTTAGGACACGTCTCTCCTCTTACTGCTCTGTGTGCCTTACAGCCTGTGTCCAGTACACATCTGGAATGTGTAACAGCTACACCTTGTGCATTCCCTCTAGACAGCACCAAACACAGGTAGGGTGGGCGTGACAGAGAACGCATCTTCAGTCATATACATTCTGAAAGCTCTTCCTGGGTAGGAAGAAGGAGGAGGAGATGACATTTACATCTGAATAGGCAGTGCAATTGGCTAAGTACCCCATACAATTAGCCTGGCAGACAGGGCTGGGGTGAAAAGGGAGCTGTGCACACCAAGGACCTACTTTGAAGTCACCCCCACTTCAAAGCTACATTTGAGCATAAGTACTGGGACTCTAACCTTACCAACATAGTACACTACTAGACCTGAGAAGAGCTCTGCCAGTAGTAAATACTGCTGTGTTACAAGGATTGCCACTCTCCTTGACTGCTGCTCCGGAAGGACTGCTTTTCTGCTTTGATGGGCTGCCCTGCTGCCTGTTGATTTCTGCCCTCCTGAGGACAAATAATGGATCTATCTTAGTTGAACCCAGAGTGACTCCAAGGGCTTGCTGGCTTGCCCCCTGTTCTAAAGTCTCAGGGCCATCAACGACTTAATCAATTCTGCAACAGCACCTAGACTCTGTCATCTGTGAGTTCTCCCTACCAAGTGATGCCAATCAAGTCCTGAGCCCTTGAAAGGTGATTTCTGCTGTCCAGAACCATCAAAATTAACGCAGTGATGACTTTGTGTTGATCAGAACCGAAGCATTGCCCTTCGACGTCGATGCAGTAGCCAATCAACTACATTCCTTCAAAGAACTATGCAGCTCCACAACAACTAACACCGCTGGTCAATGGCGATGCAGTGCCTGCTTGAATATAATGGTATGTTGCACACTCCTGTTTTGATATATTGACAGTTTCATACACTGTAAACACAATGAATATTTTACGCGTTCTGGGTGGGAAAGAGGAAGTCTGCCTCTGAATCAAACTATCATACCTGGCAAGTGTATGAATGCACTTGCCCCTGCCCACACAGCTGGATTTTAAGCGCACTTTGCTAGATTAAGTCAAACCTTCACCAGTGTTTTTCTCAATTTCTTAATACATGACTCTACACATTGTAACACTCTTCTGTGTGCATTTATTGCAGATAACATTGAACCATCATATCATGTTGAATCATGAAAACATCATACATGTACATAAATTTAATGCCTTAACCTCGGCGAAAATTCCATTGAGTGGGCGGGGCCGCGTCAGCCAACGGATGTGCGCTGCACTACGGAGGTAGTGCTCGCGACGGCCGTTGGCCAACGGGCGCATGGAAAGGGTTAAATAAAAAGCACAACATGATCTTGATCATCAAACAATGCCTGCACCATAAAGGGGTTCTTAATTACCTGCACGAATCGGAACTGATGCATCGAGACTTCAACGCTGAAGCTTTGCTCCATTGAAGGTACTTCTTTAGCAGAACCTGCGTGAGTCCTGTAGCTGGCCTGCCCTCCATTGCAGTTGGCTTGAACTTTGTATTTACCTTATCCAGTGTGACCTCGAGTAACCCCTGCTAGTCCCATAGTGCACCATTTGGACCCTAACCTTACAGGGTAACAAATGTGTGTGCAACCTCAGAACATGTCTAACCCTGGGTGGTGATCTCAGCTCCATTCGTGGAGTTTCGCACTCTGCTCTGCGGAGCGGAGTTTATTTCTCACTCATGCTCGTCAATGTCAATTTGGCGAGCGTGAGCGAATAAAATCACCCTCCTGGGAGATTTCTCAACACGGGCGGTCGGATTTCTCAATGCGAGTCTTCACGGCAGGTCGTGACCACTAACGTTGAGAAACCTTTAGTTTGCGTTGAGAAAGCTGCTGCTGGAGTAGAATATCCACTCAAGGAGCAGAAAAGAAGCTGCGTACACTTACATGGGATGGTGCCATTCCCAAATTATTTTACAGTGCGAAACAAACAGCCAGTCCTCAAAATCACTGTGAACTGCATGACCCTAACACATGCTGCTGCTCACAGAACTCTACGTAGCGCAGCACAGTGTTTTTGCCACTTTGCGGAGTTCTGAATAGCTGAACTCACCAAACTCCACCCAGCCTTAAAAAGGACAATCCTGTTCCCTCAAAGAAATCGTAGTAACAGATCTCAAGCCTTTTCATTTGGATTCTCATGCATACCCAAATAAATGCACAAGAAGTGCTCAGCCAGGCATTTCAATATTTACAGAAGCACTGTGATGCTTGTATAAAATCTGTGCACAGCAATAATCAGAAGAATGAAACAAAATAGCATAATTAGCATTATGGGAACAGTGAAAAAGATAAACATTCTCACTGTTGTGTTATAACTGTAAATATATATGGACATATACGTACTGTGTATATTGTACTCCTACCTGTGGCTCCCTAACCTAGTCTTGCTTGGGGTGGGTGATCAGCCAAATCCTTGTCCGGAGGACTAACTCCCCATTACTAGTGGGTTAGTGTCACTAGGCTTTTGATCTTGGTTTAGAGCTGGACATCCCTTGTGCTGGTAAGCAGGAATCTCCTGACTTGGGATTCTGGTGTGCAGTGACCTCACAGTGTCAGCTGAGTGCTCCTCTGCCGAAACAAGGAAGTGGTTCTTTCTATATAATAAACAGCACCCATGTGGCCATGTCGCAACCCCTGTCAGACAGTAGTTGTTTATTCTAGTTAGATAGCATTGTCCGCTACCAGTCAATAACAAAAATGACATTTACGCAGTGAACTTTATCGCTTGTACTGAATGTTCAAGGTGTCGTGATTGTGTGCTTACAGAGTGGAAATGTAAGCCTTGCAGAATCAGAGATTGCTATCCTCCATGGGCATGCCTGCAGATGTATGTCAAAAGTCACTGTGTTTAAATGAGAAGGCAACTTTAAAATGTGAGCCTGTAAATGGTGGTGTTTCGAACCAGTCATATCTTGACCATATGACATTAGTGCTATTTAACTCTAAGCACTAGATTTGGATTTAGTCCTTAAAATGAATAACTCCAGTTCTACCTATTGGATTTGTGTTGGTTTGATCTTGTTTATCTCATAAAAATATAATTTATTTTTCTAACCCTGTGTGGAGTATTTTTGTGGTGTTCTCATTTTGTTACTGTGTGTGTGGATTGCACAAATACTTTACACATGACCTCTTTAAATAAACCTGACTGATCTTTTTGTGTGATTCTCTCAGTTTTGTTGGACTGATGCAGCTGATTTTTTACTTTGATCACTGGGCCACTGCTTACCAGGCTCTAGTGCATAAGTTCTGACCCCTAACATATGTTGAGTATAAGTTCATAATATATGGTGTCCAAAGTACACCTATAGCATGAAAAGTTAAATGTCACCTATGAACTGCAGTACTCCTGTGCCATTTACTAGTGATACTAGCCATACATGCCTCCAGGTCTGTCACTGCAGCCTGGCAGCTGCAGTTTAAAATGAAATTATATGAAATTAACTTATAAAGCTCAAACAATTTCCCAGAGACGGCAAGGCACTGGTCGCAGTGAGTCTTGGGTAGGAAGAGAGGCAGAAAAAGGAATAGGCCCGAGCACCACGCTAAAGAGTAAAAAGCAACGTTTTTAAGGCCTTAAAATTTAGAACGTGAGCTTGAAGACTGGAGCTAGAATAAGGAAGACAATTCCAAAGCTTAATTTCTGTATTAAGGAACCGTTAAAAGCTTTCAGCCAGAGGATCACTGATGTCTGGGGGGAGTATATTGTTGGAATATGTTTTTAAGTCCTCAAGGCCCAAAATAATGTAGAGTCTTGTGAACGATACACAGAGCCTTGAAAATAATTTGTTTCTTAACAGGCAGCCAGTGAAGCTTCTGAATCTCTGCATAGACTGATTGGAATTTAGGAACCTCAAGGATCAGTCTAGCTTCCGCGTTATGGACCAACTGCAGTTTGGCCAGAATATTCAGGCATTGAGCAGGTACGGGTACAAAGCATTGCAATAGTCTAACCTAAGTAGCCTAAACCTTCCTTTTAAGTATTAATAAGTCACCCCTAAGTTGGCCTTACAGCCCATAAGCCAGGGTGCATTCTATTTAAAAGTAGGACATGTAGAACATTAAGATTCACCATGTCCTTACAATGACAAGGCACCTGAAAGCTATTTTCACTGTAGAAAGGCTTGCGGTTCCATAGAGAAATGCAGGGATGCACTTTTAAATTTAATAATGCTATCTTTGGCTGGGGAAAATCAAATTCTTGAACTTTTTGAAATATTTAGTAAAAGTCCAATTCACTTGTAAAGTCAGAATTTAAGAAATATTAAAGAAAATGTACTTTTGGAAAGTAATCAATTCCCTGCCCAAAGGATTTGGAGGCAAATTGGTATTAGCCATCCAGCTCAGCTCTCTGAGAGCTAAAGCCCTGAACAAGGTGTGAAAACATTTTGCAGAGTAGTGACAAAGGCCTGGGATTGGGAAGTGTTTCTGCTCTTCTGGCAGGTTGACTATTTGGGCATTGGCCTGGAACTTGATTAAATTCACAGACAAATGAAATTGATAGGATCAGTGAAGAAAGGTTAATGGTGGTGAACCTGTGCCCTGCGTCATCTTGAATTTGGGCACAGAGTGGCACTGTGCAATTGTTTGCAGTAAGTAGGGCACACATGAAATGCTGCAAAAGTGGGTGGGGTTACCAGAAGCACTGTGATGCTTGTATAAAATCTGTGCACAGCAATAATCAGAAGAATGAAACAAAATAGCATAATTAGCATTATGGGAACAGTGAAAAAGATAAACATTCTCACTGTTGTGTTATAACTGTAAATATATATGGACATATACGTACTGTGTATATTGTACTCCTACCTGTGGCTCCCTAACCTAGTCTTGCTTGGGGTGGGTGATCAGCCAAATCCTTGTCCGGAGGACTAACTCCCCATTACTAGTGGGTTAGTGTCACTAGGCTTTTGATCTTGGTTTAGAGCTGGACATCCCTTGTGCTGGTAAGCAGGAATCTCCTGACTTGGGATTCTGGTGTGCAGTGACTTCACAGTGTCAGCTGAGTGCTCCTCTGCCGAAACAAGGAAGTGGTTCTTTCTATATAATAAACAGCACCCATGTGGCCATGTCGCAACCCCTGTCAGACAGTAGTTGTTTATTCTAGTTAGATAGCATTGTCCGCTACCAGTCAATAACAAAAATGACATTTGCGCAGTGAACTTTATCGCTTGTACTGAATGTTCAAGGTGTCGTGATTGTGTGCTTACAGAGTGGAAATGTAAGCCTTGCAGAATCAGAGATTGCTATCCTCCATGGGCATGCCTGCAGATGTATGTCAAAAGTCACTGTGTTTAAATGAGAAGGCAACTTTAGAAATGTGAGCCTGTAAATGGTGGTGTTTCGAACCAGTCATATCTTGACCATATGACATTAGTGCTATTTAACTCTAAGCACTAGATTTTGGATTTAGTCCTTAAAATGAATAACTCCAGTTCTACCTATTGGATTTGTGTTGGTTTGATCTTGTTTATCTCATAAAAATATAATTTATTTTTCTAACCCTGTGTGGAGTATTTTTGTGGTGTTCTCATTTTGTTACTGTGTGTGTGGATTGCACAAATACTTTACACATGACCTCTTTAAATAAACCTGACTGATCTTTTTGTGTGATTCTCTCAGTTTTGTTGGACTGATGCAGCTGATTTTTTACTTTGATCACTGGGCCACTGCTTACCAGGCTCTAGTGCATAAGTTCTGACCCCTAACATATGTTGAGTATAAGTTCATAATATATGGTGTCCAAAGTACACCTATAGCATGAAAAGTTAAATGTCACCTATGAACTGCAGTACTCCTGTGCCATTTACTAGTGATACTAGCCATACATGCCTCCAGGTCTGTCACTGCAGCCTGGCAGCTGCAGTTTAAAATGAAATTATATGAAATTAACTTATAAAGCTCAAACAATTTCCCAGAGACGGCAAGGCACTGGTCGCAGTGAGTCTTGGGTAGGAAGAGAGGCAGAAAAAGGAATAGGCCCGAGCACCACGCTAAAGAGTAAAAAGCAACGTTTTTAAGGCCTTAAAATTTAGAACGTGAGCTTGAAGACTGGAGCTAGAATAAGGAAGACAATTCCAAAGCTTAATTTCTGTATTAAGGAACCGTTAAAAGCTTTCAGCCAGAGGATCACTGATGTCTGGGGGGAGTATATTGTTGGAATATGTTTTTAAGTCCTCAAGGCCCAAAATAATGTAGAGTCTTGTGAACGATACACAGAGCCTTGAAAATAATTTGTTTCTTAACAGGCAGCCAGTGAAGCTTCTGAATCTCTGCATAGACTGATTGGAATTTAGGAACCTCAAGGATCAGTCTAGCTTCCGCGTTATGGACCAACTGCAGTTTGGCCAGAATATTCAGGCATTGAGCAGGTACGGGTACAAAGCATTGCAATAGTCTAACCTAAGTAGCCTAAACCTTCCTTTTAAGTATTAATAAGTCACCCCTAAGTTGGCCTTACAGCCCATAAGCCAGGGTGCATTCTATTTAAAAGTAGGACATGTAGAACATTAAGATTCACCATGTCCTTACAATGACAAGGCACCTGAAAGCTATTTTCACTGTAGAAAGGCTTGCGGTTCCATAGAGAAATGCAGGGATGCACTTTTAAATTTAATAATGCTATCTTTGGCTGGGGAAAATCAAATTCTTGAACTTTTTGAAATATTTAGTAAAAGTCCAATTCACTTGTAAAGTCAGAATTTAAGAAATATTAAAGAAAATGTACTTTTGGAAAGTAATCAATTCCCTGCCCAAAGGATTTGGAGGCAAATTGGTATTAGCCATCCAGCTCAGCTCTCTGAGAGCTAAAGCCCTGAACAAGGTGTGAAAACATTTTGCAGAGTAGTGACAAAGGCCTGGGATTGGGAAGTGTTTCTGCTCTTCTGGCAGGTTGACTATTTGGGCATTGGCCTGGAACTTGATTAAATTCACAGACAAATGAAATTGATAGGTTCAGTGAAGAAAGGTTAATGGTGGTGAACCTGTGCCCTGCGTCATCTTGAATTTGGGCACAGAGTGGCACTGTGCAATTGTTTGCAGTAAGTAGGGCACACATGAAATGCTGCAAAAGTGGGTGGGGTTACCAGTGGGAACTTTCTCCCTACTGTTTAGGGAAAGGCCAGGAGTCACCCTCACCCACAAGCTAGTGCCAGGCATAAACGTGGCACCCCAGGCCACCTTGTTCAGAACTCTCTGGACCTGTGTAAGAACATATGAAGTACTGCACCTATTGTTTGAGACTTGTGAGGGGACGGAAAGGCCTGGACCTGCTTCTACATGCACCCAGAACAAAGAAGTGTATTCCAAGGGTAGTTGAGTGAGTGCCAGTTAAGTGACTGGTACACAAAATGTTGCAAAAAGCCTTTTCCTTAGGCTGCCTACTCTGTGCCTTAGATACCAGGGGTTGAGCTCAGGTTAAAATTACTGAAACCTTTATTGGACCAAACAAGATGCTGACATTATTACTTGTGATGGACTACCATCCACCCCAGCTCATAATCCACTTTCTCACAACAATCTTCCTTTTTGTGTACATAAAACACAGCTATGGGGTTCTGTGATAGCACAAGCCACAAAAGTGTGAATGCACACTGAGAAAGAGATATCTGCCTTTCTATCATGTCATAAGCATTATAGTAGGAGGCAGATGAAAGTGTGAACATAAGAACATTTAAATCTTTGATTATAAATTTCTGTGCAAACGTGTTTGGGCAGGGATTGGATTTAAAAATTCTGTGATAATTATCAAACCCTTGCAGTTGTCACCTGCGGAAATCTATCATGGGTTAAGGCCCTACACAAAGTCAAAACATTCGGAATTTGTTGTGATCACCACCAATTCCTTATTTCTATGTTAAAAGTTCGGAATAGTATGTATTTACCTAGAGATCTCATCCCAGGTGAATGATATTTGTCGGTTCTGGTAAATACACCACCCTATGTCACCCATCTTAGAATCAAAGATAAATTGAGCCTGTGCTGAAATGACCCTGTCTCTGAAAACTTAGGGAGGTATTTCATTTGGGAAACATTTTTGTGACAGATGTCCCAAAAACAAGATAATCTCTATTTGCAATCATTAGTGCTTCTTGACCTTGGCGCTATTAAAAGGATTTCCTTTAGCTTCGAGCACTGTTTTGTGTAAAATCCTCGATGACTGTTTCCTTACTAGTTACCTGAAGTTCCCACTTAATGTAAACAGAGGTGGCTCTCAAGGCAAGATTTCTATTCAAATGAAGATAACTCAACATTTTATTTAAATAACAATTACAATTTAACGTACCCCAATGGCTGGTTATCATATGTAACTGTGAACAGCTAACATATTCTGTGCGTGCGAATTATACAGGAATCCTTAGAGCACTAAAACATACCCATGAAACATTTCTTTCTTGCAGCTTACTTTTATGCAAGCTGAAATGCCGAGATACAATCGGGACCTCTGATAGAACAGATAGTAGATATGTCCTGCGAAATCCGGGGTTTTGAGCTATTTACTGTCGAGAGAGGCCATGTGTACTGAACTGGAATAACTATAATTTATGACAATGAGCAAAGGCAAGAAAGGATCTTGGATAGTGGAATGTAAATCAGGCCTGCCCAGGTAGGGTATAAAATGTTGTTGCTTTTATCACACTTGTCAATGATAAAACTGTAACACGTGCATAAATCTGCTGAGTTTCTCTGCTGTTTATCATATGACCATGCAGCCCGGCGAAAATGCACATCTAAATTCTTCATAAAAAAATAAATAATGCGGATGTCTCGATAAACCAGAGTAAGCAGAAAGAAAGGAATTAATGAATGCATGCACCTGCACCCCATAAAATTCTTTGTGTGGTTTACCATATCTTGAAGCATCTTGTCACCCTGCAGTATTGGTTCACTGACATTTCCAGTCCTTCTAGTATGCAATTCATATGACCCCTTTAGTTTTTCACTCAGCACACAATCCATGCATTTTAAATCCTGTATAAAGTGGAGACTGTTTACCCTCGAGTTCATACAATTATATTTTAATAACATATTACTCCAACTCTATGCATATAAGATTGGCCAGATTCAAACTAAATTCACAGAGATTTTGTAACATTCGTAGTGCAAGAGGGAAGCCAGAGAGCCAGAGCACGTGATGGATGTGCTCCTATGAGGCTCCCGCGGTCAGAGGAAACTCTCCTGCATGATCCAAATGTAGGCACTGCTAAATTGGGCCAAAGGGGGTGCAGCACAAACCAAAAACACTCTATATGTGTGAAAAAGGCCACTTTATTGAAGATAGGTGCACCTCACAACATTACCCTTGGCCTTTGCCTTACAAAACTAAACCTCGCTATACATTTGTTCACTTACCTTGCCTCCTCCCTCCACCCCTAAGCTTTCCCCCTTTTTTTTCCTTGCAACTATTTAAAAAACACATACTCAGTCATTAGCTTTTGAACTTTAACCCTGTTACCTCTTACCTACTTCTCAAAACACCTATCTAACTAAGCATCTCCTATCTTAACTTCCCCTCTGTTAGACTTGGCACCATTGGAGTAAGCCTACCTTCCATTTTCTGCTGTTGCCTCCTGTGTTTTTGCTGGTCTTGATGCTTTGGGCACTTTACCACTGCTGTTCAGTGGCAAGGTGCAAGTGCTCCCTTTTGTAAATTGTTGTATGGATTTTTGATTCCATGATTGGTTATTTGATTTACTTGTCGGACCCTAGTACAGTGTACCATGTGTGCCCAGGGCCTGTAAATCAAATGTTGCTGTAAGGCTTGCAGCACTGATTGTGCCACCCACATAAGCAGCTTGCAACATGTGACTCAGGGCTGCCATTGCAGAGCCTGTGTGCAGTCTGGGACTGCCATGTCGACTTGGCAAGTGCACACACTTGCCAGTCCCCAAACCTTCCCTTTTCTACATGTTAGTCGCCCCTAAGGTAGGCCCAAGGTACCCCTGTGGGCAGAGTGCATTGTATGTGAAAGGTAGGACATGCCCTAATGTGTGTGGCATGTCATGAAAGTGAAATACTGCCAATCTAATTTTTCCCTATTGCAAGGCTATCTGTTCACATAGGCCAGAATGGGCAGTTTGCTTATAACATCTTATAAACATAACTGAATGTGGGAACAAGATAGGAAAATAAAGTTTAGTATGCCTGAACTCAGAAATTAAAGTGCATATTTTAGTGTTGGTGATTTTTACATTCTGTGTTTGAAAATACCACTTTTAGAAAGTATGTATTTTCTTGCCTAACCATCCAGTGTGCCTCTGCTAGGTTTGTGTATTGCATGTCTGGCTTGTGAGTGACATGAGCTGGGAGAGGGTAGCGGCTCCAGCAATCTGATGAGTCAGGCCTGGGCTGAATGGACCTTGGTTGTATTTAAAGTAGGGGAAGGAGATTACCTTTCACCTTCCTGGGCCAGGTCTGCTTTCAACAATTCACGCAGAAAACGAGTGCTGCATCCACACCTGGTCCTGATTCATTGCCGAGCCACGGAGAAGAAGCACGCTGAATCCACACTGGGTCCAGAAGCATTGCAGAGAAAACCGTTGCAGCACCTGCTGTGTGGCTGCAAACGTTCACACATGGTCCAGATCGTCGCATCGCATCAAGCTGCCAATTTGTCGCATCGCACTGGATCATTGCCACGCGTCGAGGTGCCATCTTGTCGCATCATAAACGCAGTAAAAAACAGACGCATCACCTCCTCTCCGATAAGGAACAGATGCATCGCCTCCCCTGCACTGCAGTACGGAACAGAAGCATCACCTCCTCCCGAAGCAAGGAACTGACGCATCACCTTCCCTGCAACCCTTTTGTTTGTTTTGCGTGATGCATCTACGGTACTTTGTGAGAAAAGTGTCGCATTTACAACTTGCATTGTACTGAACTATTTCTACCATTTAAGAGCCTTATTTTTGATACTGTATTGTGGATTTTTGTCGTTTGGTCTTGTTTTGGTTCAGATAAAGATTACTTTTTTTTTCTAAACTGGTATGGTGTCCATTTGTAGTGTTTTCACTGTATTACCATATGAGTTCACAAATGCTTTACACACTGCCTCTCAGATAAGCCTGTCTGGTCTTGTCAAGCTACCAAGGGGTTGAGCAGGGGTTATTTGAGAAGTGTATCCCCTTATCCTGACTAGAAGCAAGACCCCAATTTTTAACATTGGTGGTCAGCGGTGAGGATTAGGACTTGCATTTGTGATTTACATACGGTGATTGGTGTACACTACTAGTAAGTGCAGACCATTACGCGAGCATATACATTTTGGTTGAAAGTTTTCTATGGAGCTTCCATTTTTTTTAGAACTGCCAATTTTCTTCACCATGAGCAAAGTACCATCTATTGCATCTATGGATTCAGAATTTGAAGAGGAGAGGTTTGATACCTACACTGTGCCACAGGCCAAACCAGGAAGGATGAGTTCTAAAAGGTGCCGAGGGCCTTGTTGGAATCTAGGAATGCCGGTGAGCATCCAGAAGAGCCAAGGGAAGGAGGCAAAGCATTTGGATGGGCAGCTGGAGGGGCCTCTGGGCCTGACTGGGGAGAAAGTGCCTTTCAGGGTGGGCAGAAGTGTTTCTTAAAAAGGCCCATCCCCAGAAGAGCTGGAGGACAGGAAGAAAAGCAGAGTGCATGAGATGGAGCTAACCAAGGTCCAAGTGGGGAGTCAGAATGGCCTAGAGAATATGAAACTGGAGTTAGAAAAAAAGAGCTTAGCCATAGAATAAAAGAAGATGATTTTAAAGCTTGAGAGAGTGGTGAGGGAACTGGAGCTGAAAGCAAAGAGCTTAGAGATCACTCCCTCTTGTGGCAGCACACCGTCATTGGCTGTAGAAAGTAAAGTATACATTCCCGCAGATATGATGAAGGACTTTGTGAAGCGTGAGGACATTGGGCAGTAGTTTAAGGCTTATGCGGTAGCCATGACGTCCCATAGAATCCCTGAGAAAGACTGGGGAGCGGGGTTGTGGAGCCACTTTGTCAGTGAAAGGAGGGACACCTTGTTAGACCTGCCCAAGGAGGATCAGATGTCCTATGCCCCCATGAAGGAAGCCTCAGTAGCCAGGTATGGATTGACCTCAGAGTACCTGGGTGGAGTATGTATCTTTGTTTTGCAGAGCATTGGATGGTTGGATGAAAGGTCGCTAAGTAAATGATTTTCAGGCACTCTATGATTTGGTTGCATGGGAGCACTTGTCCAGTAATTGTTTTCAAGAGCAACGCCAGCACCTGATTGACAGTAAACTGACTAATCTTAGTCAGCTTGCTGGGGAGGCAGACCGCTAAGTCCGCACCAGGGTCCACAAAGGTCATGTGGGAGACTTCGCCAAAGGTGGGCAGGGTCCCCAACAGATGAATGGGAGGGACAGGGTAAAGAGAAGGAGTTCCAGAAAAGGCCCCAAGGTAATTCCCAAGGGAACCAAGACAAGGATTCCCATCCTCCCACTGAGAAGAAACCCGGGCCACGTCAGATAAGGGGTCCCAAGATATGTTTTGGTTGTGGTCAGGTGGGCCACTTCTACTGGGATCCTAAGTGTCCCAAAAAGGTTGACGCTGCACCTACTGGTGTACCACCCCGGCAGATGGCTTGTGTAGCCCTGGGAGAGGAGTCGGGTGCCCAAGGTGGGTGGGATCCCACAGAGATGTCCCTAGTATCTTTAGGAGACAGTGAGATGATCCCTAGGACTCAACTTCCTGATAACACTAAGAAGTACCGGCAGTGGGTGACCATCAGTGGCCATAGGGTGGAGGCTCTGAGAGACAACAGAGCCAGTGTGACAGCTGTCAGTTGTCGGCTGATGTCTGAAGAGCAGGTGATTCCCCAACGCATTCTTCCTGGTAGTTGCCACTGGCAATTCAGAGTACCACTGAAGGTGGCACAGGTTCCCTTTGAGTGGGGGGTGTCTAAGGAACCTTTCAAGTAGCTGTGAGGCCAGCCATGCCTGTTGACTGTCTGCTAGGCAATGATTTGCAGATCGCCCCTTGGGCGAAGGTGGGGAGGAGGTCTCATTTAGAGATGTTGGGTCTGCCTGAGTGGGTGTGTGACCACTCGGTCAATGGCAACCTGTAAGAGTATTCAAGAGGACCTGAAGCCTGAAAGAGTGGCCCAGGTGCCTGCCTTAAAGAGAAGAGGCAGGGGGCATGGGAAACCGCCCCCCAAAGTTCCCACGGTCCAGGAGGAGGCAGACTTTGAGGGGAATGCTTGGAACCTACGGGGAACAAGTGTCTGAACTGGGGGGGCCTGCCTGAGTTGACCCATAGGCAGCAGGAAGGAGGCCCCTCCAGGGAAGAGTTCTGCGAGGAGCCGAAGAAGTGCCCTTCTCTTGTGGGTTTGCGGCAACAGGCTGCAAACCAGGCAGCAGGTGATCAGTCTGGATCAGATTAGATATACTGGGAGAATGGTCTCCTGTATAGCTTGCCTAAGGTTGCTGAGCCTGGGTCAGCCTGTGTGCTGGTGGAATCCCAGCGCTTCACAGCCTTCTTACTGGGTCTGGCTAATGATGTGCCTTTTACAGGACATTTGGGGTAAGACTAACCCTTGGCATAGTTCGCGAAGTAGCGCTACGCGTAGCTACAATAAGTACACTTCGCACTACGCGAGCTATGCGTAGCACTACGCGAAGTGCGTAGTACCCTGTTCCTACTGTGCAAGATGCCGTTTTCAATGATTGCACAGTGCGGACAAGCATCCGGCACTGTGCAATCATTGAAAACGGCATCTAGCACAGTGCGAGCTGTAGTTTTCTGCCGCTTGAGTAGATTTTTACTCGAACTGCAGCTTTCTCAACGCGGACTGGTAGTTTCTCATCGCAAGCATACGCGACCACTCGCAATGAGAAACCTGACCTCCCCGCGTTGAGAATCTCACCAGTAGGTTTATTTTCCACGCTCGCGATCGTCACCTTGATGTTGCTGATCACGAACGAGGAAAAAGTCTCTCCGGGATGTCATTTTGTTTGCTCGCGGTTGCCAACTTGATGTTGAGGACCGCGAGCAAGCAAAAAATGACCGCTGAACTACGCTACGCGTGTTTGCACTGTGCCACGTGCAGTTCCCGTAGTGCAGCAACTTTGCAAACTACGCAAGCATAGCGTAGTGCTTTGCCCAGGGTTAGGCAAGACAACACCTTTGAAATGCTTGAAAAACAATTTCCTATGCACACACACTATTAAATTCAAACACAGAGTGGTGTAATTGTCAGTCCGGTCAGTATAATCATAAGAATTAATGTCCACTTCTTCTTGTGTGAGCAATTATTTTCTTTTTATTGCTCAAGCTATGCAACGCCAGCTGACATGTGTTTCGTCAGAGTGCAGATCCCTCTGACTCTTCAGGGCTGGAATTCAAACAAAATATACAAAGTACTGAGTATTGTGATGTCTAATACATAATACGGTTTTACATAGTAGTGGCCATACTTGAAAATTACTCATTTTTTTGCATAGTTACATGTTACGCGATACATATGTCCCCGAAAACAGTGGGGGGGGGGGGGTTGGTTATTAGGGCGGGGTGGAAAAAAGGGGGAATTGTTAGGTCTCCATGAAGAATGGACCCACTGTATTCCTCACACAAAACTTATTTACAACAATGCTTTTTACTAAATGGAGCAGAGAACTCTGATCATATTTTCCCTGTACATTTCACTCGTGTAAGTGACATGCACATGCAATGGAAAGGTGATTGAGTGACCAAAACACGCCGAAGTTTCTCACAAATCAGCACAAACAACGTATCATCACGTGTATACCTCTATATAGTAGACAAAAACATGGAATCAATTGAAATCAATCATGCACGTGGTTATACTGAAATATCGTGCGAAGGTATGGTGTCCAAAAGGTGGAAAGAATGTTACTAAAAAAAAGGTATCTGAAGCTTATCTTCGTCAACGCAAGAGAGTAGGAAAGACCCTGCACCACTGTTTAGTTGTGTCGTCAAAGGGATGTCTTATCGTAGGCATGCATATTCATACCTTTCTTGTGATAATGGCGTGTATTGTAGTCCCTAAATGTTCACCACTCCTTACCACCCCGAAGGTTATGGGCTGGTTGAGAGATTATGGGCCTTGAAGAACCCATGATGCGTAAGTGGGACGTCCTCTTACCATGCTTTCTGTTTGCTTACAGAAAGGTTCTTCAGAAGTCCTTAGGGTTCAGTCCCACTGAACTGCTGTATGGCTGTCCTGTAAGAGGACCTCTGAGTTTGGTGAAAGAAGGCTGGGAGAAAGCGCCCAGAAAACCTCCCCAGGATTTATATAGCTACATACTGGCCTTCAGAAACCAGAGTAGGCGTTTCAGACAACTTGCTCAGGCGATTCTGGAAGCCAGCCAGGAGGAGATGAAAAGTTGGAATGATCAGAATGCCACTCTGATCGAGTTTCAGCCTGACCAAAAAGTTTGGATAATGGCCCCAGTGGATCCTTGCGTGCTCCAGGATAAGTGGACCAGACCATTTGAGGTGGTGGAGCGCAAGAGTAACGTCACCTGCTTGGTGGACTTGCAGTCTCCTAGGAACTCTTTGCGGGTCCTGCATGTGAAACGCCTGAAGACCCACTTGGAGAGGTCCCAAGTGGGCATGCTCCTAGCAACAGATGTTGGGATGGAAGAGGAGACTGAGCCTCTTCCTAACCTCCTGTCTGCAAAGGAGAGGGACTGTCGCCAACTGTTGGGGCAGTTTCCTGACCTGTTCTCCCTGACACCTGGTGTCACTCAGTGGTGCATCCATGATGTGGACACTGGGGACAGTCCCCCAGTAAAGCATAAGAGTTACAGAGTGACTGATAGGGTCGGAGCATGCATCAAGGAGGAGGTCTCCAAGATGTTAGCGGTAGGGGTGATTGAGCCCTCAGACAGTCCTTGGGCCAGCCCATTGGTCTTGGTCCCGAAGACTGCAGCACCCAGTGCCATGCCAGAGCTCAGGTTCTCTGTGGACTACCGAGGGCTCAATTCAGTCACTAGGACTGACATGCACCCCATCCCCAGAACTGATGAGCTCATCGATCGGTTGGGGGCTGCCCGGTACCTCATTGCGTTTGATTTAACGTCTGGGTACTGGCAGATCGCCTAAACTGATGGGGCAAGTGATAGGTCAGCATTCTACACACCAGATGGGCACTACCAATTATGGGTGATGCCCTTTGGGATGAAAAATGCCCCTACCACCTTTCAGAGGTTGGTTAACCAGGTGTTGACTGGACTGGAAGATTTCAGTGCTGCCTACCTGGATGACTTTGCAGTGTTCATTGCCACTTGGGAGGAACATCTACACCACTTCTGGGAAGTGCCAGATCGGGCAGTAATCTGTGGTGTCATTGGGGCACCAGGTGGCGCCCCTCCAGACCAAGATTGATACCATTCTGGCTTGGGAACCCGCAAGACCCAGACAGAGGTGAGAGCCTTTTTAGGACTCACAGGGTATTACAGGAGGTTTGTCAAGGGGTATGGCAGCATTGTTGCACCCTTGACAGAGCTGACTTCCAGGACGCAGCCCAAGAAAGGGAACTGGACTGGGTCCTGCTAGAAAGCTTTTGATGCCCTGAAATATGACATGTGCATGGTGCCCATGCTTCTGGTGCCCAACTTCTCCAGAGAATTCATTGTGCAGACAGATGCTTCAGAGCATGGTGTGGGAGCTGTGCTTTCACAGATGAATGAAGGGGGCCTATACCAATCTGTATTAGTAGGAGGTTACTTCTACAGGAAGTAACCTTGAGGTGAAGGTGATGTGTGATTGAGCATGAGGCATTTGCTGTAGTCTGGGGACTGAAGAAGTTGAGACCATACTTGTTTGGAACTCGCCCCTGGGTTCAGACAGACTACAGGCCCCTCAGATGGTTGATGTAGATAAAGGGAGAGGATCCAACACTGTTAAGGTGGTTCATTTCCCTTCAGGGGATGGACTTCACGGTAGGACACTGCCCTGGTACAGAACACGCCAATGTTGATGGTCTGTTCAGATTTTTCCACCTTAGTGAAGAGAAATCCCAAGTGGGTTGGTAGTTCTCCCCACACTTAAGTTGAAGGGGACACGTGTTAGACTTGGCACCATTGCGTGAGTCTCCCATCCATTTTCTGCTGTTGCCTCCTGTGTTTTTGCTGGTCTAGAGGCTTTAGGCACTTTGCCACTGCTGTTCAGTGCCAAAGTGTGAGTTCTCCCTTTTGTAAATAGTTGTATGGATTAGTGATTTCATGATTGGTTATTTGATTTACTTGTCAGACCCTAGTACAGTGCAGCATGAGTGCCCAGGGCCTGTAAATCAAATGCTGGTGGTAGGATTGCAGCACTGATTGTGCCACCCACAGAAGCAGCTTGTAAAATGTAACTCAGGCCTGCCATTGCAGAGCCTGTGTGTAGTCTGGGACTGCCATGTCAGCTTGGTAAGTGCACACTCTTGCCAGCCCCCAAACAATCCCTTTTCTTCATGTTCGTCACCCCTAAGGTAGGCCCAAGGTACCCCTATGGGCAGGGTGCATTGTATGGGAAAGGTAGGACATGCCCTGATGTGTGTGGCATGTCCTGATAGTGAAATACTGCCAATTTCATTTTTCACTATTGCAAGGCTATCTGTTCCCAATGGCCAGAATTGGCAGTTTGCTTATAACATCTTATAAACATAACTGACCCTGGGAACAAGATACGAAAATAAAATTGAGTATGCCTGAACTCAGTATGTTAAAGTATATGTTTTAGTGTGGGTGATTTGTACATTCTGTGTTTGAAAATACCACTTTAGAAAGTGGGTATTTTCTTGCCTTACCATCCAGTGTGCCTCTTCTTGGTTGACAAGGGCTGGGAGAGGGCAGCGGCTCCAGCAGTCTGATGAGTCAGGGCTGGCCTGAATGGACCTGGGTTGAACTTAGAGTAGGGGGATGAGATTTTCTTTCATGTGCCTGAACCAGGTCTGCTTTCAATAATGCTGTCTCCACCTCCTGCCAGGAAGCTGCACCAGAGAGGACAGAACTGGTTTTGGCTGGGTACAGACTCTCTCTGTCTTCAGAGTACCAAGGATTTGTGTGTATAAAAAGGGGGACCCAGACCCCAGAACTTTAGATCACTTCTAGGAAATCAAGAGGAACCTTTGCCAAGGAGAAGAACTGGAGAAGCTGAGGTAGATTACTGCCCATGTGCTGTTTGCTGTTGGGGGGTTGGCCTGCAGAGGTTAATTGTTGCCAAGGAAAGGAGAAAAAGGACTTTGCTGTTTGCTTTGTCACCTGCTTGAAGAAAAGATCTCCACGGGCTTGAAACTGAGCTTGCCTCCTGGTCTGAAGTCTCAGGGACACAAAGACCTCACCACCAGCTCCCCTGAATTACCTTGGTGGGACTTCCAACCTCCAAAGAGGTGCCTGCTGCTATTTAGAACCTCTAGAGACTGTTTGTTGCTGGGAGCTGGAAGATCCACTCAACAAGGAAGAAGCGTGTTGCATACGCACCGATTCCCGACACATCGCTGAGTCACGGAGAAGAAGCGTGCCGCATCCGCACCTGGCCCAGACGCATTGCTGAGCCACGGAGAAGAAGCACTCCGCATCCACACCGGGTCCCAACGGATTACCAAGAAATCGGTTGCAGCACTGGCCGTGCGGCTGAAAACGTTTACGCATCGGCCGGATCGTCGCTTCACATCAAGCAGCCATAGCATCGGATTGTCGCCATGCATCCAGGCACCATCTTGTCACATCGTAACTGGAACGCAGGAAGAAACAGACGCATCACCTCCCCCAAAGCAAGGAACTGACGCATCACCTTCCCTGCGACCCTTTTGTTTTTTTTGTGTGACGTATCTAAGGTACTTTGTGGGAAAAGTGTCACATTTACAAATTGCATTGATCCATTTAAGAGCCTTATTTTTGATACTGGATTGTGCATTTATTTTCGTTTGGTCTTGTTTTGGTTTAGATAAAGATTACTTATTTTTTTCTAAACTGGTGTGGTGTCCCTTTGTAGTGTTTTCACTGTATGTGTTCACAAATGCTTTACACACTGCCTCTCAGATAAGCCTGTCTGCTCGTGCCAAGCTACCAAGGGGGTGAGCAGGGATTATTTTAGAAGTGTATCCCCTTATCCTGACTAGAAGAAAGGGTCCCTATTTGGACAAAGGTGCAACCTATTGCTAACTAGAGACCCCCATTTCTAACACCCTTATTGCCTGTTCCTGGAGTACCTTGTTCCCAACCATAAACTTAACCTGTAAACATGTAAAAGCTAGTTACCAAACACTACTGACCCCAGACTCTTCTGACCACCCAATCTAGGACAGTTTAGGATACCTCCATATATCCAAGGACCTTTCCAGGACTTTCTTTATCAGTATGAGGTATAGCTCCTTCCCAAAGTGTGACAAGTGCACCCCATCATCCCTGAAAAAATTAACCGCTGCGCACCTCAGCTCAGGTTGCTCCAATCTGCCAAAACCTTCCTTAGCACAAAATAGTCTCATATTCCTATTGATTTTTCTCCTGGCTTTTTCTATTGCAGCTGGTCTTTTTGCTGCCCTCCAAAGTCACCTAGGAATGAACTCCGTCCAGATGATATAACATCCTGACCACTGCTGCTTAACCCATTCCCTGCTCACGGGAGCACTCCCTCCCCAGTGCTGTGAACGGCCAACGGCCGGCGCAGCCCCACCCACTCATTAGAACGCCCACACCGCGGCGGAATCGCTGCCGCGGTTAAGGCGTTAATATCTAGAAGGTCCCTTTTCATCTGTTTAAGTAGTGCCAACCCCTTATAAACCACAAGGTAATTTCCCCCAAGGTGCAAAATCAAAACATCAGGGCAAATGTTACCTCTAATTGAATTGCTCTAACAGGAAATCAGCTCATGCCATTGCATGCCACCGATTCCATGCCAAAAAACATTAAATAAAGACTTGTCCAAACCAGGGTTCAAACCTTTCCCCTTTTTCATTTCATTGCACTCAGCCCATTTAACAAACCAATGACCAACTGTCCAGATGGGCAGAGCCGCCATTGGTGGCCCCGCCACTGCACCTGAAAAGACACATGCGTTTGTAAATTGAAAACTATGCATCACAGAACCATGTCTCCACCAACTTAATGTATGTTTTAAAACAATCAGAATTCCAACTCCCCAAGCACATAATCTGCCCTTCTCCGAGCCCTGTTTTGCTGCATCCGTTGCTACCCCAATCCGAAAGGAGTACAATATTTGCCCGAGGACTCCCCTACAACCAACAAATCTCTCTTTATCACCCACAGCAGCTGCGCCGTCAGCACCACATGGCCTGAAACCCTGAAGAAAACCCCCCAAAGCATGGCACAGCCAACCATCTCAATGTACACCCCCATCACACTGGGCATGCCTCCACATCACCTGTGGCCCCCATCACTACCCACTTCCCTGTTCCCCTTTGCTCTGTGTTCAATTGTTTGAGCTTCAATGCAACCACCCCTTCCCACATGTCCACTTCGCCCCATTGTATACCTTCCCGGTAGTTCTGATATCCGAAAACACCAAAATACATCCAAAACATTAAGTTAGAAAACAATATTGTCTCCTCTGAATTCCTGCAAATCCTCGGTCTGACCTCTAACAAGCATAACAAGAATCTTTAGACACCAGTCTCCTAACCCGCGGCCTAGCCATCTTCTCTCTAACCTAGCCTTCTAGAATTCGCCTGCCTAACTCGCCCACCGAGGGGATATACCCCCACCACAGCGTCTCCAGGAAAGCAATCCTTGCCAGCTTGCCTGCAATGCTGACCTTCAACAGGCCTCTGTCAATAATTGACAAAGTAAACTGTACAACATCCTCTTCCCTTGCCAACATATCTATCCTTTCTGATCCCCCCCATCTAGGAATTCCAGCCAAGCCTGTTTATATGCCCTCCTAGTGGAGACAGTCACCAACCTTACCACCAATTGGAGCATCTTTGGTCTCCTATTCACCACATCCCCTCCCTCACTGGTATCTTGCAGTTGTCCATCTTCGTGGCCAGACCATGGACCCTCTCCCATTGTGAACGAGACAAAGCATTCACAATATCATTGTTCACCGCTGGCACATGTCTGACTTGAAACAAAATTATCATGTTTCAAACAACTGAGTTCATCAGCTTGAGAACTTGTGCACCCCTAGAAGATTGCTAATTCACCACTTGGATCACTGCCATATTGTGCACCCTGAATATAATGTTCTTGTGTGCCAAGTCCTGTGCCCACACTGTTACTGCTGCCACTAGGGGGAAATAACTCCAAAAAGGCAATGTTCATGCCTCCCATTCTTCCAACGTTGTGGCCACTCTTCAGTGCACCATCTGCCCTGCCAATATAGCCCAAAACCACTAACTCCTGCCCCATTTGAGTATATGTGTACATCCCTTTCCCACTCTTTGGGTGTCACCATTGGAATGCTTGAAATATTCAAAAAATGTGTGCAACATGCTTAAATCTTCTTTCTTCCCAGCTAACAAGTGCATATTCAAAAGGGACTTGAAACCCCATCTCCTAAACAATTTTTTTACAGACCAAGGACAAACTAACCTAGACTATGATAACCTAGTTGACTCCCCCTAACTTGACCATCAAGAATAGATGGTTACTGGACTGTGCCAACCACCTACTTTATTTTGTCCTCCTCCCGCTCACCGTTTGCCTAATTCATATGTTTTTGCCTATATCTTTCTTGCTTCCTTAGATCATGCTATGTAATGCAACCTTTATCTCTCATTGTTTTGCCTCATTATTATGCTTTTGCTTATATCTTTTTTGCTTCCTTAGATCATGCTATGTAATGCAACCTTTATTTCCTGTGTATATGTAAAGCTCTTTGATACCCACGAGTCAAGCTAGCGCTATATAAAACTTTAAAAATAATAAAATTTAAAAAAATGATGCAGTGGCATCGTAAGTGTTAGACTCGGTATCATTTGCGTGAGTCTCCCTTCCATTTTGACGGATTGCCTCCTCTGTTTTGATGTTTTTGCTGGATTTATGCTTTGGGCACTGTGCCACTGCTAATCAGTGCCACAGTGCAAGTGCTCCCTACGTTAAATTAATGTGCTAATTGGTTATTCCATGATTGGGTTATTTGATTTATCTGTCAGCCCCTAGTACAGTGCACCATGTGTGCCCAGGGCTTATAAATCAAATGCTGCTAGTGGGCTAGCAGAACTGGTTGTGCCACCCACAGAAGCAGCTTGTAAAGTGTGTCTCAGGCCTGCAATTGCAAGGCCTGTGTGCAGTCTAGCACTGCCACGTCGACTTGGCCAAGTGCACCCACTTGCCAGTCCCTAAACCTTCCCTTTCCTTCATATTAGACACCCCTATGGTAGGCCCAAGGGCAGGGTGCATTGTAAGTATAAGGTAGGACATGCTCTGATGTGTGTAGCATGTTCTAATAGGGAATTACAGCCATTTTCGTTTTTCACTATTGAAGGCTACCTGTTCTCATAGGCCAGAATGAGCAGTTAAATTATTACATTCTTATAATCCCAACTGACTCAGGGAACATGGTAGAAATTCGAATTTAGTATGCCTGAACTCAGAATAATAAAATACATCTTTTAGTAAAGAGACAACGGGCGGTAGGATCCGCAGTGTAATGGGTCTTTGCCTGGATTGGGGAGTAGGATTATCACTGCTTCTCAGAGGGTGGGGTGAAGGACGCCCTTTTCCATGTCTTCCTGGTATACTTCTAAAATATAGGGGTCGAGTAAGGGTTTGTGTGTTTTGAAGAAGGAGACTGAAAAACCATTGAGGCCCGACGCTTTGGAACGGTCCATGGCAACAATTGCTTGGGGGACTTCCTCTTCCGTGAAAGGTTCGCCTAGAAACTGGCGGTGCATGCTATCTAGCCATACCATTGCTATTTCATTTAAATACCTGTCACATCCCACTGTACCTTGGGGGAATGGGAAGTGTATAAGTCTGTGTAATAGGTGAGCACCGTATCCTGTATGTGTCTCGTGCCTGTTGCCCTCAGGTTGTTGAAGTGCTGTTATATATGGCTGGCCTCTAGGGGGCTATAGTGTGCATGCTAATGTGCGCTCCGGGTGCTCGCCCTACCCATACCTTCTCGCAGTTGTGTATTTTGCCAAGTAGTGTGCCTCTCTATCTGTGGCTTCATGACGATCTGTCATCAATTTGGTCTGGAGTGTTGTATATATTCATTGGGGGTGTGATATTTTCTTTGATCTACTTCCTGTACTTGTTGTTCTAGCTTAGAGAGTGTACCCCAATTGTGTACCCTTAACATAGCAAAAGAACTATCAACTTATAGCTCTAGTTTGTTAACACAAGGAAGGTGACAAAGCTGTGCCGGATCCTCCAACGTGTAATAAATGCTGTTACTTATGGCATGCAAAAAACAATCAAAATTCAACTTAATATGCAATGTCCCTCATCTGCTAAGTCAATATGTACATCACAACAGGTCCATCAAGTTTAGCTAGATGAAAATAGGAGGTGATCTGGCGCGTGAGGTAGGTACTTGCGTGATCTTCTTTTTGGACAGCATGTGACAAAACTCCTGCACCTCCAGCCGTGTTTCGAAAATCTGGGACCTGCCGTTGATGTCTACCCTCAGGCGTGCTGAGTACAGCATGCCATATCTCAGTCCCAAGTTCCTGAGGGTGGCTTTAACTCCGGTGAACCTTTGGCAAGTCTCCTAGATCATGACGGTGTAGTCTGGATAAAGGGAAATTGATGCACCCTGCCAGTGGTGTGGGCCCTACTCTCTCACCTGTCGCAGTGCAGTGCCTCTGTCCTGATAGTTGAACAGATGGGCAATTATAGATCGAGGGGGCAGCCAGGGTTTGGTCGAGGCCCCAGCGAGCGGTGGGCTCTCTCCACCAAGAACGTTGGGGAGAATGAGTCTCTGCCAAATTAAGCATGGGCTGAAAATTCGTTCCGCTCGCGGAATTTGCGGATTTTCCGCGATTTCGCGATCAGCGAATCTCGCGAAATCGCGGTTAAATCAGCGAATCAGCGGGGACAAATTTTCAGCCAAGCACTTACAGGGTTACAGCAGCATGTGCAAAAGTTGAAGCTAATTTTTTGTAACCTTTTACAAAAGGGTTACAAAGAAATTAACTTCAACTTGGGCACCTGCTGCTGTAAGCCTGTAAGTGCTTTCTGGCGCCTCGTTGCCTACTTGCAACTATTCTCTGACCCTGCTCTGACCCTTGAAGCAGGGTCAGAGAATAGTTACAAGTAGGCAATGAGGCGCCTGTCACGAAAATTAAACCTCAACAGGAAGCACTGACATATATAAAAACAAGAATTTGCAATGCAATAGGTCTCGCATTTGGAAAGGTTGAGCTATTGGTCTTGTAAATGACAATTTTTTTAATTTATGTGTTGATTTTGAAAATAGCTAAATTAATAGCTTTGTCATTTACAATGCCAATAGATATAACGTTCGCAAAAGTGACACCTATAGCATTTGTAATGCAACATGTTTTGTATTTACGTGACTTAGATGTATTGATATTACAAATTACAATGGCTTTCAATTTTTCTAAATAATTAATACTTAAATAAAAGTGATTTTAATTTATAATGGCAATAGCTTAAAATTTTGTAAATAACTTTTGTGAAGATTATGTTCAGTGTATTTTATTGTGACCAAAATCCAAGAACAGAAGTGAAATATTAACATCTTTTTGTGACATTTCTAATAAAGATTGAAACATTGAGAGAACATATTTGAACCAGTTGTTTTTGAATGGTTGAGCAGATTGATGCTGGGGTGGTGCTGAGTAGTGCTGTGGTGGTGCTAAGTGGTGCTGTGGTGATGCTGAGTGGTGCTGTGGTGGTGCTGAGTGATACTGGGATGGTGCTGAGTGATGCTGGAGTGGTGCTGAGTGGTGCTGTGGTGGTGCTGAGTGATGCTGTGGTGGTGCTGAGTGATGCAGTGGTGGTGCTGAGTGATGCTGTGGTGGCGCTGAGTGGTGCTGTGGTGGTGCTGATTGGTGCTGTGGTGGTGCTGAGTTATGCTGTGGTAGTGCTGAGTGATGCTGTGGTGCTGCTGAGTGGTGCTGTGGTGGTGCTGAATGATAATGTGGTGGTGCTGAGTGAAGCTGTGGTGGCGCTGAGTGGTGCTGTGGTGGTGCTAAGTGGTGCTGTGGTGATGCTGAGTGGTGCTGTGGTGGTGCTGAGTGATGCTGTGGTGGTGCTGAGTGGTGCTGTGGTGGTGCTGATTGATAATGTGGTGGTGCTGAGTGGTGCTGTGGTGGTGCTGAGTGACAATGTGGTGGTGCTGAGTGATAATGTGGTGGTGCTGAGTGATGCTGGGGTAGCGCTGAGTGATGATGTGGTGATGCAGAGGGCAGAAAGGCACAAAAAGCAGTCTGACAAAGGGCAGAAGGGCAGAAAAACAAGGGAAAACGAGTCTAACAGAGGGCAGAAGGGCACAAAAAACCAGTCTAACAGAGGACAGAAGGGCAGAAAAACAAGGGAAAAATGAGTCTAACAGAGGGCAGAAGGGCACAAAAAACGAGTCTAACAGGGGGCAGAAAGGCACAAAAACAAGGGAATAACAGAGGGCAGAAGGGCACAAAAAACCAGTCTAACAGAGGACAGAAGGGCAGAAAAACAAGGGAAAAACGAGTCTAACAGAGGGCAGAAGGGCACAAAAAACGAGTCTAACAGAGGGCAGAAGGGCACAAAAAAAAGGGAATAACAGAGGGCAGAAGGGCAGAAAAACAAGGGAAAAATGAGTCTAACAGAGGGCAGAAGGGCACAAAAAACGAGTCTAACAGGGAGTAGAAGGGCAGAAAAACAAGGGAAAAACGAGTCTAACAGAGGGCAGAAGGGCACAAAAACAAGGGAAAAACGAGTCTAACAGAGGGCAGAAGGGCACAAAAAACGAGTCTAACAGGGGGCAGAATGAATCCCGCCCTGCGTGTTTGTCCACGATAAGTGCTCCCTCGTTGGCTAAATGCATAGGGGCAGATTTACAATAACTGGCGCTTCCCCGGGATGCGCCAGTTATTGTGGGCCGCAGCTCCGCCACCCATGGTGCGGCGCATTTACAATGCGGCGCACCATGTTGCAAAAATGGCACAGATGCGTCACGCATCTGTGCCATAAAAGCAGCGCATTGCTGGAGCTGCTTCGCAAGCGCGAAGCAGCTCCAGCAATGCTCTGGGGGGCCCTATCTCCCCAATGCTGTGTCAAGCCTTGCGCCTGCTTCAAGCAGGCGCAGGGTTTTGATGCAGCATTGGCCTTTAAGTGACTGAGTGAAATCTTGTAGATTTCGCTCAGCCACTTTTAGGAGGCGTTCCCGCTCAGGAACGCCCTCCCCTGAGCTGGAACACCTCCTGATGGCGCAGGGCTTTACAACGTGACACATCTCTCAGATGCATCACGTTGTTAATACCCAGCACCATGGCGCATCTTTTGTTCTGCCGCTGCATCACAAAAGTGACGCAACTGCAGCGCAAAAGAGGCGCAAGCGGCTTGTAAATCTGCACAATAGTGTTTTTACTACACTGTAGCTGCGTAAAGGGCCAGAAGATTTGTCTCCAGTGACCATGTGTGCCTGTGCCTGTGTTACAGGCACACATGGTCACTGGAGGCACATCTTCTGGCTCTTTACGCAGCTGCAGTGTAGTAAAAGCACTATACATTTACCCAATGAGGGAGCACTTACTGGATTAGCCAGTAGAAAGTACTCTAGGGCAAATCGCCAAAAAATCTGCGATTTAGCGGGAAAATTCGCAAATTCACAGGTTTTTTTTGCGATTCCGCAGGGAAATCCGTGAATTCGCGGAACGCGAATTCACAAATTTTGCCCATGCTTATGCCAATTAGATCTGCTAATAGTTGTTCGACATAACCATCAAGGCGACCTGTGTTGGTGGATTCGGGTACCCCAATTATGTGAACGTTTTTGCACCTACTCCTGGATTCCAAATCTTCATTTTTCATAGCGACTGTCTTTAGGAGCTTTTCAACTTGCTTCAGTCTTTTGGTTGTTTGGGCAGCACCATCTTCGAGGTCTGATACCCTACCCTCCACTGTATTCAGGCGGCCCTCTTGTTTGTCCAGCCGTGCCCTCATGTTATCCAATTGAAAACAAGGGGGGGCTAGGCCAAAAAGACAGTGTAGTTCCGTAGTTTGAGGGTCTGAGGTTCGGTGGATCCGAACCCGTTCGATAAAGGTCGTCGGAAATAGACGATTTTGGTATCAGCGGATCGCAAATCACGAGTGTGGTGTGTACGAGTGTTTTCGCATTAATCGATCAATGAGAACACTATGTATTCAGGGATTTCGTTTGAACCTTCGGGTTCCATTTTGTGAACGGCAGCCATTTTGTGTGGTTGCCCTCACATAGGCCGATGACTGCGGCTGAGCGAGTCCTTGGGACAAGTACACCTTAGCTGACTTCTGAATGACCAGGCCGAACTGACTCCCTTGCCCGAGGCTGACCTCGCTCAGCCAGTTCCTTGTTAAGCAGCTGGTCAGATAAAGATCAAAGAGCAGGACATGCCGAAGTTTACAGCACACTGCAACCATCTTTCTATCTTGCTTGCAATCTGTTTCTGCTCCTTCCTTTACGACATAATCACTGATTTGGATTGAGGTTTTATGATGGGTTTGTCCGGCCTGATCCGACAGGATATTGGAATGTGCTTGGTCATTTCTGGTGGGCTGGACAACGGAAAATGGGATTGTCGTCATACGATATGTTTGAAATGTCACCCCGTGATTGGCTAGTTTGTGTGTAGTCAATGCCACCTTTGGAATGTGATTTTTGGCATAAAAAACCATGTTTCGCTCATTGAATTTGTGCAGTCTCTAGCGAACCACCCGTGTTGTGCTTCGTAGACCTCTGTTCCTGGTTGCAACCAATAAACTTTGGTCTTTGACGTCATCAAGAAGCGTCCCGTGTCTCTGTTAGCCAAGGCAGGGGAACTCAAAGGCATCGGGGGTTTTCCCTGGCGCCGCTAGGTTCTAAAACCTGGTCCTTCAGTTGGCGCCCAACGGGGGGCGACTTCAGCGGTACCGGTCCAAGCCCGAAGATCGTGGAGAGCTTCGTGTAGAAATTCTGGAGGAAGGCTAGCCACTTCATCGACCCCTGTATGTCGTCGTGGTCCGAAAGTCTTTGCTGCGAGGTTCCCCGCTTTCCGACGGCTACGAAGGACTGCTGCCCTGACAGTCGCCCTGTCTTGGAGCCGTAGACAATTTGTAGAGCGAGACGATTGACGGGTCTTCTGGTGACGCCATCGACATTTCAGTTAAGTATGAGTGGAGCGTCTCCCAGTCCTTAGTTTGTTTCGGTATCCTTTAGTGGATCGCTTTAATTTGGTACCAGCAGGCCCCAAAGCCAAGGGATTCGTGTATTCACGAGACTATCGTTTTCAGATTTCCCTTGTAGTTTGAAGCTAGACTAGTGAGCGAAGATGCCTGGTTTTAGCAGACTTGGAAAGATGTTTGGTTGTGGTTGTTCTAAGGATTCCCGGTTAGAGGATTCGTGTCCGGTTCCTCCAATTGGAACTCCTACATATGATCTCTATGTGAAGCATGGTGTAGGTCCTATTAGTTATAATGACATCTGGGTAAAATATACGAAGAATGACGGTGTCCTACAGTGGCCCCTTTATGGTAGCTTCGAAACTGAGATTTTAGATAATCTCGAAGTTAAACTGTTCAAGAAGAAAGCCCGGCCGGCAATGTTTGACTCTTTCCGCATATGGCTCAAAGAAGCCAAACAGAAAGAAATTAAATTAGCGAAGAAGAATAAACAAGAATGAGGTTTGTCAATGGTGCAAGCTGCTATAGCGTATAGGGATAATGAGGAAGAGCAAGAGAGCGAACAGATGCTCAGGGTTAGGAAGTTAGCGGTAGATAAATGCTACCCAGTTTTGCCGCCTAAAGAGCAAGAAGAAAAGAAAGATCTTGCGAAAGATCCTTTAATGTCGCATCTATTGAGTTCGCCACCTCCTTATGCACAAAATGCTACGGCACCGCCACTACCAGTTGTAGTTCCACAACCTCCGATTGTTTTGCCACCTGCAATTCCTCCACAGCCAGCTCCTCTTCCGTTGGCTACTGTTCCTTTGGCGCAGCCTCCTCAGGGGCCGCCAACTTTGCTTCCTTCTTTGTCTGCTACTCCTACGCCTACCTATAATACTCCTTCTGTTCCGACTTTGGATTCTTCTACTTTTGTTCCGTCTTCTCTTATTCTTTCATCTTCTCCTTCTGCTAGACAGAGAATGACTGCTGCTTTTTCTGGTTTCTTTTCTCCTTTGTTGGGTCAACTGGGAATGTCTCCTGTTAGTGAGCGTAGACAATCACGTGGTCAGTTGCCTGACACAGATGAACGTACAGTTTTGGGTCATTTGGCACGTAAATGGATTACGTACGCTTCTCAGTATGATCTTGAGGGTGTTATGGATGTCTTCCTCCAATGGGAAGCACCAAAGCAACGGTACGTTTTTGAAATGATGTTTGGATTCCTCCATGAACAATGGGTTGAAGAAGTAGGTAAAGCTCCTGATGAGTTGTACCGCATACGTTCTGAATTTGCGAAAGGGACCGTTGTGGGTCCTCGTGATGTTGGAAGAGCAGTTGCCACTATCTTGTCTTTTTGTAGCGACACTCCTTCGGAGCGATTGTTTGAGCCTGATTCGTTAGTTAGGAGAAAAGCGCGTCAATATCCGATGCGTGAGGTTCCTCCAGTTTGGAGACCTGCTGATCCTAATGCTAATCCAGCTGTTGTTGCACACTTTCAACGAGTATGGGTACATGTTCCTTGGAAGCGTGTTGAAGTTTTAGCAATTAAGCAGTCTTTACCTGATCCTCGCAAAAATCCAGCGGGATATTATAAAGAGCTCACTCAGACTGTGGGTTCGTGCATCATGAATTTAGCAGACATAGATATGTTGTTTGGAAATGCTGTCCCACAGCCCATTTGGAGTACGATTCGACATACGGATCATGACCAAGAATTGGGTGATACATGGGTTAATATTAGTGCTGCGAATGATAGACAAGTTGGAGGTGCTACGCCTGAAGATCTCATTACTCAACTTCCTGGTAGGATAATTAATTATATGAAGACTTTGATGCCTGAAGTGCATGTTAATTGGGACAAGTTGTCTGCTTGTAAACAGAAGAAAGATGAGATGGTGTCTGACTTTTTCACGCGGTTTGAAGAGACCTTTGTAGACCATAGTGGTCAGGATATGGCTACTGAGGGTGGCCAGAGATTGTTCGTCGACAAATTTGTACATAATTTGCTTCCTGAATTATGCACTAAGCTGAAAGATTCTGAGAGTGCTTGGGCTGTTTCCACATCAGCACAGATTTTGGCTACCGCCCAGTACTATGAAAATAGGCGCAAAGATGAGTTAGAGAAAGCGGATAACAAGACTAAGGAATTGAAGACTAAAGTTCTTCTACAACAAGCTTATCCACCCCGTACTAATAATCAACGTGATTATCAGCAGAATCAGCAATATTCAAGAAACTCGCAAAGGAACGAGTCTTCTCAACAGCGTTTTCCGTATGGGCCTAATCAGTGTGCGTATTGTAAAGAAGAGGGCCATTTTAAGAATAGTTGTCCGATTTTCTTACAGCGCACGGATGGTGCCTCTGGTGTAAAAGGTCGAGGTACTCAACAGGCGCCTAGAGGTAGAGGTCGAGGACAGAATATGCGTTCTTTGCCTCCACAGAACTCAATGAATAGTTTTGATCAGCAGCAAGGTTCGTCTGGTAGGACAGCACAGTACTATACGGATGATTGCTATGTCGAAGGTGAGAAAGTGGATGGTAATGATTGTTAGGACAGCCATGGACAAAGAGAGGGAGTTGTTTCAGTTCCAGTAGATCAGAGTGGACCTTATGTTGAAGTGATTGCATCAGGTGTGTCAGAGCCGTTTCTGTTAGACATGGTGCTCCAAAGAGTTCTATAATACACTCTAAACTCCCTGGCGCACCTTTGTCTGGCTTTGAGAACGTTTCTGTAGGTTTTTTTGGCGCCCCGGTTACGAATCCGATTTCTGCTCCATTGTCTCTTTCTGTTGGACCTCGTAAATTCAAAGCACCCCTCATTTTGACTACAGGTTGCGGTGAGAACTTGTTGGGATTGGATTTGTTGAAGAGATTGTATGCGACGTTGTATTGTTCTCCGTCAGGAGTTCATCTTACGTTGGGTGAGAGAGTGATCTCTCCGATGTACATATCGAAGGACAGACTTCCACCTGAATTGTCTTCTTTACCTGATCCGTTGTGGGCTGTTGGTCCGAACGATGTAGGTCTTTTAGAGATTCCTCCATACGCTGTGACACTAAAGGCGAATGCTAAGTTACCGCGCATTTCACAGTACCGTATTTTGAGTGATGGTGAGAGAGCACTTTTGGCGATTATTTATGGTCTGATCGAAAAGGGTGTGATTGAGGAAACGAGAGGTAATGTGTGCAGTAGTCCCGTTTTGCCTGTTCTCAAGAGAACTGATTCTTCACAGCCTCCTGTATATAGGTTTGTGATCGATCTTCGCGAAGTGAACAAAATTGTTGTTCCACAGTTTCCTGTTGTACCTGATATTACTGCCTTGTTGACTCTGATTCCGGCTACAGCCACATGGTTCTCGGTGATTGACTTGAAGAATGCTTTCTTCAGCATCCCGATTGCCGTGGAAAGTAGAGATACCTTTGGATTCTCTTTAGGAGGAGTTTCTGCTTTAAGGCGCTCCTCAAGGCTATTGCGAGAGTCCATCGATCTATAGCCAAGCTTTGAAAACACAACTTGATCTGTTGGTTTTACCTGATGGTGCTGCCCTTATTCAATATGTTGACGATTTGCTAAGACGCAGCTGACAATGAAGAGATTTGTAGAGAAGCCACTTTGTCGTTGTTACGCCGCTTGTCTGATTTTCATCACAAAGTTTCTCTCTCCAAGTTGCAATATTGTTGACAAGAAGTAACCTACCTAGGTCACCTCTTATCGAAGGAGGGAAGGAAACTGACCCCAGAGAGAATTCAAGCTATTGCAAAAATGAGTGTTCCTACAACACAGAGAGAAGTACGTGCGTTTTTGGGTATTACGTCGTACTGTAGACAGTGGATTCCTAATTTTTCTTTGTTAGCAAAGCCTTTGATAGCTCTTACTGTTAAGGACACTCCAAATCCTATTCCTTGGACTGACGAATGTCAGAAGAGCTTTTCTGAATTACGCAATGCGTTGTGTTCGGCTCCTGTGTTGGGTACTCCCGACTACAGTAAGCCTTTCACATTGTATGTCCACAAGAGAGAGGGATGTGCATTGTCAGTGTTGACTCAACAGTTTGGCGATAAGCAACGCCCATGTGCTTACTTTTCGTCGACTTTAGATCCGGTAGCTAGAGCGATGCCGAGTTGCTTGAGAGCTACGGCGGCAGCGGCTGTTTCAATTCGAAAGTCTGCTGGTTTGGTTATGGACAACACGTTAGTCATAATGGTTCCACATGCAGTGGATACCTTGTTGAACCGTACCAAGACACAGCACTTAACTAGTGCTCGGTTGTCTGGTTACGAGTTGACCTTGCTAGCGAGTCATGTGCACATTAAACGATGCAACACATTGAATCCAGCCACGTCGTTGCCAATTTCAGTTGAGACAGATAATGATATTGAAGAACAACATGATTGTTTTCTGAGAACTGAGGAAGAAACGAAAGGGAGAATAGACCTTAGGGATACTCCTCTTCCAGAGTGTGATGGTACTTTGTGGGTTGATGGTTCGTGCTTTAAGTTGCCGAATGGTGATACGACTGCGGCATATGCTGTTACGACTTTGCATACGATTGTTGAAGCTGCACGTATCCCACATAATTCAGCGCAAGCAGCGGAGTTGATTGCATTAACGAGAGTATGTGTGTTGGCGAAAGGAAAACGAGTGAATGTGTATACTGACAGCCAGTACGCGTTTGGTGTGGCTCATAGCTTTGGACGTTTGTGGCGTGAACGTGGGTTTTTGACCTCGCATGGAACGAAGATTCAACATGGACAGTTGGTGAATGAACTCCTTGAATCACTTACTTTGCCGTTGCAAGTAGCGATTGTGAAATGTAGTGCCCATAAGAAAGTTACGGATGATGTTGGTCGCGGAAATGCGTTTGCGGATGAAGTTGCGAAAGAAACCGCGAGAAATGTGATGAGCCGAATGTATGTTGCAGGTCCAGCGAGATGGGTTCCAGAGAAGAGTATGTGTGAAGATACGATTGAGAGTGTGAAATCCATCCAAGCTGAAGCTACAGAGAAAGAGTTGAATGAATGGAGAGAAAGTAAGGGTAGATTGGACTCGAATGGTTGTTGGACTGATTTGTCCGAGCACCAAAGATGGTTGTTGCCTGACGCGTATGTGCTTCCAGTGGTTACAATGGCTCATGGGATGGCACATATCAGCGTGAAAGGGATTTGCAAGTTGTTGGCTCTGGTTTGGCAGAATGTGGGAATTCCCAGATGTGCAGAGAATTTGGTTAAGAACTGTATGGTGTGTTTGATGTACAATCCTGGTAAGGGAACTCCAACACCAGCTGGTCATTTTGCTCCTCCTACGTATCCGTTCATGGCTTTGCAGCTAGATTTCATCCACATGGAGAGGTGCAACAACCTGAAATATGTTTTGGTGGTTGTTTGCTCCTTCTCTAGATGGGTGGAAGCTTATCCTTTGAAGGACAATACTGCCTTGTCAACAGCAAAAGCCCTAATCAAAGAATTTTTCCCTAGATTTGGATTGCCGAGAATTATCTGGAGTGACAATGAAAGTGAATTTGTGGGTCAAGTCATCAAGGGAGTAAGTGAGGGATTAGGAATCCGGCAGAAGTTCCACGCTGCAAATCACCCCCAATCAGCTGGTTTAGTCGAGTGCTATAACGGTACTCTAAAATATAAATTAGCCAAAATCCAAGCGAGCACTAGTTTACAGTGGCCAGATGCTTTGCCTTTAGCGCTCCTGTCCACAAGAATGACTGTGCATTCGCGAATGGGTTTGAGTCCGTATGAGGTTGTGTTTGGTCGCCCGGCGAATATTTGGGGCGTACCAAGACCAACAAAGTTTAGTGACCTAGAGTATCCTGTGTTGCTTGATTACTTGCACGAACTGACGGCTAAACTGCGTGTTTTACACCAACAGGTTTATGAAAGCCTGCCACAGGCTTCTGAAGATCCAGGCCACGCCATTGAACCCGGCCAATGGATCTTCATTAGAAATTTCCAGCGGAACAAGAATGATCAGCCCAGTTGGAGAGGACCACATATAGTTCTCCTGTCTACACGTCTCCAGTTCGAGTGCAAGGCAAGAAATACTGGATCCACGGCGTACATTGCAAGCGGGCACCATTGCCCTTACCGTACGATCAGTGGGTCCAGGAAGGACTCCCAGACTCTGAAATAGAAACTGTGCCACAATTTTTGCCATTCAGCGATGCCCGTCTGATTGGAACAAACTCTGAGAAAGAAAGTGATGATATTTTGCAAGAAGCTGTGCCTCCTTTGAATCGATTGAACACTACTGAGCCTGAACTCTTGTTCAAAGATCAAACATTGCCTGGAAAAGATCGTTACAATTTGCGACAAAGAGTCGTGGGACTAATAAAAAATAAATAAAGTTTTTATGATTTTTCTGTTTGCAGGTTAACTCTCCACCGAGGATCTACTCATTTTTGTTTTTCGAACCGCCATCCGGGTTCAGCTGTAGGGTCGCGGTTGCCGAAGTCTTTGGAGTGCAAGCCTGAGACAATAGGTCGAAGGTTCTGGTTGGCCTAAGGGAGTTGCCCTGGGTTGACAAAGGCATTCCTTAGCATATAACACCCTACCATTGCGAGCAGCATATTTAGTTAGGATGGATTTCTTCGAGTTGGAGAGACCTGTAAGGACAATGAATTTTAAGAATAAGATATGCAAGCTAATCACACAGAAAAGACTTTTAATACCATGTTTGTTTTTGCTATTGAGTTTAATGATATTTTTCATTGGTTATGTGACATTCTCTTTTAAAGTGACGCTTATTCCCACTGTGCAACCTACACCTACACCTACTATTTCTTCTCATTCTTTTCATCCTTTGCCTGAACATGAGGTAGTTAGACGACTAGAATTTGCCAATAATTCCTTTATTCAACTTTTGCACCAACACCAGTTAGTCATGAACACGACAAATTGTTGGATTTGTGGTCTAATGCCCCATACGACCGATAAAGGTATTCCGTACTTGGTTTTGCCTTTTAGTTTAAATGGTTCTATTTGGGCTTACAGAACGATGTTTATCTATGCCCATAGTGTCTATCCCCAACGTTCAGTGAAAGACAACCCGAAGAATAGTGCTCTGGTCAAGGGTATAGTCGATATGATTAGAGGGATTAGTTCGTATGAGACTATTCCGAGAGATGAGATACAAGCATACATTGGTTGGAACGTTACTGGATATGGAGTTAGTCTGAGTGTTAACCAGCGAGCGAAGAGTTCTCCACCGATTTGGATAGTGCCCCATCAGGGTCGCTATTGTCTGCAGGGTAATGGCAAGAATCCGAGAGCTCAGCTAGGGAAGAGCGTTTGTACTGACACCTATGTATTTACGTCTCAGTCTTCCCCAGCATGTCTAGCCGCTAAGGGTACTTATTTTGTCTGCTACGATAAAGCATATACATGGTTGCCCCCCGAATTTTCGGGCACATGTTTTGTTTCCTTCCTGCTGCCTCCCACTTTTACAGCTGCGGCAGATTACCACAAGACGAGAGCTGCTAGAGGTGTCTTCAGTCAAGAAGACACTGCAGGGCAAGAGTTGGGAGATTTCTTTAAGGGTTTTCTGCCGTTCTGGGGACCAATGGCTAACAGCAGGAATATTCACCAGTTGACGAGAGTGGTTGAGTCCACCATAGTCGAAACTGCCGGTGCCCTTAGTAACTTGACTGCTGAGCTCCAGTCGGATAGACTTATGACACTTCAGAATAGAGTTGTTCTTGATGTCATACTAGCAGACAGAGGTGGAGTATGTAAACTGATTCAATCGAGCTGCTGCGTTTTCATTCCAGACAACGCTCCGACAGTCTTCCAGGCCATTTCCAAGCTACATAAGATCTCTGATTCTGTCCATTTGGATAAAGGAGATTGGTCGTTGATGGGATGGTTATGGGAATTGATATCCACTTGGGGATGGAAGATTCTGATGGTCATTGGGATGGTCTTAGCTATCCTTTTCCTGTTCTGTCTCTGTGTACAGTGTGCTCCTGCTATTTGTGGCCTTTGTGCTACTTCGTGTGCAAGGAGACCTGTCCGGAGAGATGTACTAAGTACTAAGATGATGCTACAGCAACATATCAATGATCTGATGAATATAGATCCAAATTCAGACTGACATGAGTTTGAGTTTGTTGCCTATGTAAGGGCAAAAGGAGGGTCTGTAGTTCCGTAGTTTGAGGGTCTGAGGTTCGGTGGTTCCGAACCCGTTCGATAAAGGTCGTCGGAAATAGACGATTTTGGTATCAGCGGACCGCAAATCACGAGTGCGGTGTGTACGAGTGTTTTCGCATTAATCGATCAATGAGAACACTATGTATTCAGGGATTTCGTTTGAACCTTCGGGTTCCATTATGTGAACGGCAGCCATTTTGTGTGGTTGCCCTCACATAGGCCGATGACTGCGGCCGAGCGAGTCCTTGGGACACGTACACCTTAGCTGACTTCTGAATGACCTGGCCGAACTGACTCCCTTGCCCGAGGCTGACCTCGCTGAGCCAGTTCCTTGTTAAGCAGCTGGTCAGATAAAGATCAAAGAGCAGGACATGCCGAAGTTTACAGCACACTGCACCCACCTTTCTATCTTGCTTTCAATCTGTTTCTGCTCCTTCTTTTACAAAATAATCACTGATTTGGATTGAGGTTTTAAGATGGGTTTGTCCGGCCTGATCTGACAGGATATTGGAATGTGCTTGGTCATTTCTGGTGGGCTGGACAACGGAAAATGGGATTGTCGCCATACGATATGTTTGAAATGTCACCCCGTGATTGGCTAGTTTGTGTGTAATCAATGCCACCTTTGGAATGTGATTTTTGGCATAAAAGACCATGTTTCGCTCATTGAATTTGTGCAGTCTCTAGCGAACCACCCGTGTTGTGCTTCGTAGACCTCTGTTCCTGGTTGCAACCAATAAACTTTGGTCTTTGACGTCATCAAGAAGCGTCCCATGTCTCTGTTAGCCAAGGCAGGGGAACTTGAAGGCATCGGGCGTTTTCCCTGGCGCCGCTAGGTTCTAAAACCTGGTCCTTCAACAGGACCCAGGTAGGGCCTTAATATATTTAGAAAAAGAAGAAAACCTGGTGTCCTAATTATTTATGAATTGTTTTTTACGACAACCACGCTATTTTCATTCAGTGATTGGGTTATTTATTCACCTTATTGTTAACAACTCTTTCTTTTGAAAGGACTTTTGTATCCGTCACATGGAACACCACAATATCATATACATATTTACATACATCACAATTTACAAAATACTTACAACAATATACAAAACTAACATTTTCATGACAAAAACAATACTTTACACAAAAATTTACACAACCATGGATACATCAAAACAAACCAATGTGCTACATAAACTCAAGCGATGACTCAATTGGATATCATTTAAGCATTCTGATAATGAAATCTGAACTTAATACTGAACCAATTCTATTTCTTTTTGATCCTTTATCCACTTTTTGCTACTTTATTAGTAACTGCCGACGCTTTTAAAGCCTCACTGGTTCTCTATGGGGCTCTCATCAGGGCATCTTACTTTCACCACATTGGACACATCTATAATATAAATAAAACAAATCATAACTCATTAGACCAACTCCCCTTTTCTCTCTATTCCTTACTGGCACTTACGCACATACCTGCCAATGTCATGAACAAATTTGCTTGAGGCTGTATTTTCTAAGATCATGTATCTCTCTCATTGTCCAATAGTAAATATACTCCTCGTCAATGTCTGTGAACAATAAAGTTCAATTTGAAGAAAAACTGAACGGATGCTCTATTTACGCTGTGGTGATGCTACTTTACACTAACAGACATGCTCTATTTACACTGTGGCGATGCTACTTTACACTAACAGACATACCTTCCACAAATCCATCTCGTGGCGATACGCTGTTTATGATGGTCTGCTTTCCTATGGGCACGAGTTAGAACTGACTCTGTGGGAAAGAAATCAATATCCCTGTAACCATATGGCCCTCGTTTCACGAGCATGAAAGAGAACTCACATATGCGCGACCCACCTTTGGCCAGAAAAGTAAAGCGATATTGCGATCGTCTACTTCGTGATATTCTCTTTCGTTCTGTGGAGAACAAGAACGGGCGTATTTTATTAAAACCACACATACTTAACTGTGCAAGTTTTATAACTAAATAGTGATTCTATGCTCACCTTATAATTGTTCCCAGCAGAAGACTCGTATCTCCTCACAGTCTCACAATGGAAAGCGTCATGTTCCGCGCCCCCCCGGAAATAGATCTAACGCCGCTATGCCTTCTGGGAATTGGGAATTGTAGTGTTATTATCATTCTATGCGGCTTCCTCACATGCTCAAATACCAGCATCTTGCCTACTTTTATCCATGTCAGAGACACGTCGTATCTTTAAAAAACCTGTGAGGCAGTCTAGCAATTTTAAACGAAAAAAAAAGCGACTCTAAAAAATTGCACGACTATCATACGAATTAAAATATCGCGGTCTCCTGGGAATTGTGTTTTATATTAATTCCCATCATCTATTACATTTGGCCGCCTCAAAACAGCTACCCTGCTACTAGATAGCATGTGTGGACTATTCAACTTGGGCCACCACACCTCCCTACAACAAGTTTTGTTAAATTACACTGTTCTTTCTCTTAAATAACAAATACTACAACACTCCATTATGAATTATTAACCTTCACCATGACTGGATTGTATTTTGACCGACACATGATCATCAAAATATTGACAATATAAGTTCTTGGGTGCACAATACAGATTACAGTTGAATGCTCATTATCGATTACCATTGCACGTCAGATTATACAATTCTATATCAAATTTACATCAGATCCTCGAAACTTCTGACATTTCATTTAATCCTGACTGAACACTATTAAATCTCATAATCAAATATGCCTCTTTTCTCAACAATAGAGACTCCACATCTGCCACATTTTTAGACACATTCAATGCAGTTAACTCAGTCCATTTAAAATCCTGTTCCGAATGTCCCGTCTTCATAAAGTGCTCTACCATTGGTGCAGTTGTCACCTTTTTTTTTAGCCTGGACCTATGTTGTGTTATCCTCTGATTGATTTGTTGATTAGTTTTGCCTATGTGCAAATTAGCACAGGGGCATACTATCGCATACACAAAGTTCTTGGTTTTACAGTTAGTCAACATCGTGTGTTTCCATTTGACCAATCTGTGCTCAAACTCAGTGCCCTCTATTGTAGAATCACAAGCAACACAGTTGCCACACCTATGGTGTCCCTCAACTGGTTTGAGTCCCCCTTGGCTCCGTAAATCTCTTTTGGCTTCTTTCGGAAAGATGTCAGACCTCACGATCTCTTGGCCTATACTCCTGTTCTTTTTCATTGCGAACAAGGGCTTAGGGAATGGACATTCCAAATTTTCTAGTAAGTCCCAGTTTTTTAGCACTATTTGTTTACATTTATTTGTGGCCGATCCAAATGTTGAAACACAAACCAATCGTTCTAATGGTGTTTTTAGCTTTTTTCTAACACTACTTCCCGTGGTGTGAACCACGCTCGTTTTTTTGCGTGTTTTAGGATTTTCTTTCGATAACCTCTAGCTGACATCTGGTCACAAAAATTCCCTGCATATTGATCAAAGTCTTTTTTGTAGAAGAATTTCTACGAAAACGTAGCAGTTGACCATAAGGTAAGTTGTCTTTTAAACTCTTAGGATGTGCACTATTATAGTGTAAGATTGTGTTCTTGTCAGTTGTTTTTTGGTGTAATGTCAGTGTCAATACCTTCTCCTGTGGGACAACTTCCACGTCCAGGAATGTTATTCTAGTCTTACTTTTGGTGTGACTACACTTGATGTCTGGATGCCTGCAGTTCAACCACCCGAAGAAACTTTCCAAAGTCTCGAATGGGCCGGACCACAGGCACCAGACATCATCAATGTAGCAGAGCCACTGCTTGACATTACTCGAGAAGGGGATGTTATCCAGGCGCTTGTCTAGAGCATCAAAATGAGTGTACAGTGCCTTAAAACCTGAACATAGTTCCGACAATATTGGGTTGGGCCCTTGTTGTTGCCCATATTGGTGTCCTGTTTCCCCCTCCTTTTACAAAGTGGAGTCACAGGAACAGGTTGATTTTTTAAGAAGTTTATTCATTAAGAAAACCCCTGAGATACTGCTTCAAGCAACTGCTCCTCCCAACTGCTCCAGCAATCCCCACGTTCCACCCCAGATAGAAATACAAACATTCTATAGGAATTAAAGGAACATCACTGAATAGCATACAAGGATGTAACACCTCCCTCTGCTTGTCTTGGACCAGCAATATCGCCTGTGCGCCCAGCCCTCTCAAAAGTTAGCTTGTGTTGCTTTGGGTCGTCATGAACCATGACCCGTGGTAGCCAAGTGGACATGACGCTTAGCCCATTGGTAGTGGTGAGTTCACATATTGCAGTGATGTGATACATGTGGCCAGCGTATGTGGTGGGCTTGAGAGCAGCCAGGTCACTGGGGGAGGGGTGTGCTAGTCAGGCCCTGTCAGGGGTGCCGTGTACTGGATTGCCGCTGTAGAACTGGGTGTCTCAGCAGGTTGGCCGGTTTAGGCATGTCTAAGGCCGCACGGGGATATAGAGTGTGCGTAGGCCGCGGTTTAGCAGCACAGGCCTACCTGTTGTGGTTGGGTGCCCATGGATGGGGATATAAATATGTTTCTGCCAAGTATTCAGAACCACAATCACACCACCGCACCTAAAGAAAGAGTCCCCGTCAGTGGAGGAGTGTGGCTCACTGATTAGAGCGGCAGACCCTGATGCAGAGGTCTGGCCCGGGACCAGGGTTCAATTCCCGACGCGGCAAGGTCCTGAGCCCAAAAATGTCCACAGACTCGATAATTCTCGCCTCGGTGCCTATTCTAATCATGGGGTCCCACGCTGCAACTCTGGGCAATAGCTTGCTTAATCTCCACTACGGCGGCCCACCCGCTGCGGGATGCCTGGCTTTCACCTTGGGATGCCCAGTAGGGGTTATCTCACAGGGAAAAAAGCCAGGACGGGTTCATAAGGCAAGCGCCTTGATGCCTTTGGGTGATACGTGCGCTATATAAGTCGCAATACATACATACATGGTATCAGACCGAACGACGGAGACCTATGCTCATCTGCGCAGCTCCAAATGCGACACTTGAGTAGTTACTCAAGTGTCCCATTTGGACCAATGAGTGGGCCCAAAAGTCTGGCTCTTGCTGCCGATTCAAATGAAGAGTGTTCGCTGACTGGGTGAGTGTCTTTAAGGTCGGTGGGCTATGGGTTCCGGACCAGATGCCTGTGCGTCCGCTGTTGCTCGGTGAGTGATGCATGTAGGCCATGGATCAAAGTTGCATAGGCCTACCTCAATGCAGATCTGCGGATGGCCGAGGGCGCCTTTCCACAGCTGCTATGGCCGCATGTGATCCTCAGTCCTGTTGGTGTGGCCCGATGTGATGACCGCTGAGCCTGTCCTGGTACATGTTAGCAATGGGCCCTTATTTTACAGAGCCGTTTTGCGTCTCGCTGACGTGGGGCAGGAGGAGTCCTCCCAGGTGCGCTCATAGCTCCGGCCGTGGCACCCATGCAGTTAACATCAATCGGCAGCTCTGGAAGCCTCCGGTGCAACAAAACCTCAGGAACACATGCCATTGCCAGCACCCCTACTGCGATTTCTGTGGTTGTTGTTGTGGGTTTTTGTGGATGAATGCCTCTATTGTGGAGGGGTCCAGCAGAGCTCCAAGATTACGCGGCCATCTTGGGCGATCTCTTGGCAACACCCCCTCTACATGCAAAGTTAAGATATCCTAACAGCACCTGTCCCTCCGTAACTGTCATTTTTTGTCTGGCCAGCATGTCGTCTATAAGCATCATCATATGTAACTTCTCCATCGGTAGGAGTTCCTCCATCACCACAGAGTCCAATTCAATGTCTAGAAATGACAACACTGTATGTGGACCTTGTGTCTTCTCTGGTGACAGGGGTACCCCCCAGTACCCCCATGATCTCTTGAAAACTTGTCCGCTGTTGTTAGCAGTCAGTCTAATGGAACAGCCCATTTACAATGCTTTATCCACAAAAATGTGTCCATCAAACTGTATACCTAACAACTGAAAGTCATCAGGGAGCACCGGCAGTAAACAGAAGCCAGACTTGATGTCGCATTTTGCCATCTGAGCCCCTTTTCCTACCCTCTCCACCAATCTCCTGGCTACATCCACTGACGAATATGAAACAGACGTCAAGTCCTCTGATACAAACTCATTAACTGAAGACCCTTCTGGCCATGAGAGGTGCAGTATCAATTTAAATTGTCCCGGTTCTTTCTTGGGTACCATTTCAATTGGTGAAATTATCTAGCCTCTAATAGGCAAATCTGTGAATGGGCCTTCCATATGCCCCTCTTCAACCTCTTTAAACAATTTGTCCTGCACTATTGCCTTGTGTAAATTCACTGATCTCACATTGTCTGTACACCTGGCGGACCGTGGCCCCTCATACTCAAGCCTAAACCCTTCCTTAAAACCACAGTTTAAAAACGTGGCATCCTCCCGGCAGGGATAATGTGCCAGCCAACTATCTAAGCATTCTTGTTTAATCAGTGTATGAGCCTTTCCCCATGGAGCATTGTGCTTCTCTCCCTCCCCTGCCATATTCTGTCCTTATTGCCAGTGAATGAGCCATTGCGCTGGAAACCCTGGATACACTGCTGCCCTTGCCCTTGTATCCTGCCCCAAAGAATTGCACCAATGAGTGCCTACCTGCACACTTTGAGCACTCGTGTCTGTATCTGCAGCATTCCCTCAAGCAGGACCCCTTATTACAATCTAAACAGACCTCTTGCATGCTTCCTGAGTTCTTTTCTGCATATCCCATCTCCCCTCGGATGGGGTGGTTCTGAAAGGGGCAGTAAACTAAAGGAAGCCTGGTGGCTTTATACATGGTTTTCCCAAACTTTACTGCCCCCATCATTTGTTGGTACAGGTCTGCGTCTAGCTCCCCCAACTCCGCCTCTGGATCTCACACTAGCTTGGCCCTGAATTCTTCACCGTAATGGGACCAAGTGTAACCCCGTATGTCATATGAGCCCTTCTGATCACGCCCATTTATTTAAAAAGGGAGACACACCTCTCTAGGTATTCTTCGCAATATACGCTCTCAAATATCAGGAAATCTGCGGTCCAATTCCCAATGGTCATGGGCACCTTACGCCTCTTGGACAGCTCCAGCTCTTCCTCTGTCGATCCCTCTGTCGCCCTTAGCTCTCTGTGTAGCAACTTCAGTATTTCTACGTATTTCCCTTTCCAAATCTTTACCTTCATTGTCAACATGAGATGGGCGCCTAGTGCCTTTGTCAACCCCATGTATGGCAGCTTCTTGAGTTTTATCTCTTGACTCTCTTTTACCCCTTCTCCCTGTACACCGTCACTGTCTTTTCCTCCCCATCATCTCATCTTTGCTTGTCACTGTCTCCTGTCCTTTGTCCTGTCGACTTCTTGCTGCTCCCCCTTTCTTCCTATCCCCTTCCAACGTTTGTGCTTCTGTACCCACCCCTGTATGCATTACGTAAAACCTTTCAGCAGGTGTACCTCCCCCTCAGTGTCGCCTCTGTGCACATCTGTCTCCACTGAAAACCTGACCTTGGGAAATCGTAGATGATCACACCCTTTTCTGCCCTTACCTGGTGTAAAGGTCGGCCTCTGCACTAGATCCAGCCTCCTAACTGGTCTTGCAGGGGTTCGAACCATGCTGTTCTGAGCCAGAAGCTGACCTTTCTTTGAAACCTGTAAAACATTAGATTAATTGTAAATATGGCTCGCCATCCTTCCTGAGCTCCCTCCTCAACCTCAATGATCTCCCCTTCTTCAATACTATCTTCATTATACTCCAAGTGTGTAAGCTCCATCTCACTGCCCTAGTCACCTGTCACCCTGCAAACCTGTGCCTCTGCCCTTTCCCACCTACTGCAGATTAGCTCCTATAGATCCAACACTGGGTACCGATGGGCCATAAACCGCTCTTCAGCCTCGCTAATGGGCTCTTGTCCTGTCTCTTCTGCCTCTGCCCCTGAGGCCACATTGACCCAGCGGGGTTGTCTTACCACCGAGGTCACCTCCAATCAAAGTTTTCTGTGTCTCGTCTGTCCTGCGACATTGTCCCGCTGGCCACCTTTGATCATGCCATCTCTTCTCCTCTCTAACGCGGAGCCACATGGGACTCACCTGAGTCTGTTACCACCTGTGCCTGTTGGTCCTGCAAAGAAAAAGTAAGGTTCGACAAGCCGGTGGTTAATGACCACACCTACTCCCACCGTCCTAGGGCCCGGACACCACTGCCAATAACCCCTTCCTCATTTCTGAGCTGTCCCAACCTTCCCCCTGCAACTCCTGCCCTTCTTCAACTCCAGCTTCGTCCCTGCCCCTGCTGAATGCCCCCACACCGCTGGAGTCCCCCCCGGCAAGCCCCTCCGGCCCCTGGCCTGTGGCATGCTCCCTACCTCAAAACCCTCCCTGGCACCCACTTCCTGCTTCTCCCATTTACTCCACTCCAGCATGGCTGCCAGCTCTAATGATGTTGGTCAGATGCCTCCTCCCGGTCTTGGTGCCCAGGTCGTTCCCCACCCCTGACCTTTTTTAGCACCCCTCCTTCACCCACCACTGCACCTGACATATTCTTTTAGCTCGCCTTTTCTTTCCATGTGCCGCTGTGACCTCATTGCTGGATCATATGCTGGCCCGCCCACTCCCTCAACAAACTTGAGCGTGGTACGAGGCACCCCATCCCCTTCCTTTCAATGTTGCTATGCGTGTGGCTGTATGTCCTCTGCAGCCGCTCGCATCTACCGGCTTCACTCCTTTAGAATGTCAGGGCTGCGGGGTGAAAAGGCACACACCGCCGCAGCTACCCCGTCCGTTCAGCCACAACTCCTGCACGGTGGTACCTCGAGATCCATGCACCCAGCCTCAGCGAGCAGGTGGGTGGCTTTTGCTACACGGGGATCACTTGCCATCAGGTAAGGACACACTACCAAAATTGAAAATACATTCTAAACTAAACCCCAGCACCCAGGCCAACTGCTGTGTCACCTTACTAAAATGGTGACACATCATACAAAATGTCCAGTGTTATCCCCCGCTCCCCCAGCCCAGAAAATGCCCAACAAGCCCAATTGTGCTTTGGGCCACACCATGGCCTAAAAAAATCAGGGGTGCTATGTTTCATATCAGTCAGCAGCCCCTCAAAGCCACATTAGCTGGGATTTACCACAGCGTAACACAATGTCATGCTAACATACCAAAATTTCTAGGACAGGATCATTTCTGTTGGCAGTTGGTCTCCCAGTGGTGGAGAAAATGGCAGACGCGGACCTCCCAGCTGAGACACTAGGGTCTTTGATCAGACTCATCCGGTTTCAGAGGTCGGCTTGCCCAGTAAAAGGGTGCCAGGAGTGATATTTCGTGTGCAGTTTTGCCTGTGCATTTCCATTCGACCCTACAGTGCCACGCTGGATTAGCGGTTGGTGGCCTGGGAGGCTGTGCTGGCCATGTGAAGGCAAGAGCCTGGTGAATGGCAGGGGTAAGAAGCAGCTCAGTTGTGACTTTCAGGCAAGGGCCCGATTCACCTACACTGAGCGTGTATGGTTTGGAGGGTGACACCTCTCCACTATAATGAAACGTGCAACCTGATTTTTCCCCACACCAGTAGAAAGTGAGTGTCTGTACTTGAGTCTGACCACTTGAGCTGCCCAGCTCATGGTGGCTCCCCAGTTCATTGGTGGCTATTCAAGGGGAAGGTGGTACTCAACTACAGTCTTTCTAGATGTTGTAGGCTTCAGCTTAGGGAACCATTGATTGCATACCGGAGTAGTCACCAGAGGGGGTGCCACCCCTCTCTGCACACCTGCTACTCTGACAATAGCAATGCATATGACTGTAATGAACACCAGAGACTTGCCTGGTCACTCGCCATCGGGCGTAGCCGTGAGGGGAACGGCGGAGGCAAACAGAAAGACGCCGGACCGGACACCGGGGAAACTACAATCCCCAGTAGCCTGTGGGGCGGAAGCGCGCTCGTGACGCGCCGAGAGCGCCCGGAGGTGCCTGCAAAAGGCTGACCCCCCCTCTTGCCCAGCGAGTCGCGCGCGGGAGAAGCCCGGGACAAGGGCGGGACCGTCTGTGGCCGTCAGGGGCCAGAAGAGGCCGGGCCGGGCCCCCCCTCTAACCACCAGGAAGAAGATGGGCAAAAGGAAAAAGGTAGGCTCTAAAGACGATGCAGGGTCAAAAGCTAAACACCCCAGACACTCTGAATCAATAATCTCTTATTTAACATCAGCAGTGGGGGCCCTGACTAAAGAAATTGCACATGCTGAGAAAGAACTGGGCTTGAACACTGACGAGTTAGACCCAGCCCTGAGTTCCGACAATAACAGGGAGATACCCTTGGTTCCAAAAGTCATTATCTCCAACCGGGCATTGACCCCACCACCCATCGCACAACCAACTCCTTTAGATGCCTCGAGTGCCCATTTACCTACATCCCCCACACCCACTGCGACCTCACAAAGAGCACACAAGAGGAAAAAAACATTAAGCTCGCTGGGAAGGCCTAACAGAGACTTGGAAAATACCTATAGACTGGACGCTCGCACGAAGGGCCAAATTGGGAAATTTATTGAGGACCTTTTTATTGAGCGCTTGGAACCTGCATTGGTATCTGTAGCTAAGGATATTGTGGACACACTCAACACGTGCGTAGCAGGGCTTCTCTCCAAATGTGAGAAAATTGACCAGCTATTGAGACAACATAGTGGGGATAAGGGAGGCCTGCACAAACCGGGTGTTACATCTACCAATCCGTCTACAGCTGACAATCCTAATCCAACTCCCAGTCAGGTCACCAGTGAGGGGGGGGCCACTAGCTTACTGGGGAAGCCAAGCGCAAGGGACAAGCCTCCGAACCCCAGGATGGAGAAAAATGCATGCCATAGCCGGGTTATGTTCAATAGCAGACATCCCCATCACCCTGGTTACAGCCTGGAGTTACCTCCTGATGCTGCTCCTTTGGTGGCCATCTTCACTGGAGTTCCCCCAGTTAAAGAGAGGGATAGGGAGACCACTGCTGACTTGTTGAACTTAGCTAGTCAGTGGTGCAATGAGTTTAGCTCAGGCGATGCTAATATAACTAGCGCAATTACTATGGTAAGGAGGGTACGATGGTTGGGGCGCCGCCCAAAGAACATTCCCGGGGACTGTGTGGTTGTGAATTTTAAGAATAAGAATTGTGCGGAAAGATTATTCTGGAATGGTTCAGACCTAACTAACAAAGGCATCAGACCCCTTCCCCTGGGTTTTTTTTTATCCCCCACCGGGTGTTTTGAGACAAGCACCCCCACATTTCCAACATCATACAAGACCGAGCAATACAAGTAACTTAACATACCAGGCTAGAATGACTGCTCAGCAGGCTTTAGCACTGAGCCCAACCAGGATGGGGGACATTGAATCAATGGACCTACTCCCAGCCTCCCCGATAAATGTGCAACCCAGGGGCGAGATACATCTTAGTAACAGGTTCTCACCCTTATCACAGATGGAATCCAACGACTGACTGGGCCAGACAGCTATAAATGTGGGGAGGGAAAGAGGATGCCTCATAACCCCAACAGACCCATTCAAGTTTTTAAGTTGGAATGTGGCGGGCATTAGATCTAAAAGTGATGATCCCATCTGGCTCCAATTTATAAAAAGTTTCGACATCCTGGCTTTTCAGGAAACTTGGGATGCAGACCCTAGCTTTATTGTGGATGGCTTCCAAAGCTTCTCTGCCCCTGCGATTAGAGGGACTATGGGAAGACCTAAGGGTGGCTTACTTTTTCTTGTATCCCTAGACATTTCTGGGTCATTTAGAAAATGCCATATTGAGTCAAATAATTTTCTCATCCTGGAATGGTCCTGGTTTAATAAGAAATATATGTTGATAAACTTGTATAATGCTATGGATGGTCTTGAACATTTTAACATTTTAGAACAATTTTTGTCAGTTTATAAAGTCAATCACTCTCATTCGTTAGAAATTTTTCTCATGGGGGATTTTTATATACACCCTTGCAAATGGGACTGTTATGGGGATGACCTAGACGGGCAACTTTACAGCAAGGTACCTCATTTTGAACACGGGAAGAGGGGAGAGGATCTGGAAGCTTTCCTCTCCAGTATGAATCTATTAGAACCAGGTAGGGAGACTGGCAATGAGAATACTCCTACCTTTATAGGTAGGGGGGTCAACTCTGTTATTGACTACATTTTTGTGTCACCCCCTTTGCTGGCCATAATATTAGCCTACAGAGTAGTTATATCACCATTTAGTGATCACAACCCTCTTGTCTTAGAATTGGACATAAGCGCAAAGATTACCACCAGGGCACTGGGAAGGGAAGGACTACGAGCCATCTCCACAAAGGATCAAGGCAGACGGTTAAAATGGGACAAAATCATACCCGAGGCCTTCTTTGAAGAATTGACGGCCACAACTGAATCCCATATGGGCATCTGCCTAGATGATAATGTTGTGGGAGTGGGAACGATAACCTCCTTCTCAGCCATTTGTAAACAAATAGCAGCTAATCTAAACAAGGGGAGGGGGTCACACCTGAAGAAAGCCCATAGATGGTTCGATAGCGCCTGCTCTAAAGCTCATGAGGCCCTCCTTGAGGCGCTTAAAACAAGCCCGAGAGATAGAATTTTGGTTTCCACTCTCCGTAAGGAATACAAATTGGCAATCTCGCAGCGGAAACTGAAAATCAAAGAGGATGCATGGGATAGCCTACAGGAGGTCGATGTGTTAAGGGATAGCAGGAAGTTCTGGGCCATAATCAATCAGCCATTCTTTGCGGATAGTGACAGCCCAGACACAGATTGTGTAATTTCGGACGATGTTTGGCTTGGGCATTTTAAGAACATTTATGGTGACTTGGACATGCCTGATCTAACATGCGTACCCCCAACCATCAGCTGTCCCAGTTCTCCCATTAAATTTGAACCAGAAGAAGTAGAAAGGGCAATCCGTGCTACCTCCAAAAATAAGGCACCAGGCCCGGATGGGGTGCCTGCAGATCTTTTTATTATGTATCCTCATTTCTGGGCTAAAATCCTAATTAATGTGTTTAATGCTGCAGCACTGGTGGGTTTCCCCCCATCCTGGGGCTCTTCAATTATCGTGCCCATTTTCACAAAAGGGAGCCATGGGGACCCCGCCTGCTATAGGCCAATCTCCCTGTTGGATTCTTCCGTCAAAATCATGGGAAGAGTTATTCTACAGAAACTGGGAGATTGGCTGGACGGTGGGGGGTTCCTCTCAAATCTCCAGTACGGTTTTAGGGAGCACAGGGGCACCATGGACCAGTGTCTTAATCTTTATCTCCTGATCAACAAGTACACAGTGGCAAAGGAAGGCTTCCTTTATCTGGGGTTCATGGACTTATCATCAGCCTTTGATATAGTGAACCGTTCAAAATTGTGGTGTATCTTGTTAGATATGGGTCTAGACGCTCCCCTTGTCTATTTTTTAGCCTCACTCCATCAGAACCTAGCAGCGGCAGTCAGGGTCACACGGGACGGCAGGTGCACGGACCAATTTAGATCTAGACGGGGAGTCAGACAAGGCTGCATTCTGGCTCCCCTTCTTTTCACGATCTATATAAATGGCCTGGAAAAATCTTTAGCTAAGGCTGGTGCGGACATCCCTAGTGCAGGGGGAACGGGTATCCTGGTCCTCCTGTACGCTGATGATGCCGTACTCATCGCCCGTACAGGTCTGGGTCTACAAAGGCTGTTGGACAGCTTTGGAAAATTTATGGAAGCCCTTGACCTCAAAATCAATAGTAAAAAATCCCATGTCATGATTGCAGGGGCCGGCAGGAAGCCCAGGAATGTTAATATCTTTAGATGCCTGGGTGCGGAAGTTGCAAGGTTCCCAGTCTTTACGTATCTGGGGGTATTATTCGATGAGAAAGGTAATTGGGGTCCCCAGATGAACACAAAAGCAACATAGTGGCTAGATCCACCACAGGGCTTCTCAATTTTGCTAAAAGACTGGGAGCGAAACCCATGGAACCCATGCTCAAAATCTATAAGGCTAAGTGTTGGGCCATTGCGTCCTATGGGGCATCGATTTGGGGATATGCCAATGTGGATAAAATTCAATTGGTAGAAAATAAGTTTTTTAGATCACTGCTGGCGGTACCACATTCATCGTCAACCATGACAGTACACTGTGAACTAGGAATGGGATATATCACAGACCATCTTAAGGCAGCGCCATTGATTTGCTGGGCTAAGACATGGCTGAATGAGGACATTACCCTTAATCATCTCATCCTTAAAGACTGTCTGGCTCTTGACAAGGCACTTAGCATCCCATGGCTGGCATACAGTAGAGCGGTGTGTGTCAGGCTGGGACGTCTGGACGTGTTTTCCACCCCAGAGGGTATCAAGAAAGAGGACTTGGGATGGATTAAGCAGAACTTCCGAATCATGGCTGAGGCAGATAGGGAGGAGATAGAACTCAAAAAATCAGGAGTAAGAAGTATTTATGCTCTGCAGTCCTCGCCCCACATAGAACCCTACCTCAGGATTGTAACAAAGCCATACCATCGCTTCTTGCTTACAAGGTTTAGATTTAACCTTATTCATCTTGTGTTGGGAGAACAACAACATTGGGGTAAGCCAGCTGATTCTCCACCATGTTCTTGCGACAACTTCTCGACACAAGACACTCTTCACCTTATTATGTTTTGTGACAAATTTGCGGTGGCACGAAATAAATTCTTGTTGCCCATATTACGAGAAGCGGGCTTCCTGCAGGTGAGGCCTGCACTACTGTATTTGCAATTATTGAACAGCGTGCGAGTTATCTTCAGCGTAGCTAGTTTTCTGGTGGCTGCAGCCAGAGTTAAAAACAAAAGAACCCTACAGATAAATTGATCTAAATCACTTCCCCATAATCATGGAACAGAAATTTTTAAACATTTTATACTGTTTTAATAGTGGTTTTTAATTACAATAGGAGATATTTTCGTATTAATTAACACCCCATGAATGTTGCAATATATAATTTGTATTGAATGTATGTACATAGATGTCTGTTTTTTAAATGTATATATATTTTTACTTTGTATGTATGTAATGTTGCTTCTTTTATGATTTTAATTAATCGAATAAAGAGTTTTTGACTGACTGACTGACTGACTGACTGTAATGACCCCAAAAAAGACAAAAATCCAGTAAGGGGGACTAGAGATATGTAGTTTTAAAATTTGAATTAAATGTTAGTACCAATAGGCACAAAGCACCAAATGCAGACAACTGGTTGTGCTAGCCCGGGACAAATGTAAAGTTTAAGGCTGACCACAAAAGAGTTTGGGTCGGATAAAAGGCCCAGGCAGGTCATGGAGAAAGAGTTACCTTCGAACTTAGAACATTTCTGAGAAGGTAGAGTCCTTAGCGGAGCAAGGTTGAGAGCTGGAGCCAAAGATGAGGTCGCTGATGATAGACAAGTGAAGGAGGATGTCTCGGTGAAGCCATCGATTGTCGGGTTTCCAGGCATAAATCCAATCCCTCAGGAGTGAAGCTGATGCCTCGACCTTCCATAGGAGTACCGCCGCCCTGCGTTCTAAAGAACAGACAGAGTGACCAGGTAACCCCAGAAAAAGAAGAGACCAAGTAAAAAACGTCTAGCCGCTGAAGGAAGGATTGATGGGACAGGAAGACAATAACTGCAGTGGAAACAAGAAGAAAGGATAACAACACGTTACTCTCGGGTGCAACCCACCTTTTACCCCAACTAAAAAGGACCCTGTGTGTGTGATGTTCCAAACTTACTCAGAAGGTATACAGCTCAGGACTAAAACAGCGGTACCAGAAAAGTGGGCAACTCGGTCTTCAAAAGAAATAACTGGTTCCAGAGTATCCAAAGAGAATGCGATAAATCCACACGAACTCCGGTGAAAGTAGAACCAAAGGAAATACAAAATATCCCGCGAGAAGCGATCCCACCTTAGGACCACAACTGTTTGCAATTGTCAATAACGTTTTTTGTAGTCCGTGATTCGTTTCCTTCGAACCACAGATCCGCTACGCCCGTAGAAGGATAAGCGTCTTCTCTTTGTGCAGCACATGTGACGTCTCTCCCGCTGAACCGGGGAAGTCAGGTGCGCTTAAAATAAAGTTAATAATATTGGACCAAGCAAAAAAGAAACACAACCAAAACAGAGTCGACCCGTTAAGTCATGGGGACTCACTAGAAGTCTTGAGTGATGTTTGCCAAAGAAACGGAACAAGTTCGTAACCAACCGCCTCGCTGTCAGAAGCCGGGCAAGAGATGGATCCAAAAGGAAGCAGGAATAGTCCGTGAAGGGCGTCTCTGAAACTCACAAATTCAAACCAACACGATTCCAGCAGTCACCACTCCTGATAAGAAATTGAAGTAAAGCGGGCACAACAGCAACAGGCAGGAAGAAGTGGGTTCTAACAAGAAGAGGGAAGGGGCTTGACACGAAGGGAATCCTCAGACGTACTGGCACGGAAAGGAAAGCCAAGCGCCACAGTTACCGCGCTAGGTGGTTAAGTTACTCCCACCAGGATCATGTGACCTGATTCAGGGTAGTCTGGGACATCACACTACTCCTCCCCGTGTAGGAATTATGGGATTTGTAGTGTAACTCGCTATTCCCTTATAGAGGACCTAACAGTTCTCCCACCTAAAGGCCTCCTTATGGGTCGGGTTTTGTTGGGTGTAGGGCGTGAAATCTTCTAACTAATACGGGTGCGTGTACATGTTCGGCAGGCTCCCAAGTCCTATCTTCTCGGGAGTATCCAACCCAATCTATCAAATATTGGAGTTTGCCTCTCACCCTTCGGGAATCTAGCACTCGTCTTACTTCATACTCCATTTCATTATCTACATTGAGAGGAGGTGGAGGTGGTTCTGGACAGGAAGGGGCCAAATAGGGTTTCAACAGGGAGGCTTGAAAGACAGGGTGTATTTGCATTTCGGGAGGAAGAGTCAGTTTCATAGCTACAGGATTTATGATTTTAGACACAGGGAAAGGACCTATATACCTAGGCTGTAATTTGCGTGGCCCTTCTAGTCTAAGATTTTTGGAGGCCAACCAAACCATATCACCTATAGCGTACTCAGGGGACGCACGGCGATGTTTGTCAGCTTGTTTCTTCATATGTTCTTTGGCCTCAATCAGGTTTTCTGTAGCTTGCTCCCAAATTTTCAAAAGGTGTTTGTGATGGTCTACTACAGCTGGGGTGTGTGACAAGGAAGGGGGAGGTCTAAGGGTAGAAACCTAGGGTGAAAGCCTGTGGTAAAATAGAAAGGAGAGGTTTTGGATGCAGAGTGTGTGGAATTATTATAAGCGAACTCAGCTAAGGGTAGGGCTTGAACCCAATCACCTGTGATGGTAGTAATCAAACACCTCAAATACTGCTCTAAGGTCTGATTGGTCCTCTCTGTTTGCCCATCAGTTTGGGGATGGTATGAAGAAGATAGTCGATGATTTATGTGGAGGGCTAAACATAATGTCGCCCAAAATCTGGAGATGAACTGAGGTCCCCTGTCGGAGATGATCACAGAAGGCAACCCATGCAGTCTGACTATGTTCTGTATGAATACTTCAGTGAGTTCCAATGCTGTGGGAAGTTTCTTCAAAGGAATAAAATGAGCCATTTTTGACAATAAATCCACCACTACTAATATTGCAGTGAATCCCCGTGTCAAGGGGAGTTCTGTGATGAAGTCCATGCTAATGGAAGACCAAGGACTATTGTGAACGGGTAAGGGCTGTAGAAGACCTGCAGGGGCACAATGTAAGGGTTTCTGCCTAGCACAGGTGGGACAAGCAGTGACATAGGCAGCTATGTCTTTTGCCATTCCCTTCCAACAAAACCACCTCTGGCATATCTGTTTTGTCTTTTCTTCACCAGGATGTACCGCAAGTGGAAGGGCATGACACCACTGAATGATTAAGTCTTGCTCTTCTTTCGTAGGAAGGTATAACTTCCCATTATGAAAGAAGAGGTTATCTGCAATGGTGTTAGTGGGATCTTTCACCCATTCATTCTGATCTAGGGAGGAGTATACCTTTTCTAAATGCTTCATGAAGTTGTGGGAATCGATACTCTTTTCCCCAAGAGCTACTATTCGATTTTCTGGAATAATGGGAACAGGGTAGTCGATCGACCATTTGTGTTCCTTGCCCAGTCGCGATAGCGCGTCAGCTTTACCCTGTTTTACTCCAGGCCTGAAGTGTAACTGGAAATCATATTCCCCGAAAAAGGAAACCCATCTCATCTGACGAGGAGTTAAGGCCGTGGCTGTGCCAAAATACTGCAGATTGCGATGATCAGAGTAGATTGTAATAGTGTGAGGAGAACCCAACAAGTAATGACGCCACTCTTGAAAAGCCAATTTTTATGGCTAACAATTCTCTCTCCCCTATGGTATAATTCTGTTCTGCTTGGGATAGTGTTTTGGAGTAATATGCCACTGGGTGTAAGACACCGGTGTCTGGATGTCTCTGGGATAGAACCCCTTCAACTGCATATTGGGAAGCAACAGCTTCCACAAAATACGGTTGAGTTTTTTCTGCGTCTTTGACAATGGGAGCGGTAATGAATTGGTGTTTTAAGATTTGAAACGCCTTCTCTGCTTCCATATCCCATTTGAATACCACACCTTTCTTTAACAGTCTTGTGATGGGTTTGATGAGCTCTGAAAATTGACTGATGAATCTCCTATAAAAGTTTGAAAACCCTAAGAAAGATTGTACCTCTTTGACCGAGGTGGGGCTGGACCAATCTACGATGACAGATATTTTAGCAGGGTTCATATGTATTCCTTCAAGAGAGATGATAAATCCTAGGAATGCCACTTTTTGTGTATAGCAAATGCTCTTATCCAATTTGGCAAACAGATGATTCTCCTGCAATCTTTTCAGTATCAATTGTACATGTGTCACATGTTCATCCATGTTCTGTGAGTATATAAGGATATCATCAATATAGACGATCACAAACACGTCTAAATAGTCTCTGATGATTTCGTTGATAAAAAACTGAAATGCTGCAGGCGCATTGCATAAGCCAAACGGCATTACACAATATTCATACAGCACAAACTTGGTGCGAAAGGCTGTCTTCCACTCATCTCCTTCATTTATGCGTATCAAGCAGTAGGCCCTTATGAGATCGAGTTTAGTAAACACAGTGGCCTTACGCACCTGATCCAACAAGTTAGAGATGAGTGGAAGAGGGTACTTATTTTTAATCGTCACCTTGTTTAAGGAGCGATAATCAAGGCAAGCTCTTAGCCCTCCTTCTCTTTTCGGAATAAAAAAGAGAGGGGATGAAACTGGAGAGGTCGAATGGTGGATGAATCCTTTTTTTAACATGTCGTGCAAATATTCATAAAGATATTCCGTCTCGGGTTCTGTAAGAGCATAGACCCGGCTGACTGGTAGATCTGCCCCTGGGACCAAATCTATTCGGCATTCATAGGATCTGTGAGGGGGCAGGACTGTTGCTTTTACTTCATCAAATACTTCAGCATATGATTGACAGACTTCAGGGGGGGGAGGCACCATCAATAGTGGTCAGTGCACAATATACAGGAGTGTGCCAATGAGTCCTATCCTGGTAACAATGAGTGAGACAGTATGAAGATCTTAGAGTGACTGTCCTAGCTACCCAGTCAATAAGAGGGTTATGCATCTGAAGCCAAGGAACCCCTAGAATGGCTCCGAACGTACGAGTGTCAATCAGATCGAATGACCCCGTTTCTGAGTGCCCATTGTCAGACAACAAGATGATGTCTGGGGTGTGAAAAGAAATTAATTCAGAGGATAGTTCAGTTCCATCTGCTGCTCTGACCTTTTCTGGATATTTCTTTGGTATGAATTCCAAACCCAATCTTTTTGCTAATGTGATATTCAAGAAATTACCCGTGGCCCCAGAATCTAGTAATATCGCCATTGTGTGTCTTTTTTGCGAAGGCAGTACAAAAATCACATTTATCGAAAAGGCTTTTGGATCCGAGGTCATTGTGTGACCCACTTGTTTGAAGGTCTTTAAAGGAAAAGGACTTGGAGGAGCGACCTCTCTTCTCTCCAAGTCGATTAGTTTTCTGACTTAGTGACTCGACTACTTGTGACAGTACTGTCTCGGGCCATGGTCTTTGGTTTCTCTGTGCACTCTCTTGCAAAGTGACCTCCTTTGCCACAATATAAACAGAGGTTTAGCTTTCTTTGTTTCTCCTTTTCCTCAACAGAAAGTGGTCCTCTAATACTTCCTATTTGCATAGGTTCAGGGGTGTCTTTGGGTTCTTTTTTCTCATTCCGATTTAGGAAAATACGGGTATATTCCCCCTTAGTCTTTGCACCTTTACGTTCAGATAGACGATGATCTAGCTTTATAACTAATTTAATAAAGGCAGAACAATCCTCAGGGGGATGAACTATTTGGAAGAGTATATCCTTTAGCTCTTTCTTAAGACCTCTATAGAACAAGGATGTTCTTTTCTCTTCCGGCCATTGAGTTTCTGTAACCAACCTATTAAAGGTGGTGATAAATGATAGCAAATCTTTTGATCTTGCTTCAGGTTTAATAACTCGTTATCACTGGCCTGCATATAGAAATGCCTGGCAAACAGACTTCTCATTTTCTCTTTAACCAACACTAAATTATATAAAATAGGGTCATCTTTCTCGACCAACGTCACAGCCCATAAGGCAGCATTCCCGCTTAAATAAGAAATAATAAATGCAACCTTCGCTGCATCATCCGGAAAAGAAGCAGCTCTACATAGAAACTGTAAATGGCACTGGTTCATAAATACCCCGTATTTAGAACTATCTCCACTGAATCTTTCTGGCATCGCTAATGGTGTTTGAGGAGGGGTTACAACCGTGACACTCACAGGAGAAGGCACCCCCTCAGGGTTCGTGGATGTAGTATTCCCTGAAGGGACTTGGAAATGTGCAGGTTGTATATAGCTTCGTTTAAATTTAGGAGTGGCATCAGGGGGTTTACTTGCTGACACTAATCTTTGATTTTCCACTTTCATAAGTTTTAATTCTGTCTGGAGATTCACAACTGCGGCTGCTAGCTCTCTCATTGTGCTATCAGCTGATTCTTCCTGCATTAAGTCGTCCATTCTACTGCTTCACTCAGGAGGCGTATATACCGTGGGCTTGGCTTTCTATCGGGTCCCCAGGGGGTTCCAGGCAGAAATCCAATGCCTCAGGGGTGAAGCTGATGCCTCGACCTTCCCTAGGAGTACCACCGCCCTGCGTTCTAAAGAACAGACAGAGTGACCACGTAACCCCAGAAAAAGAAGAGACCCAGTAAAAAAGGTCTAGCCGCTAAAGGAAGGATCAATGGGACAGGAAGACAATAACTGCAGTGGAAACAAGAAGAAAGGATAACAACAAGTTACTCTCGGTGCAACCCACCTTTTACCCCAACTAAAAAGGACCCTGTGTGTGTGATGTTCCAAACTTACCCAGAAGGTATACAGCTCAGGACTAAAACAGCGGTACCAGAAAAGTGGGCAACTCAGTCTCTAAAAGAAATAACTGGTTCCAGAGTACCCAAAGAGAATGCGATAAATCCACACGAACTCCGGTGAAAGTAGAACCAAAGGAAATACAAAATATCCAGCCAGAAGCGATCCCACCTTAGGACCACAACTGTTTGCAATTGTCAATAAAGTTTTTTGTAGTCTGTGATTCATTTCCTAAAAACCACAGATCCGCTATGCCCGTAGAAGGATAAGCAGCTTCTCTTTGTGCAGCACACGTGACTCCTGAGTCCGGAAAAAAGGAGAATATCCTCTCTCCCGCTGAACCGGGGAAGTCGGCTGCGCTTAAAATAAAGTTAATAATATTGGACCAAGCAAAAAAGAAACACAACCAAAACAGAGTCGACCCGTTACGTCACGGGGACTCACTAGAAGTCTTGAGTGATGTTTGCCAAAGAAACGGAACAAGTTCGTAACCAACCGCCTCGCTGTCAGAAGCCGGGCAAGAGAAGGATCCAAAAGGAAGCAGGAATAGTCCGTGAAGGGCGTCTCTGAAACTCACAAATTCAAACCAACACGATTCCCGCAGTCACCACTCTCGATAAGAAATGGAAGTAAAGCGGGCACAACAGCAACAGGCGGGGAGAAGTAGGTTCTAACAAGAAGAGGGAAGGGGTTTGACACAAAGGGAATCCTCAGACCTACTGGCACGGAAAGGAAAGCCAAGCGCCGCAGTTACCGCGCTAGGTGGTTAAGTTACTCCCACCAGGATCATGTGACCTGATTCAAGGTAGTCTGGGACATCACACCACTCCTCGCCGTGTAGGAATTATGGGATTTGTAGTGTAACTCGCTATTCCCTTCTAGAGGACCTAACATCGATGAAGGTAAAAAAAGCTCAGAGTGCGAAAAGTCCATAGTTCACACCCAGGAATCTATCAGTTGGATGCTACTCAGCATTGGACCCAGTAAAAAATTCTACCTACGGACTTAGGCTCTTTTCTGGAAGTCACATTCCATCAGGGGGGCAAGGTTGCCAGATGTAGCCAGAGTGGGGTCGACATCATCAGATGTACCACAAAGTCAGGACTGCTGTGTTAGAAGTGCTACTAAGGAGAAGAACAAGGCATGAGCTGTGGGGAAGTGAGACCCACTGTCGAAGCACCTTTGAAGGAACTTCTTGGCAGGTTGATCCTAGCCTTCTGTCTATTCTCAACCCAAAATCCATGAAAAAGTTTATAAATCCCAGGTTTTATGGTTATGCAGGAGGAGTACATTTTAAAAGGGTCCCCAAACTGGAAGGACACCACTTAGGAGCCAGGAATCAATCTTGTAGAAGCAAGCATCTGGATGCAGGCCAGGTCCAGTTGGCACTGGCCAGCTAGGCTCTTCAGGAAAGGTGGCTACTTGCAGTTTTTTTGTTCCGCTAGCTTAACAAGAGGTAAGCTAAATGACCTCTGGAGTCTACTTCTTGGTCCAGGTACAAGTTTGAGAAGGTCCACCCCTTAGGGTTCTCTTCACAGGCAACAACAGCAGCTACATTCCTTCTTCTATATTTCACAGGTCCAGGTGTGTTCTAAAGCGGGTACTGGGGTGCCGCATTTATTCCTAGTCTCAGCTTGATGGTGGGGAAACTTATGGCCACTCTACAACCGATGGAGTAAAAGTTCCCACTATTTTAGCACTTCCTGTGTTTTACTGGAAATTGTCCCACAATGCCCATTGTACCTAAAACTACAATGGCAAAACCCTTCCCCACGCAGACCTCCCTGTGCCCACCCAGGGGAATGGCTACAAAATAAAGCAAATCCTCCATGTGGTCACTCCAAACCATTTCTGGGGGCAGCCCCTCTGTGACTAGTAATGGTACCTGGCTCTCTAACAGAACAATAGAGAGGGTAGGACAAAGTGTGAGCTACATCTGCCTATGAAAGGGTAGAGATCATTTAAAGTTAATTACGTTTCTAGGTACTTCCCAGGTTGCAATCCTCTCAGGGGACGATCAACCCCATCTCCCTTTGTATCAACTCTAGGATCCACCTCACACCTAATTAAGAAGCCATTCAGCTGCTGGGTGACAGTGACCACTGGCTCAGGCAGGCAAAGTGCAGCTTTATAAAAGTGTCATTTTCAAAATAGTAATATAAAATTTGACTCGGTCACTAAGTTGGATTTTAAATAACGATTAAAATGACTGCCTGAATAATTTTTTCAGCCACTCCTAAATTGAAATTATGCAAGGTGTAATAATGTAACTCAGTACTTTCCTATGGGGGAGTCAGCCTTCCGACAATTAAACACGTTGGGATTTTTCTGCTGCTAGGACATGTAAGACATAGAATACACATGTTTTACTTTTTAAATGCTATTTACCCTGCCTTATGAGCCTTTAGGGCCTACCTTTGGGCTGACTTATATGTATTAAAAAGAAAGGTTTAGGTTTGGAAAAAGGTTTATTTTGCCAGGTTGAAATGGCTGTTTTAAATCTGTCTACCCACTGAGACATGCTTTGCAGTATAACATTAGTGGTGGCGCAATATGTGCTGCAGCCCACTAGTGACATTTACATTACAGGTCCTGGGTACACCTTTGTACCATAAACAAGGAACTTATAGGTAAGTTAAATATGCCAATCAGTAGTGTAGGCAATTTTGACTTGGTTTAGGGGTCAGAGTACATTCACAAATTGTGAAAGCGAACACGCATGAATGTTCTTTATTCTCCCTCCATGCCTCTCTAGCAGTGCCTACTGATGCCAGTGACACATGACCCGAAGGACATTTCCCAGCTGTCCAACTGGAACCTATGTAAATGGGGAAACGTATGTGAAAATGAACAATTTATATCACTGGATATGTTTGCATGGAACACACCATGTACTCTCCTAGACACATTTCTATATTATCAACTTTGGGTGCTCTTTGAGCTGTTACCCCAGGCTTTCTCACAGAGCCTGATACCGGTCATGCACAAGAGAAGCTACGCATGGCAACCTCCACCATATAATTATTTTCATAGCTATATTGCACAGCAGTAGAGGAGACCATTGGCTGGAGCACTCTACTAGGTCGGGTTGGGAGTGGGAGATGGGCCTAGATGTATAGAAGGTGATGTGGAAATTCTGTTGCACCCAAACAAGCATGATCTCCTCAAGCAGTTGAATAAGAATTATCCACTACAAATGTTTGCGACAGGTGTACTATCCCTGAAAACATAATGGAGGTTTGGCATTGAAGATGCTCAAACTCTATCAGATGCGGTTAGTCAGGTGCAGATTTCCTGCTTCTGTCTTATCTGTCGTAGCATGCAGTTATATTGGCAAATCAGTTCTCACTGGCTTATCAGCTATAGTCAGATATAAACTGCCTCGGGTTAAGAGGGTTGCTTTATTGGGGTGGGTGTGAATGGTTCTATTATATTCTGGCATATCAAATAGGCCTCCCAGCACTGATGACATTACATCTGCCAGATAGTTCAAACGCACTTGAAGGTAGGTGATAAATGACTAAAATAGGTTCATTCTAAGGGCAGTAGGGAAGTTGTTTTAAAGTTTGAGAGCTAGCTAGGCAAAGGAGCAACGCCCACTCCTTGCCTTGTTTATCCTAAGGACTGTAAGCAATCTTAGATTCCCGGACTGCAAAGACCACCTGGGAATGTAAGGGTTGAGTAGTAGCTGTATGAGCTGTGGGCCTCTCCTGTGCACAGCCAGGTGGACAAAGCACAGTGCCTTGAAGTGGATTCTTTTCTGCACCTGTAGCCACATTTTTAGAAGAGTCCGGACTGCTGTATTGTGGACAACTTGCAGTTTAGTCTTTTTTATCATGGATATGGGACTACCCAGAGAAAGTAATCTCCATAATCTAGGGGGAATTAACCAGTCCCTGCACAGCCACTCTCCTTAAGTAGAATGGTACCCAGCATAGCAATTTTCTTAAAGTTCTCCCACCAAATTTACTGGCTTGAGTTTCCATGGTCAAAGGCTTTGTTAGTTTGTTTGTTAGTGGGGGATGCTCCCCAAGGCAGTCCGGCCACAAACGTTCAGTCCACTATGAAGGATTGTTCCACCGACTAATACTTCAATCTTTTCCCGTTTCACTTTTAGGTTACTTATGGGCATCTAGTCTGCTACCTGTTTTAGACAGGAGTTCAGTTGGTTGGGGGTTTTCTGTATTTCTAGAGAAAGAGATATGACAATCTGGTTGTTATCTGTGTAGGACCGTAGTGTGGAGTTCACATAATCTCTGCTATGGGGAGAACACATATATTAAATAATGTGGAGCTAAGAGAAGAGCCTTGTGGGATCTGCATTTTAAGGGATGACTGGTAGAAAACAGGGCTTCTTCGTAGACCTGAAAGCTCCTATTTTCTCGGAACGCCACTAGCTACTTTAGTGCAGTCCCAGAGATTCCGGCATTCTCCCATCCTGAATTAGGACATAATGGAAAACAATATCAATGGCTGCACTCAAGACTAGCATTATCATAGCTGCTGAGCCACCTTGATCCAAGATTGACCTAAGTTCTTCTGTGGCTGCTAGCAGGGCGGTTTCAGTACTGCTGCCTGGTCTGATGTCTGTTTGGGTGGGATGGAAAATGGCTTGTATCTCCAGATAAAAGGAGAGGTGTCTATTCACATATTTTTCTAATGCTTTGCTCACTACCAGAAGTAAGGAGATTGGTCTATCATTTTCGGCATTTAATGGGTCACACAGAGGGACATATCCATTATACAAGGAAAGATTGACAATGACCATTAAAATGGGCAGGACTGCATTGCCCCCTTTACTCAGTATGTCTGTGGGGAACAGGGTTAAACGCGAGCCTGAGCTTATGGTCTTTAAGGATACTTCAGTCACTTCTGTGCTTATGGCAGGAAACACAGTCAATTTGTCCAGGGTCGGAGAACCCACACATGAGGTCCAACTAGAATCCGGATTTTTTAGGCATGGAGCGGAGGATTTTGTTTACTTTGGTTAGGAAGAAATTGGCGAACATATTACAGTATTACAGCATGCTTTGGATGGTAGAGGACCCAATAAGCTCATGGGTGGCGTAATGATCCATGCTCCACTCAGGCGATTCACAGCCTTTGCAGTTATTGGCCAAGAGACCTGTTGATTGCGGTTGGGGCAGAGGAAGATTCCCCCAAATAGTGGTTTGACTTCATCATGTACTGTAATGAGCAGTTAGAGCTCCACTCTGAACTCATGCCACCTTCCCAGAGACATTTGACTACTTTTTTGTTGATCGCCCCTTCTGCCTCCACTGCCCCCACCGAAACATCACTTAGAATAATAAGGGAAAATGCACCTCTGTATTCTATTTATAATTTAAAAGGTCGCCAAATATTGCATTAATACACCCATGGTTCTCTGACGCAACATCAATGTAAAAAATCTTGATGTTACAAATATAGAATAAAAAATATAGTCAAAGAAAACATCGGCTCCTATACTTAAACAGGTAAGTACAAATATATAGACTAAAAAATATTGATGTAAAATATATAGATGTATAAAATATCGACTTCTATATAACTATAAAATAAAATAATATATATTAAATATTAAAAATAATTTTAACAAAATTAAATAAATGTAATATACATTTTAAAAAATATAACAAATAAACGTCATTAGAAAAAGAAACACACAAACCTAATAATTTATGCGTTTATATTTACTTTAAAACAATTAATAAACTATTATTTTCAATTTATATTAAAAGCTTAAAATAATATAAAAAATGAAAATATATATTAATGACTTAAATTATAAAAAAACAAAAATCTATAATAGCAAATTATGCAGCAAATGATGGATTATGTGGCTAATGCGGCAAATTCATAATTATGCGCAAAATGCCAAAACTGCACAATTGCATAATTCAGTGGCCTATAAATACAAAGGTCCCTATTCCTCTGCACCAACAAGGGTTCAATTATGTGTTGCTCAATTTTAACACACACAGACATCTGCAGTGATGGTAGTCGCTAACTGAGTTTTCATAACCTAAAAGAGTGCATTTACCAACAGTTAGTTTAACTTGCATTTATTATCCAATCAAGCTGTTGTTGCATTATTTTATACACACCTGCATGACTGTGAAAACACAAAACAATTAGGCTTTTTAATTTTTTTTAGCAACCTCTTTGACCCTGTAAGCACACCATGGGCGCTACTAGACCCAAACTTCGGGGGTGGTGGGGGTGGGGGGGTCTAATACTCCCAGCTAGGGCTGGCGGCTGGCCCTAGCACTGGTCGCACATGGTGCAACCATCTCTTTTGGCACCCTCTACCCCATTTCCTCCTTCTCCATAAATTCCCTCACTGCCAATCACCAACACTGCACCTCATCTCTCTATAGCACCTTTCAGGCAAACATTTAATTTTTTTATAGCGCTACTCATAGTTTACTAACACTCAGTTCTGTGATCTGCATGGTACACGTTCTTTGTAGCAGGCACATTAACCCTCTGTGCTGTGTGGGTGGCAAGAGTGCCCATGTGAGTGCATGGTGAGCGATGCAACAGTGTGAGAGTAGGGTAAGAGAAGTGACTGCAGGATGAGTGAGGTGACCATATGAATTTAGGTGCGGATGTAAGCACAGCGTGGGACGAATTAACGGATGGCTAGTGATGGGTTTGTTTGAGTGAGATTGCAGATTGAGCAGTGAAGGGGACAGGTGAGTGAAGTGTCACATGAGTGCAGGAGGAGTAGTGTGCTCGTGTGACTGCAGGGTGAGGTACAGGGTGAACAGCACAAGTGCATTGTGAGTGCAGAGTGATCACTGAGTACAGGGTGAGTGGATGAATGGTGTGAGTGCATGGAGATCAGTGTGAGTGCATTGTGATCGCTGTGAGTGCAGGGTGAGAGTGTCTGTCCTTTTTGGAGTGAAATTGTGGCCTTTTGCTCTGTCTAACTATGTAAACGTGTATATGTCCCCAACTTAATGAGTTTAGGAAAAGGGGACTCAATGTTAAAATCTCCAATAAATTGTCTATTGTTAATTCATTCATACCTATTAGCCATAAAATCGTCTACAGAGTGGTCGTCACCCAATGACTGCTTTTACTCTATTGAAAGAGACAATTTAAAGAATCGCTAGTAATGCCTATCATTGAAATAGTGAAGCTACACCCTCTAATCTTAGGCAAGCACATTCTCAGAGTGAGAAATGAAATTGGGTGATGGCCCTTCTTATATGCCTCACAGGTACACATTCTACCTGATGCCTAATGACAGCATTAATATAATTAGCTTGAAAATTGCTGTATTACAGAAATATTTGAACAAAGGGGCTTTCACTCTGTTTCCACGTGCCCTTATAATGTGTTTACACTTAGATGGCACTTGGTGATTTTGATCTAGGTAGGTACCAAGTATACATATTAAATGCTAATATTAGCCATACGATTCATAGACAAGGTGGCCTGCCTGTTCGCTTTAATAATAAAGAGCACTGGAATGGTGAAGGATTAACAATCGACAGGTGCTCATTTTTTAACATTTATACTCACTCTTGAGCCCATTTTTAGCAATATAATTCTGTTTCAAGCTAATGTTTACATAGCTCCTGAGAGAACGTATTATGAGCAGCAGTGGCCCGTGCAGGTAAGAGCAGTGAGGTGGTGAGGCCGGGTGGGGGAGGATTTTGACAGATGCCAACAAGGGAAAATTAATTATTTATTTAATTTTACTTCATAGTTGTCTGTTGAAACCTTCTCCTACCCGGCCCCACTTACATGCACGGGCCACTACTGATTATGAGTAATGTAAAATCAATGCAAACTATATCGGACTTACACAAACAATATCTGTGGTATAAGTTGTAATTAGTTGATGACTTTAACATTCGAGTAGAGAAAAGAAAAAAGTCAATGAGCAAGAAGACGCCAAGATCATTAATATAGGTTAAACGGAGATGTGATTTTTGTAGATGTTTTAGGGCAGCAAGTATCAAGAATTATTACAGTGGCATTTAAAAAAGTCTCTGTTTGCAGTTACCTATGAACTAAGCTTCATTTGAGACTGAACATGAAGGAGGGGAGGGTGGTTACACCATGCAGGTTGTCCCACTCACAGTTTTTACCTTCGAAGTTGGTCTTTTTTTATGAAAATTGAAATCTTCCAGCAGGATAAATGCCTGAGACTGTGGAAGCTGAGGGTCCCTTGAAGACAGAGATGTCATCATCAACTGCAACTGAAGATGTTGGTTTGACATCAAAAGCTCTCTGAGTAGGACAAATGTGGATTTTGTAGCCGATGAGGTCACTTCATAGGCCTATTAGATTGTCCCTCTCGCCTGGTAAGAAGTTTCACTTTTGGACTTAGTCACTTTTTTGGAAGACAAATCTTTGAGTGGGGTAAGGCTGGAATCTGCAACCAGGCAGGACTCCACAAAGCCGGATACCTCCTCTGTGAGGTTCAACTGAACCATTTTTCATCACTGCAAATAGCTCTAAGTGGGACAAACCTGTTTTTCTTTCCCAAATTTAGTGAAGTCCCTGGGCATACTTCAACACACTTCTCTGGGAATTGTCTTTTGCTTGTGCCATAGCTAATAGAGGTTGAGCAGGAATTCTCTCAGAAATGTGTTTTGACCTATTGAAGGTGGGTTTACTGAGTTGGTTGGTCCCAAATGAATAACTCAATTGCTGACAGAAAGTTCTACAGTATTTTATTATTTGCTTACTGTATGTTTCATGTTCTGCACTTTTCCAAGCATGCCATTTCCCAGAAAATACAGACACTTAGGGGTCTATTACGATGGCAGGCGGACAAAGTTCGCCCGCCATTGTAATGGCAAATGGGACCACCCGCTATATGTGCGGCGGTCCTGCAAATCTAATTAGGATGCGCCCGCCACACTGGCGGGCGCATACCACATTTTTCACATTGCAGCGGGCGGTGCTGTATGCATCACCCGCTGCAATGTGAAAAATGTACAATTCAATGGCCACTGGGATAACCACAAATACCATTTGGGGATTTACGGATCAGACATGAAGAAGGTCAAATGACTGCATGCTTATACAGGAAAGCGACCAATAGGAATTAATTGCTATCATATGTCAGCTTCTGTCCACAGAGGTTAAGAGATGGGCTTCCATATGGTAAATTTCTCAGAATATGACAGAAATGTATCAGAAAGTTTGTTTATTTTAGAGAAGCACACATACTCCAAAAGGCTACTAGATAGAGGCAACCATTAAAGAACTGTACAAACAGCTCTTAAAAGAACCTGGTATTGTAATCGAGAGGCACTATTACATACAAACCTAAGAAGGGTTTCCCCACACTAGTTTGTGGGACTGCTTTGTGCCCTCCTACTGACAAGATTAGAACCTTGATTAAGAAACATTGGCACATCATACAAAGCATAGACGGCTCCTTGGAACCACCATTGTTTGCATATCAAAGATGCAAAAATACCAGAGATTTCTTGAGATTTCTTGATACATTCTGCACAATCTCACCCAATCCAACCATAATACAGTATGAGACCTATGGGGTCTTCCTTTCATCAAACTCTGACTGCAATTGTAACCCTCGTCTTGACTAAGAGGCAACTCTTTCCTCTATTATTCCTCCCTTACATTGTAGTTTTAGTATATTTTTTCATGTCATTATTATTGTTATTACTTTTAATATCATGTTTTCTTCTTTCTCCTTTCTCCTTGATATATCTACATATATCATCTTTTGTACATATCTGAATATATTATCTGTAGTTACATATTTTATTTTTGTGACCTGCAAGCCTTGTATTTCTATCTTCTTATCACATAGTAACTAAGGACCAGAACGCATCTGCTCCCCAGTCCTCGCTCCCATCTCCTCCAGTGACAGCCTGCGTGCCATTCTACGTTCTATAGCGAATGCTAAAGCGCACCCGCTCTCTTAGCCTTGCTATGATCCCTTCTGTTCTCAGTGATGGCCTTAATACTGCACTGTCTGTTTCCCTTCAGTAAGAGTTGGAGTACATCCGGTCTCCAAGCCTCGCTCCCAAGTGCCCTTTCTGCGCATGCACGCACCTCTTTATCAACGATGGCCCTCGTGCCTCGCCTTTGATTACCTCCTGGACTTCGTCAGCCACCACACCAACTACTTGTGGTCTGTTCAGGATTACGGCTACTGTAGCACCTCTGAAGGGGTAAGAGCTTTAGTACCTGCCCTTAGGACACTCTTTGATTTATAGATACCAAACTGATTAAATCCTTGTTGACTCATTATTTATTATCTTCTACACTGTTTCTTACAGGTTTAAAACATGCCATTTCAGTAAGTTATGCATGTTTTGTATCCTATGGGAATCCATTCCACTATTGCAGCCTTCCAAGCAAAAGCTTGGGTCCATATATTCAACTATTGAGTCCAGGCACAAGGTAGTATTGACTACTACAAGATGCCTCATTCCTTACGTTCGGAAGTCAGCCATGTGAAGTTTAGGAAAGCATTAAAAACGTGGCTTTTTAACATCTGGTATTGACTGGCAAAATACGCATTTCTGAACTACTAGCGCCGGGAAACCCCTTGGTGGGTAGCTGTAGCGCTATACAAATTAAATAAATAAAAAATAAAACAAATACTACTTCTCATTTATTACTTTGGAGACCACCACACACTATATCTAATTTTCAGATATTCTCTTTTTTTAGATGTGCTACCCATCCTTTCTGTCCTGATGAGACCTGGCTATCCTTCCAGGTTGAAACATCATCAACACCGAGAACATACACATGTAGACAATATATAGCCCGACCTGGCCATTGGACTATATTTGAAATTCAATGCTGCTTGTTAAAAGAAACTCACATGCATCTTTTCCTTTCTGAATTGGTTTATTTTGTGGTTCTTTGTTCTCTGGGGTTACTGTACACATCGTTTGATTTGAAACTACGTGATGTGGAAAGATTTGTGCCAGCCATCCACATGAATGATTGTGATAAAAATTTGTCAAAAATGAATATAGTGTTCTTTTTTGATTGATAGGCTTTATTTCGGTATACAAATACCATGAAAGCAGTACAAAAATACAATTTATAAAAATGTCATATACAATATATATACACACAATTGATAAAAGCAGGTATGAGAATTAATTAGAAGAGTTAAAACAAAGATTAAATTGACACAGAAAGCCTTCTAATGCGAATTAACCAAGCCCATTTAAAAAATTTTGACACAGCACATACGATCGCAGGGGATGTGTCAGTCATTAAAATACGTATTACCACTGTACACTGGCAAATGCCCAACAGACTACAAAGTGGTTTAAGCCAACGGATCCGCGGGGCACGGTAGTCCGGGCATTCAAAAAAGATATGGGCTACTGACTTTACACGAGTGGGACAGGATGCACAAAAAGGTGAAAGTTGGTGAGGCCGCTTCCAGCGGGCGACTACCTCCCCTACTGGTAAAGTCCCCACACGAAACTTGAAATACAGGGTGCGGTCAAACGGGATGGTGATAATGTCTAGATAGGGTTCATATGCCCCACACCCTTGATTCTCACAAAAGCTACTGTTGCGTTGCAGTGGCATGAGTCTAGATGTAATTTTGCAGAGACCCAGTTCCAATACAACTTTTTAATAGTAGCCTTAGGTGGGGCAGATTTCGTAGACCAAGCATCAGGTAACCCTATCTCCATTGTAGTAGTTTGACATCCCTCAACCATTTGATCCTAGACCACCCTGCCATGTCCATAACCTCAGACAGAGCCTCCGCATAGGAGACCAATTCGGGCACCCGCCACAACCTTGCCCAAAGAATCAGTGGGCGAAGTTGCGCTTGAATTAGCGTTCTACAAATTGACTATTGGAGAATCACATTAGATGCCATGTGCTATTTTAGCACCTTCATTCCTTGTTTACATTTGAATGATAATTATAAGTGCAATTGTTGAGTTTAATCATTCATTCATTCCCAGGCCCTGTGGGTATATGGGCAGCTCCTGCAGCAACATTCAAGAACATATAGACTGGCAGGTGTGGAAGCCAGTCACACATGCTAGACGGCACCACCTCCTTCCACTTCATGGTGAAATGCTCTGCAGTGCAGGGGGGCTCATTTGCCCCAGTGTTAAAGTTTCCTGCTTGATGGAAATCCAGCTATTGAGGCCAATATATATATGCAGCAACCAGTCGCCAAAAGTCCATTCAAAAAGACGACAGCGGACCCAAGAGTTCAAAAGTGCTATGCTTTTATTGTGCTAATCCCCGCACCTCCGCCATGACGCGTTTCGAGCCCAAACGGCCCTTGATCACATGACACGCTATGGATGGATTTCCGGCTTTTTAAAGTGACAGTGCAACCTGTCTATCTCAAAAGTCATCATAGACGTAAAAGTCATACTTATGGTGAATTCATGATACATTTTAAAACAATATCGTTTTAAAATCCACAGAGCCTATTTACAATGATAATATCTATTCATTTGTAAACATGGTCTCTAAAAGATACTATATACATAATTATTAAATTCCAAAATAGAATTAAAAAACCCAGACTTGCTCATTCAAATGATACATAGTATACTTGGCTGTTTTTGTGCATAACTGTAAAATACATGTTGATTCTGTCACCTTTAAAGTACCAGATCATTGCACAATTCATATAATTTTTAAACTTATATCATGAATACACTGGTATAATCAATCCTTAATGGATAGTCTTTCGATGACGCTATCATTAAAGTGCTAAACTGTGCATATATTATATAGTGCAAACCTACGTTTAGTGCAAATGTTTGTGGGTAATGTGCAAATTATGCAATATTGAGTTAAAAGGAATCAACTCATATTTACATAAATAGAAACGACATACATTGAAAAACATCATTTTTTTGTGCGGTTCCTAGTTTTAGATATTGAACCATTCACAGCATCAGACCTATCTAATAGATTAAACAAAGTACAAATACCACTAAGCAAAATCCATATAATAATTATACCAAGTTACAGACATGAATAGAAATCCTCGCTGGCATTAAGACCTGCCGGTTGTTTACTGTCCAGGTTCAAAATGTAATGTGTCTCCAGTATACGTAGGATTCCCTCTCTATTGCCCCCCCTCCTGAGAGGCATCACCGCATCAATTACATAAAACTTCAAGTACTTCAAATCTCTTTTATGGCAGTCATTAAAATGGCTGGCGACTGGATATGCTTCATCACAGTTGGTGATTGCCCTCATATGTTGGAGCACCCTTTTGTGCACGGGAAGCTTTGTGCTTCCTACATATCTCAAGGCACAAGGGCACTCCAACACATATACGGCATACTCCGTTTTACAGGTAAAGTATTTCGAAATTGGAGTATTGTGGTCAGAAAAGGGTGTGGAGCAAGAGGTCGTGTTAACTCCATGTTTACATGCCTTACAGGAAGAGCACTAAAGAATCCTGTGCGTGAGCTTAGCCAGTTAGTCTTAGCCAAGACTTCTGGACTACTGCTCACCAAGCTGTTTTCCATCGAGGCTGCCTTCCTGTAGGTAATGGTGGGAGATGGATTAGATCCCATTTTAAGACTGGGATCGTTTTTAATTAACGCCCAATGCTTACCCATGATATTGCGAATTGCAAGATGCTGTTTACTATACGTTACAATCAGTCTAACTGGTTCAGATTCAGGTATGGGACTGGTTATTTGCTTCATGCTTTTAGTGATAAGTGCCTCCTCTCTGGTCATAGCTTCAGTTCTAGCTATAGCTGCTTTAATAGTTTTGTCAGAGTAGCCTCTAGCCAGGAAGCATAACAGACATGCTTCCTGAGCCTCTAACACATCCTCCTGTTTACTACAGATAGACTTGATGCGTAACATCTCCCTGTAGGGGATGCTGTGAATTAGGTGTTTAGGATGGTGGCTTGAGTCGTGCAGCAAGGTGTTACCTGCGGTGGCCTTACGATGAAGCTTAGTTTGAATAGTGTTCTTATCAATATAGACCTCCACATCCAAAAAGTTCACTGAAGTGGTACTCAAGTGAGACGTGAACCGCAGATTCAGGGAATTATTGTTAAGTTCCTCTATGAACAAAACAGCCAAACTTTCCTCCCTTTTCCAGATAAACAAGTCGTCTATATATCTGTGTAGACAAACTACATGGTTACACATTGTCTCTGCATGTAAGACCCCGAGAACCTGCCTCTCCCATAGTCCCTTATGCAAACAAGCATAACTAGGGGAGAAGCAGGATCCCATCGCCACCCCTCTAGTTTGCTGGAAACACATCTGCTGGAACATAAAGAAGTTATTCTGTAAACATATTTAATCATGCTCAACAGCATCTTGTTGTGTGTGTAGCAATGTAGTGGCCTCTTGTCTAGAAAGTATTGTATGGCTTTGAGACCGTCAAGATGATTAATGCTCGTATAGAGCGAAGTCAAGTCTAGCGTAATTAGTATAAAATCATCTTGCCATATTGTACCCTGTATTTTTCGTAGGAAGTCACCCGTGCTTTGTATATAGGATGGCAATTTATTTACATGATCTTGCAAAAAATAATCTATGTACTTTGATGTATTCTCCAAGAGGCTATTGCAGGCTGAAATAATCGGTCTGCCTGGTGGCTGCACTGAAGATTTGTGTATCTTGGGTAGCTAGTGAGAGAGATAGATAGATATACATGGCACCCAAGAGGAGGTTGATCCATCAGCTGAAGATCAACCACCTACCTTCCTTGCTCTACGTTTTTGGGGGAAGTGTATGGTTATATATAGGTAGATAGATAGATAGATAGATAAATAGATAGATAGATAGATAGATAGATAGATAGATAGATAGATAGATAGATAGATAGATAGATAGATAGATAGATAGATAGATAGATAGATATGCACACACAAATATATGTCAAAGACCAACTTCGGTACACAAGCTTGCTGTACCAAAGAATGACACCGCAATCCAGGCATCAGGTATATCTTGATTTATTTTACTTCTTCCGGGCTATGGTGCGTTTATGCAGGGTCCCTGCCTTGAACACATCCTTTATATATATATATATATATATATTAGAAATTCACAGAAAAAAACATATGTTTCAGGGGTGTTATAGTAAGCTGGCCATTTCACTCGTACAAAACCGTAGAAATTCCTCTGTTATAGTTAGTTCTGCCAACTATAACTCACGCGCCCGCAATGCACTGCTGATGATTTCACATATTACATCATTCATGATATGGTCAGTGACATCACTGATGACATCTCAAATGATATCTGCGCGCTGCCACGGTTTGCAGGTGATTAAGCCGGGACGTGCCTTCGGAACGATTATGTTCTTTGGCGTCCTTCTTACCGGACACCAGTTCGAGTTTGTAAAATATATAAACTCGTGAATGTTCTCCCGCATTTGAGGGGACAATCTCCACACACAATACAGGAGAGGTACGGATCTAGTAGACCTACCTCACCCTTGGGGTACCATTATCCGAAGTACGGAGGAACCCAGAGTGGCACCGAACGCGACGGTCCTGAAGAAGACCGGAGTGACCTTACAGGCACACACAGAGCGGTCGAAACATGTTGACTCTGGCAGTGGTAGGAGGGAAGCCCTGAGGTTCCTAATTATCTCTTTGAGGCTTTTTCCCATCCTCTTTCACCTTTTAATCCTGGTAGGGGTGTCAAGAAAAGTTTAATAAAGGTTGTATTCTGGTTGACACCTTTAATCAGTTTTAATCACTCTTCATACTGCACTTTTCGTCGCACTTCTCGGTTGTGATCACTTGGTGTTTGCAGGACTCTCAACGATTTTTGTGTTACATGTCGTCTATGTCCATTTGTCCTGATTATATGTCGTGTTAAGAGAAGTTTATTATTCTTCCCCTTCCCTTATGCTCTGCCCTGTGTGGGGATACACCAGGGCGTAATGTAAGCAGGCCCGATGATGAAGCATGTCACATACCTTGGTATGTGAATGAGGGCAGTTTTTTCAAATAGAGTGATTTGCCTTATTGGGGCTTCCTCTGTTTATATATTTTGTATGTGTTACCCACTCTATACACCCCCCATAAAGTTCAAGTTTAAAATTTGTATAGCGCACTACTCACCCAGAGGGTCTCAAGGCGCTTGAGGGAGGGAGGGGGGGTACTTTACTTATCGAATATCCAAGTTTTTAGTTGTTTTCTGAAGGAGAGGTGGTTCTGTGTAAGGCGGAGGTGGGTGGGGAGAGAATTCCAGGTCTTGGCCGCTAAGTAGGAGAAGGATCTTCCTCCCATGGTGGATCTATGGATGCGTGGAATTGCGGCGAGGGCTTGATTGGATGATCGTAGTTGGCGGGTGGGGGTGTAAAAGAACAGGCGCGTGTTGAGGTATTCGGGTCCTAGGTCGTAGAGGGCTTTGTGTGCATGTGTGAGGAGACGGAACGTTATTCTCTTGTTGACGGGGAGCCAGTGGAGGTCTTTCAGGTGACCGGAAATGTGAGCTTGGCGGGGGATGTCTAGGATGAGTCTGGCTGAGGCGTTTTGGATGCGTTGGAGTTTTTTCAGTAGTTTGGCTGTGGTTCCGGCGTAAAGGGTGTTTCCATAGTCCAGTCGGCTTGTGACCAGTGCATGGGTGACCGTCTTTCTTGTTTCGGTGGGGATCCAACGGAAGATTTTTTTGAGCATACGTAGGTTGTTGAAGCACGATGATGAGACGGCGTTGACTTGTCTGGTCATCGAGAGGGAGGAGTCCAGGATGAAGTCCAGGTTGCGTGCGTGCCGGTCCGTTGGTATGGGTGCGTTTCCCAGGGCCAGAGGCCACCATGAGTCGTTCCAGGCAGAAGGGGATGATCCTAAGATGAGGACTTCCGTTTTGTCCGAGTTCAGTTTTAAACGGCTATTCTTCATCCACTCGGCGACTTCTTTCATCCCTTCATGTAGGTTGGTTTTGGCGGTGTTTGGGTCTTTGGTGAGGGAGAGGAACAGCTGGGTGTCGTCTGCGTAGGAGATGAAGTTGAGGTTGTGTTGGCACGGGATGGATGCGAGGGGACTCATGTATACGTTGAAGAGGGTGGGACTGAGTGATGATCCTTGTGGTACGCTGCAGATGACTTCGGTGGCCTTTGATATGAAAGGGGGGAGGTGGACTCTCTGGGTTCTTCCGGCGAGGAACGAGATGATCCAGTCCAATGCTTTTCCTTGTATTCCGATGTTGCTGAGGCGTTGTATAAGGGTGCTATGACAGACTGTGTCGAAGGCTGCGGAGAGGTCAAGTAGGATGAGGGCGGCTATTTCTCCGTTGCCCAGTAGAGTTTGAATGTCGTCTGTTGCTGCAATGAGGGCGATCTCGGTGCTGTGTTTGGTTTGGAAGCCGGACTGTGAAGGGTCTAGGGACATGTGCGTATATTTGAGGTTCTTGGGGGTCTGGGGTGTTAGAGTATAAACTGATTTGACCCTCGACCCTTTTTCGTGTTGAAATATCTCAAATGACATCACTGATGACATCACGGATTACATTATCCAGTGAATGTGGTTTTGTTTAAGTATGGGCCAAATGTGCGAATTCGCGATCCCCAAATTGGTACAAAAGCGAACTTACAATTTACAAAATTTGCGAATTCGTGCAAATTTGCGAATTTGCTGTTTTTGGCAGTTCGCGAGGGTTTTGTACAAGTCCGGGAACGTAAACTTACTTGTGTGGTCGCTACGGTCGCGACCATGTTGTTTCTACATGTCCAGCCTGTTTGCGACCCTGTGGTTCATCGCGGCCACCCTCCGGTTCATCACTGCCACCCTCTGGTTCACCAATGCCACCCTTTGGTTTGCCACTGCCACCCTCTGGATCATCACTGCCACCCTCTGGATCATCACTGCCACCCTCTGGTTGATCACTGCCATCCTCTGGTTCATCCCTGCCACCCTCTGGTTCATCACTGCCACCCTCTGGTTTGCCCCTGCCACCCTCTGGTTCATTACTGCCACCCTCTGGTTCGCCACTGCCACCCTCTGGATCATCACTGCCACCCTCTGGTTGATCACTGCCATCCTCTGCTTCATCCCTGCCACCCTCTGGTTCATCACTGCCACCCTCTGGTTTGCCACTGCCACCCTCTGGATCATCACTGTCCCCCTCTGGTTTATCACAGCACCCTCTGGTTCATCACTGCCACCCTCTGGTTGATCACTGCCATCCTCTGGTTCATCCCTGCCACCCTCTGGTTCATCACTGCCACCCTCTGGATCATCACTGTCCCCCTCTGCTTTAGCACAGCACCCTCCGGCTCATCACTGCCACCCTCTGGTTGATCACTGCCATCCTCTGGTTCATCCCTGCCACCCTCTGGTTCATCACTGCCACCCTCTGGTTTGCCACTGCCACCCTATGCTTCACCAGTGCCACCCTCTGGTTGATCACTGCCACCCTCTGGTTGATCACTGCCACCCTCTGGTTCAAGGCTGTGGATTGGGGCAGGGAGGGCTGAATGAAACTAGACACTGCCTGGGGCACACAAGGTTTCCCATGCAAAGTCTAGTTCAAACCGGTGCTGGGGCTCTCCAGCCCCAGCTCTGGCGCGAAATTGGACAAAGGGAAAGGGGTGTAACCACCCCCTTCCTGGGACCTAGTAGGAGATCCAGCCCCTAGATTTGGAATAAAGGTAGGAGCTGTGCCAATGCAAACCAGATCATCCTGACTGAAACTTGGAAATGAAACTCTGGACCCTTCGACATCCCACTCGACGTGGAAGACTGAAGAATCTCCTTTGTAGTCAAGGAGTGGCCACCCTGTGCAAGCAGGCACCATCAGCGCATCAAGACTTTCTTTGCCATTGCTCCCGCCGGAGCTCGAATGACAAAGATCAACAAGACCCAGACTCCCAGACATCCAACAGCCGGATCCACAGTCCTGGCAAAGCTGAGACCCGTGGAGGCGACGAGAGACGTGGGACCGGCCATCTTGAAGAGTCGATGAAGTGCTTCCTGAGTAGCTCACAAGGCACCCTCGATGCTGTGCTTTGGGGTTTGAGAAGCCCCAGCCCCAAGCAGCCTGTGCTCCAAAGATTACCCCTCCACACTCACCGATTGCTGCGTGGGGCCCTTTTGCACTTTTCCTGCTTGCCGCATTGTCCGGTCGCTTGCCCGTTCGCTAGTGGCCTCTGTGACAATGATCCATCAAAACTACACTGCTGGTCTGGTTTCTCCAGACTGGCCCTAGCTCCCCTGAAAAGGAGCCATCGATCTGACCTTCCCGGTCCGAACCAGAAGACATCTTCGAGTCCTGCTTGGGTTGCATTTGCCAAGGTTTGGTGACTCCAATTCGAGAACCGACACCGTCGACAGCAAGAGCCTTTGTGGGACAGCTCGTGTCCACCAGCTGGTCATCTTCGATCCTTCCTGGTCCACGTGGCAGTGGAGATAAACTACTCAACAGCACCTGATCGCAACCCGACACTGCCTGGTTCCGTCCTGGTTCCATCCTGGTCACTAACTAGTGACCTAGACTCTGTCCCCTCTGCTTTCAGGTACTCTACATCTTCGATCCACCCTTGAATCCAACCGGACTCTTCTCTCCTGGCCGCCTGCAGCATCTTTACCTCCAGGTTCCATAGAACTCCACGAAGAAACCCAACGCACTTTGGTACCTATGCACCCACTTCCTGTGGGTGAGGTAACGAGATTACACCGTTGCTCCTATAGTGGTTTACACCTCTAGTGTCCTACTTTTTAGTGGCTAAGTTCTAGTCCAGTTGGAAGACTCCTAAACCTATAACTTTCTGATTTTTACACACCATTGACTTGTATGGTAAACGCGGTTGCCAATAGACACTGCACCCGCATCCTGTGGGCCTCCTATGTCCTAACCTTTGTTAGTCCAGTGTAGGCCCAGCGATTCCCTAGGCCCCAGGCCTGTCCATTGTTTGTGACATGGTACTTATACCGCTTTCGTAATATATGGTTTGAGTGGCCACCCGGCCTATCAATAATTGTGTATCTTATAGTATGTTATACTGTGTTCTTTGTTTAACGCTTGTGCTCCTGTGCTCATAAAGAGTCAAGGGGATTATTCTAGAAATAAATACATATATTTTATAATATATATTTTGTGTTGTGTCCTTTCATTTGGTATTTAAAGGATTGCATATAGTAAAACAGCTGGCCCTCTTGAGTTTAGCCTAAGACTGCTTTTCTCCATGCTACCACTAGGATAGCTGGTCTATAAGGTTGACTTACAACCAATCATCATAAGGGTCGTTTGGACTGGTGCAAGGTGCTCACTAGAATAGTGATCATCATATACCAGGCCAACTTCTCACACACAGCACCCTCTGGTTCGCCACTGCCACCCTCTGGATCATCACTGCCACCCTCTGGTTCATCACTGCCACCCTCTGGTTTGCCACTGCCACCCTCTGGATCACCACTGCCCCCTCTGGTTTATCACAGCACCCTCTGGTTCATCACTGCCACCCTCTGGTTGATCACTGCCATCCTCTGGTTCATCCCTGCCACCCTCTGGGTCATCACTGCCACCCTCTGGTTTGCCACTGCCACCCTCTGGATCATCACTGCCACCCTCTGCTTCACCAGTGCCACCCTCTGGTTCATCACTGCCACCCTCTGGTTGATCACTGCCACCCTCTGGTTCAAGGCTGCCACCCTCTGGTTGATCACTGCCATCCTCTGGTTCATCCCTGCCACCCTCTGGTTCATCACTGCCACCCTTTGGTTGATCACTGCCATCCTCTGGTTCATCCCTGCCTCCCTCTGGTTCATCACTGCCACCCTCTGGTTTGCCACTGCCACCCCCTGGATCCTCACGGTCCCCCTCTGGTTTATCACAGCACCCTCTGGTTCACGACTGCCACCCTCTGGTTGATCACTGCCATCCTCTGGCTCATCCCTGCCACTGTAGATTATGGGGGGAAAGCAGAGCAAACCTTCCCAGCCTCAACTGAGATGAATTAATTTGGGGCTGGTTAATGTGTCACTGAATTTGTGCTTCAAGTCTGGCACCTGCTTTCTTAGCTGTAAACCTTCCTGTTGCAGTTATTTTTTTTACAGGAGCATTGTGCCATACTTGTAACTATTCTCGGACCCTGCTTTGAAGGTCAGAGCAGGGTCAGAGAATAGTTGCAGGTAGGCAACTGAACTCTGGACGGGCCCCTCAGGAAGCACTACAGGGAATGGTTACAAATTAGCTTGAACTTTTGCACCTGCTAAGTGCTTTCAGTTTTCCAAAATTCGTTTTTTTGCCATTTCGCGAGGTTCGCAGGGCGCAATTTCGTGCGAAATGGAACTTGCAATCCGCAAATTCGTGCAAATTTGCTGATTTCTTTTTTTTACGTGTTCGCGCTGTGTTTTGCTTATTCGCGGACCGCTTGCAGCGAGAACCTCCACAGTATCCGGTAGCCGGGTCGGAATTAGAAGCTGCTGAGAGCACCTAGCCATTGTGGCAAAAGCTATGGAACCGCTGCCCGCGGGAGCCCTGATGAAGTCGTGGCCTACTAGGCCTGACGAAACACGTGTTGGCTGGGCGTGGTGAATAAAATCTAAATTGAAGAAAAACTTCCATCAAGACTACTTCCACATTGTTTGTCTATTGGTTGTGTTGTTTGATTACCTACAGCATTTACTCTGTAAAAGGTGACGTGTGCACAGATACCTGTTGTATCAGGTATGTTTGGATCTTGGTCCTAATTGGAGGTTTAGATTCTTCCTCCTATCTGGGGCACCCTCAAAATAGTGGTTAGAAATTATAAATAACGTCACACACTGGAGGTGCCAGTTGTGGATCGACAATCAAAAAACACCTGGTCCGTCATCTTCAAAATGTTATACTGTGTTTGCTACTTGCTGGTGTTACTGATGCTGGTGTTACTGAGTGTCAACTTTCTGTTGAATTATTTTGACTTTATGTTAAAGACTATTGGCTACAGTATTTTTCTTTCTTTCTACATAGATGCTACTCCAAAAAAACTCACCCGTAAGGAGATGGATGTCCGGGCCAGGGCCCTTAAGCTGGAGGCTATTTGTGGAGAGTATCGCCCGTTGTGGGCTCGGGAGCATGAAGACAGTCAGGACACTACAACAACCACCAGTACATCCTCCTCCACTGCCCCCGGGTCCACCAGCCACAAGCCTCCAGCCAAACGGAGCCGTGGCCCGACAGCCTCCCGCCGCCACCGCAAAGCAGCAAAAACAACAGCTGCCCCCCCAGAGCCTGGATGGCACGTGTGCGCCGCCTCCGAAAGCGAGTGGACTACCTGGAGCGGTTGTGTGAAAAACACCAGCGCCAGTTCCGGGACCTCCGCAAAGAGCAGCAGGACATGCAGCAACAGCTTGCCAAACTACGCCACCGGAGGAAGTGACTGTCCCTTGCCCCTTTTTTAAAGACTGTTGGGAGTGAAAATTGGGTGTTTGGGAAAGGGGACTTTTGGACTTTTTGACATTGGTTGGGTTAGGGAGGGGGGGTGAGTTTAGGTAATTTATTTTATTGTTGTGCTGATAACAACACGAAGATATATTTCTTAATAATTATTTTTCTTACAATAAACACAGTATATGCGTTCATATATTATTTTGTGTGGGGGTTGGCGGTGGCTACTGGATGTTTGTTTTCTTCAAACTTACCAGCATGAATGAAACATCTAGTCCTGAAATCTATCAAAATGCAAGTAACCAAGTTAGTAAATGTAGTAGCCCTACTTCTGTACTTTACTAGTAGTACGGTCAGTCTCTGCTCTCCTCCCAACTTAGTCCTCCTAGCCCATAATTCTACTACCTCTCCAATATGCTTATCTTACTTGTGATTTGTGTTTGAGAATCGGGGTAGCCCCAGGGCTGGCTGCATTGCAAATGGTGATTAAGGTTGGTTGTTGACTTGAATCTTCGACAGATGCAATATCATTGTTGTGCTGGTAGCAGTAGTGGTACAGACTGGCAGTATCACCATATGAAAAAAAGAGGAAATTAAACATTGAGTGGCCTGAGCGTAGCATTAGAAACAGTACAATAGATGGTACGGTACAGAACAGTGCCCTAAATTGTAGCCTAAGCAGTGCCAATGTAAGGTAAGCATTAAGCATTTGATTGTTCATGTCGTGTAGGAGGAGGATGTTCTTATCAATCCACGATGGCGCACATGAACTTCTGGTTGCTTTGACCTTATCCTCCCCAGCAAGTGTGTGGAATTTATTGTTGTTGTCAGTCACACCTCAATGAAATATCACGCAGCCCGGGGGAAGATGGTTAGGGTTTGAAAATTGGATGGGAATGGGGTTTTTTGGGGAAGTTTGGTAGAGAGGAAAAAAAACACAGCATGGACAGTCAAACAACAAATGAAAAGAAACAAATCTTTGGATGAGAAGATATTGATAAATCTTTAAAGGGACATAAAGGAAGTGCACTACTGCATGCCAGAAGTACTAAATGGATGGTTAGGTCACTGAAAAGTAGTACTACTATTTACTGCAACTTACTAGTAACTACCAAGAAACAAGTTGACAGTACAGGGCTGCAGTCATTACGCAATTTCACTTGCCTCTCTGCCCTCAGAGAGAATAAACACTTAGAACATTAAATTAGTGTTAAACATAGCAAAGACATATCAAATAGCTGGAGGGATGAATTTAAAGCAGAGATCAAACAAACGCACAGAGTCACACTCGTAGAAGTAAGTTCAAGTTCACAAGAATATCATTTAAAAGATAAGGAGAATTTTGGATACTGTTACTGTTTTTTGTACTTGGCCCGTTGAATTTGTGAAGTTGATGCATCCAGCCATTCCTCTTATTCGCGGTACTCCTTCATTCCATCGGATGCTCCGTCGATCAATCTTGGTGACCAGACACACTGTCCACTGCCTGCCTGATGCGGATTTGCGGATCGCTAATTGTAAGCCTGAGTAGTACATCGATGGCACAGGGTAAAAGCCTGCCTGTAATTGATGATGGAAAAACACAACAGTAAGTGTTAAAGACACCTCGGAGAAAAAAATATATAAGGCACGCTGTGTAGTGCAAAAATTATACTGTCACTTTCAGAGATGGCAATCCCCAAAATCTAGAACACCCCACATTACCCTCCTAAAAACGTGCAGAATAGTGCTGCTACCTCGCAGAGGCCTAATTTCAAATCGTGCCAAAACGCACTCAAAAAGTATACCCAAAACCCCCCCTTTCCCACCATGGATTATCCTTAAACCATTTGCAATCAAAATTAGACATTCCAACAAGTTTTCCAAGACCCCACCCAGTTGTAAAAATCTAGAACCCCCGCCCAAACACATGCAATACAATACTGCTAACCGTAACGAGCCCTAAGTTAAGAATAGTGGCAAATGTTTTCTTTAACTAGGCCAAATCCCCCCTTTCCCACCATGGATTTTCTTCAAACCACTTGTAACCAAAATTACACATTCCGACTAGTGCTCTAAGACACTAGAACCCAGTTGCAAAAATCTAGAACACCCCCAAACACATGCAATACTGCTGCTAACCCTAACGAGCCCTAAGTTACAAAAAGTGACAAAACGCTTTTCAGCATGGATTTTCTCCAAACCACTTTTATCCGGTATTAGACCTTCCCAGCAATGGCCCAAGACCCGCCAACCCACCCGCAAAAAAGCAAAGCACCCCCAAATAGGCAAAAAGCAAAAATTGGAAACCTCATACTTCTTTCAATTCTGTCCAAACGCGCTGTGCAGCTAGGACTTAACTCCACTTTTCCACCATGGATTTCCTGAAAAACAAATGCAATCAACATTAGACTGTGGCAGCAGTGCTCCCAGACCCCAAAACCCACCCACAAACACCAGGAACCCCCCCAAACAGCACCCCAAACACAGGCAAGTGAGCAAAAACGCAAACAAAATTTCACCATGGATTTGGTCCAAAACACTTGATTCCGGTATTAGATCTTCTGAGCTATGCCCCAGACCCCTGCAGCCACCTGCAAAAAAGCAGACCACCACCAAACAGGCAAAAAGCAAAAATGGGCCTACTACCTTCAATTCAGTCCAAATACGCTGTGCAGCTAGGCCCTAACTCCCCTTTTCCACCATGGATTTCCTGAAAAACAAATGCAATCAACATTAGACTGTGCCAGCAGTGCTCCTAGACCCCAAAACCCACCCACAAAAACCTGGAAGCCCCCCAAACAGCACCCCAAAGACAGGCATTGCTGTCCAGTGCATGCCATCTTCTCAATTATTCATTACCTGTTCTACTTTTTGTCCACATCTTCTTCGGAAAGTGAGGGCCCACTGGGCAGCCTCTCCTGTCAATATCAAAAGTAAGTCTGTCAGCAATCAGCAAGCATGTAGTCAGTCAGTAATTTCAGTCCCACTTGAGGGGACTTGTCGTAGTGCATCCATCTGCCTTGAGGGAAATGGATATGGGAAGTCTGGAGGAGGAGGGGTAAAAAGGAGCATGATTGAGTTGTGAACTTGTGAACCTCAGGAATGCAGACTGCGGCACCTTCAAACCAATAAGGAATATATGATGAAGACAGGGTATACACCCGTTACAACGCATCTTTTACAACTACCTACTAGTACAACGCATCTTTTACAACGCATACCATTACAACGCATTGCGCTGGGGGGCGCTCTAGGATAGGGAATAAGTATAATTTACTATCCAACACCTTCCCTAGTGTCCACGGGGACTGGAGTTAGAATAGTAAATTATACTTACCACTATCCAGCACCTCAAAGCGCTATGCGTTGTAATGGTATGCGTTGTAATGGTCGCGTTGTAATAGTAGGTAGTTGTAACGGTATGCGTTGTAACATGGTACAACCGAAGACAGTGCTGCTGATGAACTTGTTGTTATTTTGTGATTAGAGTTTTGTTGTGGTAAAAGTTGCAAAACAAAGAAAGACACACAGGAATAAAAGTGAATAAGGACGGAAAAAAGGAAGTCATTTTCAGGGCTCGGTGTCAGGGAAGTAGAGCTTGTCCTCCAACTCCATGATTTGAGACGGGAGTAGGTCAGGTAACAGAGAAGAACTTCCGTCACCTAAGTCGGTGTCCTCTTCTTCCTGCGTGGATTCACGTACTTTGTAATCTGGTGGTATCAAGTGCTGATTCCTCTTGATCAATGTTAACCTCTTCACATTTTTGGCCGAGAGGCTGTGGAATTTTAGTACACGAGCTGAACATCATCTGCGCCAGCTTGTCACCCACGTACAACATGCACGACAGCCATTTTAGGTATCATGGTCTCCCTGTCCACGATCGATCGCCAGCGTGCTCCCCTGACCATGCGAGCATCCTCCGCGCACCCTGGCTTTCCCCCCCCCCCCCTCACATGGGCAAGTCATAAACCTTCTTCTTCTGCATGACTCTGTCCTTGGGAGTCACGCTCACGCCTGACCAACACCTCCTTTCCTTTCATGAATACCCCTCTGTTGGTAAACTCCCCCTCCGCGCTTGATTGTCCACGCGGCATGAATACCTCTCCTTTGATGACCCCTTCCCCCGAGTCCGATTGTCCACACAGGTCCGAGGCCATCGCCTAGCCGGGAGATACAGTTTACTGCCCCCTATTGTATGGAGTCGCTCCTCTTCAAAGGGCCCACTATTGATCCTGGCCTCCCCACCCCCTGGGATACGATCAGGCGCACGCATCCTAAAAATCGGCGGAACACTCAGCTGCGTGATAGCCCCCTCTTATTATCAGCAGGGTGAGGACCTCTATTGTGGATACATGTGGGGGTGGGTCTGACACGAGGATTACGGGGATGTTTTTTATGAGTTCACAGAGTTTTTTTATGCAATAAAGAATGCTCACACGTCATGAACCAGGGTATAAGAGGCCAGGCCTCAGAGAGGCTAGGAGAGCACCTCGAGACGATACCTTGTTGTCTGATCTGATGTGTTCTGCTCCGTCGGAATAAAAACTTCTGTTTCCTGCCTTCCAGTCTCCAGCGCCTGCCTCTTTGTTTGGTAACTAGAGTGGTATAGAGGCGGTTAACGCCGGGCAATCTTGAAACAGGCCATCAGCCCTACCCTTTTTCTACAATTGGCGTCCCAAAGCGTGGGCCCATCAGCGACACGTGGATCCAGTGGGAGAGGTCCTGACGACAGAGTGAACGACTGCAACGATCGGGAGAGCTCCTGTCCGATAGACCCTCGTCTGACAGCCGATCATCCGAACTTCACTAGTTCTGAACAGACCTCTCTCGAGTGATCTACGGTCCTGACTGGGAACCATCAGGAGTGCCGCGAACATCACGAAGAATAGAGGACGATCGGGCACTGGATTCGGGAGACAGGAAACTGTCCATGCGGTCCGGGTAAGGTCGTGTAAACGCGACAAAATTACGAAATGATTGTTTGATTTGGATAATACTAGTATTACTCTTTTGTTGGTTCTTCTGGAGATTCACCGTCTGCAAACGGAGAAACAACAGGCTCTCCCTTTGCAAGCAGTGAAGGATAGGTAACGCAGACTTTTGTCCCCGTTGTAATCCATCGTGCCTATCTTCCTCCCCCACTGTTTTCCCGAACTGTTGTTCGCGGATTGTTGTCTGGAGATTCTCTGTCTGCAAACAGGGAAGAACAAGGTCTCTCTTTGCAGGTAGAGAAAAAGTAGGTAACGCAAACTTTTAACCCATCGTACCTACTTATTCTCCCCACTGATTGTTTGATTGACCGTACATTAAGTGTTCGGTATTGGTTCTTTTGAGGTATTCACCGCCTGCAAACAACGGAGAATAGAAATATTCTGTCTAGTCTTTGCACGCCGTGATAAGATAGGTAGTGCAGACCTTTGTCCCCGTTGTAACCCGTCATGCCTATCTTCTCCCCACTGATTGGTAGCCTGTTTAGCCCGGACCGCTTATTAGAGATGAACCATCCAGCTCCACTGGAGAGCACCCCTAATAAGGACATGTTCACTAAGCATGGACTAGTCACTATAGCTTATACTAAGTTATGGCATAAATATACAAAGAAGAACCCCGAAAGTCAGTGGCCACTGATAGGTTCCTTTGATGATCATAAAATAAAAACATTAGAAATAGCGCTCCAGAAAAATAAGACTACGCCCACTATGCTCGATAGTATCGGCATGTGGCGCAAAGAAACGGAACAACGAAGAAAAAGAGAAGAAGCAAAAATAGGGAAAGAATTACGAAAGGCAGCCCACCTAGCCGCTAAGCAACTAGAAGAAGAAATAAAAGAAAGAAAGGAAGCTACACAAAAACAAGAATCAGGGTTGACAGGTCAATGTCCTGTTAGGACCCCCTCTACGCTCTACCCTGAATTGCCCTCCAAACAACGGGCGAACGATGAGTTACTGCTAGTCCCCCAATCATCTACATGCCCCCTCCATATGCCCCCTGCCAACAACACCTGCAAGCCCTGAGTGCGAACGAGAGCGACCTTAGCGCTAGTGCACCAGCCCTCACGGCCTCCGCACCAGCCACATTAGCAACACCGCCAGGTGACCACGAGGCTAGCAAGCAACCACCAGCCAGACCAAATAGGTTGAGTAAAGATGAGCGGGATGGGATTGACAAAATAGCAAAGACACTAGTAGTACGGAAGGAGAGCGAAGAATACACAATGAACATGTATAATTCACATGCCGACAGCCACAGACGGCATTTCATTTTACGATTCAGCTACCACATCCTGAACGCATATGAGGATAGGTATCAGAGTAATGGCCCCGCTAAACTGACAGCGCTATATAGAAAGATTGATGTTGGAGATGGGACTGAACGTGATGCGACGGACCTCTTCATGCAAATGCTTGAGGTCTTCCGCCACCTCACGGAACAGAAACCAGAAGTCAAGGTTACAGTCCCTGCAACAACCGAGTCCTCAGTAGAAGTAGCCAACACTATGATGCCCATCAGAGAGGCGGCCCCTTACTGGGTTCCGCCACGTGGTCAGGGAACAAACGACAATATTAACCATGCAGATGCAAAGGGGAGGGTTGTGTACAATTGGGTTTACTAACCATGGGACCGACAAGATATCTTAACCTTTAGACAAACTCTGCCCGATTTAAGAAAGAACCCGACAGCATTCTATACCGAATTAGGCACAGCCTTGGGTTCGACGATAATGACTTTAGCGGACATTGACTTGTTTTTCGGGTTATGCCTGCCAGCTGACGTGTGGAAGCAAATCCGGAAGGCTGACCACACGGATCTGTTCGGACATACCTGGAAGCAACTCAGTGAGCTAGATAGACAGCAAGAGCCCGGAAGGAAACCAGTAAAGGACATATTAGAACTCCCAGACAAATTAGTTCAGAAGTTAAAGACACTGATCCCAGAGAAAAAGGTAGATTGGTCGGTAGTCACGGCCTGTCGTCAGAAACCCCAGGAAGATGTATCGGAATACTTCTCCCGATTCGAGACAGTGTTCTCCGACTACAGTGGCCAAGACATGACCACTGCAACCGGACAACACCTGTTTGTGCAAAATTATGTAAAGGGTCTATCGCAAGAGGTCTCCCAAAAGCTGCAGACGAGTGAGAGTAGTTGGGGGGCCTCCAAACCCGCAGCTATCTTTCAGATGGCTCAGTATTACGAGCACCAGAAGAATGAGAGTGATAGGGCATCCGAGAAAAAGAAGAAAGATTTGAAAGAAAGGGTGATGATAGCCCAGATACAAGGTATAGCGGTCGGACGGGAAGCCCACAGGGGGAACTATCAATCGACCACCCCTAGAAATCCACCTCCCAAAGACCACACCCCGACACCCCACATTGGACGTAGAGACATTAGCGGGGACCAGTGTGCCTTCTGCAAAGGATTCGGTCATTGGAAATCCCAGTGTCCGGTTCTGTTAGAGATGAACAGAAATAGGGACCCCAAGGACGTAGCGGGTGGGCCGAGAAATAGGGGACAAGGACGAGGGTATACAAACGACACCAACAATGACAGACCAGGGAGATCGAACACATTTGACTGTACCCGACAGAACCAGTATCAACTATCCGATGGTGAGAATGCCCCCGATTTTGCATAAGACTGCCAGGGGCAAGGGAGGGATCCAGTCGAGCTCTGTGTTGACCAGCAAGGTCCTTACGTCACTGCTAAGGTCCTGGGTACAGAGTCTCCATTTTTGGTAGACACTGGGGCGACACATAGTGTGTTATCGAAACGACTGATTCCAAGGGCACCCTTGTCTGGCTCACACATTACATCGATAGGTTTCGATGGGACGCCCTCCACTAACCCCCTGTCCGTACCTATCTCCTTTGACCTAGATAACAACACCACTGCCACAACATTTTTGCTCTCCTCCAACTCCCCTGACGCCATTATGGGCATTGATTTGCTGAAACATTTTCGAGCTACTATCAGGTGTTCCCCAGATGGAGTCCGAGTCATCCTGTACGACAACCCGAGCGCGCCTAAATCTTGCCCAACACGACACATGTACTCCCTGACTGACTGTGATCTGTCCTTGCTCGACGCCCTGCCCCCGTACCTATGGGCCAAAAATGACTCTGATGTGGGACGAATGATGATTGACCCCATTCATATAACTGTAAGACAGGACGCCATGCTCCCGAAACTCCCAGAGTATCGGATATCGCCCGAGGGCGAGAAGGCACTGGTAGCGATCATTCAGTCTCTGGTAGATGCAGGAGTGGTCGAAGAAGTGGTTAGCAATGTCTGCAACAGCCCTATCCTACCCATTGTTAAGAAGCAAGGCGAGGGAGATGAGAAAGCGTACCGCTTCATCATCGACCTGCGAGAGATTAACAAAGTGGTTGTACCCCAATACCCCGTAGTGTCAGACATCACCACCATTCTGACCCTCATCCCGTCCACTGCCACCACCTTCACTGTTGTTGATCTCAAAAATGCGTTTTTCTCTATCCCCATCCAGACAGCCGCTATCTCTTCGGCTTCACCCTAAAATCCCGCTCGTACCGATTTTGTAGAGCTCCCCAGGGGTACACTGAAAGTCCCAGCATTTACAGCCAGGCCCTCAAAAGACAGCTGGACGCCGTCCAGCTACCAGATGGAGTGGTGTTGATCCAATATGTCGATGATATCCTTTTGGCGGCTGACACCACCCCACTTGCAATTACAGCCACTGTCCAACTCCTACACTTTCTCGCAGAAAATGGCCACAAAGTCTCCAAAAAGAAATTACAGTTCTGCCAGCCACAAGTGACATACCTAGGCCACCTCCTGTCCAAAGAAGGGAGGAAACTTACGCCCTATCGAATCCAAACCATCCTAGACACCCCCATCCCAAAAACACAAAAGCAAGTCCACTCTTTGGTTGGCCTTACCTCTTTTTGCAGACAATGGTTACCAAATTTCAGCCTCATTGTAAAACCTCTACTTGCTTTGCTGGCCAAAGATGCCCCCTTCCCGCTTCCTTGGACCCCTGAGTGTCAAGCATCCTTTAAGGAGTTACGGGATGCCCTTTGCTCAGCCCCCGTCCTGGGAACACCGGATTACTCCAAGCCCTTTTCCCTCTTCTCCCACGAAAGGGAGGGGTGTGCATTGTCTGTCCTAACACAGTCTATCGGTCCTAAGCAGCGCCCTTGTGCCTACTTCTCTGCCACTCTTGACCCTGTAGCCAGAGCTTTGCCTGCCTGCCTTCGAGCAGTAGCTGCCGCTGCTGTCTCTATCCGTCAGAGCGAGGGAATCGTACTTTCAAACTCCCTCACCGTGTTAGTACCCCATGCGGTCGACACCCTTTTGAACCAAACCAAGACTCAACACCTGACTAGCGCACGACTGACAGGGTACGAATTGACGCTACTTGCACCCCACATCACACTAAAGAGATGCACGACTTTGAATCCTGCCACACTGTTGCCCCTGCCTGGAAATGACCCCGACGTGCCTCCCATGCACGACTGTGTGACCCTCACGGACGAACAGACTAGGAGTAGAGTTGACCTCCGAGACACTGCTTTTACAGACCATGATGGAGAGCTATGGGTAGACGGCTCATGCATCAAACTCCCAGATGGCACCACTTCAGCTGCCTATGCGGTAACGACAGCCCGAACAGTAGTTGAGACAGCCCACATCACACAATGATCTGCACAGGCCGCAGAGCTAATAGCCCTCACACGAGCATGCATCATAGCAACAGGAACCATCGCGAACATATACACAGACAGCCAGTATGCCTTCGGGGTGGTTCACCATTTTGGGCTCCTGTGGAGGGAAAGGGGATTCCTGACGTCCCACGGCACACCCATCCTTCACGGAGATCTTGTTTCTGCTTTGATTGAAGCAGTTCTCCTCCCCAAACGATTAGCAGTGATCAAATGCCAGGCACACAAGAAGGTGACAGACTTAGTCAGACAAGGGAACGCACTGCCCGACATCACTGCACGAACCACAGCTGAGAATAAGACGGTGACACGCATGTATGTGACCAGGTCACAAGCAGAGAAATGGACTGACGCTAGGGAAATGATTAGAGACATCCAGTCGGCCAGCACCCCTCACGAACTGACCGAGTGGGCACGGGTGGGTTTGAAGGACGATGAGGGCTGCTGGCGGACAAAAGATGCAAACAGATGGCTGCTGCCTGACTCATACCTGATCCGGATACTGACTATGGCACATTCCCCCGCACACATAGGATCTGCACCCATGATCGAACTCATTTCCAAAGTCTGGTACAACAACAAAATCCCCGACTCAGCCAATCGCCTGGTCCAGCAGTGCCTTATCTGTTTGCAACACAACCCCGGGAAAGGAACTGTGGTGCCCCGGGAGGGTTTGGGATCCCCGATCACCCCTTTGAGGTCCTCCAGATGGATTACATCCAGCTAGAGAGATGCCAAGGCTTGAAGTATGTACTAGTCATTGTATGTGCCTTCAGCAAATGGGTAGAGGCCTATCCAACCCGTGACAACACTGCCATGACTACTGCCAAAGTACTACTGAAAGAGTTTTTCCCTCGCTATGGCCTTTGTCGAATTTTATGGAGCGACAATGGCCCCCACTTCATAGCTGAGGTCATCCAACTAATCTTGAAAGGGCTGGGGGTGAAGCAGAGATTTCATGCAGTCTTCCACCCCCAATCCGCCGGTTTGGTGGAGCGACATAATGCCACATTGAAGCTGAAACTGTCAAAAATAGTGGCCACCACTGGACTTAAGTGGCCAGATGCCCTCCCACTGGCATTACTATCGATGCGCTCCACTCCCACCAAACACCATTTGACCCCCTACGAGGTTGTATTCGGGCGACCGATGAACCTCTGGACTGCCCCCAAACCGACCTCCATTCATGACGTCCCGGACGTCCTACTGTCTGATTATTTGGGCAAGTTAACTAACACGTCTGTCATTCATCAACAGGTGCAGCAGGCCATCCCCGATGCTTCCAGGGGCCCAGGCCACGACATCCAACCGGGGGACTACGTATTAGTCCGGAACTTTCAACAGGCCAAGAGTCTGCAACCCCGGTGGACGGGCCCCTGGCAAGTACTGATCACCACCCGGACGGCGCTTCGAGTGGAGGGGAAGAGGCACTGGCTGCACGCGCACCACTGCAGGAAGGTCTCCCCGACCCTGGCCACGACAGAAAACGTCAACACCCAAGAAGAGCTCCTGAACAAAGACCGGCTAGCATTGAACTGTTATCCCGATACCGAGGCACTTGAACTTGCAAAATTCCCTGATCCCACTGTGCCATCCAGAGAAGGGTATTTCCTGCGTCGAAAGGAGGGAGCTTCGGCTAAGTAGGCCACGGACTAAGTTAAATCTCAGAACGGTGACCTAAGCACAACTAAGGGTTACCCGGAGAGAAGCTAAACGAAGTCTGCGGTTCTGCCCGCTACCGAGCACCTTGAAGATGATGGAAGCGCCAGATAAGAAGATGATGGAAGCGCCAGATAAGAAGATGATGGAAGCGCCAGATAAGAAGATGATGGAAGCAACCGGAAATACCCACTATAGAAACCCAAAGACTGACAATTTGCACAAATCAAAGACAATCGCCCTCTTCATTGTCTTCCTCTTCTGCCTCCTCCTCATGACCGCCTTCTGGATTCTGGAGGGAAGCACACCCGCTCATCAGGCATTGCTGCCCACTGCACAACCGACCCCCATGAAAGAGCATCACCTGATCTCCCTGTCGCCTCAGCTCCGAGAAAGGCGCAGGGAATTCTGGAACAATTCCTTCGTGCAACTGTTGCACCAACACAACCTTGATGCAAATGCCACAAACTGCTGGATCTGCGGGTTGCTCCCGCATGCCACTGGACACTCCATCCCCTTCATCCCTTCTCCTTTCTCCGTTCACGGCTCCTGCCTCGCCTGGCTGATCCTCATGCAAGAGAGCCACAAGGACAACGCCTCTTCCGGCCAGACAGTATCACACTTCTACTATGGGTTTTGGCTGAACAAAACCGGAAGGACCTCTGCTCCCCTGTGTCCTGTGCCCTCGGGTGCCGCCTTCCTTATGAACAGCCCAGCCAAAGAACGTGTTGAAGTGCAAGTGCTCCACAATCCAGCTAGACCCACCTTCTCTCATCTGCAGAAACAGACTGCCGCCACTCTGACTGTGGCCCTGTCCGTTATCAATGTCACAGGTCTTGTGTGCCTCGAAGGCCGGGGAACGCAGCTGGTGGGTCACAGTTCTTGCCGCACCACCAGAACATTGGACTCAGTTGATCCCCCTTCCTTTGTTGCTTCTCCAAATATGTACTTTGTTTGTGGCACCAAAGCTTACACCTGGCTCCCAAAAGGTTGGAAGGGTACCTGCTACATCGCCTTCGTTCTCCCTCCCACATATGTAGCCCCTGCTAACCATCACCGGCAGAGGCGCGCAAATGACATTGGACAAGCCGACTCCACTGGAGCACAGTTCCTGGATGCAGCAAAGGGACTTGTTCCTCTGTGGGGCCCAATGGCGAACAGTCGCGCTATCCGACACCTGACCCAGGCAGTAGAAACAACGATCAACATCACGGCTGGCATCCTCGCTAACAACACGGCTGAGCTTCAGGCGGTCCGCCTTGTGGCCCTTCAAAACCGCCTTGTTCTAGATGTGGTTCTAGCCGATCGAGGAGGAGCATGCCGCATCATCAGATCTAGCTGTTGCACCTACGTGCCAGATAACTCGCCCTCAGTCTACAAAGCAATTGAACACCTCCACAGACTTTCCTCGGAGGTTCACCAAGAACAAGAAGGATGGTCGCTTGGGAGCTGGTTCTGGGACACTTTGAAGGACTGGGGTTGGAGGTTGTTTACCTTTTTATTGATACCGATTGTGATACTATGTGTGTGTTGCTTAAGTATCCAATGCCTGCCATTCTTGTGTGCACTCGTTACTAACTGTATGTGCCCAAAGACTTTGGACTTCAGAAATGAGCGCATGAGTCCCCTCTATGAAGTAGAAATACGTGGCCTTATGGGGATAAATCCGAACTGACAAGTTGGCGAGACATGTTAAAAGGGAGGACTGTGGAATTTTAGTACACGAGCTGAACATCATCTGCGCCAGCTTGTCACCCACGTACAACATGCACGAAAGCCATTTTAGGTATCATGGTCTCCCTGTCCACGATCGATTGCCAGCGTGCTCCCCTGACCCTGCGAGCATCCTCCGCGCACCCTGGCTTCCCCCCCCCCCTCACATGGGCAAGTCATAAACCTTCTTCTTCTGCATGACTCTGTCCTTGGGAGTCACACTCGCGCCTGACCAACACCTCCTTTCCTTTCATGAATACCCCTCTGTTGGTAAACTCCCCCTCCGCGCTTGATTGTCCACGCGGCATGAATACCTCTCCTTTGATGACCCCTTCCCCCGAGTCCGATTGTCCACACAGGTCCGAGGCCATCGCCTAGCCGGGAGATACAGTTTACTGCCCCCTATTGTATGGAGTCGCTCCTCTTCAAAGGGCCCACTATTGATCCTGGCCTCCCCACCCCCTGGGATACGATCAGGCGCACACATCCTAAGAATCGGCGGAACACACAGCTGCGTGATAGCCCCCTCTTATTATCAGCAGGGTGAGGACCTCTATTGTGGATACATGTGGGGGTGGGTCTGACACGAGGATTACGGGGATGTTTTTTATGAGTTCACAGAGTTTTTTTTATGCAATAAAGAATGCTCACACGTCATAAACCAGGGTATAAGAGGCCAGGCCTCAGAGAGGCTAGGAGAGCACCTCGAGACGATACCTTGTTGTCTGATCTGATGTGTTCTGCTCCGTCGGAATAAAAACTTCTGTTTCCTGCCTTCCAGTCTCCAGCGCCTGCCTCTTTGTTTGGTAACTAGAGTGGTATAGAGGCGGTTAACGCCAGGCAATCTTGAAACAGGCCATCAGCCCTACCCTTTTTCTACAAGACGGGTCCTTTTTGAAGTTACAATGGCACCAGCAGCACTGAAAACACGTTCAGAAGACACACTTGCGAGTGGGCAAGACAAATAATTTAGAGCCAGGTTGGCGAACAGTGGCCATAGAGCCATTTTCCTGTACCAATACAGCAATGGGTTCGTATGAAAAAAGACCTGTGTTGGCTCATCCAGATAGGCCTGCACCATCAACTCAAGGTTCTCCACGGTTGCTCCACTTTTCGTACCATCTCTGGCCTTCTCAGCACTGGAAAGAACAAACCCTTGATTAGTTAGCCAATCCGCTTCCGACAATATTATTGCTGGGCCTGGTGCAGGTGAGGATGATGATAGGGTTGCTGCTGGTGTCGTTAACGGCTGTGAGGGAAAGTGACTCCCTTCGGCCACAGATTCAGAAGTGGAACTTGACGCTGGATCGCCTGCTGATTCAGTTGGACTTCTGACGGCTCCTTAAATTCTCTGCCGATCTTTTTTTAACCGTCTGGCTGACACAGCTATCCAATGTTTGTACTTTGAAACATCTGCCTCATCAAAAGGAATTAATGCTTTGCTGGCCACTGCCTTTTTGTACCGTGGATCCAGAATAGTGGCACAAATGTAATGTTGTTCTGTATGTATCTTTTGAAGCCTTTCATTGGCAACTAGGCGGCCTAATAAGTTCTCCGCCAACAGATATGCAGCTTACTTTCCACCATTATCTCTCAACGTTGAAGACACCGCCTTCAGTTGGTGCTCTAGCATGCGCAACAATGGGATAGCTTTGCTCAAAAAACAGTCCTCCCTGCTGACTTCACGCGTGAAGACCTCAAAAGGACGAAGCATGTCTGTCAGGCTTTTAACTAGCTACCATTCCTCCGACTCTAGCCTCAAGTCATTAATAGTAGAACCTACTGTAAAGATATAGTCATTGATTACCATGCACTGCTCAAACAGACGCTCAAGCATGTAAAAGGTTGTGTTCCAATGTGTTGCCACCTCCTGGATGAGTCCTTTGACTGGCACTTTACGTTTATGTTGAATGCTCCTCAGCTCCTTCCGGGCCTTAAAAGAATGGCTGAAATTTGTGCAGATTCTTCAGCAGGTGGTCAGTAACTTCTTGACTTGGGGTTAATTGTTCAAGAAATCTTGAATAACCAGGTTTATACAGTGCGCCAAACACGGCACTCTGAAATAGTTACCGTCCAGCATGGCCCTAACTATATTACTGACATTATCCGTGGAAACATAACCAACTATGCGATTTCTTGGTTCCAGCCATTCAGAGACCTTACTTTTAAACTCATCCAAAATGTTTTTTGCAGTATGACTTTTCTGCATGGCAAACATGGCTAATGTTGCATGTTTCCGAGAAGCTTGAAAAACTGTGTCCAGGTCAGCAACTGCACTTGACTTGTCTCTAACCCCTGCAAAAGACCCTGCAAAAGAGACCCAGTGTGCAGTGATGCACATGTAATCAAGGGCTTGGCAACTGGTCCACATGTCTGTTCTCAAGTGGATAGTGTGAACAGCACTCTTCTGCAAAGCTGGCCCATCTTGATGTAGTGCTGGAACCGCAACTCTGGCAAAATAGGACCGGCTAGGAGCCTTCCATTTAGGGCAGACTGTTGCCACTAATTCTAGAAACCCCACCCCTTCAAGGAAAGAAAAAGGGAGAAGGTCCAGCGCTAGCATTTTAGCCAGCTTCGCGTTATACAGACGGGTGGTTGCGTTCAAATGGCGCCTCCGACCAGAACATTCCGCTAATGGTGGGCTGGATCATTTTACGTGACGATGATGATGATGACCTCTTCAAACCAGTGAGACCCATTGATTTAGTTTTTCGCATTGGTGTCTCTCCAACACTCTTAGTGTGCTTCATAGATGTTGCAGGGGTAGAGGGTGTGGGCGATACCACTGCAGTGCTGCTGCCATGGGTACTGGGTGTACCAGAAAAAATGTCTGTCGCTTCTTCACTTCCCCCCTGCACAACCAGATTCTCGTCATCATCAGATTCAATATCAAGGGATACATTTGGATTTTTTTTTCTTTTGGCTTCCTCAATCTTCCTCATGTGTGCTTCCCACTGGATAGGGTGGTGTAACTTGAGATGACCTCTCTGGCCTCCGGTACCATAATTGGTACCAAGCTTACCCCGACTAACGGATGCTTTACAAATTCAACAAATGACCACGTTTTTCGCCTTTGTGCGAACAGTAAAGAAGTCCCAAACTGCGGACTGGTGATGTCTGCTGCTGGTGGTGGAGGTGCTACTTTGACTTTCAATGCCAGATGAAGTGGAGGATGGGCGTGACTGAATTTGTTTCTGTTGTTCACTTACAGCACCACTACTTGAGGGCGAGCTGGATGGAGGTCCATGCTGGCCCTTCGGACTAAAAAAGATGGAAGCTGTAGGTCGTGTTGGTGTTGTAGTTAACGCTGGTGGTGCCAGTGACACGCCACCCATATCCCACTCAGCAGTCATCCGGGCTAGGGTTAAAATGTCTGTCTGCTGCATGCCTGCTGGGGCTGGAGTGACGACTGTGATGACTGGGTCATCGTCAGACTAATGTTCATCAGCAGCATAACATACCACTTCTTGTTCTTCGTCATCACCCATAAGTGGAAGCTTTGCAGGAGCCTTCCTTTTAGGCTTAGCTACCTATGTCAGCTCATCATGGGGTGACTCACTCTCAGACTGCCTTGGTTGGTTCCAATCAACATCAGCATCATCAGAAGGAAGGGGGTTTAAAGAAGAACTTCTAGTATCCATCCTTGACCTTTTTCTTGCTGGGGATCTGGAAGACAATGGATAATCATCATCAGGAGGAGTGGCTTCGTCGGATACCTCCTCTTGAATAGCAATTTCTTGATGAGCCCCAACTTCTGGAGGAACAAGCGTTGTAGGCAGTTGTGCCGCTCCATGAACCTCTAGTCGCACCTCTCCATGCACCTGTCCATGCGCCTCTCCTTGCGGCTCTCTTTGCGGCTGTACTTGCGCCTCTCCTTGCGGCTTTACTTGCGCCTCTCCTTGCCCAAGTACTTGCGCTTGTACTACTTGCACCTGTGTTTGTGGCTGTGGTTGTTGAACACTCGTCAGCTGAGTTACACCCGGCGTTGGTTGGATGGTACTTTCTTGTGATTAGCCAAGATCACTGGTCGATGGTGATTCAACAACCAAAGTGGCTGCTGCAGCAGCACTCATGGTGGTCTTGGACCTAACTTGGCGTAGTGGCACTGAGATCAATAAAGCGGAGGTGCTGCTTCCAGCTTGGTCCCCGGCGGACACCGCTGCTGCTGCAGGCGTAGTTTTTTTCCCAAAAAAGGTGTCGGTGGGCACACCAGTCTCCTTGGTAGGTGTTGCCACTTCTGCTCCTTCTTACTGGCAGTGGCACTGGTGACTTTTTTCGCTGAGGTGCTACGGCCAACTTTCTTTGGGGCCATCTTCTTGAGATGTCACAACAGCAGGCCACAGTTGCATGAGTTGCAGAGTTGTCTTGTCTGTGGCCACACGTGACGTTGTGCTGCACAAACCGCTGCAGGACTTCCTCCTGGCACTGGTGGTTCTCTTGTGCACCTAAAAGCAATGGAAGCCAGAGGAACATCAGTTATACACCCCCAAAAATCGAAAAACACTCAAAAATCACCACAATCCCATGCCATCCATGCCCTCAATGATGTTTAAATTCAAGACACCCCAGAGAAAGACTAGGCCCATGCACCACTGAGTAGCCCTTTGGCATAATGGTTGAAAGCAAGGCAAAGTGGGTGTGGGCCTGAGCACACTGCCTGCCTTCAAATGGCCCCTTGACCCCCACCACATGGCCAGGCCCTGCCTGTACCAGGCCTCAAGATGGTCCCCACCCACATGGCCAGACCCCAACAACACCCCCAAAAATCAAAAAACACTCAAAAATCACCACAATCCCATGCCATCCATGCCCTCAATGATGTTTAAATTCAAGACACTCCAGTGAAAGACTAGGCCCATGCACCATGGAGTGGCCCTTGGGCATAATGGTTGAAAGCAAGGCAAAGTGGGTGCGGCCCTGAGCACACTGCCTGCTTTCCAAATGGCCCCTTGACCCCCACCACATGGCCAGGCCCTGCCTGTACCAGGCCTCAAGATGGCCCCCACCCACATGGCCAGGCCCCAACAACACCCCCAAAAATCGAAAAAAACACTAAAAAATCACCACAATCCCATACCATCCATGCCCTCAATGATGTTTAAATTCAAGACACCCCAGAGAAAGACTAGGCACATGCACCACTGAGTAGCCCTTGGGCATAATGGTAGGTGTATAGGTTTAAGAGTGCATGGGGAAACAGTTGTTTGGGTGACTGAGTGTATTTATTTGTGTGTTGGTGAGCGAATATATGTTTTAGTTGTACATCTTCAACAAAGTAAAAAAATAAAAGGCATTGTATGTGAGAGTTGGTGTATATAAATAACTATATGTAAGAATCAGTGATTGTGATAGTAACTATATGAATCAGTGTATAATTGTAATGGTGATTTTTTAACATATTAACTATGAGTTACTATGTGCTTGAATAAATGAGGTGTTTTTGGATCATTGTGTAAGTGAGTAAATGTAAGTGTGATTAATTTTTTTCATGAGTGAGTAGGATGACTGCATAACCGACTAAGATGACTGCTGATATGTCAATGTCTATATATGTGTATAAGTGCATTTTGATAGTGTTCTATTAATTAGTGACTGCATGTATAAATGTTTCTGTTGTTGAATGGGTCGTTGTGTGTGTAGACTTAGGAATCAGTGAGTGGGTATGTAGCAACTGGTATTGGTGTGTCAATGGTTTCAAATATGGTAATCTGCATTTTACAGTGAGTGATGAAAGGTTACACTAGTGTATGATGAGGTGTATCAGATTGTCACGTGGATGAGGTCATCAGTCATGTCATCAGTGATGTCATTTGAGATGTCATCAGTGATGTCATCAGTGATGTCACTGACCATGTCATGAATGATGCAATATGTGACATCATCAGCAGTGCATTGCGGGCACATGAGTTATAGTTAGCAGAACTAACTATAACGGAGGAATTTCTATGGTTTTGTACGAGTGAAATGGCCAGCTTACTATAACACCCCTGAAACCTATGTTTATTTCTGTGAATTCCTAAGGTTTTTTAAATGCTAATTTCTAACTATAACATCTCTGACACCTATGGTTTGTTCAGTGAATTTCAAAGCCTTTTTAAATGCTAATTTCTAACTATAACATCTCTGAAACCTATGTTTTTTTTCAGTGAATTTCAAAGCTTTTTTAAATGCTAATTTTTAAGTGTGATAGTAGTTATACCTATTTTTTTGTACTGATTTTCTACAGTTTTTTAACTGTTTATTTATAAATATTTTATTCAATAAATAACATATTTTTCTGAAAATTGCAAACAAAATTATAAAAAAATTAAAACTGAAATATTGATTACTTTTTTGTTTTCATTTTTTATTTTAATATATTTATAATATTTTCTTTAAAAAAAGAAAAATTCCCAATTTTTTTCGGAGTCGCGCTCTCAAAGCGTACACATCATGGTGGGTGCGCGGATTCTAGCCGCCATTTTAGAAAAGTTGTGAAGGATCCGCGAACGGTGTGCGATGGCTGCGTGTTTTTCATTTACATCATATAATTTAATATTACGTAATGTGCGCAACTGGTATGCGACCAGTTCGCAACTCCTACTCCCGCGCATTCGAGGCACATGCGCATTACGGTATGAGACGCTTGCGCTGTGGCGGGTCTCGCGTGACTTCATGTACGTGCTGGGGCCAAAATGATATGTATGTGACTTAATATGTATATTAGGGCAAGAGATTATCTAAGATATTCATAAAAATAATATATTTGTACTTATAATAAACTTATAATATTTTTAAATATATTTTTACGAAGTCGGGTGCGTGCATCGTGAGCGCAAAGATCCAGGTCAGCAGAGCTGCTGTAGAGCCAGAGAAGCCAGGTCAGCAGAGCCGTTGTAGAGCCAGGGACCCAGGTCAGCAGAGCTAATCTAGAGCCTAAGAAGCAGGTCAGCAGAGCTGCTCTAGAACCAGAGAGAGACCCAGGTCAGCAGAGCTGCTCTAGAGCCAGAGACCCAGGTCAGCAGAGCTGCTCTAGAGGCCGAGAACCAGGTCAGCAGAGCTGCTGTAGAGCAGAGAAACCAGGTCAGCAGAGCTGTTTTAGAGTGAGAGAACCAGGTCAGCAGAGCTGCTTTAGAGCCATAGACCCAGGTCAGCAGAACTGCTTTAGAGTCAGAGAACCAGGTCTGCAGAACTGCTCTAGAGCCAGAGAACCAGGTCAGCAGAGCTGCTTTAGAGCCGGAGAAGAGAACCAGGTCAGCAGAGCTGCTCTAGAGGCAGAGGACCAGGTTGGCAGAGCTGCTTTAGAGGAGAGAACCAGGTCAGCAGAGCTGCTCTAAAGCCAGAGAACCAGGTCAGCAGAGCTGCTTCAGAGCCATGGAACCAGGTCAGCAGAGCTGCTTTATTGCCAGAGAACCAGGTCAGCAGAGCTGCTATAGAGCCTAATAACTAGGCCAGCAGAGCTGCTCTAGAGCCAGAGAACCAGGTCAGCAGAGCTGCTGTAGAGCCAGAGAAAGCAGGTCAGCAGAGCTGCTTTAGAGGAAGAGAACCAGGTCAGCAGAGCTGCTTTAGAGCCAGAGAACCAGGCCAGTAGAGCTGCTTTAGAGCCAGAGAACCAGGTCGGCAGAGCTGCTTTAGAGCCAGAGAACCAGGTCAGCAGAGCTGCTCCAGAGCATAGGAACCAGGTCAGTAGATCTGCTCAAGAGCCAGAGAACGAGGTCAGCAGAGCTGCTCTAGAGCCACCCGAGTCAGCAGAGCTGCTTTAGAGCCATAGACCCAGGTCAGCAGAGCTGCTTTAGAGGCAGAGAACCAGGTCAGCAGAACTGCTCTAAAGCCAGAGAATCAGGTCAGCAGATCTGCTTTAGAGCCAGAGAAGAGAACCAGGTCAGCAGAGCTGCTTTAGAGGCAGCGGATCAGGTCGGCAGAGCTGCTTTAGAGGGAGAGAACCAGGTCAGCAGAGCTGTTTAGATAGAGAGAACCAGGTTAGCAGAGCTGCTCTAGAGCCAGAGAACAAGGTCAGCAGACCTGCTTTAGAGCCATGGAACCAGGTCAACAGCAGAGCTGCTTTACAGCCAGAGAACCAGGTCAGCAGAGCTGCTCTAGAGCCTAATGACTAGGTCAGCAAAGCTGCTCTAGAGCCAGAGAACCAGGTCAGCAGAGCTGCTGTAATGTATCCACCGACATAGTCAAGTTAAAAACGGAGGTAAGTGGATGGTGATCACTCTCTATTCGTTCTATGACCTCCATATCTACTAAATGGGACCAGAGCTTTAAATGAACTATGAGACAGTCAATACGGCTCGACCTAATGCCGTTATCAAAAGTATTTCTGCCGGAATTATCTGACAAGCTACGCCCATTAGCTGCCCTCAACTGGCTGCCCATGCACAACCCTTTCACCCGGATTGCTGCTTCAGCCCACCTTTTTACTGGAGCTGCCTCAATTGTAGGAATACCCCATCTTAGGTCTTCTTCTTCTGTTAACAGGGGGTCATCATGTCCTAGGGGCTCAAAAGTGGTGTTAAAATCCCCTGCTACCAGGGGAAGGGAGTTTGGGGGCAATGGCCCTAGTAACTCTTCTAGATCATTAATGACCTCAGATTTTTTGCCCCCTGGGGTACCTCGCACATAGACATTAATAATCTCTATACTTTCCCCTCAGTGGTAGTAACTCTAATAGGTAGTATGTCCTTATTTGGTGCAGTACTTTGCTTGATTTGACACCCTAGGCCCTGTCTAACCCATGTTGTTATTCCCCCAGATGGACGGCCCCTGTTTTTTTTTTGTAGCCGGAATATAATAGTTAAGGTAACCATAACGGAAAGCAGGTTCTAGGAGCCAGGTCTCCTGGAATAAGCATATATCAAATGTTTCAATAAAATCTATCCACTCAGGCAAGACTAGCTTTGAACCCAACCCCGCCAAATTCCAAGAGATTATCGAAATACTTCCTTTATCCTTAACTATACCTTCTACACAGTCCGTCCCTGATGCGGGGTCGCACCCGCCCACTTCATTTTCAGGACCCAAGACACTGACCATCCCCTGGTCCGCCCTCTATAGGAAGTCATGGCCACCATCTTTAATGGTGGGACTAACAGGGGGCAGTTGGATCTCTATTTCCCTCAATATATATATTACACTCTCTGATCTAGGTGGTGGGTGTACACTAAATTCTGTCACCAATGGGGTCTTATTGTAGCTAAACAATGCAATGTTCCCATCCCCATTCCCTTTTTCCCCCCTTCAATGACTTACTTCCCCTAGTTTCTGCTAGCTGGGGATGGGCTTGAATGTTAGACTTTGGTCCGGGCAAGGATGACTGTCAATCACAGTCTTCCAGCCCGAGAGTATGTCAAACCCATTATAGGTACTGACCCCACCCATGGTGGCTACCCGGTTGCCTGAACCTCTTGAAAGTAGGTTACTTGAGCTGTGTTGTGGTGGAGCATGATAGAAGTAGGTAAGGGGCAGAGTGTGAATTGAATGTCCCGGACTTACATCGTACCAATTACAGATGTGTTCGACTGCCTTCCTGTCCCTAAAGTTAATGATTATACAATCTCCCTCTATGGACTTACGTAAGGGACCCACCCAATCCACTCGTCTAGGAAACAGAGTTTCTGATGAGACAAGCGGAGGCAGGGGGCGATTGGCATTAAGCCAATGAATACACTTATTCTTCAATTCCCGATACTCTTCCCTTTTATTCTGTCTTAATGGGGGGACCCCTGCTAGTATCACAACATAGGGAACGGATTCCGGGGGGAGATCAAGGCGGGGCAACCTTTTCATAGTTTGTATGCTAGATACCTCTCCCCTTGGCTGCGAGGTGAGTGGACCTTCACTTACGACAGCCCTCCTCCCACCCCCACCATTATTTGCTGGATTACTTGCTACAACATTAACATCAACATTAGTTCCTATGCTCAGAGACGAAGGTAAGGGCCCCTGCGGGACAACGACAGCATTCGCAATGTCCATGGATGTTACACAACAGTTGTTAATGGTCTTATCCTGCGGTTGACAATTGCCGGGGTGTTTGAACCTGGATGTAGTCCGAGCCTGGGACGATGCATATGCTAGTTCTAAACAAACCAGTCTGCTCTCGATCGTATCTAGCCTGTCGTAGATTGGAAGGCAAGTTTTATGAAAAATGGCTTCCAACCTGGTCCAGAAATCCCTGCCCAATTCCATCGGGCCTCATCAATTGGAGTCGGGGGCAAGGATGTTATATCACTTGCATTACAGATGGGATCTGGTTGCAAGTTCGCTGGAGGGGTGACGTTATCAGAGTCTTTATTCATTTTCCTGGACTTTGAATGTTTCCCTTGGCCAGCCGCTACCCCACGTTTTCTCTTGGTACTTTGATTTTTCCCCTTACCCTCGATTTGCTGACTAGGATGTCCCTGCTTGGCATGGGTTGCCGACCGAGTTGTAATACACTGTACCACTTCTCCTTCAAGCCTGGTACCACGTTGTTTCGATGTTGCTCTGTCGGTGAGGTTGGCTTCATCAGACTCGGGGAGGCAGCGATCAGACCCATCGTGCTTTAGCATACAGTTTGATGCCTCAGCTACTATATGCTTCCTTGGTTAAGCTCCACAATAGGTGGATTCAATGGCGATCGTACTTGTGCCAAATGACACAAGGAAGAGCGTTTTTCGGATAGGATCTCAATAGATAGTCTTTTTTCCACCATAACAATTTCCTTTTCAACAATATTGATCGCTCTTTTCAGGAACTGGTCAACAGTATGGAACCACTTGTTAATGATTTTCTACCTTTCCTTCCTGACAGTGATGCCATTATCAGAATCACAGTACTTTTCCTTATTTCTGCGTTTAGAGCAAACCCAATTGTTGAATCTCCAGAGATGGTAGTGAATATACAAATGATGTAAAGTAAATATTAGACTGTCACTGACCTTTTATATGGAGAATGAAAGGGAGCAGTCCCTTCCCGGCCTCAAACGGTCTCTAATGGGCTACAACGGGCCCGCCCTTGGCCCGGGCTTCGCCCGGCGCGTTCCACGACGCGGAGGTGTGCGCTGCTAAATGCGCCTCCTGGTGCTGCTGACGCGTCACTGGTGCGCGTCGCCGCTGAGGATGCCGGGGGATGTAGTCCCGGGACGGCAGCACAGTTCCTGGTGGCGTCCAGTGGCAAAAGAATACTGCGGCAAAGGTAAGGCTGGGCCAAGTGCTCCGCAGGGTGTAAGGTGCTCCGCTGCAATGTAGAGGCTCCTCCCCGCTCTGTCGAGGTGCGCGCTGCTTGCGCGTCACTGGTGTGCAATTTGAATTTTAAAATATTTGTACAGCGCACGTACACCCAAAGGTTTCATGGCGCTACAGTAAGCAAAGTCTCTGAGGTCATGGAGCGGGGAGAGGGAATGAGGAGAGTTTATGAGGGGAATGCTTTGGAGAAAAGAAAGGTTTTTAAGGCCTTTCGAAAGGGCTGGTATTGAGTGGAAGTTCTGAGTTGCATCGGAAGGGAGTTCCAGAACACAGGGGCGAGGGTGGAGAATTTAGACCCTCCCCATTTTTTACGACAGAAGCGAGGAACTGTGAGTAGGTGGTGAGAAGAGGAGCGAAGTTCCCTGGGAGGGACATAAGGTATGATCTCCGAGGAGATAAAAGCAGGAGACCTGCTTAGCTGGGCCTGAAAGGCGAGACAGCCCACCTTAAAAAGGGAGCGTTCGCGCACAGGGAGCCAGTGCAGGGATTTCAAAAGGGGAGTGGCGTGATGGGATTTCGTGAGGTTGTATACCAAGCGGGCCGCTTGGTTCTGGACCAGTTGGAGACGACGTACGCTGTAGGCTGGCATGCCATGGTAAAGAGCGTTGGCATAATCCAAGCGGGAGATGACCATGGCCAGTACAATAAGTTTCAGGGCTGTGAAGGAAAAGAAGTGGGAGACTTTACGGATAGTGCGGAGGGCTAGAAAAGAGGAGGAAACCACGAGCTCACCTGGGAGTGCATAGTGAGTTGATCATTGATTTTTATGCCCAGGGTTTTGACGGAGGAGGTAGGGGGTGGGGGGGGGGGGGACCAAGTGAGGAGGGCCAGAAGAGGGGGGACCAGGGACTGGAGCAACCACCTGTCAGAACAAGCTCTGTCTTATCTGGATTTAGTTTCAGGTGGTTGTGATTCATCCAGTCCCGGATGAAGAGCATGTTGGATTGGAATTTGGATTTGGAGTCAGGGGAGTGAGACAGGGAAAAAATGAGCTGGAGGTCATCCGCATAATTGTATACGGAGACCTCCATCTGTTGAAGAGCAAAGATGAGGGGGGCTATAAACAAATTAAACAGTAGGGGGGAAAGGGAGGAGCCCTGGGGAACCCCGCACACTACCTTCCGTGGTTCAGCCCAGAAGTCCCCCAGGCGAACTGCCTGGGTGCGTCCGCTTAGAAAGGAAGACAGCCAGACCAGGGTGGTGCCTCCGATCCCCGCCGCTCCGACACGGGAGAGTAAGATGGAGTGATCTACCGTGTCGAATGCGGCCGAGAGATCGAGTAGCACCAGGGCCTGGGGGATGCTAGTGTCCATTCCCTCTCTAAGGTTGTCCCGTACTGAAAGCACGACCGACTCGGTGGAGTGAGCCGGTCGAAAGCCGGCCTGACGGGGCGCCAGGATTCGGTTTGCTTCCACGTAGGAAGATAGTGCTTTGGTGACATGCCGCTCCAGGACTTTCCCTAGGAAGGGGAGAAGGGAGATGGGGCGGTAGTTAGCAGGGACGGAAAGATCTGATCCAGGTTTTTTTAGAATGGGCAGGATTATGGCAGATTTGTGAGCGGGAGTGACCACGCCTTGGGCCAGGGAACTGTTAAGAAAGGTGAGGGGGGTAGCGGACAGTTGGTGAAGACATGAGCAAGAATATGAGCAGGACAAGGGTCGTGAGGGGAGCCAGATTTGACCAGAGGGAGGAGGGAAAGGAAAGAATCTTCTGTTAAAGGAGGGAATGAGTGGAGGCGGGCGTCTGTCGGGGGACAAGGAGGGACACGGAAAGAGGGGGAAGGGGGAGGTATATTGGCCCTGATTGTCGTGATTTTATCCAAAAAGTAGGAGTTCAGGGTATCACAAAGAGGTTGAGAGGGGGAGGGTGTAAGGGTGGTTCGATCAGAGTATGCGAGTTTCTTAATGATGGCAAAAATTTCTCTGGATTTGTTCTCCGCAACTAGGATTTTGGAGGAGAAGTACTCTTTTTTGGTGGACAATATGGATTTCTTATATTGCTGCAAGAGGGAAGTGTAGTGTGATTTAAGCTGAGGGCAGTACTGTCTTCTCCATGCTCGTTCTGCGTGGCGGACCGCTAGTTTTTGTGCCTTCAGATCGTTATTGAACCACAGGTTGGAATCATTAGTCCGTTTGGAGGAGATACGCCTCAGGGGAGCGATGGAGTCGCAGGCTAAGAGTAGCCACGAGTTGATGGAATTAGCTTGATCCGCTGAGGGCAGGCCAGACAGGTCGGGCAGGAGGAGGAGAGAGAGGAGGCTAAGACAGCCAAGTCTACCCGCCCCCAGGAACGGGCCCAGATGTTTTTGGGGTGCGAGGGCTTAATAGGCGGTCCGAGTTGAGAGGAGAAGGAGATCAATGTAGAGGCAATGTAGAGGCTCCCCCCCTACATAAGCTGCATTCCACTCTCTATTGGAAAATGGTGCATGTCTAGGACAGTGAACGGGCATGTTCTGCTTATCATACTGGACTCAACCATGAATGCGGCTACATGAGTGTTACCCAGGGCTTTAAATGGGCCGGGTCCTGCTAGTGTTCAGCAGCACAGTTCTAAAAAGCAGCTCCCCATTTTTGCACTCACCATCAGAATTAAAAAAAAATCTTAACTCTGCAGCAGTGCCACCCTGATTCACTGCCCTCAAGGTAACTTCTAAGAGACTCATTATAGTTATTTAACAGCCTCATCATTTCAAAACGGAAATTATTTTCAATTCTATGTCCTGTTATGTTACAACACATTTATATTGCGCACCGATACTCAAGAGTGTCCCGGCGCGGCTGGTGAACGTATCAGCAGAGGGTCAGAGATTAGGTGACTTGATTAAAAAGTAAAGTCTTCAACGGTTTCTTGAATAGCCTAATATCCTGAATATTCGGCAGCTCCAGAGGGAGGGAGTTCCAGGCCTCCGCTGCTTCAACAGAGAGAGAGCTGCCCCCCAAAGTGAACCCTGCGGAAGCGGGGGACAACTGCCAAGCGCTGAGTTGCAGAGCGAAGACTTCTGCGAGGGACGTAGAAGGCAAAACGCCTCGGGAGATAGACCGGCCCTAATCCGTTCAAGGCTCTATGAGCCAGAGTGAGAGCCTTAAACTGGACTCGATGGACCACAAGGAGCCAGTGGAGGTCCCGTAGGTGCTGTTTCATACTCGATCTTCCAGGGATTTGCAGCAGGACCCTAGCTGCCGCATTCTGTATAGTTTGCAATACACAATGAAGCCATAGTTGTCGCTTATTTATTTATTTTAGGCAACTAACAGCCATTTACAAAGAGAATAGTCCTGGCTTTTTCCTGGAGTAATATTACTTGTGTTATATATCTGGATGCGATGACATAAGCAGCATGCAATGACACATGCAGCACAATACCAGTCGGGCAGCACACAATGCTAAGCACAACATTTTAGCTTATGTATTTTCAAGCCACGCCCTTAATTACATCGGTCAGGCCCCTTTGAGAGACCCCCTAGTTTTGTCATTCCCCTCAAAGCCCTGGGGCCTTATTTATGAAGGCCTTGCGCCGCCGGTGCGTCACTTTTAACATGGGAAAAAGTGACGCACCGGTGGCGCAAGGCCTTCATAAATGAGGCCCCTGGTGTTATCTCTGATTTCAGCACTGCTCTCTTTAAACCTCATCTAGTTCGCCTCTGTCCACACAGTGAAAGAGTTAACTTGGGCACCGCGAGGAAACCATTGCATATTACGGAGGTGCCTCGTTGACTACACCGGCCGTGTACTATGCTAAAAAAATGAATGGCTGGATATTATTTTGAAAGGTTATTTTACGAGACTTTAATGTGGGCATGCTCACACCGGGTGCCATAGGAACAGAGCGTGACAATATTCATCTTCGCAAATCAGGGATATCATCATACCGCGCGCACTTGCAATTTCATAATACACCTGTTGTGAATCTGCGACTATCACATTTCACGCACAGGCCATGCCAGAGCGCGGGGCTCATTGCACCGCAAGATGTCTTCATGACAGTCGGAGGATGAATGCGGAGTGCTTAGTCTGAAGAAGCCCCGCGGTGGACCCTCGCTCCCCAACCTGTTTCTGAAGGAGCTGCGTCCATGGAAGGATGAAGAGACGGGAAATGAAAGGAAGTGTCTGCCCGGTGGGTTCTGAAAGGGTTTTAACGATTCACTACTGTTTTGCTTTTTCTACTCTCGCCTTTCTGAAGTGTTTTAACTCGTTTCTAGAGATTAGCGTCAGACATAATACTTTGTGCTTTATGCACCAAATGGAATCCAAACTATAAAATTATTGTATTGTTTCTCATGCATCCACACTGAATATCTAAATAATACCGTGCAACATAAAGGTGTCCAGTTTTTTAAAAACTATAGCTACCTGTTATGGTTTTTGGGTTCTTTTTTTAAAAACAAATTTGACCATTAAAACCTGACTAACCTTTTTGTCGTTGTCAATCTATAATCCTGGTTCTCTTATGACCAACCTGAACCTAAACCTATGCCCTGCTTTAGCTCATTCAACTAACGGTTGCGCTTTCAAGCGCTCTGCAACCACAGAGGACAGCAACAAAGAAAGCGCTTCACACAACAGAAAAAGGATAGCAAATAAGAGTTCTGAAAACCAGACTACAACTTGTATATGTTGACGATGCAGAAGAAAGCAAAAGTAATTATAGCAGGATCACCTAATTTCTGCAGGCGTCAGAGCAGAAACTGTTAGAACAGAATTCCACGAAATGTGGTAAGTGCAAATTTGCTATGTTCATCAAGTAACACTTCACCTACATACACATGTCGAAGAACTGCCACTCATACATGTGGGGCACCTGCTAGGCTATTAACATATTGACACACTATACATTAAGGGTCATAAGCAACCCTCTTGCTTTTAATTTGCCGAAGGATGACACCACAAAAAGTATGGAACTTGTCTTTGTCAGGCAATTATCTAGTCCATTGTAAGCACAGGGTGCAAAACATCACTCAACATACCTTACAAACAACCTAAGAATGCAGGGGCCTATTTACAAGCCACATGTGCTGCTGTAGCATCACTTTGTATGACGCTCCAGTGGCGCAGAGTGCAGACACATATCTACAAGACCACACAGAGCCACTCTGTGGTATAAGGACACGCAGCGCAAGTTGCTGTGTTGCCTCATACTGCGCCAGGGCGGCGTTCCTTGGGCGTTACGATGGATTTTGAGAAAATGGTCTGTAAACCTGGGAATGTGTCAAAACTGTCTGCTTCGCCAGGAAAGGTGTAACGAAGAGAGATATCTTTTTTTCTCCTCGATTTTCCCTCTTTCTATGTGTGCTAAGGTTTCCCTTCCTGCACAGAAACAATCCTGCCATCAACGCAGGCACCCTCGCACCTTGGTGCAAGGGTGCCTACATTGGCACTAGACACCAAATTGAGCACCGGCGCAAGCAGAAATGAAAGGAATGCACTGTATCTTGTATATACGGAGCAATCCTGCCCTTTCAAATTTGAAAATGTCACAGCAGCAAAAGGACTTGCGGTGATATCCTACTCCAATTTAATGTAAACAATCTGTGGAATAAAAAAACACAAAAAAAGAACTCCCCGCACAGGGGAGCCCTCCCAAAATTATTTATGAAGGGTGCCTCATAAGCGGTTGTAGTAAATTTGTAAACACAATAAGATGATGGATGGAGCACTGAAACAGACACTCACTCCCAGTCACTATTAGCTCTGGGTTATATCCATCATCGTTATTTAGCTCACTTCACCACCCCAGTTCAGACCCAGCCATATGCAAATCAGTCTTGCACTGTTCCTGATGGGAACAGTCCATCCCGAACTGTCAAGCCAGGTCTTTCCTGGACGAAAACAAGGATCCTGGGACCGGTTTCAGGGTAACACCCATCATCAACCAAGCTAGCTTGAATCCAGTGGCAAAGTGTGCAAGAGACCCACGTCTGGGCATACCCTGCCAAACTCAATAGTGACTGGGGTTGAGTGTCTGAAAAGTGTCAGCGCTCCATACATCATCTCCTTGTGCTTGCTTTTGTTTGCCCAAAGTTGGCAGTGTATGCCCAGAAGTGAGTCCCTTGCTCACTTTGACATTGGAGTCAAGCTAGCCTAGCTGATGAGGGGTGTTACCCCGAAACCGGTCTCAGGATGCTTGTTTCCGGTCCAGGGAAGACCTGGCCTGGCAGTTCGGGCTGGACTGTTCCCATGAGGAGCAGGGTCAAGACTGATTTGCATATAGCTGTGTCTGAACTGGGGTGGCGAAGTGAGCTAAAGAATGATGATGGATTTAACTGACTGGGGGTGAGTGTCTCAATAGTTTCAGCACTCTGCCCATCATCTCCTTACGTTTGCTTTGTTCACCCTAAACAAACAATACGTTTACAGTAATGTCTAATCACCACACCACCTCCTTGCACACTTCTTCACAGACCTGTTATGCTTGTACTTGTTCTTTTTAATATCATCACTTTCTAATTTTCCCCATCTCCATTTTGTAAAATGTAAAAATGCAGAAAGTTTTTCTCATTCACTATAATTCATGTATTGAATAGGTTAGATGAATAATACCATCATCTGAAATCAGCAGTCGTTCACTACAGTATTAGGAGGCTTAGGAGGCATTATATAGAATTCACCTCTGTGCAGTTGTGACCTCTCACTGCCAGGTAATTCCAAAGTTATTTTTATTCTGTGCCCTTCTTAGCAAGTCTGCTGTACAAGTGGTAATTAGTTTGAAACTATTCTGAGCCGTTCTTAGACACAGAGAAGTTTAAAATGATATGGAGGTCACGTTTCACATACCACTGCACAAGAATTTGAACATTTGACAGACTGGTGATTGGGAGTTTTTTCCTCCTGCATCTGCACCGAAAACACACCTCTAGACAATATTGCAATATTCGATCAAAATGTCTGCCTCCGGTGCCACTTGCTGCCATGCCCTTTCTCGTTTCCCCTACATCACTCACTTGATTACTTTGCCCTTGAAATTCTCTGATATATTTGTACATGGCTAATTCTTGTCTTAGTCACATATTAGTTCCAACATAATCAATTTACTCAGTTCTGCATTCTCATCTATTTTATTCAGCCACCAATTATATACCTGTGTCTACGGTTTTATCAGCAGGCTAGAGAGCTGCTGGATCGAGAGTCGGGGAATATTTGAAAACGCTTGGCATGCAGCCTTCAGAGACATAAACATTATATTTCATATACAAAATAACCTTGAATGGATATTATCAGCCTATGTAGCACTGCCTTTAAATTCAATAGGTATCTTTGAAACTGCTTCTTTTGTGTAATATTTGTACAGGATCGTGAGCCAAGTTTAAAGACAGCCTCAAAAACACATTTTTACATATATTGTACACATTGTATCAAATGTAGCCATCTTGCATCATAACAACATCTGCTCTGAACACAAATACGTGCAACCGTGGAGATTTTTCAAAAATGCATATGCACACAAGTAAAATGCTGCCGCAATGAACATACCGTGCTCCCTACTATTTGATGTAAGCACTGGGATTAAAAAATAAAAAGGGAACGATGGCAGTTTGACACCTACTCTCTACACCCAGCATAGAGCACTGTCCTCTACTATGTTAACCGTAAATTTGAATAATGTTGCTGCAGTGTAAATTACATAACCCCCGCACGCACTTTGACCATACCGTGGGAAATATCTTCCCCAATACCATCGCCCTGGTATCCCAATAAAATTAGCCAACAGGGAGTTGTAATTGTTGTGGTTGTTGTTGTTGGCCGCAGTTTTATTAGGATTATACACAGACTGGTACTCCGGTCATCATTAGCATAAACCTTGGTCACATTGTATCATTTGCGAAGTGCCATCTCTGGGTCATAAATCATATATGGGTCATAAATCATACTTGTCATCCTCATAATGTGCAGATCATATTGTGGGCCATAAATCATACATGTCATCATCATACTGTGCAGATCATATTGTGGTACATTCAGTTCGTAAGTGGCATGACAAAAACAGTTATTTTGTTAGTCCTTGATAGTCCTCTTTGTCGTGTTACTTCTGGGACCACCATTTGGTTGGTCACCCACGCCCTCTGCGTGCAGGGAGGGGTAGCATCTCCAAGGAGTTAGGCCCCCAACTTGCTACCTTTTTGTGCCCTGCCGTTCGGCCGGGTCTGGGCCGCGAGTGCCGTCTCCATTTGCTACTCCCCTCCTTGGCCCGGCCACCTCAACCTGCCGTGCGGCATCCCAAAATGAGTGGCGTACTTCCTACACATCGCCCTGTCGGTGTGTCTCCTTAGCCCACTATTGTACCAATTTCTGCCACGCCGCAGGGAGGCTAACGTCTTCCTGCGGCTCCCCCCCAGCTATTGTGATTTTTCTTTAAGGCTGCAAGAGCCATCACGCCCCGTAGGTTATTCAAACAGTACTCTCAAACCTTTCTTCTGACAGGTGGACTCTGACCTGGCCATATAGCTCTGGGCGACCGAGGTAAATCAACGAAACCTGTCTGATGGATTCCGTACCGTTGGTCCTGCAAAACTCAGCACCCCTCCACCGTCTCCTGTTGATCATCTCTGATAAGCATGGGCGGAAAATCCGTTTCGCTCGCGGATTTTGCGGATTTTCGGTAAATTCGCAATCCGCGAGATTCGCGAATCTCCCGCAAAATCCGCAAATCCGCGAGCAGCGGATTTTATGGCTTGCTCGCACTGTTCACGTGAGTTCGCGGCTTCCCAGTACAACTTCGCGCCCCGCGAATAAGCGCTAAATTGCAGAAATACGATCTTAGCAAAACTGAAACTACTTACCAGGTTCAAAAGTTCAGGCTCATCATTAGTAGCCATTTCCTGTAGTGCTTCCTGAGGGGCCCCTCCAGAGTTCAGTTGCCAGTTGCAACTATTATGTGACCCTGCTCTGAACCTCAGAATAGTTACACATATGCCACAAAGGTCCTGAATTACAGCTAAGGGAGACAAGCAGGAGCCAGGCTGGAAGTTCAAATCCATTAATCAGCCCCTAATTCATTATTGTCAGTTGGGGCAGGGCAGGTGTTGTAACTAATTTTGCAACAATGAAAGCACTTAGCAAGTGCAAAAGATCACTAATCAGGAAGCACTAAGGAAGCAGGTGCCAGCTAAAAAAATATTCTGTGACACATTAATCAGCCCCAAATTAATTCAGGTCACTTGAGGCAGGGAAGGTGTGCTTTGCTTTGCCACAATAATGTACACTGAGGGTGCTGTGATGAAACAGAGGGTGGCACGGGTGGGCCAGAGGGTGGCATGAGTAGTCAGAGAGTGGCAGTGGTGACAGAGAGTGGCAGTGATGAAGAAGAGTGTCCCAAACAGGCTGGACACGTAGAAACAACAAGTTCGCAAAACTTGCGACCCGACAGGTAAGTTCGCGTTTGCGAAATTGTACAAAACCCTCGCGACCTGGCAGAAACCCGCGCGAACACAAAAAAAAAAAATCTGCAAATTCGCGAGAATTCGCGGATTTTGCGGATTGCGAGTTCGCAAATCCGCAAAATTCGCGAACGCGAGATTCGCAAAATTCGCCCATGCTTAATCTCTGACCATATGATGGTTGCACCGCCTTACCCCACGGGCGCCTTTGTGAGGTCAGCCTGAATGGCCTGCCTCCCTGCCTTTCTCCCCGAGATGAATAAGAGTGTCCAGGTGCTATGCTGCATCTGACAGCAGGTCTCCAAGTGTCGCTGGCAGCTGGCTCCAACTCATTCCTGGTTCCCCAACCAGCGGATGCACGTACCTGTGCGTTTGCTCGCCCTCCTGTGGCCTGCCAGCGCCATCATGTCTGCATCCTGGATGCAAAGGGGGGTTGGCCCACTACCAACACCAGCCGTCGGCGTTTGCCTACTGGGAAAGGAATTGCACAGTCAGGTGGTGGTTGCAGCGCTGAACGCGCCCCAAGACCCAAACTTTTCCCCTTTTCTTGGGGAGGAGGAGGAGGTCTCATGACACTGTGCCGTGCGGCATCCCAAGGTGACCCGCTCCGCCACTCACCCTGCCGTGCGGCATCCCAACGTGAGTGGTCCTGACCGCCGGCGGTGTGGTCTACAGCAGCTGTGGTCGGATGTAGGTTTCGCTCCGTGTGTCTGGTACCGCAACCTGCCTACCGCCTGGATTCTTTCCTCTGGCATGTCGTGCTGCGATGCCGAGGTAGGTGCATGATCCTGAAAGAATGGGGGGGGGGGGGTAATGACCTCTAATGGCAGCCTGGCTGCTGCTAAGGCCTGGCGCATTACGGCTGTCCCTTGGAGCTTGCTTTGGTTGTCCCCATCTTGGTGTTTGCAAAAATTGGCCCTTCACCCGCAGGGCGTAAAACAAAAACAAAAAACAGCCTACGAACTGCTCTATTGTGTTGCAGTTAAACCTTTCTACTTAGTAAACGTTGCATTGGGCACACATTTGTCCGGGTGAAAGAGCCTGCTTGTGCCCCTCCCTGGACTCTGGCACCTATCAGGGCCGGTCTGTCAATGAAGTTCTTTATTCATTTATTTCATTTTTTTTTGGTTGGCACGCCTCAGCCTCAGCTGAGGTCCTACTGTACAATCACATACTGCTGCCAGATCGTTGCCTGTATGCAGGAGGCAGTAACGCTAGGGGGCACTATTGTCTATAATATCTTTTCTATCACCCCATTTGTGTCGCTAAACCGGCAGCTTCAGCCCTGACTGCAGGTCTGCCGGATGCTTATAATCCACCTACTTATTTTCGCTGCAGTTTGTTTAGCTAGGCATCGATAGGCCACACAGATTACCATTGTGTTTTCCCAAATGATTGGTGTTTGCTATCACCAGTCAGGTAATTTGGGGAGACTTTATTGCCCATGCTAAGGGCGCATGAGCTCACCGCACTTGGTATTACGAGGCGGTCTCCCATCCCCGACCTAACCAGAACCACCCCCCGCTTGCCTACGGGATCATGCGTCGCCGAGGTGCATGACGCGGGTCCCGTGGTAGTTTATGAAGAAGCCCTATACTTCCATTGATGCAGCATGTACGCTCAGGTCTCTGAACACGGAGTTCTCCGGTCACAATCCCAAGCTGGCAGTGGACAGTTAGACTAGTTGCGTGCTGCCACATGTTACATTTTCTTTCATTGCGTTTGTTTACAATTTTTTTTATTTTTTTTAACAAAGTGCCATATTATATTCTTTCTGTTCTATTGTTGTAGATGGCACGGCCCTAACTCAACGAAGGTATGTATGGCCTTTCTAATCTTTGTGCTCATGTAATGTGTCCACACTGTTTGACCCGCTTTCACGGTTTGCTCTTCAGCGTGGTGGCTGGGCGCTGCATTTTGCATCCATTCCGCTACGCGAGCATCCATACACAGCAAATTCGATCCGCCCCATTCAGCGCGCTATCCCTCATGTTTATAAACAAATGGTCCATCCTATATTGACTGTAGCAGCCTTTAATCTCCTTTATCCTTACTCCAGTTAGCCTTCGGGGTGTGCTCGTTTCCCGCCTTTTTTTGGGGGGCTCTGGCTGCTGCTCTGGAAGGTGGGCCGGCGCGTTATTCACTTCTTTGCAAAATATTTAAAATTCACGCCATGCCCATCTGCAAGTGTACGATTCCCTGCCACGTACGAAAACAACACTGGGGCTCAAACCCTGAGCGCCCTCTCAAGCCCACAGCCCGCCAGGAGGTTGCAGTGTCGAGACAGCCTCTGGGTTTCGGCTTGTAATTGGGATGATTGGGACTGGATGCCCTAACGATTCTATACTTAATTACGGCAGCCTTTTTCAAACCCCATGGACCATAGTGCAGTCATGTCCGCTTTAATACAGCGACCTTGCATCATACATTTGGAGGAAGGTTTAAGACATTCCGGGCAACGCTATACATTTTTTAATACAGTGACCCTGCCTCATACATTTGGGGGAAGGTTTAAGACATTCCGGGCAACGCTATACATTTTTTTGGGGGGGTCCTTCCTATCACCATGGGCAGGATGCCTTGTCTTACTAGGTCGTTTATGTTAGACATATACCACTCAAAGCATGAGTGCCAGGTTTGCAAGCGAGTGGGTGTTGCTGACCGTCTGTCCTGATTTCTTTTGCTGTTTTTATAGCACAAACTCAACCTAAAGGTATTGGAGCGCTTTTTATTGGCACCAGTTACATTACACAAGGGCAAGTTACTTTATTGGTAGGCGCAGAGATTTGCCCAGATACGCGGGATCTTGCAGAAGCTCGAAATTGGTTACAAAGTCGGTGGCTCTGGCCCTTACGCCATGCTCGCCCCTCTTCGCAGCCCCCGCGCCGTTTACAGACTCGGACTTAACAAAGTGATGTCTCCTCTAACACTGTCATCTCGGTGTGGTTTCTCCCACAGCATGTTTACAGTCCTGTGTTATGTTCCTTTACTCAGCCCATGCAGTTTGTCCTTTCTTACCGAGTGTTCACGGCTCGCACTCAAACGTGCATTCCATTCCTACAGGATATGCTCACGCTTATTGACGTGCTCCTTTTCTACAGAGAACTCTCAGCTCGCGCTCATATATACTCCTTTCCCACGCGTGCTGTCAGCTCACATGCCTGCGTTCTCATTCAGTGCGCTCACATGGTTCCCTTTCCTACATGATAGTCTGTACCTCGGTACACACCTGTTCTACCTTCTTACAGGATACTCCTACTTTTCTCCCACACGTGGGCCTTTGCTCTACAGGGTGGTCTCATCTCGAATTCACGCGCCTTCTAATTTTTTGTAGGGTACTCTCATTTCACGCCCACCCGTGCTGGCCTTTATTCTCGGATTATGCCCGCATGCGCTCCCCTTTCTTACAGATGTTTAGCGTCTGGTACTCTGAGACTGTCAACTCGGTGTGGTTTCTCCCACAGCAATATACTACTACTCTCATACCCGGCCTTATCTGTAGACCGCGCTCTAAGTATAGGGCGCTCCTCGACCTTCAAGGGCCGGCTGGGTGGAAAGCATCCCAGCTTACGAGGGTGTTCTTTTTTTTTTTTTTTAAACTGGGGCTGTACTACGCCGCTCTCCCTTTGCACCCCTCGTGAACTATTCTAACACAGCATACCTATATATTTCTTACATTTAAATTTTTTTTTTTTAACACTCCTCGTATGCAGCCTTCTATCCTTCCGCCTCCTGGCTCCGCATGAGAATGCCGGCTTCCTGGGTCGCGGTACAAAAGGGGGTGGTGATGGACGGTCGTGCATTGGGCAGCACGTGGGCAGAAACCCCACCGGGCAGCAACATCTTGTAGATGCCCCTCAGCAATTCCGCCGGATTAGATGCCTGCCGCGCCGCCCCTCCTTGTCCCTTGAGCCCGTACCTCTTGGGGAGCTGGGGGGTCCTGCCTATATCTCTTGACATTGGGCCTCTGTCCATTCTGCCCTACCCTTCCGGGCCACGGCGGAGGCGTGGGGAGCCGGTACGGGGTCTTAAACCACATCACTCGCTCCCGGCCTCCTCATCGCGCAGCAGTCTTTTGCTCCAGCGGTGGACGTGGGCATCACATGGTTCGCTTTCCTGGCGGCTTGGTTTCTTGCAGCTGGTCACCTTTCCTGGTAGACGAATCGCTGGGTAAATTTGAAGACGCAAGAAAACGCAGGCTTTCTGCGCCACTCCCGGGAGGAACTCCCGCAACATTCTACTGTGCCCTACAACCTGCTTCGCTGCGAGGTTCAAGGATACGTTCATTTTTTTTTTTTGGTAGGCATGGGAGATTAACTGCCCAGACTCATAAGATGCTGAGGTAAGCCGAGGATCGAACCTGGTTTCCGAGATCCAAGGTCAGTAGCTCTAGCCGTAGGGGTACATCCTCTCCCCCTCCGCAGGCCGAACTCCGACGAAGCCAGGCAGCTTCCGTTCCGTGCTCCCTTGGCGCCCACTAAGACCCGGACAGGCCGCCGGGCCTCAACAAAGGCTGCGCCTCGGGGGACCTGTTTTTATATGCGCTATGCGGGACCCGAGATGCTCTACCTGGCCCCCAAACCTCCTGGTTGCTTGTGGCGGCCTCCACCGCCTCTCGCCACTCAGTGGGTTCTAGCCACCCGTCCCCTTACTGCCACCGGACAGAGAGGGCCACTGCATCATAGTTTCGCTTGCAGCCACAGGCAGCGTATCGAGGGCTCCACTGGAAAATTATTGAGCGGGCTGTGAGCAGACGCACCTCCCTCGCTTTTGGTTTCCTTAGGGAAGGAATTGAATCAATATTTATTTTAACAAGAGAACTTTGAGGCCTTGTCCCGGTCTCCCCCTGAGCGCGCCAGGCCCGGTATCAATTAAACGCAGCGCTGCAAGAAATTCGTGCTTTTCTTCGGTCTCCCTCAGCAGAGCTTCGCCTCGTGCTAACAAATGTTTAGTCTTCCAGAAAATGAAGGTGCGCCGCTTCCATGCTCCACAAAGTTAGGAGCTATCTGGTGGAGCGGATGCTTATATCTCCCACCTCGCTCTTCCCGCCACCCAGGTGCTGCTCCCCCATTGGGGGGTTTGTACCTAGCGAGGCCCCCCCATTGGCAGGGGGTTTTTGGCGCCACCGTGGTTCTCCTGTGAGGGGTGGTGTGCCTCACTTCCTGCTTCTGGGCGCTTTTGGGCGCCCAAAACTGGTTCTCCCACTGGGGCTCGGCGTGGGTTATGGCACCGGCCCCTGAGCCACCCCCCCCCTTCGGGGGGGAGTGGCGGCCTCTGCAACAGTCAAAGGTCCCAATACCATTAAGTTCAAAAGATACATCTTAGGGGATGCAATTGGCTGGATTCCAATAACTGTCCCGATGACCTCTGCTGACCACTGACTGATGCACTCCCTGATGTAGTGGTTTGCGGTCCTGTGTTTGGACCAGCCAGCCGGTTGCTGTTGTACACCACATCCGCAGGCCAGGAGTAGCCTGCAGGGTTCAATAAGGAGAGGACCTGCACATGGGTCATTCTCCCGATACAGTTACCCAGTGTGGTGTGCAGTCATTTATGCCCCCCCCCTATAACCCCAGTCACACCTGATTAGGCATCACCTGATCCAGAGGAATCCAGAACGCCACACTGGCCACGAGGAGGTCTGTGACTCTCGCTTCCTTTGCTTCTCCTGCCGCGAATCCCTGGCCAGGGTGCGCGACCGCTGCTGTGTCATTTGAGAGGAGGCCTGCTGTGGCACCAGCAGTTCCTGTGACGGCCCTCGCGTGAGAGTGCTACTCCACAAACGTGCCTCAGACATCCTGCTGCAGTGCGAAGATACCCGGTGAAGCCCTTTGGCCCTCACTGCTGCAGGGAGTTGAGCCCAGCATGCGTAGACTGCTGTGCCCCCTGCCGGCTGTTCCTGACACCGCAGGGTTGATAAAGATCTATGCAGCAGCAGGCCCGCCTAGTAAGGTGAATCCGTGTGCCACAGCCTAGAGCGAAGACACGTGCAACAGAGCGTGTACAGAACGCATGTGCCCCCAGTGGGGAAGAGTCCACCCAGTAGCGAGACCAGTAGCAAGCAGGCTGCATTGTGGACAAGAGACAGGGGTGCAGTAAGGCATGCTGAAGGGGGAAAGAAGGAAAAATATATATATATATATAGACTGCAATATTTAGAATGCACAGGAGGGAGGCGAAAAGGATAAGGAAAGAGGACACAAAGCATACCAGTAAAGGACGATGAAGGAACACCTGCACAGACAAAGACAAAGGAACAGAAGGAAGACAAGAGAAAAAAAATAATAATAATTAACACCAGCTACAGGGAGCATGGCTGATGAGAACCAGACACAGGACCAACAAAGAGCTCCAATACAACACGCACTTACCTGGGTGCTGCCACCTTTCAGTGAACTGGAAGACCCGGCAACAGCATCACCGAGGTGGAAGATATGGATCGAACGTCTGAATAACTACCTTGTGGCCATATGAGAGCCCAACAGGGCAGTAAAAAGGTTGTTACTTCTCCACTATGCCGGAGATGAAATATTCAAATAATTCAAACGATTTAGGCATTGCCAAGGACTACGATGCTGTGGTTGCGGAATTAGATGCACACTTCGACCCCCAACCTAATCCTGATTTCGAGCGATTCAAGCTGCGCCAAGCACGCCAGCGGGAATAGGAGTCAATCAACGCGTTTTACGATTGTCTGCGCAAACTGGCCAGCATGTGTACAGAGGATGATCTGCCAAAGGAAATAAGAGCTCAGATTATCCAAGGGTGCTGCGAGAAGACGCTAAGAGGCCTTATCTTGCGCCAACCAAAATTTGTACAGGAGGACATCCTTATATTAGCGAGGACCCACGATCTTTCCGCAGCAGGAGCAAATGAGATGGACCAGGCCCTCAAAAAACACAAGAAAAACCAGAGACCGTCCAAACAGAGTATGCAGACGCTTTCCGAGCAAGGACCCGGAGTGATAAACCCAAGAATACAAGGCCCAAAACGCCTAAGATGCGGTGTGGGTACTGTGGGCACGAACCACATGCGGCAAAGGACTGCCCCGCGCAAGGCAAAATGTGTGCAAATTGTGGGAGTCCCAACTGTTGTATTGCATTTTAGGACCCTACTGTAATTTTCCCGATTCAAGCCCTTATATAGGTATAAATCGCCATATCCTTATATAGGCATAGAAATCATAACCATATTTAGACATAGCTCATGCAGTCCAAATGCGCAGGGCTACTTCCACTAGTTCCGAAAATCCACAACGATTTCTCGGAAAACTCGGCTTCAGCAGCTAGGGACTTCCCTTTGCTCGAATACTGACTTGTCCAAGAACTCATGGAGTTTTCAAAGAACTGAGCCTCTTTGATGACGTTATTATGTCCACCTTTATGTCAAACTCAGCACCTTCAAGGTATAAATATGCCCACACTTGCCATAGCAAGCACACAGTGGTTTGGAGCAGTTCGACTATCTACTTGCCTGACACATCCTGCTACAGCAAGTGCCGAAGGAAGCCAACCCTCCAGCAGACCCACTGAGAGAGACACTGTCTTTTCTCTTGCCGAGAAATCCAGCTCCAGTGTTTCCAAGCTACCCTTGCGGGTTGTTGGGAAATCGAGTAATGAGCCTGACCTTCTTCATTCTAAACCAAGGTACGGAGCTGATTAGACCCTTAGAGAAATCTTGGATAGATTCTTGGCAAAGAATACTAAATTTATTCTACACCTCACTTACTTCTTCCCTTGTACTAGACTTAGGTTAGGTACATCGGGGTAGGCGTGTTTTAGAAGCACCATTTGAGTACTTTTTAGCCTCTGGTATTTATATATGCATTTATCTATGGTCTAGGAGCCATAAAATGCTTTTATAGTATTATTTTATCCTACTCTATTTACTGTACGCATTATACTTTGCAACCAGTATTAAGATTGTAGCAGTTAATTTCTTCTGCTTGAGAAAGAAGACTGTTCAATAAATACTTTTATTAAAAAACGCCAGTCTATCTATTTCTCTGCACCTCTGGTGAAATGAAGCATGCAGGAATGACTGAGTAAAATATCTATCTATTGTTTCCACGACTCTGAAGATAAGTTTTATCTTGGATAAACAAAGTTGTCATGTTTATGCAGTTGTCAGAAACTAAATCCCTTCTTGTGAACTCGAGAAAGTTTCTAGTGACCTCTGAGCTAGCTGGCATTCACAATTAAGTCTAATATACTCGATAGAGACCTAGCAGACATAAGTCCTACATCACATCTATAGGATATATTATTCCAATGTACAGAGCCTATTGGGAATATAGGAACTACACTACACAACCACTTTGCAGCGGTGTGCAGAAGATGGAATCAAGGCAGAGACACCCTAGGACAAAGGCCACTCTCACAAACAGTACGACAACTGTCCATAACAGACTCCGCTCAGAGGGAGGAACCACTAAGAACCAGCCAAAGGTACCAGGTACCGAAAGACTCTTCTGCGGAGGATGATGAAGTAGAAACATACCTAATCTCGTTAACAAGAGAGCTCAAGCTCCACCGACAGCCACAACCTTCATGCATAGTCAGAATCGCAGGATCAGAGGTGAGAGCGATCATTCACATGGGGCATCCGTAAACGCGATGGGCCTCTAGCAGTACCGGCGCCTCCAACCTCGACCACCGATCCCCCCGTCCCGGACCAAGATATTCGCATATGGAAGCCAAACCCCTCTGCCACTGAGAGGAAAGGTGTCTGTCCCGGTACGCTCAGAAGACCAGGAAGTCACAACAAATTATTTTACTAAATTGCTCGTATTTTTAAGAAAAGCGCATTGTCCCTTTTTCGGGGGAATATTTAATTTGAATTGAATGTGTTTTTAAACAAGCAACTGTTGGTACTCTTTTAGAATATTTCTAAAAAAAACGATCCTACCAGTTCCAGTAAACTTGCACCTCTCTGTGCGGGGAACGGGGACAACATTAACTGCTGTACTTCTGCCTGTCCTCTAGTGTTTCCGCCTGCTCAGAAGCACTCAGGGGCAGGTTACTGCTCTAGTTGTAGAGCCGAAGGGGGGATAAAAGTACGTCCGCAATGCAGCCACTTAGCAGGCACGTGCAGCAGGCACATCAAAGGCAAGCCCGTCTGCGAAGGTCCGCTCCTGGCCCGGGCCTAGGGCCAAAGATGCTGTTGGTTTTAAACCCCAGGCTGCTTCTAAGATCTTATACACCGGGGTACCACTCCAAGCTCTTAATAAGAGCAGGAGTAGTTGTCAGAAAGCCGGTTTTAGCTCATGTGCTTTGGTAACAGGTTTTCAGTGCCAGGGATGCTGTGTCTCATTTCAGCCCTCTATGCTATCACAGACAACACTCAGCTCCAATCAAGCCCCATGCAAAGTGGATGAGACGAGGAATGCGCGTTCCCTCTGTAAGCATGACTTTGAGTTTGCTCTGTTTATAGAGGCACAAGCTGTTGACATTGCTATCGTCACCGAAACATGGGGGGAGGCCTCCTCAGACCCTGATTGAGCCATGGCGGTTTCCTCTGGGTATACAATGTGCAGACAGGACCACGTAGGCAAAAGGGGGGGGGGCTGGCCGTAATATTCCCTAGTGGATGGAAAATACCTTTCACCTCGCAAAACAATGGGCTAACCAAAGAATCCTCACAGTTTAAAATTTTAATAGTTAACCACTACACCTTCAATGGGATGCTATGTTATCGACCCCCTGGCCCCCGGGCGGAGTTCCTAAAGGATATAGGCAGCTCCCTGGATGTAATATCCCAATCATCTGACTTCCCACTTTTGGGCGAATTTAACTTACACCTTGAGGACTTACTAGACAGAGATGCAGTACAATTTATTGATATTGCAAACAGCCTTGGCCTCGTTCAGAAGGTGATTGGCAGTACTCACTCTGGAGGACACTTCTTTGATGGGGTGTTCACTAGAAATAAGTCCTTACAATGTTTTCCATCACTACCGCTTGTGTGGTCAGACCATAATGCTGTCATGCTTTCACTTCTGTTCCAAAAATTACAGGTAAATAAATCACAAAATAAGCAACGGAAAAATATACAGCCTTGGAATAAAATCGATTTCAGATTCCTAATCCTCATCAGCCAGGCTATCTTGAATCCAGTGGTCAAGTGAGCCAACCCCAGTCACTATTGAGTTTGGCAGGGTATGCCCAGACGTGGGTCTCTTGCTCACTTTGCCACTGGATTAAAGCAAGCCGGGCTGAAGACGGCTGAAATGCCAGAAACCGGTCCTCGGAAGCTTGTTTCCGGTCCAGGGAAGACATGGCTTGGCAGTTCGGGCTGGACTGTTCCCATGAGGCACAGGGTCAGACTGATTTGCATATGGCCATGTCTGAACTGGGGTGGCAGAGTGGGCTAAAGAACGGTGATGGATTAAAGCCAGATCTGTTGAGTGGGTGTGAGTGTTTGATTGGTTCAGATGCTCCGTCCATCACCACCCTCTTTTGTACCACTTTGCTCGCCATAAGTTGGCAGGGTATGCTCAGACGTGAGTCCCTTGCTCACTTTGCCACTGGATTCAAGCAAGCCGGGCTGAAGATGGCTGAAATGCCAGAAACCGGTCCTCGGAAGCTTGTTTCCGGTCCAGGGAAGGCATGGCTTGGCAGTTTGGGCTGGACTGCTCCCATGAGGCACAGGGTCAGACTGATTTGCATATGGCCATGTCTGAACTGGGGTGGCAGAGTGGGCTAAAGAACGGTGATGGATTAAACCCAGATCTGTTGACTGGGTGTGAGTGTTTGATTGGTTCAGATGCTCCGTCCATCACCACCCTCTTTTGTACCACTTTGCTCGCCATAAGTTGGCAGGGTATGCTCAGACGTGAGTCCCTTGCTCACTTTGCCACTGGATTCAAGCAAGCCGGGCTGAAGATGGCTGAAATGCCAGAAACCGGTCCTCGGAAGCTTGTTTCCGGTCCAGGGAAGGCATGGCTTGGCAGTTCGGGCTGGACTGTTTCCATGAGGCACAGGGTCAGACTGATTTGCATATGGCCATGTCTGAACTGGGGTGGCAGAGTGGGCTAAAGAACGGTGATGGATTAAACCCAGATCTGTTGACTGGGTGAGAGTATTTGATTGGTTTAGATGCTCCGTCCATCACCACCCTCTTTTGTACCACTTTACCACAGCCAGCTTAACTGCAAAACATTCCTCAAAGGAATTTTTTTTGATGGTAAAAAAGTTGGCCAAATGCTCCGAAGTAACAGAATCACCTAAAAACCAGACATTTTGTAACGCATTGGCTACATTTTTCCAAGATAAAGTTAAGGCAGTTTACAGTGGCTTTTCCAGTCTTCCTGCTCAAGGAACCTCATTATCCCCCGGGAAGATAGCTGCATCTATTGAATTCAATGAAATCTCCTCAGCCTCCCTAGACTTCAGTGATCCCCCGGAACTGTCGTCCTTTCCTTCATCGACTACCGAGGAGGTCATTAATCTTCTGCAGTCCACTAAATCCGGTTCCCCAATGGACCCTTGTCCCCCTAAAATCTTACATCTTTTGCCTGAATTATTCGCCCTACAGCTGCCTCCTATTTTCAATCTAATGTTCTCGACGGGCATATTCCCCACAAGTTTGAAACTGGCGTTGGTTCTCCCCCTGCTGAAGAAGCCACATTTGAAGGGGGCCGATCCTAACAACTATCGTCCAATTTCCAGACTTCCTCTGCCTGCCAAAATGGTAGAGAAAGTCATGAATGGTGCTATATCTGAATATATTGAGAAGCATGCTTTCCAGGATGCAACCCAGTTTAGTTTTAGAAAGCATCATAGTACCTAATTGACACTGATTACAGCGTCCAAATTGATTAGGAAGACCGTTGATGCAGGATGCAATGCAGCACTTGTGCTGCTTGACCTCTCTGCTGCATTGGATACAGTAAACAACCAAAAATAATTGGAAGTACTGAAGGGGATTGGTATTAAAGAGAAAGTGTTTGCTTTACTTACATCATTTTTGTCTGATCAGGAACAATTTGTGGCTCTTGGTGAGTTTAAGTCACCAAATTTTACATTGCCATGAGGAGTGCCACAGGGTGCTTCGTTAAGCCCAACCCTTTTTAACATTTATGTTGCACCACTGGCAAAGCTAATCAGGTCTCTGGGTTTCTCTGCTATTTCTTATGCCGATGACACCCAGATTGAAGTCTCAGTGACAGGCTCCCCTGATGACACAGTTGCACAGTTTCACACCTGTCTTTATCAGGTTGGGGATTGGATGGCTGCCAATTGTTTGAAACTGAATTCCAGTAGGACCGAAGTTCTACTTTTTGGCAGCCATACTCATTTCTGTTACCCAACCTTATGGCCGTTAGAATTGGGCCCTACAAATAAGGTGAAAAACTTGAGAGTCACGTTTGACTCTATGCTTTCTTTTGAAAGCCATGCCAATCAGGTCACATCCCTCACTTTTTTTCACAGTAAAATTGCTGAGAAGGATTCTTCCATTTATTACTGTTGAGTTACGGAAGCTAGCCCCTTCCATGCGTCGGACAGCTGGGAGCCGCTCGACGTCACGGTGGGCGTGTGCGTCGGACAGCTCCCAGCCGTTCTAGCACCCACCCATGGGGGAAGCACTGGCGCTCCCCCCGTGGGCCGCCCTCCTATGTGCCCCCACCAGGGAAGGCAGGAGAAGCCCTTCCCCTGCCTCCTTCCACCCCACCTCCACGTCATCAATGACGGCAGCGTGCAAGGCGCGTTGATGTAATTGGAGGTTTCCCAACGCGCTGGAAGCCAGTTGCTTTCAGCGCATTGGGAACTAAAGAGGTGAGTTTTGACTCTGGGAGGGGGAGGGATTTAAACAAAAGAGGCATCGGGGGAAAGGAAAGGGTTTTCCTTTCCCCCGATGCCCCTTTTGAGCATTCCTGCTGCACAATCATGCGATCATGCAGCAGGAATGCCCACTGGACGCCAGGGAATTTTTATTTTATATAATTGATGCAATGTGTGTGGGGGAGCGGCCCCTTAGGCAAGGGTTGCTCCCCTTTTGGGAACAATGTTTTTTTGGCAGTGTCTGCCCCTCTGGGGGCCGATTGCACCTTTAAAAAAAACAAACTGGCACATATTTATTTATTGGGAGTGGCCCCTTGGGCACGGGTCGCTCCCCTTCGAGGGCAATGTATTTGGCTGTCTGCCCCCTTGGGAGGCAGATCACACCATATATTTTAAAAATAGGGCCCACACTAGACTACCAGGGATTTATTTGTAGGGAGTGACCCCTTGGTCAAGGGTCACTCCCCTTTGGAGGCAATGTTTGTTGCCAGGTTTTTTAAAAATCGGCCAACTAGACCACCAGGGATTCATTTGTGGGGAATGGCCCCATGGGCAAGGGACACTCCCCTTTGGGGGCAATATGTTTGGCTGTCTGCACCCCCCTAGTGGGGCAGAACTCGCCATTTTTATTTTATTGGCCCCATTAGACCACCAGGGATTAAATTGTGGGGAGTGGCCCCTTGGGCAAGGGTCGCTCCCCTTTGGGTGCAATATGTTTTGGCTGTCTGCTCCCCCCTAGGGGGGCAGATCTTGCCATTTTGTTTAGTGGCCCCCACTAGACCACCAGGGATTAATTTGTGGGGAGTGGCCCCTTGGACAAGGGTCGCTCCCCTTTAAGGGAGTATGATTGTAACCATTTCTGCCCTCTTTGGGTGGCAGATCAGCAGTCAATCAATCAATCAATCAAAGCATTTATATAGCGCACTACTCACCCAGAGGGTCTCAAGGCGCTAGGGGAGGGGGGTCCGCTACTGCTCGAACAGCCAGGTCTTGAGTTGCTTCCTGAAGGCGAGGTGGTCCTGGGTCAGGCGGAGGTGGGTCAGGAGGGAGTTCAATTTCTTGGCGGCGAGGTAGGAGAAGGGCCGTCCCCCTGTGGTGGCTCTTCAGATGCGGGGGACGGCGGTGAGGGCGTGGCCGGTCGATTGAAGCTGGCGTTTGGGAGCGTAGAAGTTGAGGCGGCTGTTGAGGTATCCTGGGCCTTGGTTGTGTAGGGCTTTGTGTGCGTGGGTGAGGAGTCGGAAAGTGATTCTCTTGTTGACCGGGAGCCAGTGCAGGTCTCTCAGGTGTCCGGAGATGTGGCTGCGACGGGGGATGTCCAGGATGAGTTGTGCTGAGGCTTTCTGGATCCTCTGGAGTCTCTTCTGGAGTTTGGCGTATGTTTTTAGGCCCATCTGCGCCCAAGGGGACAGATGCCACTAGACAGGTTTTTTTAATTTTGGTGTTGGGGTGTGGCCTCTTTGGCAAGGTTTCTTTCCCTTTTATGGAGGTGAACATGTATTTATATCTTAGGCCCACCTACCCCTTAGCATGGCTGGTCGACTGTGTGTGGACTGGTGCATTATTTGCATATGTGATTGTAATGTTTTTTTCTCCTTTTTCTTCAAGTGTCAAGCTTTTGATTCTTGTTTGCGGTGTCGGCAGTGGTTGTTCTGCAGTTTTGCGTAGTTGCATTTATTTGGTAAGAAAAACATTTTTGTTGTGTTTACTCTAAATGAGTATTATTGTCATGCATGAATGAATTTATTAGTAAGTGGTGTCATAATGGCAGCATATTTAGTTAGTGTTTTGAGCATGAAATTCTTTGCAATGTGTTTTGTATTGTCTTATGTATAATTTTCTTTTCTGTTTAATTTTTAGTGGGATATTGTTGATCCTTCCTGTGTCTGTGCAGAGTAGGTGGTGGTGAGTATAGCTGCTTCTGGCAAGTAAGTGGCATAGTTTTTGGAGTATATAGGCTTTGTGATAAAGACAAATGTTGTTTATTACTTAATTTACAAAGTGTTTGTTGTTGTTGACTTGTTTGACAAGTTACCCTTATTAGTAAGGATTATGGCTAGCTGTAGAATTACTGCTCAGTAGGTGGTTGGTATGCTTTTGAATCTTCCTCTCACCATGATTATGAGAATGACAGTGAGTCTGAGGGAGAGGAGGGAGGGGATGATTGAGACAGTGAGTTTTCTCTCCACATGGAATCATCGGATGATGAAGCTCTTCTCAGTGTGAAAGAACTGCCTGTTTTAGGAGAGGGCACTGATGTGCAGATGGTGCAAGAGGCATCTGGATTGCAGCTTGGGGCGGTAAGGCTTTCCATTGGTAGTGATGGACTCTGGGTTGATCCAAACATGGTGCATCCTGTGTTGAATGCCTTTAGTAGTAATGCAGGGTGTAGAGTGAATTGTGATTTTTTTTTGCCTATGCAGTTTTTTCAGTTGTTTATGGATGATGTATTTTGGCTGAGATAGTTGAGCAATCTCATTTTATGCTGAACAGTTTTTGAGGGACCACAGTGCCAGACTTAGGCCAGCTCTAGATTCGGACTGTTCTTGATCACTTTGTAGATCGATTTTCAGAGATCTATACTCCAGGGAAAGAAATAGCTGTTGATGAGTCTTTGGTCCTGTTCAACGGCCATTTGGTTTTTAGGTAATACGGGCCCGATTCACAGAATTAACTTAAGTCAAAATCCGAAACTTACTACTTTTGGTATTCACAGAATGCACTTACTACTTTCGGTGTTCATAGAATGCACTTACTACTTTTGGTATTCACAGAATGGATTTACAACTACTAACTTTACGTCCGCACTCGGGTGGAGATTCCGGCCCGGAGGCGGAGCTTCTGACCCGGAGGCGGAGATTCCGGCCAGTGGCAGAGATTTAGCCATGGCCAAAATCTCCACCTCCGGGCCGGAAATCCCACCTCCGGGCCGGAAGTCCCACCTCTGGGCCGGAAGCTCTGCCTCTGGGTCGGAAGCTCAGCCTCCGGGCCGGAAGCTCTGCCTCCAGGCCGGAATCTCCAGCCCGAGTGCGGATGTAAAGTTAGTAGTCGTAAATCCTTCTGTGAATACCAACAGTAGTAAGTGCATTCTGTGAATATCAAAAGTAGTAAGTGCATTTTGTGAATACCAAAAGTAGTAAGTATAGAATTTTGTCTTAAATTAGTTCTGTGAATCGGGCCCATCATTTCTAGCAAGAGGGCATGTTAAGAAATTAAGATGTATATGTTGCCTGAGAGTAGGACAGGATATGTCTATAATTTCCGGGTATACACTGGTAAGGATTCCACTATTGACCCTCCTGGTTGTCTGTCCACTTTAGGAGTTTCTGAGAAAATTGTGTGGTAACTTGCTAGATGACTGTTTAACAGAGGTCACCATTTGTACATTGATAACTTCTACACTGCTGTGCAATTGTTTAAGGAATTGTTCAAAGTGGACACTTTTGCTTGTGGCACAATCTCCTCTAACCGTAAAGGTTACCCAAAAGAGATTGTTTGCAAACAGCTTCAGAGGGGGCAGTGCAGTGCCTTGAGTAGTGAGGAACTGCTAGCTGTTAACTTTGTGGACCGGATGGATGCGTACATGCTGACTACAATCAATGATGAGAGTACTTCACCTGTGACTGTTTGGAGTCAGGTTGCTGAAATGTGCAAACCTGTGTGCATTGTAGACTACAATAAGCACATGGGTAGTGTTGATAGAGTAGATCAAAGGTTGGAACCTTACATTGCTCTTCGTAAGGCTTACATTTGGTATAAGAAGTTGGCCATCCATCTCTTCAATTTAGCAACTTTTAATGCTTTTGTTGTGTTTAAGGAGTGTTCTCCTGCGTCAAAGATTACTTTTGTTCAGTTTCAGGAGTCTGTGATAGGCAGCCTTGTTTATTGTGGAACAGGCAAAGGTTCCTAGAGTTGGAGTGGTGGAGGATGTGGCTAGATTGAAAGAGCTCCACTTTCCTGATTTAATTCCTCCTGCGCCTCAAAAAAACAATCCCTGTAAGAGATGTAGAGTCTGTTTGTGAAGAGGTATGCGGAAGGAGAGTTGTATGCACTGTGCAGACTGTCCTTCTAATCATGGGCTGTGTGTGCCCACATGTTTCAGATTGTATCACACTAGAAAGAGTTTTTGGGAGCAACCGTGAGTCTAATAGTGTACTGTCTGGTCAGTATGGTTTTATATAGTTGTTGTTCGGTTTCACTGTTGGCATTAAAATGATATCTTCAGTTACTGCTGTTGTTTTTGTAGTTATAGTTTTGTATCTGGTTGCCATTTGTTTGTGTTTTTATTCTTGTTAAAAATAAAATGATGACGGTGTGCGTGGACTGGCGGTTGGCTGACTGTGTGTGTAGACTGATGCTTGGCTGACTGTGTGTGTCAACTGGCACTTGGCTGACTGTGTGTGTGGACTGGCGCTTGGCTGGTGGTGTACGTGGGCTGGCGCTTGGCTGGAAGTGTGGATGGACTGGCGCCTGGCTGGTGGTGTGCGTGGTCTGACACTTGGCTGGCAGTATGAGTGGACAGACGCTTGGCTTGCGGTGTGCGTGGACTTGCGCTTGGCTGGCGGTGTGTGCGGACTGGCGCTTGGCTAGCGGTGTGAGTAGGCTGGTGCTTGGCTGGCAGTATGCGTGGACTGGCGCTTGGTTGGCAGTGTGCTCAGACTGGTGCTTGGCTGGCAGTGTGCGTGGGCTGGTGTTTGGCTGGCGCTGTGCGTGGGCTGGTGCTTGGCTGGCGGTATGCATGGGCTGGTGCTTTGCTGGCGGTATGCTTGCGCTGGTGCTTGGCTGGCAGTGTGCGTGGGCTGGCAGTGTTTGTGGACTGATGCTTGGCTGGCGATAAGTGGACTGGCGCTTGGCTGGCAGTTTGCGTGGATGGGCGCTTGGCTGGTGTTGTGTGTGGACTGGTGCTTGCCTGGTGGTGTGTGTGGACTGGCACTTGGCTGGCAGTGTGCTTGGAATGGTGCTTGGCTGGTAGTGAGTGGGCTGGCGCTTGGCCGGCGGTGTGCGTGGATTGGCGCTTGGCTGGTGGTGTGCGTGGACTGGCGATTGGCAAGATGTGTGCTTGGACTGGTGCTTGGCTGGTGGTGGTGTGCATGGACGAGTGCTTGGCTGGCGGTGTGTGAGTAGTGACTTGCTGCTGGTCACTACACACACTGCTAGCTAAACGCCACTCCATGCAATCTGTGAGCTGGTGTGGTTGCTGTGTCAGGAATGTGGGTGTGTGAAAGTGATGGGCACTTGAATGGCGCTGTCTGCAGGTGTGAAAGTTGTAATGTGCTGGGCCTGCGGCTGGAGGTGTGAATGGTTTTGTATGTCTCACACGTATGAAAGGTGTATGAATGGCCTGTGAAACGGTTGGTGCCTTGTAGTGACTTTACTGCTCACAAGCTGGGAGTCATTGGTTCAGTTTCTCATCCTTTCAATTATTGTATTTAATTTAAGATGTTTTCTGTAGCGCTGGCCAGACCCAGGGGTATTGGATCGCTTTACAATAGGTACATAACAGATAATCATCAGATACAACATAGAAGAGCGACATATCAACATAAGAACGCAAAAATAAAGAGCAACACATTGTAGTACAGGACAGTTTTTTGCCTTCACGGTGCTTCGGAGTCTTAGAGCTGGAGCATAGCTCGATGTCCTCTAGCTGCCCCGAGCTATCCATTCCCTAGGGAGCGGTTGAGGCACAGGGTTTTGAGTTGGCTTTTGAATTCTACAAAGGAGGGAATGGTTCTGATGTGAGGGGGAATGGAGTTCCACATTTTGGGAGCGCTTCCAGTGAAAGATCGGTCCACAGTTTTTTTTCTTCTAGTTTTTGGTGGGATGAGTAGGATGGAGTTTGAACTTCTCAGGTTCCTGGTCTGGCCGGCTTTTATGAGTTTTTTTGCCAAGTACTCAGGTTTGCCGATGTGAAGGCCTTATGGGTGAGGCACGCTGTTCTGAAGCTAATCCGCATTTCGACTGGAAGCCACTTAAGTTCTTTGAGTGCACGGGAGATATGGTAGAATTTCTTGATACCGGCTGATCAGTCTGGCGGCCGCCGGCCGTATGCATCGTTGTTTTGATGGAAGCCAGGTGTGATCTTGGAATTCCTGAGAGGACTGCGTTCCCATAGTCCAGTCTTGACAGTACCAGAGATTGGGTGGCCTTTTTGAGATCATGGACGGAATGTAGGGTTTTATTTTGTTCAGTAGTCTGAGGTTAAGGAAAGCCCTTTTGGCCAAATTCTTAATGTGTCTCATCATGTTCAGTTTTGGGTCTAGAGTGATGCCTAAAGATTTTACAGTCTGCTAGAGTGAGATTCCCGTTGAGTGCATCGATGGCCTTTAACCATTCGGCAATTTGGGGGTTATCTTCCGTATTCGAGATGAGGAGTGTCTAAGTCTTATCAGGATTTAGTTTCAGGTGGTTGCTTGCCAACTAGTGTTGGACATCTTTCAGTATATCATTTAGTCTTTGTATGTCTTTGAGAGAAGTAGTTTCCTGATAGATCTGAGTATCATCAGCGTAGAGATGGAAGTGGATGTTGGCTTTTCTGAGAAGGTTGGAGAGAGGTTCCATGTAGATTTTAAAGAGTTGCGGTGATAGCACCGAGCCTTGAGGGAAGCCCTTGTTGACTTGTTGGAGGTCGAAAGTGAAGTTTTTTATTTTTATTTTTTGTGTGCGATTATGTAGAAAGGAGGAGAACCATTTGAGGACTACCTCGCCAAGACCAGCTCTTTCTTAGAGAGCCATTATGAGGAGTTTGTGATCTACAGTATCAAATGCTGCCGAGAGGTCAAGGAGAATGAGGAGGCAGCATTGGTCAGAGTCGGTAGGGTGTTGAAATATCGATTACTAAAATATAGTTTACAAAAATATAGTTGTAAAAATATCGTTTACAAAAATATCAACACCCTATACCTAAACAGGTAAGTACATAAATATCTACTCAAAAATATCGTTGTAATAAATATAGATGCAAAAAATATAGACTTTTTAAATTAATTAAAATTACATTAAATAATAAGTAAATATAAGTACTATTAACAAAATACATCACATTACTTTTATTTTTTTATTATTTAAAACAAATTAACTACACTTTTTCATTATAAACTTAATAAATGTGTACATATACATATATTTAACACATTACTTTATATACCAACAATAATGCATACATATAATTAAAATATAAAATATATTATTAGTTAAAACATTTGATAGCGAAGGGGTAAAAATTACTATTCCCACTCCAGAGGGTGCAACAGTAGGGAAAGCGTTGGATAGCGTAGGGGTAAAAATTACTATTCCCACTCCAGAGGGTGCAACAGTAGGGAAAGCGTTGGATAGCGTAGGGGTAAAAATTACTATTCCCACTCCAGAGGGTGAAACAGTAGGGAAAGCGTTGGATAGCGTAGGGGTAAAAATTACTATTCCCACTCCAAAGGGTGCAACAGTAGGGAAAGCATTGGATAGCGTAGGGGTAAAAATTACTATTCCCACTCCAGAGGGTGCAACAGTAGGGAAAGCGTTGGATAGCGTAGGAGTAAAAATGACTATTCCCACTCCAGAGGGTGCAACAGTAGGGAAAGCGTTGGATAGCGTAGGGGTAAACATTACTATTCCCACTCCAGAGGGTGCAACAGTAGGGAAAGCGTTGGATAGCGTAGGGGTAAAAATTACTATTCCCACTCCAGAGGGTGCAACAGTAGGGAAAGCATTGGATAGCGTAGGGGTAAAAATTACTATTCCCACTCCAGAGGGTGCAACAGTAGGGAAAGCGTTGGATAGTGTAGGGGTAAAAATTACTATTCCCACTCCAGAGGGTGCAACAGTAGGGAAAGCGTTGGATAGCGTAGGGGTAAAAAATTACTATTCCCACTCCAGAGGGTGCAACAGTAGGGAAAGCGCTGGATAGCGTATGGGTAAAAATTATTATTCCCACTCCAGAGGGTGCAACAGTAGGGAAAGTGTTGGATAGTGTAGGGGTAAAAATTACTAAATGTATTTACTCGTTTAAAAATTAACAAATCTTTATTTTTTTTAATTAATCATTAATTAAATAATTATTCAATTAAAATGTAATTAATTCACAAAATTTTCACTTAAAAATTCCACTACACACCTAAAATTAATTAAACAATTAACATAATTAATTTACATAATTATTAATCAATTAACTAATTGACAATAATTAACTATTATTTATTACACTATTTATATTCATTTAACACATTAATTAATCAATTATTTTATTATATTAAAATTACTTCCCACCCTACTTCCCTATAAACCCACAACCCGCTACGAAACTATTAACACTAAATTCAACATAAAATACGTTATTAACTAATAAAATACTACAAAAAATACTACTTTGACAACCAATACTCATTAAAAACACTAAATTACTTATAATTATTTAAAAAGCGATATTTTTGTAAACTATGTTTTTGTAAACGATATTTATTACAACTATATTAATGTTAATGATATTACTTACCTGTCTGTCGATATTTGGGGGTTATCTTCCGTATTCGAGATGAGGAGTGTCTAAGTCTTATCAGGATTTAGTTTCAGGTGGTTGCTTGCCAACTAGTGTTGGACATCTTTCAGTATATCATTTAGTCTTTGTATGTCTTTGAGAGAAGTAGTTTCCTGATAGATCTGAGTATCATCAGCGTAGAGATGGAAGTGGATGTTGGCTTTTCTGAGAAGGTTGGAGAGAGGTTCCATGTAGATTTTAAAGAGTTGCGGTGATAGCACCGAGCCTTGAGGGAAGCCCTTGTTGACTTGTTGGAGGTCGAAAGTGAAGTTTTTTATTTTTATTTTTTGTGTGCGATTATGTAGAAAGGAGGAGAACCATTTGAGGACTACCTCGCCAAGACCAGCTCTTTCTTAGAGAGCCATTATGAGGAGTTTGTGATCTACAGTATCAAATGCTGCCGAGAGGTCAAGGAGAATGAGGAGGCAGCATTGGTCAGAGTCGGTAGGGTGTTGAAATATCGATTACTAAAATATAGTTTACAAAAATATAGTTGTAAAAATATCGTTTACAAAAATATCAACACCCTATACCTAAACAGGTAAGTACATAAATATCTACTCAAAAATATCGTTGTAATAAATATAGATGCAAAAAATATCGACTTTTTAAATTAATTAAAATTACATTAAATAATAAAAAAATATAAGTACTATTAACAAAATACATCACATTACTTTTATTTTTTTATTATTTAAAACAAATTAACTACACTTTTTCATTATAAACTTAATAAATGTGTACATATACATATATTTAACACATTACTTTATATACCAACAATAATGCATACATATAATTAAAATATAAAATATATTATTAGTTAAAACATTTGATAGCGAAGGGGTAAAAATTACTATTCCCACTCCAGAGGGTGCAACAGTAGGGAAAGCGTTGGATAGCGTAGGGGTAAAAATTACTATTCCCACTCCAGAGGGTGCAACAGTAGGGACAGCGTTGGATAGCGTAGGAGTAAAAATTACTATTCCCACTCCAGAGGGTGCAACAGTAGGGAAAGCGTTGGATAGCGTAGGGGTAAACATTACTATTCCCACTCCAGAGGGTGCAACAGTAGGGAAAGCGTTGGATAGCGTAGGGGTAAAAATTACTATTCCCACTCCAGAGGGTGCAACAGTAGGGAAAGCATTGGATAGCGTAGGGGTAAAAATTACTATTCCCACTCCAGAGGGTGCAACAGTAGGGAAAGCGTTGGATAGTGTAGGGGTAAAAATTACTATTCCCACTCCAGAGGGTGCAACAGTAGGGAAAGCGTTGGATAGCGTAGGGGTAAAAAATTACTATTCCCACTCCAGAGGGTGCAACAGTAGGGAAAGCGCTGGATAGCGTATGGGTAAAAATTATTATTCCCACTCCAGAGGGTGCAACAGTAGGGAAAGTGTTGGATAGTGTAGGGGTAAAAATTACTAAATGTATTTACTCGTTTAAAAATTAACAAATCTTTATTTTTTTAAATTAATCATTAATTAAATAATTATTCAATTAAAATGTAATTAATTCACTAAATTTTCACTTAAAAATTCCACTACACACCTAAAATTAATTAAACAATTAACATAATTAATTTACATAATTATTAATCAATTAACTAATTGACAATAATTAACTATTATTTATTACACTATTTATATTCATTTAACACATTAATTATTCAATTATTTTATTATATTAAAATTACTTCCCACCCTACTTCCCTATAAACCCACAACCCGCTACGAAACTATTAACACTAAATTCAACATAAAATACGTTATTAACTAATAAAATACTACAAAAAATACTACTTTGACAACCAATACTCATTAAAAACACTAAATTACTTATAATTATTTAAAAAGCGATATTTTTGTAAACTATGTTTTTGTAAACGATATTTATTACAACTATATTAATGTTAATGATATTACTTACCTGTCTGTCGATATTCTGGTCAAACTATATTTTTGACATCGATATTTCTTCTTGTAGATATTTCTGCGGCAATATTAAGGTTAGTCGATATTTTTACAACAATATTCCCGCTCTGCACCGTCAGAGTCTAGTGATTCATGGATATCGTCTATGATGTTGAGAATCGCGGTTTCTGTGCTACATCCTTTTCTGAAACCAGATTGGTGGGTGTCCAGGAGGTTGCTGATGTCCATGTGCTGGGTTAGTTGATGTAGTACGCATCTTTCTAGATTTTTTGAAAGAAGGGGGAGGTTCGGCCCAGGTCTAAAATTGTTCAAATGTGTCCCATCTAGGCCACGTTTTTTCAACAGGGGGGGGGGTGACTTGACCATTTTAAGGCAGTCTGGAACCACTCTGTTTTTCAGGGAGCTAAGGCGTGCATCAGTTTTTTGGTCAGTAGGGGAAGAATGGGGTCTAGGGCATGAGCTGAGGGTTTGGAGGTGGAGATCAATGTGACTAACCCAGTTTCTTAAATGGAATGGAAGCTAAGCCAGGAATTTGGGAGAGGAACCAGGAGAGAGATCAAGCGACCCAGCCGCGATGCTCTTCATGGGGTGAAAGTGAAAGTGAAAGTGTAGCTGACGTCCAGTGAGAGATCGATTTTAGTGATCTTATCATTGAAGAAGTTGGCGAAGTTATCACATCGTTCTTTGGACACCTGTACAGAAGAGGACACAGGCTTGGAGGTTTGTTGTCTGATGATGCTATAGAGCTCCTTGGGTCTGTTTTTGGCACTGTCCAGCGCCTTGCAGAAAAAAATTGTTTTCTTGTTTCTCTGGTTAAAACAACTGTATATACTGAAACACCACTCACCCTCATGCCAAATCCAACCAATATTTCTCTGTGCTTGAAGAATAGGTGGTTGTGCAAAAATATTGGTCTTTTCTGTCTTTCTCATGCAGGGTGTACCTTGTCCCTTTTTGTGAATGTTGTAACGTGTTGGTTTGAATGGTCTTGTGTATCAAATTTGTGTGAATGGCCTGTGAAGCAGTTGGGGCCTTGACATGGCTTTACAGCTCACGAGCTGCAAGTCACTGATTCAGTTTTTGTCCTTTCAATTATTGACAGTGCATTTCATTATTGTAAAATCTCTTGTTAATATAATTGTATATACTGAACCATCACTCGCCCTTGTGCCAAATCCAACCAGTATGTGTGTGTGCTTGAGGAATAGATGGCTCTGCAGAAATATTTGTCTTTTTAGTCTCTCTGCCAATCTGTACATTCCATCTAAGAATAACCTACCAACTGTAGATATTGTCATAAACTTAACACCCATGGGAGTACATGGTGATTTCTCTCTTGTGGATCCCAACAAGTTATCTTACCCACAATGTCCTGCAAACCTCAAAATGTCTGTCTTATTTTCCTTGCAATATTATGTCAAAATGTTCATGCTGCAGAAACAACAGATTTCCCACCCCTTCGCTTTTCTCCAAGTATCCCAATACTATGCCTGTCGTGGGTACTTGGGCCTCCCACACGAGTGAGGCACCATTTTTATCGGGTGACCCTAGGGAACGCTGGGTGATAGGAACTTTGTGTCAGCCCGATGATGCCTCAACTTTCCCACACAAAAATGTGTGCAAGCTATACCTCCATGGAATCCCCTAGGAGTCTAGTTTTCAGAAATGTGTGGGTTTGGTAGGTTTCCCTAGATGGCTGCCGAGCACGGGGCCAAAACCCAGGTGACCCCCCTTGCAAAACCAGGTTGCTTGGCAATAGGCAATTTTGATGTTGCCGCAATACGTTCTGGGCCCTTGCCTGTCGTGGTTACTTGGGCCTCCCAAACGAGTGAGGCACCATTTGTATCAGGTGACCCTGTGGAACACTGGGTCATAGGAAATTTGTGTCAGCCTGGTGATGCCTTAACTTTCCCACACAAAAATGTCTGAAAAAAGTGATTTTTGTTCAGCTAAATTTGAGGTTTGCAGTGGATTCTGGGTAAGGAAACGTTGGGCAATCCACGCAAGACATACCTCCCTGGAATTCCCCGGGAGTCTAGTTTTCAGAAATGTGTGGGTTTGGTAGGTTTCCCTAGATGGCCACCGGTCACGGGGCCAAAATCCCAGGTGACCCGCCCTTGCAAAACCAGGTTGTTTTGTGATAGGCAATTTTGATGTAGCCTCAATGCTTTTTGGACCCTTGCCTGTCGCCGGTACTTGGGCCTCCCACACGAGTGAGGCACCATTTTTATCAGGTTACCCTGGGGAATGCTGGGTGATAGGAAATTTGTGTCAGCCCAGTAATGCCACAACTTTCACACACAAAAAGTTATTAAAACAGTGAATTTTGTCATCTACATTTGAGGTTTGCAGGGGGATTCTGAGTAAGGAAACCTTGGGGGATCCACGCAGTTCATACCTCCTTGGTATTCCGCTGGAGTCTAGTTTTCAGAAATGTGTGAATTAGATAAGTTTCCCTGGATGGCCGCTGAGCACGGGGCCAAAAACCCAGGTAACCCCCCCCCCCATGCAAAACCAGGCTGTTTTGATATAGGCAATTTTGATGTTGCCTCAATGCGTTTTGGACCCTTGCCTGTCGTGAGTACTTGGGCCTCCCACACGAGTGAGGCACCATTTTTATCGGGAGACCCAGGGAAATGCTGGGTGGTATGAAATTTGTGTCAGCCCAGGATGCCACAACTTTACCACACAAAAATGTGTGAAAAAAGTGAGGCTTGCAGGGGATTCTGGGTACGGAAAAGTTTGGTGATCCATGCAAGCCATGCCGTCTTTGAATCCCCCGGATGTCTAGTTTTCCAAAATGTTTAGGTTTAGGAGGTGTCCTTAGATGGCCGCCAAGCACAAGGCCAAAAATCCAGGTGACCCCGTGCAAAACCAGGTTTGGTGATAGGCAATTTTGATGTCGCCACAATATGTTTTGGACCCTTGCCTGTCGCGGGTACTTGGGCCTCCCACACGAGTGAGGCACCATTTGTATCGGGTGATCCTGGGGAATGCTGGGTGATAGAAAATTTGTGTCCATCTGGTGATGCCACAACTTTCCCACACAAAAATGTATGAAAAAAAGATTTTTTACAGCTAAATTTGAGGATTGCAGGGGATTCTGGGTAAGGAAACGTTGGGATATCCACACAAGCCATACCTCCCTGGAATTCCCAAGTAGTCTAGTTTTCAGAAATGTGTGGGTTTGGTAGGTTTCCCTAGATGGCCGCAAAGCACTGGGCCAAAACCCAGGTGACCCCCCCCTTGCAAAACCAGGTCGTTTTGAGATAGGCAATTTTGATGTTGCCTCTATACGTTTTGGATCCTTGCCTGTCGCGGGTGCTTGAGCCTCCCACACGATTTAGGCACCATTTTTATCGGGAGACCCGGGGGAATGCTGGGTGGTAGGAAATTTGTGTGAGCCCGGTGATGCCACAACTTTCCCACACAAAAATGTGTGAAAAAGTGATTTTTTTTCAGCTACATTTGAGGTTTGCAGGGGATTCTGGGTAAAGAAACATTGGGGGATCCACGCAAGTCATACCTCCCTGGAATCCCCTGAGAGTATAATTTTCAGAAATGTGTGGGTTTGGTAGGTTTCCCTAGATGGCCGCCAAGCACGGGGCCAAAAATTAAGGTTGAATAAAGTGACTTTTTCAGCTAAATTTGAGGTTTCATGGGATTCTGGGTAAGGAAACGTTTGGCGATCCACGCAAGCCATACCTCCCTGGAATTCCCCGGGTGTCTAGTTTACAGAAATGTGTGGTTTTGATAGTATTCCCTAGATGGTCGCCAAGCACAGGGCGAAAAACCCAGGTGATCCCCCTGACAAAACCAGGTTGTTTGGTGCTAGGCAATTTTGATGTCGCCAAAATATGTTTTGGGCCCTTGCCTGTCACGGGTACTTGGGTCTCCCACACGAGTGAGGCACCATTTTTATTGGGAGACCTGGGGGAATGCTGGGTGGTAGGAAATTTTATTCAGCCCGATGATGCCACAACTTTTCCATTCAAAAATTTGTGAAAAAGTGACTTTTTCAGCTAAATTTGAGGTTTGCAGGGGATTCTGGGTAAGGAAACATTAGGGGATCCATGCAAGCTATACCTACCTGGAATCCCCCGGGGTGTCTAGTTATAAAAAAGGTATAGGTTTGCTAGGTTTCCTTAGGTGCCGGCAGAGCTAGGGTTAAAAAACCGCAGATAGGCACTTTGCCAAAAAAGGGTAATTTTTCACTGTGAAATTGTGGTGTGTCCACGTTACATTTGCGCCTTATCCTGTCGCGAGCACTAGGCCTACCCACACAAGTAAGGTACCATTTTTCTCAGAAGACTTTGGGGAACACGGGGTGGGTGGAACTTTGTGGATCCACACAGATTCCAGAACTTTCCACCACAGAAATTATAGGAAAGTGTTTTTTGGGACAATTTTTTAGTAGGTTTGCAAGGGATTCTGGGTAACAAAACCAGGTGAGAGGCAGTCAAGTCACCCCATTCCTGATTCCCCTGGGTGTTTAGTTTTCAAAAATGTAGAGGTTTGCTAGGTTTCCCTAGGTGCCTGCAGAGCTAGGCTTAAAAAACTACAGCGAGGCACTTATCCAAAAAAAGGGTAATTTTTCACTGTGAAATTGAGGTGTGTCCACGTTGCGTTTTGCGCCGTTTTCCTGTCGCGGGCACTAGGCCTCCCCACACAAGTGAGGAACAATTTTTCTCAGAAGACTTTGGGAAACGCGGGGTGGGTAGAAATTTGTGGATCCACGCAGATTCCAGAACTTTCCACCACAGAAATATGAGGAAAATACGTTTTTGGGATATTTGTTTAGGTTTGCAAGGGATTCTGGGTAACATAACCTGGTGAGAGACAGTCAAGTCACCCCATTCTGGATTCCCATGGGTGTCTAGTTTAAAAAAATGTATAAGCTTGCTAGCTTTCCCTAGGTGCCTGCACAGCTAGGGTTCGAAAACTACAGCTAGACACTTTGCAAAAAAAGTGTAATTTTTCATTGTGAAAATGTGGTGTGTTCATGTTCTGTTTTGAGCCGTTTCCTGTCGTGGGCACTATACCTACCCACACAAGTGAGGTACCATTTTTATTGGGAGACTTAGGGTAATTCAGATTTGTAGAGCAACTGTTATTACCTATTGACTTTTGATGCATTTCTGCCTTCCAAATGAAAGACAATGTGTAAAAAAGAAGTCATTTTGAAAAATGACTGTTAATTCTCATGCTAGTATGAGGATTGCCAATTTCGGAAATGTGCAAATATCTACTGTTTATAAACTCTATATTTTGTTCCCATTTCAGAAATACATAGGTGTCTTTCATACCGATTTTTCCATGTATACATTTTCCCAGAATAAAAAACTTGCAAGTTGCTGCTCAGTTTTTGGCTCTCGGTTAGTCGGGTTCTTGGTGAACGCACAAATCCTATTTATCTCCACAACCAGTCAAGTCCAGCGTATGTAATGATATATTACTTTCAAAGAGCTGTCATAATTAGAAGAAGTTATAGGTGAAAACGTTGACACAAAATGAAGTTTTTTTCAACTAATTTTCAATTTTTCCTATATTTAACTGTTAATTTCTATAAAGAAACCTTAAAGGATCTACACAAATGACCCCTTGCTGAATGCAGAATCTTGTCTACTTTTCTGAAATGTATAGCTTTCTAGGATCCATTATTGCTTTCATAGCCATTTCTACCATTAACTGGAAGGGGTTGAAAGCAGAAAAAATAGAAAAAATAGGCTATGTCCCAGAAAAATGGCAAAACTGTTTAAAAAATGTGGGTTTTCTGACAAAAGTATGTCATTCTCTAAAAGCTGGGAAAATAGTGATTTCAGCCCCACAAAACGTTGTTTGATACCATTTGCAGGAAAAAGCCCAGACGCTTTCATCTGCAGCACTTTCCTCCCGTTTAAAAAACAAAATGTAGCTGTATTTTGGCTAATTTCTGGGTCCCCTCCAGGGGAATCAACAAACCCTGGATACCTTTAGAAACCCCAAGATGTTGGAAAAGAAGTACGTAAATTTGGCGTGGATACCCTATGTGGTCAAAAAGTTACAGGGGCCTAAGGGCGAACTACCCCAAATAGGCAAAAAAGGCTTAGCACGGTGGGGGGGAATGCCAAGCTGCGAAGGGGCTAGTGGTTGCGTCTCTGGTATTATCTAGAGCTGACTACTGTAATGGCTTATTTACCAACCTTCGGAAGGAGTGCCTGTCCAAATTACAGATTTTGAATATTTGCGCTTTATAAGGGTCCTTTTCATTTCATTTCATTTCAAGACCTTGGTTTGGTATTGTTTGCCAGATGTGTCCAGGCGCATTGAGTCAACAAGATATTGGACCAGTTCCCAGAACTCTTCCAAGGACTCGGACACATCTAGTGCGATCCTACCAAGCTGCATATCGAAAAGACTATCGCCCCGATGGCACCACAGCTTTGGCGAGTCCTGTTTCACCTGAGGCCCCTGGTGGGAAAAGAACTTGAAAAACTCAAAAGGCAAGAAGTGATCGAAAGAGTCTCTGGACCTACGCCATAGGTGTCCCCGATGGTCATCGCGGAGAAGCCGAAACAGCCGGGTGCCATACATCGCTGCATCGACATGAGGCTACCCAACTGAGCAATCAAGAGCAAGTGCCACATAACGCCCACTATGGACGATATAATAGCAGATTTCAACTGATCAAGATGGTTTTCAAAAATAAATCTGAATGCTGGGTATCACCAACTGCCCTTAGCGGAAGAAAGCTGCTATGTTACAACCTTCAATACCCACCTGGCGTTGGGTCGGTACAAACGACTGAATTTCGGAATATCCTACTTCAACCCTACCAAATGGAGGTAGTCTATCGACCTGGGGCGAAGAATCCCGCTGATTTCCCTCCTTGATGCCGGCCCCCAGGGAGGAAACGGATTACTCAAAGTGGTCGGAACAGTACATAAAGATGATCTCTGTTGCGGGATGCCTCAGGCGATGACGCTTGAAGACATCAAGAAATCTGCTGAGCAAGACCCCATATACACCCGGACTCTTCAAGCAGTCTACGAAGGGTCATGGAAGATGTACCTCCAGCAATGCAACACATGGGCACAGGAAGACTGAGGAGAGCTTACAAAAATGTGGAGGGTGCCGAGCGAACTGAGTGTTGTGGTAAATATTTTACCGTATACGAATTTGCCATATAATATCAGACAGGTAAGAAGAAATAGCTCAATCAAATGAGAGGCAGAGTCCGTGGCATCAGAGTCATACGGGCTTTAATCATAGATGACTCGAGTCATGGAAATCAATTCCATCAATACAAGGGGTCGGGTATGTAATGATGGCAGAAAGATGTCAACGATTTATTAACAGTACATGACATATATAGTAAAATGACACTGAGTATTGTGGTAAATATTTTACCGTATACGAGTTTGCCATATAATATCAGACAGGTAAGAAGAAATAGCTCAATCAAATGAGAGGCAGAGTCCGTGGCATCAGAGTCATACGGGCTTTAATCATAGATGACTCGAGTCATGGAAATCAATTCCATCAATACAAGGGGTCGGGTATGCAATGATGGCAGAAAGATGTCAACGATTTATTAACAGTACATGACATATATAGTAAAATGACACAATAGCAGTGAATACAGTAGGCGTGGCAAGTGAAATGTATATGATAAGAACACATGTGCGTAGCAAAAAGGCGTGAACAGGGGTGTGCACGAAGGCGTGTACTAGAAATGTCACAGAAAAGTGTCATAAGTGGGTGGATGCATAGAGAGTTCTTGCAGAGTCAGCTGAAACCTGTGACCTGAATGCGCGCGCAGCTAATATGACGTGTAATTGACGTGCATCTGGAGGAAGCCAAGGGTCTGACTTTTAGCACTAGTAGAGGAGACAGAAGTCTGGCATGTCAGATCGACCTGTCCCTGTAACATATCTGATATCTATTGTTTGGAGGATGTTTAATCTGGAGTAAGAGGTCTTTCGGGCAGAGGCTATTCTATACTGAATGCATATGTGTCTAAGTGCAATGCACGGAGCCAGGGGCCTACCAGAGTAACGGGAGCAATGAATTTCATGAGGGAGACAGGAAGGCTTGGCCCTTTGCTCTGCAGCCGGGGATATGTTTACCTAAATCACTATGCAGGAATGTGTTTTCGAGGAGGCTGAGCTGACTACGCTGATAACTTGAAGGCAAAATACCGTTTCTGGCAGGCAGGCCAGGCCGAACCAGGCACCGCTCGCTTGGCAGGAAGTAAGGCAGAGGTCAGGGATGCATCTCCATGCTGCAGCTTTCAGAGGCAGAGACAGAAGTGGCTTGAAGACAGAAATCAGGGCCTAGCTCGGCAGAGCCAGGAAAAACGTTAAAGTGCACCATGTAAAGACGGTGGCACGGCATACTTAGGAACTGAATTATCGATCCATTCATGGTGGATCTGATAGAGGACATGTTAACGTTGGACGCAAATTTATTTGCGTCTTCAGATTCGGTTGTGGAGGGAAATTACCGCACAGGTGTTCCAGAACACTATCTGTTAGATGCTATCTGTTTTGCCCGGGGTGATCAATGTCAGTGACGACTCCCTGTTCTACTCTGCCACTGCCTCCGACCACCACCGCCATCTGTGGAACACCCTGTGCCGCCTCAGTGAACATGGCGCGACACTACACCCGGAAAAATGTCTGTTCTTTCAGCCATCTCTAGAGTTCTTTGGATATGTGTTCAACCAGGAAGGCATCCATGGGGAGCCAAAGAAGTCACACGTGATCCAGAGAGCCTCAGCTCCAACCACGCCCACCGAAGTGAGGAGTTTCCTTGGCATGGCCACCTACTGCAGGAGAATCATCCCTGACCTCACAACCCCTGCTGAGCCACTGAGGGCTCTTACCAAAGTGGCTGCAAAATGGACCTTGGGGCAATGAGATGAAGAGGCATTCCAGAGCATGAAGGATGCACTACTGGGCAAAGCCACCCTTGCATACATCGATCGATGAAGCAAACTGAACTACTGGTAGACGCCAGTCTGGTAGGACTTGGGGCGGTGCTTGCCTAGGAATGGGAGCCAGGCCAGTGGGTGGCTCTGTCATTTGCCAGCAAGTCCCTGACCCCCACTGAAGCAAGGTATGCTCAAGTTGAGTGAGAGGCACTTGTGATAAAATGGGTGTGCAACCATTTCCATCTGTACCTTACGGGCCAGCCATGCACCGTGGTAACTGACCACCAACCTCTGGTCCCCCTCTTCAATGGGTCGGCCCCTCATCCACCTTCCCGGATTGAGCGGTGGGCCATACAACTTCAACCCTACCAAATGGAGGTAGTCTATCGACCTGGGGCGAAGAATCCCGCTGATTTCCCTCCTTGATGCCGGCCCCCAGGGAGGAAACGGATGACTCAAAGTGGTCGGAAGAGTACATAAAGATGATCTCTGTTGCGGGATGCCTCAGGCGATGACGCTTGAAGACATCAAGAAATTTGCTGAGCAAGACCCCATATACACCCGGACTCTTCAAGCGGTCTACGAAGGGTCATGAAAGATGTACCTCCAGCAATGCAACACATGGGCACAGGAAGACTGAGGAGAGCTTACAAAAATGTGGAGGGTGCCGAGCGAACTGAGTGTTGTGGTAAATATTTTACCGTATACGAGTTTGCCATATAATATCAGACAGGTAAGAAGAAATAGCTCAATCAAATGAGAGGCAGAGTCCGTGGCATCAGAGTCATACGGGCTTTAATCATAGATGACTCGAGTCATGGAAATCAATTCCATCAATACAAGGGGTCGGGTATGCAATGATGGCAGAAAGATGTCAAAGATTTATTAACAGTACATGACATATATAGTAAAATGACACAATAGCAGTGAATACAGTAGGCGTGGCAAGTGAAATGTATATGATAAGAACACATGTGCGTAGCAAAAAGGCGTAACCAGGGGTGTGCACGAAGGCGTGTACTAGAAATGTCACAGAAAAGTGTCATAAGTGGGTGGATGCATAGAGAATTCTTGCAGAGTCAGCTGAAACCTGTGACCTGAATGCGCGCGCAGCTAATATGACGTGTAATTGACGTGCATCTGGAGGAAGCCAAGGGTCTGACTTTTAGCACTAGTAGAGGAGACAGAAGTCTGGCATGTCAGATCGACCTGTCCCTGTAACATATCTGATATCTATTGTTTGGAGGATGTTTAATCTGGAGTAAGAGGTCTTTCGGGCAGAGGCTATTCTATACTGAATGCATATGTGTCTAAGTGCAATGCACGGAGCCAGGGGCCTACCAGAGTAACGGGAGCAATGAATTTCATGAGGGAGACAGGAAGGCTTGGCCCTTTGCTCTGCAGCCGGGGATATGTTTACCTAAATCACTATGCAGGAATGTGTTTTCGAGGAAGCTGAGCTGACTACGCTGATAACTTGAAGGCAAAATACAGTTTCTGGCAGGCAGGCCACGCCGAACCAGGCACCGCTCGCTTGGCAGGAAGTAAGGCAGAGGTCAGGGATGCATCTCCATGCTGCAGCTTTCAGAGGCAGAGACAGAAGTGGCTTGAAGACAGAAATCAGGGCCTAGCTCGGCAGAGCCAGGAAAAACGTGAAAGTGCACCATGTAAAGACGGTGGCACGGCATACTTAGGAACTGAATTATCGATCCATTCATGGTGGATCTGATAGAGGACATGTTAACGTTGGACGCAAATGTATTTGCGTCTTCAGATTCGGTTTTGGAGGGAAATTACATGTACTTAAAACTTGTACATGGAGCCGTTGGGGTACACGTTAGGGGACACATTTGACCATAAAAAATTCGATTACCTCATTCCCTCCTTGTCCTCTACGGACCCTTCAGGATATGTCGATTTTCATGAGACCATCAATCTGTTCATATAACATCATCTGTTCTTCTTTCTTTCTTCGGGAATGGGAACGTGAACTTGGATGGGGAACACAAGTTGTGGCGCACAAGCCGCAAATCGCTGGCCCACATTGTAAACATAGACAACAACTGAATACTATGGAAAATATGATTCCTAGGAATGACAGTAGCTTCCATCCCCAGGCTGTGATTACACTCCAGAGCCAACCAGACCAAGTCCAGGAGCCTAGATTCTGGTGTATCAGATGAGCAATCTCGTGAAGTCTGGTAATGGCCTTATAGACTGATGGCACGTTATTAGGAATAAACACGCAACAACTGGATCCGATGACTCTGCAAGCTCCGCCCCTATCAGCCAGGATGACGTCAAGGACAAGGCGGTTCTGAAGAACAACAAGCCTCATAGCAGACTGCTCCTCTGTTAAGTTGCCCAAAGCAGAAGTAGTCTCATTCACTACAGCTTCAAGTATTCTGGTCAATTTGCGTATCAGTTTACTGTTGGAGACAGTGCCTAGATAGGGAAAGAATCCTTTATTGAAATCTGTGTATTGTTCTCATGTAGTTTCAGTCTGATCAACTATTGGGAGGTCTCTCTTATGTCTAACAATATTAAGGCGGGAATTCCTGTGATAGTCAGATGGGGCTAGGAAAACTGGTGGCAATAGGAATGCAATGAAACAAGTACCATCCCAGTCTGGAGGTAAACGGACATAAGCTGTCTGACCACAAATGAAATAGGAATGTCGGGAAGCTTTGAATGTAGACTTGCCTTTATCACTGAACTCGACCACAGTAGTACAGTCACTGTGACCTAGATGTACTGATCCATTCTTTCTGACACATCAAACACCTTTCGCTGGTAAAACTGATATGGATGGCAGGTCTGGACTGGTCTCTGACTGAACGTTTAGAATCATGAGGTTGAGTGTAAAATTGCCTAATCCATACACTTCATTTTCTAGATCTGTCCCTGTCATTTGTGGAAGACCCTCCTTGTTCGGGAAACATGCTTTGTTCATGACTGTGTTCAAATTTCCCCATATCCAATTACCTTGGGTAACTCTAGATTTGGTGTCTATAGAGGATATTAAACTAAACCACGCACCACAGGAACCATTATATGTGAACGGGTAAGGAAAGAGGGGCAGAGCTCCCTTGTAGTTCTGATAGGGAGGGAGTCGGCCACATATCCAACATTGTTAGTTAGTGAGAATGGTGTAACATACGAATAAATGTATTGTTGCGCAGTGCAAGTCGATAAGACAATTCGTGTGGAGGAAGAGTACTAAACGTGTGTTCTGCAGTGTCATTAGAAAAAGAATCTGCAAGAGGAAAATACATGTATAGCATCCAACTCAAAATAATAACCGTAAGACTCAGAAAAAACATAATAAGTAATGTGCAGACGCATCTGCTCCGGAGACTTTTACAATATTTTTGTTTCTTGGTCTCCTGTCTATCTCTCTCTCTATTTGGGTCTAACTTGTACATGTCAGAAACTGCCTAACCGCTTCACCCAGGAGGAGACTTAAACAATTAAACTGTCTGACTTACTAGACCTCAATTTCTGTTGATACTCCTCTTGGGGAGATTTCTCTAAAAGGGGGAGTTTGGTATCAGTCTCTGGTATGTGAGAGTTCTGGGAATCAGTTTTTGGCGGAAGTCCATAACAGCGTTTCACATGACTCGAGTGAACCCAACCCTTCCTCCCCTCCAATTTGACTGCAGTCCTGGTTGTTAACAAAACGATCTTCGGCTCCTTCCAGCAGGGCTCCAAAGGGCTTGATCTGTCGAAATTCCGGACTACAACAACGTCCCCCGGAACCAGTTCATGTGGCTTCACCTCGGTGTTGTCTGGGAAGGCTGCCGCAACCTGTGAACGACATGATTGTAGTGCAGACATCAAGGAAGCAAGGTAATCTGTCAGCATATTACTGTCAACATCAGTGATTTTTCGCGGTAGAGGCGTCCCCCACATATTAGGAGGTCTACCGAAGACCACCTCATACGGGGATAGCCCTGTCCTAGAATGGGCTACCATTCTCATATAAAAAAGGGCAACTGGCAAAGCTACAATCCAATCTACTCCTTTCTCTTTACACACTTTGGCAAGGCGAGTTTTCAGAGTCTGATTGTGCCGTTCCACGAGACCTGCTGCCTCAGGATGTCGGACACAGTGAAACTTCCACTGGTACCCCAAAAGAAGTGAGACCTGCTTCATAAGTTCAGATGAGAATGGCTGACCGTTATCTGAATACACGACACGGGGCAAACCGTATCGAGGGAAAAACTCACGAACCAACTGCTTGGCAGTGGTCGGGGCAGTGTAATCTGGGACGGGATATGCTTCTGTCCATCGGGATAGGGCACAATGGCACATACAACTACGAGGACATATTTGAATCCTCGGCATCTTTCCATCTGGATATAACCCATCTGGAGGACTTCAAAAGGATGGTCGGGAGGATGAAATCCACCTTGCTCTACGGGAATCCCTTTTCCTGGATTGAACTGACAACAGATCATGCAGGTACGCACTTTCTGTTTCGCTGCTGCTCGTAAATGCTTGTTGAACCAGAGGTTCTGTAAACTGTCTAACATGGCTTTCTCTCCTAAATGTGCTGGACTATGTGCTGTATTGACGATAACTTGAACCGGGGAGAAACCATGTGGTCTTTCCCTTCGTCATCCATCCCTGGTCTGTCTGGACCCCTCCTTGTTCAGCCCATTTCTTTATTTCATCTGGAGTAGCATGTGTCTGTATGTCGATGACATCTTGTGTGGGGTCCCTGACTGTCAGGCAATGTGTCAGTGAAGTTACGTCAGTCTTTGTCATGTCCGTCGTTTGAGTATGAGTTAGTGCTGTATGTTTCGCTATTCGATCTGCAAAATCGTTGCCCTGAGAAATAGTGTCTGTGACCTTTGTATGTGCCTTGCACTTCATGATAGCTATAGCTGTAGGCAAATGTATTGCTTCCAACAGAGCTTGAATGAGGGGACCATGCTGGATCTTGGCTCCGTGAGAGGTCAAGAAACCTCTTTCTTGCCAGAGGACACCGAAGTCGTGTACGACTCCAAATGCATAACGGGAATCTGTGTATATGTTTACTTTCAGGTTCTTGGCTCGTATACAGGCTTGAGTCAGAGCAATGAGCTCTGCTGCTTGAGCTGACAGGGTGTCAATGCGATGTGTCTCTACGACTTCAGTTTCAGTGGTCACGGCATATGCGGCCACTAATTCTCCTGTGCTTGTTCTTAAACATGAACCATCCACATAAAGTGTCAGGTCTGGATTGGGTAATGCAACATCTGTCAAGTCTTGTCTGGGCTTCATAATTGTGTCAACGACATCCACGCAATCATGTGGAGTAGGATCTGTTGTGCTTGATGGTAGAAGTGTAGCAGGATTTAGTGTATTGCAACGTCTGATTTCTATGTGTGGTTGGAATAACCTCAATTCATAACCTGTCAGTCGTGCTATAGTCAAGTGTTGGGTCTGTGTTCTGTTTAGGAGAACCTCCACAGAGTGTGGAACCTGTACTGTCAATTGTTGTCCTAATACAATGGAGTCACTTTGTCTGATTGCTAGGGCTGTTGCTGCTACTGACTTTAAGCACGCAGGCAAGGCCTGGGCTACTGGATCTAATGTACTTGAAAAATAAGCACACGGTCTGTGTTTGTCTGCTTGAAGCTGTGTGAGAACTGACAACGCTGTGCCATCGCGTTCCGTGACAAAAAGTGTGAAAGGTTTGCTGTAACATGGTGTTGCTAAAACTGGTGCTTGACATAAGGCTTTCTTTAATTCGTCAAAAGCTTGTGTATGTTCCTGTGTCCAAGGGAGAACAGTCGAAGACGCTGCCTCCTGTGTTGTCAACTGTATAAGTGGTTTCGCCAGAAATGCATATTGCGGAATCCATTGTCTGCAATAGGAAGTGAGTCCAATAAAGGCTCTAACTTCTTTCTGTGTTTTGGGTTGCGGTAATTGTGCAATTAACTGAATTCGATCAGGTGTCAGCTGCCTACCCCACTTGGACAGCAAGTGCCCAAGGTACACCACTTGCTGGGCACAGAATTGTAGCTTCGAAGGAGACACCTTGTGTCCTTTGTCCGCCAGGAAATGTAAGACTGTCAGTGATGCTTGTTCACATTCAGGTTCACTACGGGCGGTGATCAACAGATCATCGACGTATTGGAGTAGGGCAGTGTTGGCAGGCATGTGAATACTGTCAAGTTGTCGTTTCAATGCTTGGCTGTAGATGCTGGGGCTTTCTGTGAATCCTTGAGGTGCACGTGCAAATTTGAAGCTACGGCCATTTAAACAGAATCCGAAAAGGTATTGGCTTTCTGGATCAATGGGGACACTAAAGAAGGCGTTCTTGATATCGATTACAGTGAAGAACGTCGCTTCAGAATCAATAGCTGTCAATAGGGACGATATGTCTGGAACCACTGGGTACTGTGGTACAATACATTTATTTAATTCTCGTAAATCGATCACTAATCGATAAACCGGAGGTGCATTTGGATCAGTGCGTTTAAGAATTGGAATGATAGGGGAATTACAAACATTGGAGTCTGTTTCTACAACCACTCCTTGTGCAATGAGCTCGTCAATGATTTTCAGTAAAGCCACTACAGCATCTGGTGGGTAACTTGTATTGTTGGATACGTGGTAGTACTACTCCTGGCTTGAGTGTGACACGGTATGGAGTAATGTGCATACAACCTACATCAGTAGGGCCTTTTGCCCATAAATGTGCAGGAACATTCTGTAACCTGGGGTCAAAATCTCTCAATACATAATGTGCCTTAAAATCACGAAGGAACAACCTGACTCCTTCCGGAGAACAACAAATTACAGCTCCTAGAGCTTTCAGTGTCTTTATACCAAATAAGTTTTCTGGACATGATTTCGTGAGCAATAAATCTGTAGTACGGGATAATGGACCAACTTATTATTATTATTTATTATTATTATTATTTATTTTTATAGAGCGCAATAGTCACCCGGAGGTATCCCAGCGCTAAGGAACCCTAATTAACCAGATCTGAGGAGCGGGAGAAGCAGGAGCGAGAAAGGATAAAAGGATGAAAGATCAAAAACAAGGGGGGGGGTGCACAGGTTATGGGAAGAGATGTGTTTTTAGCAGCTTCCTGAAGCGCAGGTATTGTGGTTCAAGTCGCAGGTCATGAGGGAGTGAGTTCCAAAGGCGAGCGGCTTGTACCGAGAAGCGTCTTCCTCCTGATCGGGTTTTCCTGAATCTAGGGGTATTGACAAGGTTTTCTGCATTGGACCGGAGGGATCTAGAAGATATGTAGGGAGTGATGAATTTGCTAAGGACTGGGGGGCCTTGGTTATGCAGAGTTTTGTGAACAAGACACAGGGCCTTAAATTTGACTCTCTCTCTGATGGGGAGCCAATGAAGGAGTTTGAGGGCTGGTTTAGCGGAGGATCTGGCCGGGGTGTTTGTGATGATCCGGGCGGCGGTGTTCTGGATTCTCTGCAGTTTAGTAAGGGTCGCTTCGGGAGCGCCCAGATAAATCACATTACTATAATCCAGCCTCGATATTATGAGACCTTGGATTAATAGTTTTTGGGATTTGGGGGGGAGAAGGGGCAGGACTTTCCTCAGAGATTTTAAGAGACCAAAGCAGGTCCCTGCCACCTTCTTTGCTTGCGAAGTGAATGTGAGATCAGAATCGATCCACACACCCAGACTTTTCACTTCTGGTTTAGGGTCAGGGGGAGGGCCCAGACAAGTTGGCCAGCTGTCCGGGGGGAGTGAGGTTCCTTTCGGGCCAAGTATAAGGACCTCGGTTTTTGTCCCATTCAGTTTTAGGGCCGATCTGTTCATCCAGCAATGGACCTGCGTAAGGCAGTTGAAGAGATCAGCTTTCTGTTGTTTAGGATGGGACAGGGACACCTCTAATTGTGTGTCGTCAGCATAGCTGACGACGCTCACTCCGAATGGGGTGATGACCTCCTCCAATGTGGACATATAGATATTAAATAGTGTAGGGCTCAAGGAGGAGCCCTGAGGCACGCCACATTGGAGGGGTATTTCGGAGGAGCGGGCGTTCTTCTCCCAAATCTGGTAAGACCGTTGGGCCAAGAAAGATGAAAGCCAAGATAAGGCTGTACCTTCCACTCCAACTCTAGCCAGTCTTTCGATAAGGAGTTGGTGGTCTACGGTATCGAACGCCGCACTAAGGTCGAGGAGGATCACTGCCACTGATCCTCCCCCATCCAATAGTGCTCTGGCATCCTCGACCGCAGCCAGGAGGGCGATGTCCGTGCCCTGTCCTGGTCGGAAGCCCGTCTGGGAACTTTTTAATTTGTTATTGGCTTCTAGAAACTGCGAGAGTTTCCTATTGACTAACTTTTCTGCGATCTTGCTAACTCCTGGGAGTAAGGAAATGGGCCTGTAGTTTGCCAGGTTCTCGGGATCGAGCGCAGGTTTCTTCAGAAGGGCTTTTACCACAGCCTTCTTCCAGCTCGCGGGTACAACTCCTTGTTGAAGTGAAGTATTAATCAGATGGGTAAGGGGGGGAATGATGGTGGGGGCTACATCCTTGAGGATCCGAAGAGGAGCAGGGTCCCTAGGGGAGCCGCTCTTCATAGAGTTGAACGTGTTTCTCACCTCGTCTATCGTGACCTGGCCCCATGTGGACAGACAGGTGGAGGAGTGTGGGAGAGCGATTTCTTCCTCCGAGCTAGAGGGGGGGATTGATTCCAGGATTAGTCGAATTTTATCATGGAAGAAATTAGCCAGTTGTTGGCATTTCTCCTGGTCGAGTTTCGGATCGGAGGGAGGTCCTAGTCCCTGTTCTGGGGGCTTTGAGAGCTCTTTGAGGATGGAGTATGCTTCCTTACTGGAGCATCCCGCTTTTTCTATTCTCTCCTGAAAGAACATGCTTTTGGTTTTAAGAATAGCGGTTTTGTAGGTCAGAAGAGAAATAGAGTAGATGTTTTTTTTGGTTTCTGTTTTGTCGCGTCTCCAGGAGCGTTCGGTTTTTTTACACTCTTGACGCAGAGCTTTAAGCTCTGGGGTGTACCATACAGCGGGGGGTATTCTTTTGGGTTGTTTGAAGGTGGTAATTTTCGGGAGCAGCGTATCAAGGGATGAAGTAATCCAATCGCTAAATTGTTTGTCAGCTGTATTGGAGTCAGAGGAGAGCTCGGGGATGGATTCTGCAAGAGAGGCAGCCCATTTCTCAGGAGATAGTTTGCGCCATTGTCGGTCGGTAACCTGGGTTTTGGGGATTGAGTGAGTGGGTAGGGGGATTTCTCAGGAAAAAGGGACCAGAAAGTGATCCGTCCATGGAAGGGTCACGGGTAAGTTAGTGGTCACTGTTGTTATATCGGTAAGGATAGGGTCCAATAGTTGGCCCTTCTCATGGGTAGGCTCTTTGTTCACTAGACGAATCTTTAAAGATGTTAGATCGCGTCTAATGTCCGAGGCTGCTCGATCCGTGGGGTCCAGGAAGTGGACGTTGAGATCACCTAGTATGAGGAAATTGGAGGTGGAGGAAGCTAGTTGTGACACAGATTCGAATACAGCGTTGATGAAATTACCTAGGGCCCCTGGGGGGCGGTAGATCAGAAGCCCTGCCAGGGTAAGAGCTGGGGAGATTTGGATGGAGAATTGTCCGCTCTCGCAATCCTCAATACCAGCGTTGGTCATCCGACAGGTGTATTGTTCCCTGTGAATTATAGCTACCCCGCCTCCTCTCCCTCTAGGTCTGTTTAAAGCTTGACAGACATACCCAGTGGGGAGGGCCGCGACAACGTCTGAATTGGTGTTGTCTGAGAGCCATGTTTCCGTTATGAACAGTAGGTCGAGCTCGTGATTCTGGATCAGGAGATTCATTTCGGTAGCATGTTTGGGGAGGGAGCGGCAATTAAGAAGTCCCAGCTTCAGTGCGAATGTGGTCGATTTCAGGATGGGGGTCGGATTGCATCGTGGACAGATCGAGAACGCCTTACCTGCGGTAAGCGTGTGGTGGCAGGCAAGGAAGTTCTTAGGTCGTAAGGCGCGTAATGCATCCGCTGTATACGTTACTCGATCCTGAGGGCTACCCGACAGAGTAACGGGGCCTAGGGCCGTCTGGGTCCGGACGGGCCCAGACGGGCTTGCCTTTGGCGCGCCTTCGGCGCGCTGACGGCGCGCCCGCTGCGCCCGTCCGCTGCTTGTCCGGTGGTTGCACATCTTATAAGGGGGAGAAAAAGGGGCGGGTGGGCGTGGCCTAGGGTAGGCGTGGCCTCGGGTCCTCGCCGTCAATGGCGGCAGGCAAGTGATTCTGCCAATTGTTTGTTGCAGCGAGATGCGCTGTTTTAAGGTGTTTCTCTCGCCCGTGTCTGGAGAAGCCAGGCAGGTGAGTGGTGGTTTAAAAACAATTTAGTCGACGCAAAAGTGACACAAAGAATACAATTTTTAAGAGGTGGACTCCCGGCTTCCGCCTCAGGAGTAAGTGGGTTCTGATTCCGTGGCGCTGCGAGCAGCGTTTTATACTGGGTTGGGCGGTGGGCGTGGCCTAGGGTAGGCGTGGCCTCGGGTCCTCGCCGTCAATGGCGGCAGGCAAGTGATTCTGCCAATTGTTTGTTGCAGCGAGATGCGCTGTTTTAAGGTGTTTCTCTCACCCGTGTCTGGAGAAGCCAGGCAGGTGAGTGGTGGTTTAAAAACAATTTAGTCGACGCAAAAGTGACACAAAGAATACAATTTTTAAGAGGTGGACTCCTGGCTTCCGCCTCAGGAGTAAGTGGGTTCTGATTCCGTGGCGCTGCGAGCAGCGTTTTATACTGGGTTGGGCGGTGGGCGTGGCCTAGGGTAGGCGTGGCCTCGGGTCCTCGCTGTCAATGGCGGCAGGCAAGTGATTCTGCCGATTCTGCAAGGGGAACTGGTTTCGAAACTTCATTGACTATAGGCTTTCCTGAAAATCCAATGGAAATATTCTGTGAGCCTGAGAGGGGTGCCCCTGGGACCTCGTCATGACTGATGGTAGTTCTGCTTGCCCCTGTGTCAATCAAAAACTTTCTATCCTTTCCTAATACCTGACTATGTACATAAGGACCCTCTTGATCTACAGGAATTTCAATAAGAGGCAAGCCAACCTCCCTCTCTAGGCTGTTTCATGTGTACTGCTGATAATCGGGGTAGTCGGATTGTGCATACTGATACATCTGCTGTGTGACATGTTGTGTTGCGGCAATGGGCTGAGGCTGGGGTACCGCTACGGTCTGTTGGGGAATCTGCATAGGCTGTATATTCTGCGGAACGTGTTGTTGAACCTGGTCCTGTCTGGGAGGACGCGGTCTCTCTTTCGTTTTCCCTGTAGCTATGTTGTGTTTCAAAACTGCACAATCGTTTACATAGTGACCTGGCTGTTTACAATAGTTGCATGTCCCTTTAACAGGAGCTGCTGAATTGTTGGACTGTGTCGTACCCCTTTTATGACCATCTGCGGGAACTGACTGAGCAACTAGCACTTTCATTTTCGTGTCTTTCATACGTCTCTGTTCGTGATCATGTTCCTCTCTGATTCTGTTCTGGTGATACTGTAACATCTGTAACATTTGGGAAGGCGTATTTGCTTGCCATGTGCTCTCGACCTTTAATACACGGTTCTTAACCTGGGGCAATGAATTCTCGACTAATTTGGTTACAAAAAGATGTGGGTATGATTCGCTACTGGTTTTCAGGCCACTATTAATAATAAAACATTTCTCGAATCTGGAGTAAAAATCACTAGTATCTTCATCGTGTTTCTGTTTGCAGGCTGAGATTGCATCCCAGTCCTCTTTTTTAGTTGCCAACAATCTTGGCAAAACCTGGACTAATAACCCTGGCAATGCTTTAGTTTTGTCCCCAAGACCTAAACCTGGGGTTCGACCAGTTTCTTCGTTTTCTAATTCAGTCCAATTGATCTTTTTATCTCCCACCTCCCATTCTTTTTCTTTGAGTTTCTCGTAAATACCGGCAGGCAATAACACTTTCAATATTTTCATAATGTCGGGATAGGTGTAATCTCCCATGAGCAACATGTCTTTTATTTCGCGGTGAAAACCTGCAGGGTCTTTATCATGACTTGGCACTATTTTCTTCATTTCCAATAATTCCATTTTAGTTATAGGCATGTATACAAACACGCGTTCAAAGGTATTATCTGGTTTCCTGACTGGATGTACTTCTCGTAAAGGGTTCTGTTTGTCTAGGTGATATGGTTGTCTTACTGGGGGTGGAACAGAAACAAGATGTGGAGTAAGGAAAGTCCTATATTTGTGACGTTGCTCTAGAATGATATCAATTAAATCGGTACCTAGACCTCTCCATCTTCTCAGGAGTAAGTCCTGCAATAGATTATATAACGGACCTGGATCAGATGCTTGGTTTTCATACTGTACAATGAGATGTTGGGTCATGTATATACCAGCCAGTCGCTGTTCTTCTGGGGAAAGACTTAAAAATGTTTGCACTACTGAATCGTCTTTATATATGCTGTCATCCCCGGCCCACTGTACCGCGGACCGGGCTAGTTCCTGATCACGTAAAGTATTGAGTTCTTGATACCCTACTCTTTCTTTCAGGATTTTATCAGTAATTTGGAAAATATGCTCAAGGGTACATCGTTCTGGTATTGGACAAAGGTATTGTTTCTTGTTTTCTAAACGGATGGGCCTGTCGAAGGGCCTATCAAGAGGATACTGTCTAGGTATTTTCTCTCTACCTACGTAGGCTAACAGGTCTCCCCTTGCCGATTGCGAGGTTTCTGCTGGATTCTCTGGTTCATCCTCATCTGAGGTTTCTTTATCGTCTGACTCGAGTTGCCTTTCAGACTCTCGTCGGGCATGTATTGCTACTATTACTTTACGGATTTTTCTAGTCATGGCCTCTATGCATTTCTCTCTATCATGTTTACAGTCTGCAATATTCTGACTCCAGTTTGACAATCCCTCCATCTCTTCTTTCGGGAAACCTGGCTGGTCTTGTTCCCTTATCAAACAATTAATCAAAAATCGCAATATTAAAGTTTTTGTCTCGACTTTCTGATGTGCCATGGCTTCACGAATACACTCTGGTCTTTCTCCTGTTCTGATAAAATGATATATATTGTCTAGATGGTCTGGCATTTCTGGTAATAACATCAAATAATCTGCAACACGTCTTAAACGTAATGAGGCTAACATCATGGGTCCTGTCTTGCCAGGCACTGTATCATATCTGCAATCTGTAAGATGTTCTTTAAGCTTTTCGGCTGGGGTTGCTTTAGGTGTACGCTGCATTGCTAATTCTCTCATTGTCACACGTTGTAAATGTGGCGGGGTGCGATAACCTCCTGTAGCACCTCCTGAGGCGGAAGCATGAGCATAACCTGACTGTAGGGTCGGTATCTGTAACGGGGTTGAGCCCTGGGTAGCGGCGGGCCCAAAAGGATTAAGCGGACGAATACCAGGGGGAATAGTAGGGGCAGTAACAACAGGTGCGGGGATCTGGTGACGTGGAGGGGTCGTGCTCAGATCAGCAGGGATCTGCTGTTGCGGAACTGGGGGCAGATTATTGTCAGCAGGTGGTACGGGTACATTGGTATATGCGGGAGCTACATCGTCTAAATATGAAGAAAGGAAAATGTCTGCTGCGGTCTTTTTATGACGTAATTTAGTTGGAACCAATGGAGGGGGCAGATCTTTCGGTATTTCCGAGTTCGCCTTGGGCAGGCCCTCGGCCAGAACTGGATACAGTCCTGTTATAATGGCATTACTTTGTCTATCGTGTTGTTCCATTCTAACTCGCTCTCCTTCTTCTAGTAGTTCTTTTTCTTTAGCTTTTCCGGAATCCTCTCTACTTTTCTCTGCTTTTCTGAGTGCTTTCTCTGTTCGTCTATGTGATTCTTTACGCCATAATTCAATGGCATCTTTCTGTGACTGTCTGGCTCTCTTTTTCCATAACGCTTCCTCTACTCTCATGATGCACTCGGCATCCCATGTCCCTGTAACGGGCCATCTCTGATTCTCTGCCAAGTCTTTGGTATAGTCCACCCACAAGTCCAAGTATAGAATGGCGTCTAAGCCGTGCTTGTGGTACATAAAATATCCAGGAGTGTCCCTAGGTGGTATGGGAACTGCTTCTTCAAGTATCCCTTTCCTAGTTCCTATCTGTCGTAACTTTGAGAACAGAGGCATTGCTACCACGATCTAAACGTACACAATAAACACAGTATAGAAATGCAAACAATCACTCATACCACGACATTAAAACACATTGAAACATTTCGAATGAATATTGAATCAATAAACACTGAATAACTGGATAACTGAATACTAGATGCACTGCTAAACAGTACAGATACACTGCTAAAACAGTGCAGACCGGATCTGTGTACCCAAACCCGTCTTGACCGGACACAAATGAATGCACCCGTCTTGATGCGTCCCCAGCAACGGTACTCACCGGGAAGCACGGAACGGAAGGCCTCGGAAACTCGACTGGACTGGACTGGACCGCTACGACGTCACTGCTGCTGCTGCGCACTACGCATGCGCCTCGACACTACAGGTGGGCCTCTCGATACCTCGGACACTGCTCTCTCGGCTGGGCTCTGGTCGGGATCCTCCGCACTCCTCACCGCCTCGTCTGGATGTCGACCGCAGTCTCCGTCACCTCCGTAGGCCTGAGGGAGATACAGGAAAACCTGCAGATGCGCATGGGGTCCGTCACAGCTGTAGTCGGGGGCAAAGCCTGCGACGCATCACCGGCGCGTGGGGTGGGGGAGGGGTCCCTATTCGGGCGCCAAATTATGTGGTAAATATTTTACCGTATACGAGTTTGCCATATAATATCAGACAGGTAAGAAGAAATAGCTCAATCAAATGAGAGGCAGAGTCCGTGGCATCAGAGTCATACGGGCTTTAATCATAGATGACTCCAGTCATGGAAATCAATTCCATCAATACAAGGGGTCGGGTATGCAATGATGGCAGAAAGATGTCAACGATTTATTAACAGTACATGACGTATATAGTAAAATGACACAATAGCAGTGAATACAGTAGGCGTGGCAAGTGAAATGTATATGATAAGAACACATGTGCGTAGCAAAAAGGCGTGAACAGGGGTGTGCACGAAGGCGTGTACTAGAAATGTCACAGAAAAGTGTCATAAGTGGGTGGATGCATAGAGAAGTCTTGCAGAGTCAGCTGAAACCTGTGACCTGAATGCGCGCGCAGCTAATATGACGTGTAATTGACGTGCATCTGGAGGAAGCCAAGGGTCTGACTTTTAGCACTAGTAGAGGAGACAGAAGTCTGGCATGTCAGATCGACCTGTCCCTGTAACATATCTGATATCTATTGTTTGGAGGATGTTTAATCTGGAGTAAGAGGTCTTTCGGGCAGAGGCTATTCTATACTGAATGCATATGTGTCTAAGTGCAATGCACGGAGCCAGGGGCCTACCAGAGTAACGGGAGCAATGAATTTCATGAGGGAGACAGGAAGGCTTGGCCCTTTGCTCTGCAGCCGGGGATATGTTTAACTAAATCACTATGCAGGAATGTGTTTTCGAGGAGGCTGAGCTGACTACGCTGATAACTTGAAGGCAAAATACAGTTTCTGGCAGGCAGGCCAGGCCGAACCAGGCACCGCTCGCTTGGCAGGAAGTAAGGCAGAGGTCAGGGATGCATCTCCATGCTGCAGCTTTCAGAGGCAGAGACAGAAGTGGCTTGAAGACAGAAATCAGGGCCTAGCTCGGCAGAGCCAGGAAAAACGTGAAAGCGCACCATGTAAAGACGGTGGCACGGCATACTTAGGAACTGAATTATCAATCCATTCATGGTGGATCTGATAGAGGACATGTTAACGTTGGACGCTAATGTATTTGCGTCTTCAGATTCGGTTGTGGAGGGAAATTACATGTACTTAAAACTTGTACATGGAGCCGTTGGGGTACAAGTTAGGGGACACATTTGACCATAAAAATTTCGATTACCTCAGTGTCACGCCTGATAGAATACTCTTGTGAGGCCCAAGGCAGGTAATACCGTAAGCCGTGAGGCAACGAGCAACTGAACTGCCCATGGGGTCACGAAGGAGTGACCAAAATTAAAGCAAAAATGAGAGAAAAGGTCTGGTTTCCAGAACTCAAAACAATGGCTGAGGACTAAGCCTGGTCAAAGCACTATACTACGCTCGCGTAGTTTGCGAAGTTTGCGCTACTTTGCACTACGCGAATTACACGGAGCACAGTGCAAACACTCATAGCGTAGCATAGTGCAGCTGTCATTTTTTGCTTGCTTGTGGTCCTCTACGTGAAGTTGGTGACCACGAGCAAGCGAAATGACATCCCAGCGAGACTTTTCCCTCGTTCACGATCAGCAGCATGAAATTGACGATCACGAGCGTGGAAAATAAACCTCCCGGCGAGCTTCTCAACGCGTGGAGGTCAGGTTTCTCATTGCGATTGGTCGCGTATGCTCGCAACCACTCACCATGAGAAACTACCAGTCCGCGTTCAGAATGCTGCCGCTCGAGTAGAAATCTACTCGAGCGGCAGAAAACGACTGCTTGCACTGTGCAAGATGCAGTTTGCACTGATTGCACAGAGCGGACAAGCATCCAGTACTGTGCAATCAGTGCGAACAGCATCTTGAACGGCGCACTAGCAAATTTGCGAAGCTCCGCGTAGCTTGCGTAGTGCAACGTGCACTTTGCGTAGCTACGTGTAGCTCTACTTTGCGAACTACGCCCAGGGTTACTGAGGACCTAGTACGCCGATGCACAGCTTGCCAGATGACGAGTGCACCTGAGCGTCCGACCACGACAATCACAGAAAATGCCTGCACCGTCCCATGGCCAAAAGTAAGCATAGACTTTGTAAGCTTCCCTGGGGGGAAAATACATGCTCATCCTTGTAGACGCATTCTCCAAATATCTCATTGTGGAACCAGTGGTGTCCACCGCATTCGCTCACGTGGCACCTGTCCTGGAAAAAGTGTTTGCCACTTTTTGGTTCCCCATAGAAGTCTGAAGCGACAACGAGCCACCGTTTCAAGGGACTGAGATTGCCACCTTCCTTAATCAGCATGGGATCCATCACCGCCATGTCACGCCTCAATGGCCCCAAGCCTACGGAGACGTCAAGCGGTTCATGAGGACCTTGAACAAAATCCTACGCATTGCCAGTGTGGAGCAGGTGGACCCCGAGCGATACCTCCACGAGTTCCTCAGGGAGTACAGGAGCACCCCTCATTGCACCAACCTGAGAAGCCCCTGGGCCCTCATGTTAAGAGGGCCAAAGAGAAACCTAATCCCTACATGTCCAGGGTGACCGACTCCACCCTATGACGTCCATGAAACCCAGGCGAGGTGAGAACGGCAAAATCACCAGGCAAGGGTCCGACGCCATGCCGTGCACCGATCACTCCGGCCAGGTGAAACAGTCCTACTCAAAGATTGCCAGCCTGGAGGAAAATTCCGGACAGCCCATGAGCCAGGCACCTGGACAGTTGTCACCAGCAGTGGCACCATGGTGACAGCTCGGGAAGGGAGTGAGGAGATATCTCGGAACATCTCCTGTCAGCATCTTTAGAATCAGATGCGCAGAACCCTCCATACCCGGACAGAGATATCCCGATCCAATCAGAAGAGGAATACAACACACCAGACTCTGAAGTCGATACCCCAGACTCTGTTTCCTCAAGAGCTCTGCCTCCCATTTCGCCACCACACCTGATGTTTCCTGGTAGCCCATCCATCCAAGGTCAGCCTCACCGCTACAGCCTGCGACCCAAGGCAAAGTCATGTAAAGTGACACTAAGCAGTGCATAGTCTTGCAAAAGTATTTACATTCCACTACAAAAATGCCAATATTAAGCGGGGGATATCGTTGTGATTACAAATATAGGCAACTAAAGCTGCAATTTTAAGTACCATTTGTATATGTCTTACTTTTTTATTATGCATTAGTCCACTAAACATGTTTTAGAACATATTTGGACTGATAAAGCGCGTATCTAAATAACTGAAATGCGAAGATTACCCTTATTTGTTCCCAGTTCGATTAGATTAACATTTTTCCAAAACAACCCCAAGAATGTTCAGGTGTCTACCCTTTGAAGGAAAATCTCCAATGTGCTATCAATTGTTCCATTAGATTAGAGCTAATTACAATAGTGAATGGTTTTATTAAATGTTCTAGAGTTAAGGAGGCACTCTTACTACCATAGATCAGTTTCTGCCACCTAATCACGTAGGCAAGACTAAATCATTGAATGCATGTTAAACTGAAGCTTTGCAAAAGCAACAGCTACTATTCCACCAATATAAACATAAATAGAGAGCCTCCAATGTACAAAGTGATCTTAAATCATACCAAACCACGTAAAAATCTATAAACAAATCTCTTTAGAAAAATAATACTATATCACAACTAAACACCCTGATGAACGAAAATAATTTATTTACAGCCATGACTGTGGTGGCGGAGCACACCCTTCACCCCGTCCCCACGTATAAAGGCCACACAAATGGGTCATACATAGATCATATCTTACTATCCGCTGATCTTGCCAATTTCATCTTAGACTTCTCCATCCAAATGAACATTCATAGTGACCACAACACTATCTGCATCAAACTGGGTGGGGGAATTTTCGAGCAGCGTAAGTCACGTGAAGCTCGTGGGACTCTAAAGTGTATAAATTGAAAGCGTCGCCTAAAATGGACAATGGTGAACTGTGAAAATTTGTACACCTCAATTAATACCCTGTGCAGTTCCGAACTTTCTCTCTGTGTGTCACCTGCATCATCATCACAACAAACCTTGGCTGCATTTGAGGGCGTTGTATTAACAGTAGGGTCATTGTTAATGGTGCAAGTTAAAGGGAATGCCGGCAGTAACCCGAAATGGTTTGATAATTCCTGCTCTAAGGCCAGTCAAGACCTTAAGATGGCCCTGAAAACAAAACCCAGAGACCCGGTTCGTATTAAGGCCATGTGCACCAGGTATAACAAGTCCCTTGCTATACGAAAGAAAGAGGTAAAGGCAAGTGTTTGGGAGACCCTCTTAGAGCCTAAAACCTTGGGAAACAGCACCAAGTTCTGGGAAATTATAAATAAACCCCTGTTTGACCAACCAAGTAATTCTGTCCTCGGCTCAAACATCCCAGAGGAGGAGTGGGTCAACCATTTTAGTTCGATTTTTAAAAGTAATGAGACTCAAGCAAAATATAGTTTTGTCGCTCCTAAGAAGAACTTTCTGCTCTTTTCAATTAATGAGGTTGAAAAAGGAATCCAAGGGCTAACAAGTAACAAGGCCCCAGGACCAGATGGCCTCCCTCCGGACCTTTTTAACCACATCATTGCTGCTGAATATTACCCCTCGGGCGCTGGATTTCTCAAAATCCCATTGTTTGTGACAAGGTCAACTCGTCATAAGCACAGGGCAGGTAAAACCCATGACGAGTTGACCTTGTCACAAGCATGGAAGTGGTTAAATCTTGCACATCGCTATGGGCTCCTGTCCTTACCGCTGTACATAATGCAGCAGCGGTCTCTGGTTGCCCAAAGTCGTGGGGGGTCTCCACCATAGTACCCGTGTTTAAGAAAGGAGACCGCAATAGCCCTCTCTGCTACAGACCAATATCTTTAATTAACTCTGTGGTCAAAGTAGTGGGGGGAGTAATCTTAAACAGGTAAGTACTAAGCATGGGCGAATTTTGCGAATCTGACGTTCGCGAATTTGTGTATTTGCGAACTCGCAATCCGCAAAATCCGCGAATTCTCGCGAATTTGCGGATTTTTTTTTGTGTTCGCAAGGGTTTCTGCCAGTTTGCGAGGGTTTTGTACCAGTTCGCAATTGCGAACTTACTTGTCAGCTCGCAACGGTCGCGACTATGTTGTTTCTACGTCTGGTTCATCATCACAGGTTCACAGCACCCTCTGTTTCACCACTGCCACCCTGTTTCACCCATGCCACCCTCTGGTACATCAATGCCACCCTCTGGTTCATCACTGTAGATTATGGGGGGGAAAGCAAGCACACCTGCCCTGCTTCAACTGACATGAATTAATTTGGGGTTGATTTATTAATGTGTCACTGTTTTAAAATTCCAGTCTGGCACCTGCTTCCTTATCTGTAATTTGCTTTCTGTTGCAGTGCAATTTTTGTTCCAGGACCTTTGTGGCCTACTTGTAGCTATTCTATGAGCCTGCTGTGATGGTCAGAGCAGGGTCATAGAATTGTTGCAACTAGCAACTGAACTTTGGAGGGGCCCCAGTCAGGAAGCACTACAGGTAATGGTTACTAATGATGAGTTTGAACTTTTGCACCTGCTGAGTGCTTTCAGTTTTGCACAACTCGTTTTTCTGCATAACAGCAACTGTAATGCCCCAAACAAACATAGGCAACTGAACTCTGGAGGGGCCCCTCAGGAAGTACTACAGGGAATGGCTACTAATGATGAGTGAACTTTTGCACCTGCTGAGTGCTTTCAGTTTTGCAAAACTCGTTTTTCTGCAGAACAGCAACTGTAATGCCCCAAACAAACCTACTTGTGAAAGTTGATTTCTAATCCAAAAGTGATCCAAAGAAAGTCAAAAGGCCTCAAATCCAAAAAAGTGCAGGCAAATGTCAACCTGAGGAGTTATTCTGATAAAAATCATCATTTTCAGAAGGTCTATGCTGCTTGCTAGTGGATTTCTTGTGCAGAATTGCAAATTTTGTAATTTCGCGAGTGCGAGATTGTTGCTGCCCGCCACACCTACATGTTCGCAATTGTAAACTCTCGCGATGCGTCGCCAAACTTCCGCGGGATCCCGCAGCAAGATCCAAAATGGCGCAGCACTCGCAACATATCGAGAAAAACAACTCGGCAAACGCTGAATGACGGTAAGTGAACGCCGCACGCCGCAATATTGTATCACCAAGAAAAAAAATCCGCTGCGTGCAAATTTGCGGATTTTCGGTAAATTCGCAAGAGTTCGCGGATTGCGAATGTACCGAAAATCCGCAAAATCCGCGAGCGGAACGGATTTTCTAACTAAGCATGGGCAGATGAAAACAAAGTAATATCCCCAATCCAATATGGCTTCAGGCCCGGTCATTCTACGGTCACCCAGTGTTTGAACCTGTATATGATCATAGGGAAATAGACCATGGCCCGGCAAGGTACAATTCACATGGAGTTCATGGACCTATCGTCGGCTTTCGACTGTGTAAACCGTGGTAGGCTCTGGGACGCCATGGACAAAATGGGTGTAGAGCAGAACCTAATTAACCTGTTAGCAGATATGCATTCCGACACGAGAGCAAATGTCCGGTACACACAAGATCTAAAAGTAACGATAGACTTTGGAGTGCATCGGGGTGTCCGGCAAGGGTGCATTCTAGCCCCGTTCCTTTTCACTCTATATATAAATGACCTGGAAGAGCATCTTCTAAATACGGGAGCAGATTACCCCTATGTCGGACGGAAAGGTCTGGCGGTTCTGCTCTATGCGGATGACGCAGTCCTGTTATCCAGGACTGCAGTTGGTCTTCAAACATTGTTAAATTCCTTCCTTGCTTTTATGAAGTCTCGAGACCTGAGCATTAATAACTCCAAATCCTACGTAATGAAGGTAGGCCTAGGTAATAAAAAGCCAAACTCCCTCAATGTCAACGGGGAAAAAATCCCAGTAACAAAAACATTTTCTTATCTCGGTGTCCTGTTCGATCACCAACTGAACTGGGGACCCGCGGTACAGAAGAAAAAGGGGGAGGTAACCCGGGCAAATGCAGCAATACTTGACTTTGCAAGAAAAATGGGCAATAGCCCGGTGGCTGCACTGCTCCAACTTTACCAGGTCAAGAGCGTTGCCATTGCATGCTATGGTATCGAGCTATGGGGGTACGCCTCACTAGGAGGCCTGGAGGTAGTAGAAAACAACTTTCTAAAACAGGTATTGAGGGTTCCAAGGGGAACAGCAAACTTTTCTGTACATGAAGAGTTGGGTATGCCTTACCTATGTGACAAGATAGCCGTAAACCCTTTACTTTGCTGAATAAACTGCTGGTTAAACAGTGATTTACCCCTTACCCAGCAAATCTTGAGGGAAGCATTAACATGGGAAAATAGGCTTAAAGTTCCCTGGATTAAGTACTTAAGTAACTGTTTTACTGAACTAGGGTGCACGAACTCTTTTCAACCCAAGAATCCATTATGAAATCGGATGTTATTAATGTGAAGAAGATCTTTATCACATCCAGGTATTTAGCTCGGGAGGATGGTGAACTAAAGAAAGGCAGTGTACGGAAACTTGTGCTACTAAAAACCTCTTTGCTCATGGAACCGTACCTGTCATGGCCTATGTCAGGTTCCGACCGTTTCCTGCTGACGAGGTTTCGCCTGGACTTATTCCACCTATTATTGGCTGTACCTAAGGGGACCCACCGTGGTCAAGTGTTGCCGGCTTGCGGCTGCGACGAAAAGTCTCTGCAAGACCAGGCCCACTTTCTCTTTATCTGCCCCTACTACACTGTACCACAGAGGCTATACTTAAAACCTTGCCTCAAAAAATTGAACTTTGCACAAATCAGACCCGCACTTTATCACCTTCAGCTATTAAGTTTTGATTGCACTTTATTTGTATGCAGCTTTTTAAAACTAGCACTTAAATTTAGGAAAAGCATGGAGGGGTAATGGTGCTACTGATAGATATATTTTTAGCTAATAATAATTATTTATATTTTTATAGTACATTCTGCTTGTGACTTTCTTGTTCTATGTTGCTTTAAAAAAAAATCTTTTTGACTGTATGTGTTAATGTATGTTCAATGAAATATGCTTTTATGGTTGTTATCATGAATAACCAAATAAAGTTATTTGACTTGACTTGACTACTATATTACTGCAATTATTGAAGCCCCATCAAAACCATCCAAAGGTTTCTTTAGATCTCTTCTGTTGTCTATTGTTTATCCCCACTAAGCCACACTGGTCCTGAATTTAGTGAGGAGATAGCGAATTGTGTTGTTTATAACATTCAGAATATTCATGAAAATCATAGGACCACTGTCCCAGAACTGAATGAACCTAAACCTTATTTAAGTAAGTCCATTACTTCTGCACAGCGGTTCTTGTTTGCCATCTCAGAACTCGCTGAAGTAAAGGCTGTGCTGTTGAAAACTAAAGCAGGCTCCTCAGTGGATCTGATGTCATCAGTGATGCCATGAGTGGTATCACTGACCATGTCATGAGTGATGTAATATGTGTCGTCATCAGCAGTGCATTGCGGCTGCACGAGTTACAGTTAGCTGAACTAACTATAACAGGGGAATTTCTATGGTTTTGTATGAGTGAAATGTCCAACTAACTATAACGCCCCTGAAACCTATGTTTTTTTCAGTGAATTTCTACGTTTTTTTAAATGCTAATTTCGAACTATAACGTGCCTGAAACCTATGGTTTTTCAGAGAATTTCAAAGGTTTTTTAAATGCTAATTTCTAACTATAACGTGCCTGAAACCTATGTTTTTTTCAGGGAATATATATATATATATGTGTGTGTGTGTGTGTGTGAGGGTGCGCGTGCGCTCTGTCTTCCCTCTCTACTAGAACGCAGCTGAACTCCTCTTGTAATGCCTAAAAGAAACCAATAAATTTTAATAATTTCAGACTGAGGCACTTGTTGAAAGGAGAGCTTGCAGACTGACTCGATTGACTATTACCCCAAAAACCGGACCATTGATTGAAAAGGAGGGAAACCGTCGGGGAAGCCCTCTGATACCAAGCGTGTGGGAATTCCGGGACGTCTGGTCACCCTCCGGATATGCAGTTGTACCAAACAAGTGAATGGCACAGTGCATGTATGGCGGTGCGCTTCCAGCCCGTGTGTGGTATGTTCCATAAGGGTCGCTGCAGCAATAGCTCAACCCACTGAGTAGTCATTTTGTTTTCTACATTGGCGCACTGGTTAGAGCACACAATCTGCATTTCAGAACAGACACACTGTGCACTGTAGAAGGCATCAGTTGACAGGGGAGGTAATTTGAGGGTTATTGTTTTTGTGGCTCACACTTCTTCAGTGGATGGAGCGAGACGGGTGGTACCATACATGTACATCACCTTAGAAGGGGGGCTATCGCTTTCTTTCGCATCCCGGATTCACTGTACCGCTTTAGATAAGCACCATTACACTTACACTAGGTTACATTATTTTTTTAAGCATAGGAAGATCAATAAATAATATGCCCGGAATAACAGGATGTTGAGCCAACGCCAGGAATCAAACCGAGCCTCGCTGGTTCCCCAATTCTTAAGTCGGTAGCTCCGACCTAAGTTTAATGCCATCTCCTCCTCTCCTCACAATGCCCATGGGGGTATCGTTTTGTACCACACAATATTGACTCCCTTCACAGGGTCACCCGCTGAGAAGCTGACGTCACACGTTTTCAGCTTTTGTTTGCAGCCTCTATACATGCAGCCGATTTCCGTTAACTGATGTGGATACACCCTGGGCATCGGCAACAGACTGAGAAGCTTTTTTGAGGTGAGAGTAGAAGTGTCTCAAAACCAGTGCTGGCCACAAAACTTCGCCTCAAGGTCTGTCCCCTCCTCTCACGCCATGAAAAATGTTTAGAAGTTGGCAGGTCGAGTAGTCTCTGTGGTGGCTCGGTGGGATACCTTGGCGGTTCAGCGCCAGCTGCTGGTACATATCTGTGAACTGGCGAAACCATCTGTAAAGACTCTGTTGGACAAGAACCTGCCTAATATGAACAAGGGGGCAGCGCCTTTGTCGACAAAGTGAGCTACACACGTGTGGTAACTTCTTTAGCTGATAACGGCTTCCTGTATGTATGGTTTACTGTTAATTTAACACACCCACTCTACTGTGTATGGCACCACTCGCACCTGGAGTTCGCACCTGCAAACGGGATAAGCAAGAATTGTACTTGGCTCATGGCTGGCATGCCTCGTCGTTTTAAGAGCCATCTATATTAAACCTCTGAAGAAATCATTTTCAAGTGCGCTGTGTATAGACACCCCCCTGTACACAGACACACACCTACGGGCATCCACCCGTGGGCCTCAAATAAATCAAGCGCTTCATTTTTTAAATGTTTTTGCCGGATTAGCGAATCCAGGGTGTATTTTGACGAAATTCTTTATTTAAATTCTTTTTTGGGCCCTGGGGGTCCTTGTGGGACCCCCTGACCAGGCCTAGGGGGTCAGGGTCTTTCTACCCTGCCCCCTTTTCTTGTTTTTCGCGTTAGTTTTTCTCTTTTCTTGTGACTCGGTTCTACCGAGTGACAAGATGGCTGCCAACACTTCCTGGTTTGGAGTGTTGACAGCCAATTAAAATGAAGCTTGTGATCAGGAGGGTGCGCGGATCCTCCGTGCCTCGAAATATCGAAACTTTTACTTTTTATTTTTTCTGCAACTACTGAATGGATTTACATCATTTAATAAAAAGGTCTCTTACTGAGCCAAGGGCTACCTTTGAGGCACATTTGGTGTAATTCCGTTTCTCAGTTTCAGTTGTAACCGTGTCTAAAGTTTCCTATGGGAAACTGATTTTCCAACCTCTATTTTTTGATTTACTCAGGAACTACTGAACGGATTTACACCATTTAAAAAAAAGGTCTCTTTCTGAACCAAGGGCTACCTTTTTTGCCAAATTTGGTGTACTTCCGATTAGCCGTCTGGGCTGTAGCCATCTCTAAAGTTTCCTATGGGAATTAACAAGGAGTAAACACATTTTGGGACCCCCTTTTTTCTCGGCCCCGCTTGCCGAATCACCCCAAAACTTTCAAGATAGGAGCTGACCGGAGCGCCCCACTAGTTTTGAGAATTTCGCAAAGATTCGTCAACCGGTGCCAAAGTTATTGGGGAAAAAAAATGCTTTTTGAACAGAAACAAGGCCCTAACTATAACTACCTACTGGCGACCGCCAGTAGGTAGTATATATATAAATATATATATTACCTACTGGCGGTCGCCAGTAGGTCGTTATAGTTGGAACCTAGTTTCCATAAGAAATCCGCAACATTCTATTTGGAATAACTTTGGCGCCGGTCAATGATCTTCGCGAAATTCTCAAAGAAGATGGGGCGCGCTGCTCCGCTCCTTCCTTGAAAGTTTCGGGGTGATTCGTGAAGCGGGACTGAGAAAAAAGGGGGGCTCTCAAAATGTGTTTTCCCCATTCAATTTTCCATAGGGACCTTTAAGATGAGCTACAGCCCAAACTGCTGAATGGAATTACACCAAATTTGGCAAAAAGGTAGAGTTTGGTTTGCAGATGATGCTTTTTGTTAAATGGTGTAAATCCATGTAGTAGTTCCTGAGAAAATCAAAAGTAAAATCATAGATATACTTGCGAAGTTGTACCGTACGCTTACCGTCCGAGGATTATACGCGTACCATTACGAGCACGACCTGCCTGCTAATTGGCTGGAAACTGTCTGTCAACACTCCAAACCAGGAAGTGATGGCAGCCATCTTGTGCCACGGTAGAACTGAAGGACAAGAAAACAGAAAAAGAAACGCAATAAACGCGAAAAGCGGGCAGGGTAGAAACCCCCTGACCCCCTAGGCCTGCTTAGGGGGTCCCACAAGGACCCCCAAGGTCCAAAAAGTTTGTTTTTTTTAAATCGCGGGATACGCGTGGGTACGCGTACCCTGCCGATAAAAAAAAATTGCATTTTTTTAAGCCCCCGCGGGCAAATAACTCTTTCTAAAGGGGGGCCCAGGGGGGCCCCGGGGACCGCCATCCCTGGGGCTTATTTTAATAGGGTGGGGGGCTCTGAGGCCTCCCCATCCCTGGGGCTTTTTTTATTTGTAATAATGGGGGGCCCAGAGGGGCACCCCAGCCCCGGGACTGCCAGCCCCCGGGGCTTCCATGAAAAGTATGCGGGGGCTCATGGCCCCCCGCAGCCCCGGGGACCGCCCCCCCCGGGCTTCTTTTAAAAAATAAAAAAAACTATGTGGGGGTCTCAAGCCCCCCCACACGCCTGGGGACCGCCACCTCCCCGGGGCACTAATATTCAAAATAGGGGGTCAGTGATGGACCCCCCCAGCCCTGGGGACCACCACCCCTGGGGCTTATTTTAATAGGGTGGGGGGCTCTGAGGCCTCCCCAGCCCGGGGCTTTTTTATTTGTTTTTAACTGTTGGGAGGGGGGCAGCGCGGCCCTCCTCCTGGAAACTTGTGGTGACCCTGGGGATCGCCACCCCTCAGGGCCGGCTCCTGCATTGTCCCGGGGTGCCTACCCCCGGGACACTGTTGTTTGCTATGGTAGGGTGGGAGCCTTGTGGCTCCCGCCCTACCAAAGCAAACTGCTTTGGTTTTTGAAAGAGAGAGCAGGAAACCTGCTCTCTCTTTCAACCAAAGCTGATTGCTTTTCTGCATGGGGAGCAGCATGTTAGCTGAACCCGAAGCAGAAAAGCAATGCCGGCTCCCGCTGGATGCGGGGAGCTGGCAGGGACCGTGGGGGGGCTTGGGGACCGCATACGGCCCCCAACGAGGAGGGCCAGGCCCCAGGGGATGGGGGCTCCGGGGCCAGAAGTGGCCTGTGAGGGGGGCCACGTGGCCCCCCTCACAAAAAAATAATAATTAAAAAAAATGGCTGGCCCCGGGGCATGAGGTCCCTGGGGCCAAAAGTGGCCAGTGGCCACAGGAGGGGGGCAAAGCAGCCCCCCTCCTAATTAAAAATACAATTTTTAAAAAGGCCCATGCCCCAGGGATGGGGTCCCCATGGCAGAGTATGGCCTTGGGAGGGGGCCATGCATGCGTAGTTCGGCTGATTTTAGAGGAATATTTTGCTCAATAGTGAAGGAAGGGGCGGGGCTTGAGGTGATATGTGTGCAAACATGCCCTGTGGCACGTTTTAAATTGGGGAATTAATTCCTCTTCAATCCAGAGGTCCCCTAGGGGCCAACTAGTCCAACAGGTACCTCCAGTAAGCGCCACGGAGCTGCGTTGCAGAGTGTTGTAAAAAGGAGGAGTGCCCTCTGAACACCTCTCTGCAACGCATCTCCCAGCCGCATACTGGAGGTACCTTTTGGGCTAGTTGGCTCACAGGGGACCTCAGGATTGAAGAGGAATTAATTCCCCAACCTAAAACACTGCACAGGGCGTGTTTGCACACATGTCACCTCAGGCTTGCCCCTTCCTTCACTATTGAGCAAAATATTCATCTAAAATCAGCCGAACTACGAATTCCGATTTACTCACCTGTTAGCACGAGAGATGTCAGTGCTGCATCTTTGAGCCCAGTACGGACCCCGGAAAAGTAAATCTAAGCGTACTTACCAGTAACTTGTATTTCCTTCCATAGGAATTTATTGTGTGGTTTTCACCAGAAAAGTTTCAAAGTGTCTATTTTTGAAACGTACAGATATTCCTCTAAAATCAGCTGAACTACGAATTCCGATTTACTCACCTGTTATCAGGAGAGACCTTAGTGCTGCATCTTTCAGCCCACTACTGATCCTGAAAAGTAATTCTAACCATACTTACAGTAAATTGAATTTCCTTCCATAGAGTAACATTGACTGGTTTCACTTGGAAATTCTTCTAAGTGTGGAGTTTTGGAACTTTAAAAAATTCCTCTAAAATCAGCCGAACTGCGAATTCCGATTTACTCACCTGTTATCAGGAGAGACCTCAGTGCTGCATCTTTCAACCCACTACTGATCCTGAAAAGTAATTTTAACCATACTTACAGTAACTTGAATTTCCTTCCATAGGCTAACATTGACTGGTTTTACTTGGAAATTCTTCCAAGTGCGGAGTCTTGGAACTTAAAAAAATTCCTCTAAAATCAGCCAAACTACGAATTCAATGGTTTTGTATGAGTGAAATGTCCAGCTAACTATAACATGTGTGAAACCTATGTTTTGTTCAGTGAATTTCTAAGGTTTTTTAAATGCTAATTCCTAACTATAACGTGGCTGAAACCTATGGTTTTGTCAGTGAATATATATATAAATATATACATACACACACACACACATATGATACCCTCAAACTCAAAGCCATTTTTTATAAGTGCTAGTCTCATGCACTCTAAAACAAAGTGTTGTGTTGGTTGGACAATCTTCTGTGTTAAGAAGGTCTACCGTGAATCAGAGACTCTCCTCTTAAGATAAGTTGATATGTAGACTTTCTATGTCTAGACTGATTAGGAGGTTCACTTCTGGGTTATACTGAATATCGTGTAGGATCCTGAGTAAGTCATTTCTCAGAGCTGGAACAGGTGGAAGAACCTTCTCCTACAACGTGGCAAAGACCTGGAACTGATAGAGCGCGCAGGTCACCCGATCCTTATTTACCAAAAATATATACGCTACGGGGCCCATCAATAAAAATTTTCCATAAATGAGGTAACCTTCACAACGCTATCAGTAATTCGGGGTTCTTACTTTCCATATATTTCACATGCACCTGACTTACCAATCCTCGAGAACAGGAACCTATGACCACAATGGATCAGGAGCTAAATTTAAGGTTTCAGGCAGATAACACCAACACCATATACATTTGTCTTTTGCTTATAACCATGTAATAACCACAAACGCAAGAAGTTTTAAAAGCTTTATCTCAATTATGAAAAGTCTTCGTATGCCATGAGAATGTAATTTACACAAATCAAAACATCTAAGACCAAGATTAGAAAAATAGTATAACTATGAATCAATGTAAGGAACATCTAACGTTTGGAAATTAAAAGTAATGGGAAAGAGAAGGAACACGCTAATAATGTCTAACAGATTTGTAACACGTTACTAAAGGTTGGGTAAGAACAAGGGAACATACTAATCAAAGTAACTTTCCTAATATGCTATCAGAAAAAAAAGGAAACGTCTCTCATGAAAGTTTTTATATCAACAAGTACTTATTTTCCTATAGGAAGGGTAAGAATGGGACATACTATATATGAAAACAGTTTCAGTGGTTTGCTAAAGGTAGGGAAAAATATGGGACATGCTAGAAAAATATTTCCATAAGAGTTCAAATGTCAGAGATAAATCACAGGCAAGATTGATTTATTAAGAAAAATAGGAAAGAAAGATTTAGATGGACGAACACCCACATAAAGTTTATATTTACCTAGGAAAGAATGAGGACTAACCCTGGCCACGGGTCAGTTAGGGAAAGCGGGAAAGGACCCTCAAGGACTTGGAATGCCAGTAGGCGAGCAGGTACAGCTCATGGACAGTCAGGACAGGATCACCCCAGGATATGGATCAGGACTGGACTCATCTAAGGGTACGACCAACACCTGCAGCTTCGGATGCAACGCCTGCGCTACGCCCTCTCTGCAAGGAATCTGCCAATAACCCCGATTGGGTTCTCGAATCTCCAGCAAAGTGCTTCGCCAGCACTTAAAGGTTTCTCCACCCCAGACTAAGTTTATGGAAATTACAGACAGAGTGCTCCGCAGCTCTCTGTATCAATCACCTATAGAGTTCGTAGGGTCAGTGACAGGTCAGCTACTCGGACAAGTCGGACAACTTCTCTAGCTAAACCTAGGCCAGTTATACTGTTTTTGGGTCAGTAGACCACCCACAAATGTTGCAAGTGTAGGGATCCCTGATTTCGGATTGGACAAGAGAGGTGGTTAGGTCATTGTCACCACCTAGAATTTGGTGTTCCCACAATTAATATTCAAATTCTTGAACCCACCCCTTACATTCCAGTTCCCATGGCATAGGAATCAGAAACAATAGGGCATACAAACATTATTGCAACATGTATCATTTTCAGGTACAAGTCGAAGTTTTCTCCTGGAGCAGGGTCACTTTCCCAGGAGCATCTTAGCTGCGGCAGCCAGCTGGCTGAGTTCCACTGCTGCGAGACTCGCACATCCCCTATCACGTGATTGGTGACACATGGGCTTCCAAGATGGAGCACCACCTCTCCTCCCAGGCCCCCGGAGAATGTTACATGAAAAGTAAGCGAAAACAATTTAGAAACACAGAAAAAATGAATACACTGTATACCATGATTAGCTGCACTACACCCCTTACTTTATAATATCTATAGCATTAGGAGTTAAGCAGAAATAAACAGCTGAGACAGAGCAGCGGTGGCAAGCAAAGAGCATGTTAGAAACAAAGCGGCCATATTAGCAATACTGTGCATGAGCGAAAAAAATCCCTCCAGAACTACGAGTGCGTCACATCACATGGATATGACCGACGCATGCGCAGACTGGAATCCCGCATAGCAGCGACCATTTCAGTTGCAAGCGTAGTTAGGATTAATAAACACATAGGCAAGCGTCTCTGGGACACCCGCGTCTAGTGTAAAAGTGCAATATTAATACGCAAAACAAGTTCATTACTTTATTAATGTTATTGCGAGGGTTTTGAATACAAGCAAGTTGCGTAACGTGTGAATCCTTGCTCCATCAATCCCCTCTTTGATGATATTTACTATCATCACTATTAATGGAACCGGATACCAACTTTCTCTTTCACATCTCATTCATCTCAAATTCAACAAACTTGTTGTTGATCCTCTTTTCTGCATCCTTATTGGGATGGAAATTCTTGGCTCTTTTATAAATCTGATTTTTCAGCTCTTCTACTTCAAGCTCATCAACATTCCCTTTCACTCCTCTCTTATTCACAATATACTTCTTTCTGCATTTTTGACATTTGCAGCAAATTAATATTATTAGCACAATTAAACTAATCCCTGCTATTGGCATCAGTATTTTACTTACAAGACTTTTACCTATGTTAGAAAACCAACTACCTACAGAGGAGAGACCATCAGTTAGTCTCTTCCAGGCACTGTCAACCTCCAGTGGTTTGAGTTCCTTTTCCAAATTAGTTATGTTTCTCACATAGTTCTTAATTTCAACACTTTTATCTGGAATGTAAGTGCAACAATGTTGCGCTTTCAACATTCTACAGACTCCGCCCTCTTTTGCCAATAAGGTGTCAAGAGCAAGTCTATTCTGTAAAACCATTGATCTGATCGCAACCATTTCAGTATTGACCAGCAGGAAACCAGCAGCAGTGTCAGTAGATAACCGATCCACTACTGTAGACAATTTGCAAATTCGGTGTGTATTCAGAACCACTCCCACTCCAGGTATCAATGCACTAAATATATCACCTATTATTTCTCCTACACTTTCTCTTCTACTTCGTACTAACCCATTAGTATTTTCATTGCTTCCAGCAGCATCATTCACATGGTATATTTTTGGGAAGACAATGCCAAAATAGCAGCTTCCAGTGATCCGGCAATTTGAAATAAGCCTTGTTTCCACATATGTAATAAATTCCGGGAAACACAGGTTCTGACCCATTTTTGAAACCCCAACCTCCAATTACCTTATAATTATGTTCGCATTCACTGGAACCGATGAATACATTGTTATAATAGCTAGTCTTTTCTCTGTGAAGACACAGTTTCCCCTTTCATTAGAAATCCAGTAACAGTGCAGGATTAGCTTCACCATTTGAGGTGCCTTCCATGTTTTCTGCCCACTTAGGAGTTCTCTGTCTTTTATCATTTGCCTTTCTTTGGAAACTGTCCCTTTTCTTCTCTGCCATATTTAAGAACATCTTTTCTTGTTCATGCAATGAACAGGTCAAATTATCTCTATGTGCTTCACCTAAATCTATAATACCTACTGTCAGAAAATATTCTCCCATATAACGGGTCACATCGCTTTTGGTATGTACAATATTCAGGTTTCCCCGAATAGGAAGTTCTGAAAAAATTACGTCAGAGTTTGAATAGTAATACTGTAGGGTGCTTCTGTAAAATAAGCTAGCTAAAATACTACAAGAAATTCCGTAGGTCAGGGGTAGATGGTGATAGGTCACACCTTCAGCTACAGAAGTGGGTAGCTTCATACAGACATAACAGTCTTCTATTTCCATGGCTTCTACATAGTGTACTAAAAGGTTTGCAAATACATTTAAATGTGTTCTGTTTTTAATTTTGTGAAAATGTAGTTCTCCCTCATCTGATGCATCTATGTCCGGTTTAGTTTGTTTCAGGCTAATTGTTTTCTCACGTCTTTCTACACTTCGTGGTGCCTCTTCTGTTTGCCGAATTTCTGAGTCCTTCGTCACTTGTTGAGTAGGGTACAGGTTAGAGTCTTTGCTTATCATGAAAGGTATTAAGACTGTTAGTCCTATCCATATTATCAATACTATTGCTACGCTACATAAGCATATTTTACAGCATGTTTTACAGCAATTCTGTCTAGGTCTTCCATTCACATTTGAATCAGACATTGTGGCTTAAAAGAAGTTTTCCAACCCCTCTTTGTGACTTTACACAGGCAGCTTACGCAGGTTAACTTTCAGGTTGGGTCTTCTTCTTCGGAATCCTGATCAGTGACCAATTCTCCGTCACTTTCGTCACTTATTTCGAGGTCTTCAAATTCTTCAAGCACTAAGTAAGTCCATTCGGGACCTCGATAGTTTTCGTCTTGTCTTTTTATTCTGCTACTCCTTCTTTTAGGTTGGGCTCCAGCTCTCTCTCTTTCGCTGGCAGCCTTTTTCCGGTATTCTAGTTTTTCCTTTACCTTTTTTAATCTTAATTTCAGTCTTTTTATGTATCTGGGTTCACTCTTTTTCCTTTTGAGTCTTTTAATTGGCACTGTTATTTGGCTTTCTTCACGTGCTCTTTTATTTCGTTCAGTTGTGGCACATTTGTTTCAACAGTGTCTTCGTCCCTTCCTGTCTGACTAGTTCCAGGTCTTTCTTCAGTTTCTTCCGCCTCTTTTCTAAGCTGGCCTGGTTCAGGTGTATGCTGACTTTGACTTTCGTTTGTCTCAAATTCGGTCTCCTGAACACGTTCGTCTATTTCTATCTGTTCCTGTTCATGCACTTCGAACCCTTGATTTTCTTCCGCATGATCTTCAGCCCTAATTTTTAACTGTCCCTTTTCGGTCTCTGGAGTTTTTGGAGGAGTGTCGATAACTTGTTCTGTCCCTATCTGACCCCTTTCTTCATCAGGATTGACATGGATTTCGATGACCTGATTATTTCTGTCTATTCCTGTCTCGTCCTCACTATCCCACTCTCTATCTAGGTAAGAATATTTTCTGGTTCTTATTGGATCAAGAATCAGATCGTCTGCTGGGATCCATTCGTCTTGATTGGTGCTCAGTTGTTCGTCATCAGCTAGTTCAGGACCATCGTCTGGTGACCCTTCAGCAGCACAGCCTTCAGCCTCAGTTGCTTCTTCTTCTGTCACCCTCTTGGTATGACTGGCATGAATCCACTGTGGCACGCCTGCACACTTTACTGCAGTTGTAGTGACAAGAATCACTTGTCTAGGCTTTCCCCACTTCGGTGCAAGGCAACTCTTCCGGGTGTGTTTCTTTAACGCAACCCAATCGCCTGGTCTCAGATTATGGACTGGAGTTGTTGGCCTGGCGACGGCGTCCTCCCCAATCTGGTGAGAGATAGAACGCACTTGGTCACCCAGTTGCTTGCAGTATTCTAGTACCAAATCATCACGAATACTTAGCAGTTTGTGTCCTGGTACCCATGCCTGCCGCATCACTCTTCCCATTAGTATCTCATGGGGACTCAGGCCTGTCTTTCGGTCTGGAATGCTTCTCAGTCCCATCAGGACAAGGGGTAAAGCGTCTATCCAATTCAATCCAGTAGAGTTACACATTTTTCCCAGCCTTGACTTTATAGTGCCATTCAGCTGTTCGACTACTCCAGAAGCCTCCGGATGATATGCACAATGCAGTTTTTGGTTAATTTTGAATGCTTCATAGAGCTGAGTTAATACGTCATAGGCAAAATGCCCACCTCTGTCTGATTCAATTGTGACTGGGAAACCCAACCTAGGTATCAGTTCCCTTAGTAACAACTTAGCTACAGTGATAGCATCATTTTTCTTGGCTGGGTAAGCCTCCACCCATCTTGAGAACAGGCAGACTATGACCAATACGTACCTATATCCTTTGCACATGGGTAACTGAATAAAGTCAGCCTGTAGTCTGATAAAAGGACCCTCTGCCTTTCCAATTGTACTAGGTAACACTACTGTTTTCTTCCCAAGATTAAAGTGCTGACAAGTAAAACACCTCTGGCAGAGCGCCTCGGCAATGTTCCTGAACTTCGAATTGTACCACATCTGTTTGAAAACACGGACCATCGCATCTCTCCCTATGTGTGAGTCTCCATGTATTAGTCTGGCCATGGAAGCGATCATACTGTCTGGCAACACAATCATACCCTTATCACAGACAATGACACCATCTCTATCCCTCGGTTGACAACCATCTTTCTCCCATCTTTCTTTTTCTTCTTGTTCTGCAGCCTGTTGCAACCCTTTCAGTTCCCCCCAAGTTGATACATCCTCAAACACCATAAGTTGGCAGCTGTTTCCGACTCCCCCCAATTTGATGTTCAATGACATTTTGTTTTGGGCACAATATTGGGCTATTTGGTCAGCATATCGATTACCAGCTGTGACATTGTCGTTTCCAGATTTGTGAGCAGCACATTTGACCACTGCCAATTCTTTTGGTAACTGAATTGCTTCCTGTAGGTTCTGTACCACCTTTCCATTTCTGATAGGGGTACCTGAGTCAAGAATTCTCTTTTCAGCCATAATTGGCCGAAGTCATGCACAACCCCGTAACAATACTGGCGGTGTATATGGTTACTCTTTTGTTTTTCCCATTTTTACAGGCTCTCGCTAATGCAGCCAATTCGGCTACTTGTGCAGATTTTACTCCAATTAGGTAGGATGCCTCTATTGTCTTTTCTAGAGTGACCACAGCATATGCAGCACTTAGACCTCCATCCTCATGTCTTAAGCATGACCCATCTACAAAATATTCAAGATCTTCTATTGGCAATGCTGTTTTCTTGATGTCTGGGCGTGGTTTAGTGCTAAATTCAGTCAGATCAATGCAGTTATGCTCGATCTCTCCCTCAACTTCTGCACCCTGTGTATTAGGTAACAAGGTAGCTGGATTAAGTATGTTACATCGGGCAATCGTTACATTTGCTGCGCCCACCAGGATTCTTTCATACTTAGTCAACCGACTAGGTGTGAGGTACTGGGTTTTTGTTCTGGTCAGTAAGATTACAACAGTGTGTGGGACATACACAGTTACCGGATGTCCCATGACAATGGACTCACTCTGTTCAAGACTCGTGCAAGTTGCAGCTACTGCCTTCAGACATCCAGGCAATCCAGCAGCCACTGGATCTAAGGTGACAGAAAAATATGCTACCGGACGTCTGGTTAAACCATGGATTTGAGTCAGGACTGAAAGTGCACAATTGTCTCGTGTGTCACAAAACAAGGCAAAATCTTTGGAATAGTCAGACATTCCCAATGCAGGAGCTGAGCACAGGCAATTTCGTAACTTTATCCAGGATGTCATGACTTTATCATCCCACTCAACTGGATCCTTAGCTCCTTTCTTGGTCATTTTTATTAATGGTTTTGCTAGGACTGCAAATCCCACAATCCACTGTCTACAGTATCCCACTACCCCTAGAAACATTCTGACTTCTTTCTGAGTATGTGGCAATTCCATGTCTCGAATGATCCTAATTCTTTCTGAAGTAACTTTCCGGATACCTTTTTCTATCTGGTGCCCCAGATATTTCACAGAATTTTTACAGAATTGTAACTTGTCTGGTTATACTTTATATCCTCCTTTGCCTAAGTGATTCAATAAGGCAATGGTATCAGTAACACAGTCGTTCCGACTTTTAGAAGCCACTAAAAGGTCGTCTATGTACTGGACCAAAACCGATTCTCCAGGTAAGACTAATGATTCAAGGCATCTTTTCAAAATCTGATTAAAAATAGGAGGACTCTCTGTGTACCCCTGAGGGACACGATTCCAGACGTAGACATGATTGTCAAATGAGAAAAGAAATTTGCTGTCTGGATGCAATGGGATGGAAAAGAATAAGTGACATAAGTCAATGACGGTAAACCATCCAGCATCCCATGGAATTTGGTACAAAATCACTGCAGGGTTTGGCACAATGGGACAACAAGGGACAACAATTGTGTTTACCTTGCGCAGGTCCTGCACTACCCTGTATTTCCCCCTAGGCTTTTTGATCCCAATTATGGGTGAATTACAAGGACTGCTCATTACTTCCTGTATGATGTTGGCTTCTAGCAATCTTTTTATTTCAATGGCAACTCCAGCTTTCACCTCTGCACTCATTTTATACTGCCTGGTATTTGGGTAAACTGCATTTGGTTTTATGGCTATTTGAATCGGGTCTACATTTGCCATCAGTCCTACATCTTTTCCAGTGAAATCCCACACCTCTGGTATCACTGTCTGTTGGAGCTCTTCAGGTAAATCTTGTATTGTTAATTTCTTAATTTCTGAGTCAGGCCTTAATAACATTAATTTGTACAAACCATCTCCGTCTGGGGTCTGAATTTCAATGCCCTTTGGTGTGCAAAAGATGTTACAGTTCATTTTGCACAACAAATCACGTCCCAATAAGTTCACTGGACTGGAATCACAGACGCCAAATCTGTGCATCTCTTTAAAATTTCCTATGGAAATCTCCATTGGTTCGGTTACTGGGGTACTAATTATCTAGTTTGACACACCCACTACTTGGATTGCTTCTCCCGAGAGGGGTAGGTTTGGAACATCTGCTGTTCTCACAGTAGAACGGGTAGCACCAGTGTCCAATAGAAAGGTGACATCATTTCCTTCAACCTTTCCTTCAATGTATGGCCCTGTCTGGTCTACTGGTAAGGAGGCGCCAAGTACGCACTCCTCGTCCTCCCTCCTCAGGCCCCGTCAGTAAGGTTCATCACAGAGGAATGTATCATTCAACAGGAATTGCGAGGTTGCTGCATTTCTATCCTCCCTTCCTTCCCATACCTCAACTGTCTCATTCTGCTGATTTTTGTTCTTATAATTGGGCCTAGGTGCACGAGGCAACTGACTCTGTTTTACTTGTTGCTGGGTCTTTCGGGGCCCCTCTTTCTGCACCTGTGGATTTAAATCATTATTTGGGACATTACCAGTCTGTAAATTCGGACATTCGTCTCTCCAGTGCCCTATCTGATCGCACCCGTGGCAGGGAAATTTTTTCATAGCCTCTTCGCGACTCATTTTAACTCGAGGCTTCCCTCCTCCCCCAGCACCTGTGTTTGGGGTATTATTGTTCAATTTACTTAACTGCTTTTCTTGTTGTTCCGCCAATTTCACTTGAGCCCACATAACCTTTTCCTTTAAGGCCTTCCGTTTGTTCTCCATCTCATCTTCACAGTACTTGGCGTACTTCAGGACCTCATCTACAGGTTTACCCTGCCAACAGATTTTGATATCTCTAATCCATTGGGAGATCTCAGGTCTAAAGCCCAACACAAATTGATAAATGAAATGGGTCATATCCTTCATTTCAATATTATCGATTCCACTGTAGGCCTTGAACACCTGTAACAGTCGCTCATAATAGGAATGAACAGTTTCATCACGATTTTGGGTAGTTCTACCTATGCGGGTCCAATCAGTTTCTTTGGCTGGCACTTTCCCTTCCAAATATTGTATTACCTTGTCATACTGCCTCATTACATTCGGAGAGGGAGCTCCTGTTCTTGAGTCTCTTTCATACTCCTCACTAGGCCAATCAACTGCAATTTTACATTCTGTCCATAAATCTATGGGAACTACAATGTCGAAGAACCCATCTAAGTCCTTCAGGAGGCATTTTTGAACTTTGACGAATCTCTCGACCTGCCTATACCACTCAACAGGCTTCTCTCTTAACTTTGGAAAATCGTTGGTAAAGGACACAATATCCTGTCGGGACCATGGAACATGTACATATTTTCCTCCGGGCACTTCTCTCACGGGATACAAAGTTTCTGCTTGATTTACCTCTTTCAGGACATATTCAGAAGTCTTTGGTCTAGCCTTACTGTCTTCCTTTTTCTTTGCCCATCTGGCTTTCCATTTGTCTAAATCTCCCCATTACTGTAACAGGTTCAGCAGTTCTCGTATTTGTACCTTTTTCCCTGACACATTCATGTTTTCTAGGACTTTGTCAGAAAACTCTGCTCTATAAGGTTTTTGTAATACCTTGGACCGACTAACATCTATTCCCATATCAGCTGCTGTATCCATCAATTTCTCATGGAACACTCTGGTGTTTCGGGTAAGGCTTTTGCATATGAACAACAACTCCTCTTCACTAAGCGCATTTAATCTGTCCAGTCCCACATTCCCAGCCATCAGTTCTTCTATTTCTATCCTTAGCTTGCAAATGTCTAATGGTTTTGGCTGGGGAGTTATCTTTTCTAATTCTCTGGTCCATCGATCTATTTCCTCCGGAGTCACCACTGTGGCACTTCGAGTTCCTGAAGCTGTTTCTATCAGGACTTCCTTTCCACTAGTCTGTGTTCTTGTTCGAGGTACACTGCTCTCCGGTTCCCTTATGGGCAGATCCAACAGGGAGACCACAGATTCGCATTCACTTGCCTGATCATCAACTATGAGAGGCTCTTTTCTGGGTGGTGCTACGGTTGGTGTAATACTGGCATTTTTGGACTAGCTTGTCTACTATCCTCATAGAGAGGAACAACTGGACCAATAGTCACTGGAATTGTCAGAGCTTCAGGACTAGGGTTTAACGGGGATATTTTCTGAATGAGCTCATTTCGCTGCTTAATTAAAGCTTCCTTTTCTTGTTCCTGTAAAACCCTTTCAATCGGTGTTTCATGTATTACTTGTGGAACTAAAGGAGGATACAAACTTGGAGCAGTTGGGGCTGTCGTTCCTGGTCTTTCATCACCAAATGGCCTATAGTTCGGGAAGGTTGTATCAGGCCTACAAAATCCCTCTTTACCTGCTGCATCTGTTTCACTGGCCCTTCTTTCTCTAGGGTGTCGGAAAAACAGGTTTTTCGAGCTCAGGGACCTAGATTCCTCATCATACGGAGGTGGATTTTTCATTAATAAATCCTCCAGGTATTCATCTTCTGAATCACCTGCAGATATTAGGTGTCGGGCTTTCTCTGTGCTTTTTCCTCCCTCGGGTGCGTTTATCCGAAATACTGGAAATAGTCCCTCGACCATCATATTCTGTCTCCACTGTTTCATCTTTTTCTCTTTAGCATCTCGCTGCAATTTCGGGTACCATTTACTCACTCCCTTCTGGGTCTGTCTCGCTCTAAAGCCTCAATCTCCCATTCTTCTAAAGCCTCATATTGAGTCAATCTCGGTCTGGGATGTAAGTCATTCATTCGGGTCCTCAAATTAAACACAATTCTACTGTTAAAGGTACCATCTAAGGGAAATGTGAGGATTCCGTCGTCTTCAGTGTATTTTACCCAATTCACCCAATTCTCCAGCCATACACAGGTATGATACCCTTTGTCAAACATTATGAATGATGCAGGAGTATTAGGTGGTGGAATAATTACACCTTCTCTAGTTCTAATGGGCTTGTCTTTCTTAAAATAATTCTTGATCTTGTCAGCAAATGACATTTTCCTCTTGCTTCCGTACATATTGTAAGGTCTGCCTCTTAGCATCTGATCCTTGCGAAACCCTAAATGTTGTGGATCAGGTAAGAATTCAGGATACCACATAGACTGCGTAACCAAAAGTTCTGTGGTTAACTACGTCTTTTGTTTACAAATCCTCTTCCAATACCAGTGCGTCTTTTACCAACTGCACTAACCAATCAACACTGTGATTGCAAACAATTTCATCCAATGGGTGCGCAGCCTTTTTCGCGAAATGCGGTCTCACGCTCCCGCACTCACCCCTCCTTTACAATACTAGCTTCGTTACACACCCGCTGTTTCAACCAATACCAGCGCGGCACGGAGTGACGTCAGCGCAGCTTCGCGACCGACTCCCTCCTTCACAAGGTAACGGAAACTTTAAATTTTTCTTAAAGTGCAAGTGCTATATTTAGTTTACAACATATAATATTCGTCACTGTATTTGAGTGTCTAAAAGGAAAGAATTTTATTTTACTGCAAGTAAACCTCTTCTGTCTACTTTTCATACACTACGGATAGACCCTTCTGCCTACCCTTCACACAAGCATTAGAGAACCTGTTACTTCTTTGACTCATCCACTCTCTCCGGGATATATACTAAGTCTAAAGTTTCACCAGTGAACTCCTTTGCTATCACTCCAGCTCCAATGAACCTACTACTCCTTCCTAGTGTGACCCTTACTAGGTAATATCACAACCGAAGTTTCATTAGCGGACTCGTTGCTACCATTAATTCAACTGCTCATTCAGAAAACCCTAATTAGCGCTTCCAGTTCTGCCTAACCATGCACTAATCTTCCTCAAACCAGTGACCTCACTGCAAGTGGATTCTCCTTACCACCCGCTATTCTGCCCCCGGGGAATTTTTCGAGACAACATATAACAATCACTAACAATTTGTTAATACATAAACATCATATAGCAGCATTTCATAGAAACATTTTTAAACATTTCATAACATTTCAAACCAATATTTTTTTTTAAGTCGATCGATCTCAAGAAAAAAAAATTATCTTTAGCAGCACATTTAAATTTCACAGTTTATCAGCAATTAGCCTATCTACCTGTCTCAATTAGTCCTAACCATCGTTCTGCTACCAGAAAATTACTGATAGAGCGTGCAGGTCACTCGATCCTTATTTACCAAAAATATATACGCTACCGGGCCCATCAATAACATTTTTCCATAAATCAGGTAACCTTCACAACGCTATCAGTAATTCGGGGTTCCTACTTTCCATATATTTCACATGACTTACCAATCCTCGAGAACAGGTACCTATGACCACAATGGATCAGGAGCTATATTTAAGGTTTCAGGCAGATAACACCAACACCATATACAATTGTCTTTTGCTTATAACCATGTAATAACCACAAACACAAGAAGTTTTAAAAGCTTTATCTCAATTATCAAAAGTCTTCATATGCCATGAGAATGTAATTTACACAACTCAAAACATCTATGACCAAGATTAGAAAAATAGTATAACTATGAATCAATGTAAGGAACATCTAACGTTTGGAAATTAAAAGAAATGGGAAAGAGAAAGAACACGCTAATAATGTCTAACAGATTTGTAACACGTAACTAAAGGTTGGGTAAGAACAAGGGAACATACTAATCAAAGTAACTTTCCTAATATGCTATCAGAAAAAAAAGGAAACGTCTCTCATGAAAGTATTTTATATCAACAAGTACTTATTTTCCTATAGAAAGGGTAAGAATGGGACATACTATATATGAAAACAGTTTCAGTGGTTTGCTAAAGGTAGGGAAAAATATGGGACTTGCTAGAAAAATATTTCCATAAGATTTCAAATGTCAGAGATAAATCACAGGCAAGATTGCTTTATTAAGAAAAATAGGAAAGAAAGATTTAGATGGACGAACACCCACATAAAGTTTATATTTACCTAGGACAGAATGAGGACTAACCCTGGCCACGGGTCAGTTAGGGAAAGCGGTGAAGGACCATCAAGGACTTGGAATGTCAGTAGGCGAGCAGGTACAGCTCATGGACAGTCAGGACAGGATCACCCCAGGATATGGATCAGGACTGGACTCATCTAAGGGTACGACCAACACCTGCAGCTTCGGATGCAACGCCTGCGCTACGCCCTCTCTGCAAGGAATCTGCCAATAACCCCGATTGGGTTCTCGAATCTCCAGCAAAGTGCTTCGCCAGCACTTAAAGGTTTCTCCACCCCAGACTAAGTTTATGGAAATTACAGACAGAGTGCTCCGCAGCTCTCTGTATCAATCACCTATAGAGTTTGTAGGGTCAGTGACAGGTCAGCTACTCGGACAAGTCGGACAACTTCTCTAGCTAAACCTAGGCCAGTTATACTGTTTTCGGGTCAGTAGACCACCCACAAATGTTGCAAGTGTAGGGATCCCCGATTTCGGATTGGACAAGAGAGGTGGTTAGGTCATTGTCGCCACCTAGAATTTGGTGTTCCCACAATTAATATTCAAATTCTTGAACCCACCCCTTACATTCCAGTACCCATGGCATAGGAATACAGAAACAATAGGGCATACAAACATTATCGCAACATTTATAATTTTCAGGTACAAGTCGAAGTTTTCTTCTGGAGCAGGGTCACTTTCCCAGGAGCATCTTAGCTGCGGCAGCCAGCTGGCTGAGTTCCACTGCTGCGAGACTCGCACATCCCCTATCACGTGATTGATGACACATGGGCTTCCAAGATGGAGCAGCACCTCTTCTCCCAGGCCCCCGGAGAATGTTACATGAAAAGTAAGCGAAAACAATTTAGAAACACAGAAAAAATGAATACACTGTATACCATGATTAGCTGCACTACACCCCTTACTTTATAATATCTATAGCATTAGGAGTTAAGCAGAAATAAACAGCTGAGACAGAGCAGCGGTGGCAAGCAAAGAGCATGTTAGAAACAAAGCGGCCATATTAGCAATACTGCGCATGAGCGAAAAAAATCCCTCCAGAACTACGAGTGCGTCACATCACATGGGTATGACCGACGCATGCACAGACTGGAATCCCGCATAGCAGCGACCATTTCAGTTGCAAGCGTAGTTAGGATTAATAAACATATAGGCAAGCGTCTCTGGGACACCCGCGTGTAGTGTAAAAGTGCAATATTAATACACGAAACAAGTTGATTACTTTATTAATGTCATTGCGAGGGTTTTGAATACAAGCAAGTCGCGTAACGTGCGAATCCTTGCTCCATCAGAACGAGCTCCAGATCAACATCAGACTTGCCCCTACTCTGCACATCTTCAGGAAGACCCTCAAGACCTGGCTCTTTGACTGACCAGAGCTGCACCCGCCAACACCCGTCCCCCCGCCTTGAGACCCTCACAGGTGAGTAGTGCGCTTCACAAGCCCCTGATTGATTGATTTCTATCTTTTATGTAGGAAGGAACTTTCTTTATCATGGACAATAAAAAATAATCACTAAACTTAAAGAGTATCTCCAGAATCGAGTTGATACCAGACACAATCGGTCTTCCCTATACTACTGGTGTGTTATTTTTGTGGATTAGCAGCAAAGTGTAGAAAACTGCAATAACAGGATCAACTGCTAATAGAAAATGTGCTTCTCTTTTCGAGATCCATCTGCTCATTTCAGTCTCTTCAATCATGCTGGCAATCACCCTTTTAAAAAGTCAGTTGGATATACTAGTACTTTTTGGTAATTCCATTGGTCACTTAGAAGGTGGGGCATTCAGTTCTATAATGTACCATATAATGATGACACCACCACCTTTATTGGCTGGCTTCATGATAATCTTGTCATCTGTTTCTAGGACAACCAGGGCCTCTTTTTCTTCTCTGCCAATATTGTGAAACTGCAGGATTTGTGTGACAACAATGGACTCAATATCATTTCCCATGCTTGTTCGAATGTTAAGATCTCCGCTGAAACAGTATTTGTAATTGGTTGAATGTAGATTTTTATTCTCAGTCCAAAGTCCTGACCATCCATTTCACTCTCTTTCTGATTAAACATTTTGTTAACGTTCTGCTAGTTCTACTAGTTCACACCTGAGCTTGAATTTGTCCACGGGTGGCATGGGAACAAAGTCTAAACCCCTGTTGAGAAACTTGACTTGGGTCGGTGAAGGTGGTTTGTCAGCAAGACCGACCACTAAGTTGACATGTTCGGACCAGAAATTGGCTCCCTTGTCAGGCTCCTCATGTTCATTTGTGCTAGTTGGTCTTCCCAGTAGATTTTTTGTTCTGGTTTCCTTTTTCCTCTTGCGCATGTCCTAAAAAGGAAATCTGTTTGAAGGCATATAATAGAGCTGGTTAAAGTAAGGTAAGCAAGGCTTGAGCCATCCCATAAATGGGGTTTGGCGGAAATTGGGGCCCGGGGGGGTCCATGATATGTTGGAGGAAATTGGGTGTAGGTGTTACTCCTCCATGTATTTCCAGTTCGGCTTGACTTGTTCCTTTCTTTGGTCCTCACTGCTCCTCAACCCCTCTGAGATAACCAGCTACCTGTTGAGTAATTGTCATCCATACTTCGTGGAGTATTCGTATTTGCTCTGCTGTAGTCTGCGACAGAGTAAGGTTATACTTTTTCACAAAAATATTTTTTAACATCCTTTTGTAATTTTTTTTTACCTTGGATTTTGTCAGAAACTCCATATATTTAGCCAGATCTTTGTTAATTTCTTCAAGCGTTTTCTCAAATAGGGTAACTTTTACAGTAGTTTTGAGATTACTTTTGGAACACTTGTATCAATATGGCTTCAGGCAGCCTTTTTGCAGTTTTTGTAACAAGCCCTAACCGTTCGTGTGTGCATCGCCAAGCTATCATGAGCCATTCTTTCCAAAATGTAGCATTTTCCAGAAATATTCTGGTTTCATTGTTGATGAACACGTCTCTGTGTGCTGCATTATATCTAAAATATTCGAAAGAGAAATGAGGGATAGTTTTTCCGCCATAATTTGTATTGGGAAGAAATGTTTAGTGGGGATGGTGTATTCCTGCACTGTGGGTATGAATATATAGAACAATGCAAATGTTGTTTGTTCCTAAAGATCAAGGGGCTTATTCACAAGTCCCTTGCGCCACTTTTGCGTCTTTTTTAACATGGGAAAAGTGATGTACGGGTGGCACAAGGGGCTTGTAAATCTGCCACCAAGCCTTTACTCAAAAGGCTATATGAAGAAAGGTGCTGTCAAAATAGTTCCCAGAACTGCACACTGATCAATATCAACACACCACTAAGGGCAAATATGGACAAGGGAAAAGTTACCTCAATCCCCTACTTACAGGCATAAAAAACACAAGGAGGTAACCTTAGCTATTGACAAAAAAGCCTTGCTACACAGAGGACAGACCTCCTGTGTTTTTAGCAAACCCTCACCCAGATATTTCTATGTGGCATGCTTCATCATTGAGTACTCACCGAATACGATTTTGCGGTATCACGTGGACTCAACTCAACTTGTAGGGGAGGACTTTGTTTTGTATTCTCCAGGTTTTAGACAACAGGCCTGGAAAAAAGAAAGTTTAAAAATGCCTAGATTAAAATGCAATTTAAAAAAAAGATAGGCCTGTTCTATCCTTTTATGTGCAGACACTACGCAGTCCCAAAGATACTACTCGTAAAATACCTTTGTGAACAGCAAAAAATCAAAAATTTACCCAAACTGTTTCAGTTTATCTTTTAGAATGAGGCCGCATATGCATGACAAATGAATGAATTAAGGAAAACCGTCTGAACACAGAGGTCTAAACCACGAGTGTTCTGACTCCTCAAGCCCTACCAGGCATGCCTTAACCACGCATAATCCTTACCCACACATGTGCGTGGTTAAGGCATATGCGCGGTCTAGCTGCGGAACGGAAGGGCGGAATCAGGAAGAGGTGAGTTAAGTGGGGCTGGGGGTGGGTTGGGGTACTTTTGTGGACTGGGGTGAGTTGGGTTGTTTTGTGGGCTGGAGGGTGGGTCACCAATGTTTTGTGAGCTGGGGGTGGGTTGGGGTTGTTTTGTGGACTGGGGGTGGGTTGGGGTACTTTTAAGGGCTTGGGGTCAGTCTGGGTTATTTTGTGGCTGGGGGTAAGTCTGGAATCGTTTGTGGGCTGCGGGCTGCATTGGACGGAAGCAGGAAGCAGGGAGAGATCTGCTATGAGGTTAGTGGGGCTGGGGGTTGGGTCGGGATAGTTTTATGGGCTGGGGGTCAGGTTAGTTTTGTTAGCTGGGGGTGGGTCAGCGTTGTTTTGTGGGCTGAGGGTGGGTCAGGAATGTTTTGTGGGTGGGGTGGATCAGGGTAGTTGTGAGCTGGGGGATGGGTCGGGTTAGTTTTGTAGGCTGTGTGGGTCAGGGTAGTTTTCTGGGCTGGGATTGGGTCGGGGTAGTTTTCTGGGCTGGGGTGGGTCGGGTAGTTTTCTGGGCTGGGGGTCAGAGTAGTTTTTAGGACTGGGGAGTGTTGGGGTAGTTTTTTAAATTAGGGGTTCGGGTATTAGGCCTCAGGGCAGGGGGAGGAGAATGGGTAGTTGGGGTAGTTTTTGTAGGGCTTAAGGGAAGGTGGGCAGTTTTTGGGGCTGCGTCAGGGTCAGGTTAAGGGACAGTGCTTTAGGTATCAGGGCAGGAGGAGGGCACAGCCTGGGGGTTGGGAGGGTATGGGGCATTTGCACCTCAGGGCGGGAGGGGGCAGGGTGGGAGTTTGTACCTTAGTGCAGTGGGGAGGGGGATGGTAGCCTTAGCCACGCATGCCCCTTTACCATACATGCCTTTACCACAAAAGTTTGTGGTAAATGCATGCGTGGTAAAGGAATGCGTGGTTAAGACACAGTTGTTATTCAGACTGCTTGTTTAGGCATACGGGGTTGGGGAATTCATGGTTGCATCATACAACCATGAAGCAAACTTTGGACTCAGGGATTTTCTTTATGTTATCCTGACTTGTTTGAATGCAAAAATGTGTGATAAGAAATTTGACTACATGCTCAATAGATGCTCAGCCAAAGGATGTCATCATTCAAGCTCCTTGTCTTGGTGGATAACCTTTAGCTCCACCTCAGTGCTTTTCCAGTCGTAGTCTACTATTTTATGCACTTTCATGTTCAGGTTTGTAATTCCCAGGGATTTGACAGAGCTGGAGATGGATAGTTTGCAGTATAATGCAGTGAGGTTTTTCTTTCAGTTGGACGAACAGGAGTTGGATTTTGCTGGAGTTGAGCTTAAAATGGTTGCTAGTCAACCAGGACTGAACCTGGAGAAAGTGCTGTTTAGGTGTCAGATGTCTTTAACTGAGGATATTTTAACTCCTTGCATGCTCATGACAGCCCCCAGCATGACGGTGGGCATGTGCGCACTATGGCTGGGGGCTGCACAGCGTGAAAATTCATGCCGCATGCAAGGGGTTAATGTAGAGTTGTTTTTTATCAGCATAAAGATGATAGGCACTTCTGGCTTGTTTCCGGATCATTGCACAGGATTCCCTATAGAGGTTGAATAGGGCAGGGGACAGGATTGACCCTTGTGGCACTCCTTGTGAGACTGGTGTTGCTTTTGAGGAGAAGTTGTTAAGTTTGATTAGCTGTGAGCGTTGGTTCAGGAAAGAAGCAAACCACTGAAGGACAGTTCCATTTATACCTGCACTTTGTGAGAGGGTGTTTAGGAGGATGTCACTGTTGACAGTATTAAAGGCAGCCGAGAGGTCCAGGAGGACTGGGACGCAGGGCTTGCCATCATCCAGAAATCTGTGTAGGTCGTTTGTGATGTTCAGTATAGCAGCCTCTGTTCTGCAGCCTTTCCTGACTCCAGATAGGAAGGAGTCATGCAGTTTTATTGTTCAATGTGGTTGTTGAGTTGTGCAAGCACACATTTTTTGAGGGGTTTGGAAAGGAGAGGGAGGTTAATTATAGGTCTGTAGCTTTGAAGGTCATTTTGGTCAGCATCTGTTTTTTTGATGAGATGGATGACTTTGTTGAGTTTGAGGAGGTCCTGCATGGAGCCACTCGATAAGGAGGAATTAATGATTATGGTCCATGTAGGAGAGATGATGTGACTTGCATTTGTGACAAGCACAGCAGGGAGGGGGCCGGAGATATACGATGTCGCTTCATGCTAGCGAGTAATTTAAGGACTTCTTCAGGGATATAGTTGATTTCAGTCCAAGTTGCCTTGTTTTTCAATTGGAAGGGGTTGAGGTTGGCATTCTGGATTGCTGAGAGAAGGAGTTTGGGGAGACTGACATTAGTTGGAGGTAAGGCCTAAGGTGGACCCTCTTTGCAAGGGAGGGACAGCCTTGGTGTTGGGTGGGGAGGTGGGTGAGACAAGAAAGCTTTCGATACTGGATATTGTTTCAGGGAAGAATGCTGCGAACTCTTCACAGCACTTAATAGAGTCATTAATTGAGTGTTGAGGGAACAAGCAGATTTGCTGTTTAATGATATTAAAAAAGTCCTTATATCTGTTCCTAGGCTGGTTGAGTTGGGCTCCGAAGAAGGAGGAATTTTCTCTGAAGATGTGTTTTTTGTATTTTAGGCGTTCAACTTAGTCGATCAAGAGATGGGTTAGCGAGGGCTGTTGCCTAAAGTTTTTTCATCTAATTGCAGTTGTTGTCTCTCTTTCTTCAGGTCTTTATTGAACCATGATCTGGAAGGGATACTCCTTGATTTCTTGAGTTTCATAGGAACGATTGTGCCAAGGAGTTCAGCCATTTTTGTGTTGTAGTAGGTGGTGAGGTTATCAGCGAAGGTGAGGTTGTGTGTAGGCAGAATTTGGAAACTGACTAATGCTTCTAACTCTGTCTGGGGGATCGATGTGTCCTCCTCACCCAACACTTGGGACAGATAGCTTGGGGCTGGGCCTTAGGTTGGAAGGTATTGAGATAGAAAAGGAGTAGGTGGTGGTCTCTCCAGTTGGAGGGTAGGATAGAGTGGAGGGATAAGGTGTTCTGTTTAGAGATGATTGCATCAAGGGTAGAGCCTTTATTGTGAGTTTATTCGTTGCAGTTTTGAGTGAGATCATGCGCTTCCAAGAGGGTGGGTAGGGCTTAACATAACATAACATAAGTATTTGTAAAGCGCACATTCACTCAGAGGCATCTTGGCACTGAATAACTGATGTGTAATGTTACCCAACTCAATGGTACTCATGTTATCACCCTCAGATAAATGAAAGGCTGAACCTGTGACCATGAGGTCGAACACAGGCTCCTTCTGTGGATGCATTAGACCACTGAGCCACCAGACCCGGCTTGTACTATTGGATCATCGGCATTTTTCAGGTGCAGGTTTGAGTCTCCTAGTATAATGTCGGTGCTGTCTTTAGGGAGTTTGCAATGTTAGGTCTTTATACGATAGCTGAACTGCTAAATATTTGAAGGTAAGGTATTTGGTAATGCTGAAGGGGCTTAAGCAAAGATCGATTTTTATATGATGACTAATCCACTACCCCTGCGATCATTGTGGTCACAACGAACAATTAAGAAGCCGGGTAAGGTGAGGAGATCGATGAAAGAGGTTGAGGGGCAGTTCAGCCAGGTTTCAGTTAGAAAGCTGATGTTAATGTTGTTTCATAGGATAGTTTCAGCTATTTCAGTGGCTTGCTTGACTGCCTACCGACAGTTTTGTAGCATGCAGCAAAGAGTAGGTGGTGATTTGGGTCAGGCTGACTGGGTTGGATGGTAGTTAGTAGGGCAGGTGGTGTGGGGTGTGAGTGGTGTTCAGGGTCCTTTTCATGCCAAGGATCATGCGATTGCCGGGTTGACTAGGGACCTTGACATAAGTGTTGCTCAGCATTTCGGCTTCCCACTGTGACATTGCTGTCGTGGTGCATCTAGGTTGGAGGTGGTCATAAATATAGACATATACAGTGGATAGTTTGCATACGGGTGAGGGATGGGTGGTCAGAGTGAATGTTTGTGGCAGGATCGGTGTTCGTCATTGGTGCGTGAGTTTGGGGCAGGATGTAGCTAATCTTTGCATTGCCACATAGTGACGTGATTTCCTCTAGAAAAGTGTTGATTTTGAGTTTTAGTCAGGCAATTAAAGGGATCAGTTGAGAGGCAGTTGGTTCTTTAGTGGGGAGTGGAGTATGATGGAGCTCAACAGAGTCTGGGGTGGGGGCTAAGGTAGTATCCAGCCTGCTGGTGTTGATGGACTGAGAGTATTCAGGTGCGATAGATAAATCCAGCTGGACTGTGGACACTACACCGGGGGCCAACTCACACCTTCCCTTTGCCTTTTGGAGTTTTGAAATTGCAGTATTGCTTAGAAATTGAACAAGAAGACTGGACTGAAATTTTTTGCACAGTTAGTGGGTACCCTTTATAGAAGATAAGAGAAATAGGATCTGTTCTGCCTGCACTTTGAATTGTATCTTAAGAAGAGATAAAATGGGATCCATGGAATGGATTTGGGAAATAGCTAGAAGTAATCACTACTCTTTCTATTAAAATCACTTTGCAATATGTGATTGTTGTTTTGTATAATGTGTTTTCTCCTTAGACCTATGGCTGATTAGGGGTCAAACTCATTATAGTAATACAAAGAGTGCCTAACTGCAGTAAAGGACAATCATCTGACACACTACATCTGGCTCTTCGCACCACAAGTTGGCACAAGAATCCTGCATTTTTATCTAAGGGACAATTCAACATGAAGCTGCATGTTCCAAAAATGTAAGAGGTCACAAATACTCATCCAATGTCACATCACAGGAGAGGCATGGCACCATTGAGGATAAATTACTGTGAAATGTGTTTTGCATTGTGCAGAGAAAGACATGCAAAATCTTGAGTGACCTAACAGAAAGGTAAAGATGTCTGGATTGCCAACCTAGCAAGCTGGGGAGTGGCCGTCCCTGACAGTGCTTAACAAAAACAATAACACAAAAGGTTTGCCGCAGTATTCTCTAACTGGACCTTACTAGGAGAGTCCCATGATTGAAGAGTGCACATAATCTACTCCTTGCCTTGTTGTACTCGCTTTACTGTAGATGCACAATTTTAGGAGGTGTATACATCCTATTGTATTATATTCAAGAGTAAAGCAGAGCATGAATGTATATCAGTATGGGAAATAGGGGTGTGTGTGTTATGCAATGATCATTTCACCATTCACTATAATCTTCTATTCAGGGGACATGAGAATTATGCCCAGTGCTTTGATGCTTGGCGATACAGCATGGCATGTAACATAATGCATATGCAATCTATTAGGTCAAGTCCATAAGCATCAAAATGGTGGTTTCCTGGATAAAGTTTTCATGTGCTCTCAGATTCAAAAGAACAGCTTTGGCATTTTTCTCTCATCCACTTTTAGGAACAACAAGTTAGAGTTTCACCAACAGACAGACAGGGCTATGCACTTCTGACTTCTGACTAGGAGCCAGTCAAACAGTCAGTTCGATTCCTAGGACCTAACTCTAGTGGTATTTAAAGCAATGTCGATCTGGTCAGGGGTGGTTGAATATGTTACAAGGTTCATCCGGCAAGCCTGTGTTACGTGCAAAAGAGGGACAGCAGACAGTCCCATTTTCATGAAGTATTTCCTGTTCTACTGTATTAGAGTGATTATATCATTTCATTTCGTCTTTATTTCGACAAAAAAGATGTCATAAAAGAATACACAATAAAATTCATCATACATCATTACAATTGTTAAAAGGAGTACAGAGGTACAAATACCATAAAAATCATTCTCAATAAAACCATTATCTAAGATCAAAGGCCAATCAGCCAAAAAAGCCTCTGGTCACCACAACCCCCTGAAACACCTCAGCAAATTGCATAATTACATTTCATCTCAGTTTGCCACATATTTTCTTCTGGTATTCCACATGGCAGCCAGGAATTTCGTAACCGCAAAAACAATTATTGGCGATAAGTCTGTTTTTAATATTCGGTAGGAGTGAAAATGCCCAGGTTTTTGCAGATAGGGATGATCCACTTCTTCCTATAAGCCTTATAGGAAGGGCAGAAAAAGACCATGTGTAGCTCAGTCTCTAATTCAGCACTACACGCAGGACAGTTTCTGGGGGTGTTAGGGTGCCAGCGTGAGGTCAGGGCTCTTATTGGTAGGGAGTCATATCTCCATTGGAGGTATAGCTTCCTATGACCATTAGGGCTGATGATGTCAAAAGCAGACTCAAGTTTATAGTAATCTTTTAGACCCAGGAATGATCTCATCATTGTCCCAATTTGGGCATTGGTTAGACAGGCCGACACATTTTGATCATAATACAGACTAACTAACTCCCTCCGGGATATACCCCTGCACGCTTCTTCAGGGTTAGTCCATAATGAAGGGCAACCTAACCTGTCAAACTCCTGCCTGATATATTTCAGCCAGGAGAAATTCCAGACGTTAGGAGCTTTTAACAGTTCTGCAAGCTCGCGCCTATAACTGGCGAGTTCAGGGGTTACCCAAAGACGCCTCCAAAAAGTAAGAGGCTTCAGTCCTATTCTTCCTTGAGTGATCTAAATCCCAAGTCCATCCTAAGGGGAAGTAGGGGCGTACTAGCGGGCAGGGATACCAACTGCCTAAGAAACCTATTTTCCGTATTGGTGATTTCTGGGTGACAACTGTGGCCCCACAGTTCCCCACCGTAAATCACCGCTCCCCGTGCCTGCATTTTATAGATTTCGAGAGGGGGACAAATAAGTTTTTAGATAGTTTGCTTTAGGAGTTTAAGGATCCCCCCTGCTTTTTGCGAGAGTTTTAATTGGGTTTTAGTCTGATGTTGTGCCCAAGTCATATTCTTGTTAACAGTTAGTCCCAAATATTTGAACGTTTGCACTCTTTCTAAACGAACACCACCTATAGCAGGATTAGGGCGGGATGTTTTCGGTGGATTAAAAATCATGAATTTCGTTTTAGATGTATTTATTTCTAATCCCCGGTCATAACAAAATGAGACAAAAGCATCCAAGACTCGCTGCATGCCCATTGGAGTCTTTGCCAACAACAGGGTATCGTCTGCGAACATAATATATCAGTATCTGGTGGATCATGGTCCATGAACTCAGATAGGTATGTGGTTCCATGTTGTGAGAATGCAAGTTGGGAGACTTCCATGGTCTCTCCTCACTTCACAGCCTCTGGTTCTGCATTCATGGTATTGCCACATGCAGGTGCACTATTTCTGCACAAATAAACTATAGTCCCATACTTGCCCACAACATTCCATAATGTCCCATCTGGTCATAACTTTACCGCTGTTCACATTCCTCCCTCCCCTTGCAATCCATCATATAGCCACATCCTCTCCAAGTGAACTTTTTGCAAGTAGTCTAGCCTGTGTGGATCATGCAATCTGTTTGACATATAGCCACATTGTTGGCTATGTTGTGCGAAAACTAAAGGAAAGACAGTTTTGAAAACATTTTGTTGCATTACAGTTACTGTCTAATCTTTCCTATGACAACATTTACACATGTTCCGATTTGGCCAGTTGATACATGAAAGAGCCTTTGTATGCAGGAAGGAGTGGGACATGGGTAAAATGTGTCTTACACTCTTTGACACATCAGGTATTTGTCATGTCCCCTGCGTTAAGCACCAAAGCATGTGGTTCAATATACAGTCAGGTTATAGGGAATGTCTAGCCCACCTTCTCTTTGGTGATCCCAATCCTACAGTGACCGTTTGCTGCTGCTACTATAGTTTAGGCTCCTCCTAATGTGCAAGGTAAAGCACTGTGAGGAGACACCAGTGGCCAAGATCTAACACCAATCACACAGCATCAGATCCATTACCCTCATCTTAAAGATATTAAACAATTATTTGGAGTCCCCACACTCACAGGGGTACAAGGACAATGCAATCACATTGTCATTGATTTGCTGCCACTAGATGACACGCACCTTGGAGCTGATTTCAATCATGTCATGGCCCAGGAGTCGGGGTCCTTGTCAGCTGCATGGGTAGGATCTCAGCAGAAGGTGTCCCTGTGGGGTTTTCTACAGAGTTGTAATCATCTCACCCAGGCTCAATTTGCCTTTCACACCTTGGTTAAATTCTTATGATGCATATGCTCAAAAACACAACTTCCTTGTTTTTGCTCATGGGCAGCATCACTGTGTGTGGTATTTTCACACCCTGTACTTTCATATGCATCCATGTTTTAGACCCATGTGAATATTGTTCAGTAGATTACAGTGTTGATCAAATCTAACATGTAATTTTGTGTAGAACATGATGTTTGGTTGATGGTGAGTTCGAGCCACACTGGGGAATGATCCGAGATACCCCTTGGGAGCCAGCGGGGGTTTTGAAAATGGCCAAGGTCTTCCAAGTGGATAAGGAAGTAATCAATGTGGGACATACTTTTATGCGTGTGAGAGTAGTGGGTGTAATACGTCATGTTGGTTTGCAGTGAACGCCATATGTCTGTCAGTCCCAGGGCTTGAGTAAATTCCTCCATTTGAGTACTATGACGTGTTGGGGGTCGTTGAGGATTCCTATCTCCTGCGTCATTCATTGCCATGTTAAAATCACCTCCCAATATCAATGTACCTTCAGGAAGATCTATTAGGATGTTGCCTAAATCACTAAGTGCTTCCTTTCCCAGTGCTGGCGGGAGATACACTGACACCACATTTATCGGTTCCCCTCCCAGCTGGCCTCCATCACTGCGAATCTTCTTTGTGGGTCAGCCCGTATATGAGTGAACGTGAGAGCTAGGCTCTTCCACACTAGTACACCTGTGCCTCTGGAACCTGAAGTAAACCCTCCTTGAACCATACGTTTGTATCCCCACCTATTGAGGGCCTTGCAAGTATTACCCACTAGGTGTGTCTCCTGCAGCAATACTAAATCTGTCGCTTGCCTCTAAAGGTATTGCAACACTATGTTCTGCTTTATTTTGTTGTCCAGTCTGTTTACATTCCACGTTAAAATGGACAACTTTGTTTTTATTATGCTACCTACTATAAATTCTTGTTAGGGACTGACGAAATTCCTGCGGAAGGTATTGAGGGGGGACCGGCTCCCCCAATAAGCTAGCAAACATCTGTATAAGCTTGGATTAAACATACATTTTGGAATTTTCCTTGAATTCGAGCTGTCTATACCATGTCATCTTAGGGTGGACATTCCTTTCCACATCGAATTGAGAATACTGTACATAATAACATTCAATGTTAAAAATAAAAATAAGAACCCCCACCATCCCTCCCACTCTACCCCCCTCTCTGCCCCCCTGCCAGTGGATTTCCAAATACCCACACCCCAACAAGGCAGAGTGCATGTCCCCCCCCCCCCGGTTGCGAAGTGCTTGGTTTACAACCCTTCCTCCCCTCCGTGAATGAAGGATATAAACATATTACACATTATGTCATTCCAATATGTCCCAGTCCCTTCTTATGCTTTCACTGCTAAAGCAGTTCGATATTGTCTTTATCCCCTAGATCAGTGCTAGTGGAGCATACCTTGTTAGCCAGGGGTTTGTGGAGAATACACAAATACCTTTGCCAGGTGTCTTACCCTATACTCAGGAGTATTGTTTGTCTCTAATTTCACACACCCCAAGGTCCAAGACTTCTTGAGTCTTTAGCCTTTTGATGTCAAGTTCGGCGCTCCCAGGGTTGGATCATCTCATGGTTTGTTGATATTGTTCAGTCTACTGTTATGGGTTCTGTCGTTCTGATAGAGCGCGCAGGCCACCCAGCTAGGAATAATTTTTACCAATACTCACCTGGGCCCATAATTTTCTATATATGCACACACCTCAACATTATTTAGGTAGCTCACGCTCTACTATCAGAATAATTTGTGATTCTATCTCTAATTCCTATATCAATAACCTAGCAATGTAGATACTAGGAACCAAAACACATTGGATCAGGTAGTTGAGTTTTAAGCTAGGTACCCAAGAACATTTAAAACATTTGTAAAAATGAAATAACCACAGCCTCTGGGTAGGTTCAATCTTTTATCTAATCATCATCATCATCTGTCATAAGAAGAATATTGAAGGCAATAAGACTATCTATAATCAGAATCATAAACAGCGTATAGCTATGCAAAAGATAGAGTATGCTAATCATTTAGAAACTTGAAATAAAGGGAAGGTAGAAACAAGAAACATGCTAATTTAGATCTAAGACTTTCGCAACTTTACTAAAGGCGGCTAAAGAAAAGGAGCATACTAAATCAAAAAAAGTCTTTCGCAATTCAGATGACAGTTTAATAGGAAATGGAATTCATGCAATTCGATTATTCAGATTTAGCTTAATCATTGTAGGGAAGGTAAGATTTGGAACATACTATTAAATTCAGCTTATCTCCTAAAAGGGAAGGTAAGAAAAAGGAACATATACTATATAAAACGATTTAGCATTTAGCCAAAGGTGAGTAGAAAAGTGGAACATACTAATAATCAATAAAACACGTGAAAGTCTCATTTACCAAGGGACGGGGAAAGAAAAAGGAACATATGCCATTAAGCAAACTTTGCAAATTCAGGTAGGGTAAGAGATAGGAATACAAGATAATATATTAACACCAACACAGACTTATATTTACCTAGGATAGAGTGAAGACCAACCCTGGCCACGGGTCAGTTGGAAAGGATGTAAAGGACCCCAAAGACTTAGGAGCCAGTAGGTGAGCAGGTGCAGACCAACACCTGCAGCTTCCGTTGCAACGACTGCGCTACTCCCTCTCTGCAAGGAATCTGCCAAAACCCCGATTGGGTTCTCGAACCTTTTCAGCAAAGTGCTTCGCCAGCACTTTCACTTCCCCAAAAACCCCGATTGGGTTTCTCGAACCTCCCAACAGAGTGCTCCGCAGCTCTCTGTTTCAGTCACCTACAGAGTGCATTGGGTCAGTGACAGGTCAGCTATTCAGACAAGTCGGACAATTTCTCTAGCTAAACCTATGCTAGTTATACTGTTTTTCGGGTCAGTGTACCACCCCCCAATGTTTCAAGTGTAAGGATCCCCAATTTCGATTGGACAAAGGAGGAGGACAGGTCATCACCCCACCTAAATTTTAGACTTTCTCAGACTTTTTATTTAAATTACGTTACCGCCCCTTAAATTCCAGGTTCTCATTACATATGCTTTTCGGTTAACAATGGTGAATATAACATTGAATACAATTGTAACAAATTTCAGTACAGTCCAGCTTCTTCTTGCTGGGTCGCAGGTTGGGTTCCCAGGTGCATCTTGGCTGTAGCTGCCAGCTGGCTGGGGTCCACTGCTGCATAGTTCTTTTCCCTCCGCAAGGCGACTTGCGCAGTAAGGATTTCCAAAATGGAGTAGTAGGCACCTCCCAGGCCCAAAGATTACGATACATGAAAAGTAAAGGAAACAGTTTTAGAACACATGATAAAATAAATACACTGTATACCATGAACCACTCTACTGTACCCATAACTATAATATAAACTATAGTATTAGGATTAAGCAGAACGAACAGCTTAGCGAAAGCAGCAATGCAAGCTTCAGTCATGTGAGAACACAGAGCAGCCATCTTAGCTCTATTGCGCAAGTGCAAACAGTTTCCCACCAAGACATCGAATACGTCACGTCACATGGGTACGACCGACGCATGCGCAGTCTAAATTCCCGCGTAGCAGCGGCCATTTTAGGTTGCAAGCGTATTAATGTTAATAGACACATAAGCAAGCGTCCTCGCACACCCAAAATGTCAACCTCGTGTTAATTTGCACTTCCTATTTCAAAATTAGCATTTTTTAAAATATTAATGCATTGCATTTAAGGAATCGCACAAATGCGATTCCTTAACTGCTTTCGCATTTTTAGGAAATGCAAAAAAAAACGAATTTTGAAAAATTGTTTCATGCATCCCAAAAAAGTATTTAGGAAGCGCAAACGGCCGAATTTACCGATTTGCACCATTTGCACTTCCTAAATAGGTTGATGCATGTGCCCCAGAGTATGCTAATCATTTAGAAACTTGAAATAAAGGGAAGGTAGAAACAAGGAACATGCTAATTTAGATCTCAGACTTTCGCAACTTTACTAAAGGCGGGTAAAGAAAAGGAACATACTAAATCAAAAAACGTCTTTCGCAATTCAGATGACAGTTTAATAGGAAATGGAATTCATGCAATTCGATTATTCAGATTTAGCTTAATCATTGTAGGGAAGGTAAGATTTGGAACATACTATTAAATTCAGCTTATCTCCTAAAAGGGAAGGTAAGGAAAAGGAACATATACTATATAAAACGATTTAGCATTTAGCCAAAGGTGAGTAGAAAAGTGGAACATACTAATAATCAATGAAACAAGTGAAAGTCTCATTTACCAAGGGACGGGGAAAGAAAAAGGAACATATGCCATTAAGCAAACTTTGCAAATTCAGGTAGGATAAGAGATAGGAATACAAGATAATATATTAACACCCACACAGACTTATATTTACCTAGGATAGAGTGAAGACCAACCCTGGCCACGGGTCAGTTGGAAAGGACGTAAAGAACCCCAAAGACTTAGGTGCCAGTAGGTGAGCAGGTGCAGACCAACACCTGCAGCTTCCGACTGCGCTACTCCCTCTCTGCAAGGAATCTGCCAAAACCCCGATTGGGTTCTCGAACCTTTTCAGCAAAGTGCTTCGCCAGCACTTTCACTTCCCCAAAAACCCCGATTGGGTTTCTCGAACCTCCCAACAGAGTGCTCCGCAGCTCTCTGTTTCAGTCACCTACAGAGTGCATTGGGTCAGTGACAGGTCAGCTATTCAGACAAGTCGGACAATTTCTCTAGCTAAACCTTCGCTAGTTATACTGTTTTTCGGGTCAGTGTACCACCCCCCAATGTTGCAAGTGTAAGGATCCCCAATTTCGATTGGACAAAGGAGGAGGACAGGTCATCACCCCACCTAAATTTTAGACTTTCTCAGACTTTTTATTTAAATTACGTTACCGCCCATTAAATTCCAGGTTCTCATTACATATGCTTTTCGGTTAACAATGGTGAATATAACATTGAATACAATTGTAACGAATTTCAGTACAGTCCAGCTTCTTCTTGCTGGGTCGCAGGTTGGGTTCCCAGGTGCATCTTGGCTGTGGCTGCCAGCTGGCTGGGGTCCACTGCTGCATAGTTCTTTTCCCTCCGCAAGGCGACTTGCGCAGTAAGGATTTCCAAAATGGAGTAGTAAGCACCTCCCAGGCCCAAAGATTACGATACATGAAAAGTAAAGGAAACAGTTTTAGAACACAGGATAAAATAAATACACTGTATACCATGAACCACTCTACTGTACCCATTACTATAATATAAACTATAGTATTAGGATTAAGCAGTACGAACAGCTTAGCGAAAGCAGCAATGCAAGCTTCAGTCATGTGAGAACACAGAGCAGCCATCTTAGCTCTATTGCGCAAGTGCAAACAGTTTCCCACCAAGACATCGAATACGTCACGTCACATGGGTATGACCGACGCATGCGCAGTCTAAATTCCCGCGTAGCAGCGGCCATTTTAGGTTGCAAGCGTATTAATGTTAATAGACACATAAGCAAGCGTCCTCGGACACCCAAAATGTCGGACGAGGGGCAGATTAGTAAGACAAAATAGGTTGATTACGTAGGTAGGGTTATTCGAGGTTCATAAATACAAGCAAGTCGCTTAACGTGCGAATCCTTGCTCCATCAATCCCTTCTTTGATGATATTTACTATCATCACCATTAATGGAACCAGATGCCAACTTTTCACAATTCACCTATTTCAATCTCTTTAAACTTTCTATTTAGCTTTTTTTCCGCACCTTTATTGGGATGAGAATTTTTCATTTTTTTATATATTTGATTATTCATTTCTTCTATTTCGAGTTCATCGACATTTCTTTGTACTCCTCGCTTATTCACAGCATATTTCTTTTTGTGCTTTCGACATTTGCAGCAAATGATTATGATGAACACTAATAAACCTATTCCTGCTATTGGCATCAGTATTTTACTTACAAGACTCTTACCTAGATTAGAAAACCAACTACCTACAGAGGAGAGACCATCAGTTAGTCTCTTCCAGGCACTATCAACCTCCAGTGGTTTGAGCTCTCTTTCCAAATTAGTGATGTTTTTCACGTACTTCTTAATTTCAACACTTTGGTCTGGAATGTAATTGCAACAATGTTGCGCTTTCAAAATCCTACAGACTCCGCCCTCTTTTGCCAATAAGGTGTCAAGAGCAAGTCGATTTTGCAAAACCATAGATCTGATCGCAACCAATTCGGTATTGACCATCAGGAAACCTCCAGCAGTGTCAGTTGATAACTGATCTACTACTGTTGACAATTTGCAGATTCAGTGTGTATTCAGAGCCACTCCCACTGTCTGTATCAATGCACTAAATATATCACCTATTATTTCTCCAACACTTTCTCTTTTACTACGTATTAATCCGTTAGTTTCTTCATTTACATGGTATATCTTTGGAAAGACAATACCAAAATAACAGCTTCCATACCAATGGTCTGGTAATTTGAAATAAGCCTTGTTTCCACATATATAATAAATTCCGGGAAACACAGGTTCTGACCCATTTATGAAACCCCAACCTCCAATTACCTTGTAATTGTGTTCGCATTCACTGGAGCCAATGAATATATTATTATAATAACTAGTCTTCTCTCTGTGAAGACAAGGTTTCCCCTTCTTTTCGAAATCCAGCAACATAGCAGCATTAGCTCCACCATATGAGGTGCTCCCTATATTTTCAGCCCATTTAGGAGTTTTCTGCCATTTGTCATTTGCTTTTCTTTGGAAACTTTCTATTCTTTTCTCTGCCATATTTAGAAACCTTTTCTCTTCTTCGTGTAATGAACATGTTAAGTTATCTCTGTGTGCCTCACCTAAATCTATTGTACCTATAGTTAGAAAGTATTCACCCATATAACGCGTTACATCACTCTTAGTATGTACAGGATTTAGGTTACTACGTATAGGAAGTTCAGAAAATATCACATCTGAGTTAGAGTAATAATACTGTAAAGGTCCTCTCTTATAGAATAAACTAGCTAGAATACTACAGGAAATTCCATATGTTAGTGGCAAGTGATGGTATGTCACACCCTCAGCTACTGAAGTAGGCAGCTTCATACAGACGTAACAGTCTTCTATCTCCATTGCTTCTACATAATGTACTGAAAGGTTTGCAATTACATTTAAATGAGTTCTGTTCTTGATTCTATTATAGTGCAGTCCTTCCTCATCTGGTGCATCTAAGTCCATTCTAGGTTGTCTAAGGCTAAGTGCTTTCTCCTTTGTATCTACTCTTTGTGGTGTATCTTTCGTTTGCAGCTTTTCTGTGTCCGTTGTCACTGGCTTGGTAGGGTATAGATTAGTATCTCTACTCATCATGTAAGGAATAGTTATTGTTAGTCCTATCCATAGTATAAGTACTAATGCTACACTACATAAACATACTTTTCAGCATGTTTTAAAACAACTCCGTCTCGATCTTCCATTCACAGAGGAATCAGACATGTTGAGTTAAAAGAAGCTTCAACCCCTCTTTGTATCTTTGTACAGGTCGCTTACTCAGGGCAACTTTCAGGTTGGTTTCACTTCTTCGTCAGTCTGGTCAGTGATCAATTCTTCATCACTTTCGTCACTTATTTCCAGGTTTTCAAAGTCCTCCAATACAAGATAAGTCCATTCAGGACTCTGATACTTGTTATTCAGTCTCTTTATTCGAGCACTTCTTCTCTTAGTTTTCATCACAGACGGATCAGTTTTACTAGAGTTTTTGTTTTCCTGCTCAAGTTCTTCGTCAATAGTCTTTAGTCTTAGTCTCAGTCTTTTGACAAATCTAGGTACTTTGTCTCCTTTCTTGTGTCTTTTAACTGACACTGTGCTTTGGCCCTCTTCAAAGGCTCTTTTATTTTCACTCAGTTGTTGCACATCCACTCATTGTCTTCTTTTTTCCTTCCTGTCTGACTAGTTCCAGGACTTATTTCAGTTTCTTCTGCCTGATTACTAAACTGGCCTTGTTCAGGTGTATGCTGATTTTGGCTTTAGTCTGTTTGAATTTCTTCTTCCTGAACACATTTGTCAAGTTCAATCTGATCCTGTTCAAGCACTTCGAACTTTTGATTTTCTTCTGCTTGAACTTCCGCCCTAATTTCTATCTGTCCCTTTTCAGGCTCAGGAGTTCTTGGAGGTGTGTCGATAACCTGTTTTTTCCCTATCTGGTCTTCCTCATCATCAGATTTGATTTGGATATCGATGATCTGATTATCTCCTTCTATTCCCGTCTCATCCTCACTATTCCACTCTCTATCTAAATAGGTTTGTCTTCTTGTTCCTATTGGATCTATAGTCAGGTCGATTATTGGGACCCAATCATCTTGACTGGAGCTCGGTTGTTCTTCTTCAGCTACTTCAGGACCAATCTCTTGAGACCCCTCAGCTGCACAACCTTCAGCCTCAGTTTCTTCAGGTTCGTTTACTTTCTTCGTATGGCTGACATGGATTCACCGTGGCACACCTGCACACTTGACAGCTGTGGTGGTAACCAGAATTACTTGTCGTGGTTTTCCCCACTTCGGTGCAAGGCAACTCTTCCGAGTATGTTTCTTTATTACGACCCAATCACCTGGGTTCAAGTCATGTGCTGGAGTTGTTGGTCTGGTGACAGCGTCTTTCCCAATCTGGTGAGAGATAGCACGCACTTGGTCAGCCAGTTCTTTGCAGAATTCTAGTACCAAATCCTCAGATATGCTTATCAGTTTGTATCCTGGCACCCATGCTTGCCGCATTGCTCTTCCCATCAGTATCTCATGTGGACTCAAGCCTGTTTTCTGGTCTGGAATACTTCTAAGTCCCATCAAAACAAGTGGCAAAGCATCTGGCCATTCCATTTGAGTAGATTCACACATTTTTCCCAATCTTGATTTGAAAGTGCCATTCAGTTGTTCTACCACTCCAGAAGCCTCTGGGCGATATGCACAGTGTAGTTTCTGCGTAATTTTGAAAGCTTCACAAATTTGTCTTATTACTTTGCTATGGAAATACCCTCCTCTGTCTGATTCAATCGTGACTGGAAATCCGTACCGAGGTATCAGTTCCCTAAGCAACAGTTTGGCTACAGTGATGCTATCATTTCTGCGAGAAGGGTAGGCTTCCACCCACTTTGAAAACAGACAGACAATGACAAGGACGTACTTCATTCCTCGACAAGGGGGTAACTGAATAAAGTCGAGTTGTAATCGTATGAAAGGGCCTCTGCCTTTCCAATCTTTCCTGGCAAAACTACAGTTTTCTTTCCGGGATTGAATTGTTGACAAACCAGGCACCTTTGGCAGAGTGCTTCTGCTATGTTTCTGAATTTCGAATTGAACCATGTCTGCCTAAAGATGCGAATCATAGCATCTCTTCCCCAATGTGTGTCTCCATGTATCAATCTAGCCATAGGAGCAAGCAGACAGTCTGGCAACACAGGCATACCATCAAGGTAAACAATGACACAATCTTCATCCCTTCTTTGACAACCAAATTTTCTCCAATTTTCCCTGTCTTTTGGCTCTGCTGCATTCTGTAGATCTCTCACTTCTTCCCATGTATTTATTCCTTCAAACATCATAAGTTGGCAGCTGTTTCCGCTTACCCCAATCTTTTTATTAATAGCCATTTTGTATTTCGCACAATGTTGGGCCAATTGGTCAGCATATTGATTACCTGCTGTCACTTTGTCATTGCCAGATTTGTGAGAAGCACACTTGGCCACATCCAATTATTTTGGTAACTGACTGCTTCCAGTAAGTCTTGCACATAATTTCCATTTCTGATAGGAGTACCTGAAGAAGTCATGCACAACGCCATAAACATACTGGCTATCAATGTATATGGTTATTTTCATGTTCTTTCCAAATTTACAGGCCTTTGCCAATGCAACCAATTCAGCTATTTGTGCAGACTTGACTCCATGCAAATAGGATGCTTCCACTGGACCTCCCAAAGTACATACTGAATAAGCAGGGCTTAGACCTCCTTCCTCATGTCTCATGCATGAGCCATCTACAAACAGCTCATAATCTTCGTTAGTTAAGGGTTCTTCTTTTATGTCAGGGCGTGGTTTTGTGCTGTATTCAGTCAGATCAATGCAGTCATGTTCAACTTCTCCCTTCACTTCTGCTGTGAGTGAATTTGGTAGTACGGTAGCTGGAGGGTTCCCTTGCGGTATTTGTACTAGTGCCGGGAAACCCACTGCGGGTAGCTGTGCGCTATACAAGTACAAAAACATTTACATTTACATTTACATTCAGAATATTACATCGGGCAATGGTTACATTTCCTGCACCTACAAGGATTCTCTCATACTTAGTCAGCCGACTAGGTGTGAGATACTTGGTTTTCGTTCTGGTCAGTAAAATTACAACTGCATGTGGAACATACACAGTTACAGGGTGTCCCATAATAATGGATTCACTCTGTTCCAGACTCATGCAAGTTGCAGCTACTGCTTTCAGGCATCCAGGTAATCCAGCAGCCACTGGATCCAAAGTAGACGAAAAATATGCTCCTGGACGTCTGGTCAAACCATGAATTTGGCTCAGGACTGAAAGTGCACAATTGTCTCGTGTGTCACAAAACAGTGCAAACTCTTTCGAGTAGTCAGGCATTCCTAATGTAGGAGCTGTACACAGACATTCTCGTAATTTCACAAAAGCTAACATGCTTTCGTCATCCCACTCCACTGGGTCCTTAGCTCCTTTCTTTGTCATTTTTATCAATGGTCTTGCTAGGACTGCAAAACCCACAATCCATTGCCTACAGTATCCTACAACCCCAAGAAACATTCTTATTTCCTTCTGGGTATTGGGCAGTTCCATATTTCGAATTATTCTAATCCTTTCTGTGGTAACCTTCCTGACACCTCTCTCTATCTGGTGCCCCAGATATTTCACCGAGGTGGTACAGAACTGTAATTTGTCTGGCAACACTTTATGTACTCCCTCACCTAAATGGTTCAGTAAGGCAATGGTGTCGACAACACAGTCCCTCCTACTTTTAGACGCCACCAAGAGGTCATCTATATATTGCACCAGAACTGATTCTCCAGGCAATATCAGAGATTCAAGGCATTTTTTCAGAATTTGATTAAAAATCGAAAGACTCTCTGTGTACCCCTAAGGAACACGATTCCAGACGTAAACATGACTGTCAAATTCAAATGAGAAAATAAATTTTCTGCCAGGCTGCAATGGAATTGAAAAGATTGCATGGCATAAATCAATGACAGTATACCATCCAGCATTCCATGGTATTTGGTACAAGATCACTGTCGGGTTTGGTACAGCAGGACAGCAAGGAACAACAATTTTATTAACCTGGCGTAGGTCCTGTACGACCCTGTACTTACCACTTGGTTTCTTTATTCCAATTATGGGCGAGTTACAAGGACTGCTCATCACCTCTTGCAAAAGGACTGCTTTTATTAACTTTTTTATTTCAATAGCAACCCCTGCTTTTACTTCTGCACTCATTTTGTACTGTCGAGTATTCGGGTAAACTGCATCTTCTTTTATGGTTATTTTAATTGGGTCAACTTTTGCCATTAATCCTACATGTTTTCCAGTAAAATACCATACCTCTGGTTTCAATGTCTGTTGGAGCTCTTCAGGTAAGTCTTGTATTGTCATTCTTTTAATTTCTGAGTCAGGTCTTATTAGCATTAATTTGTATATTCCGTCTTCATCTGGGATCTGAATTTCTACCCCATTTGGAGTGCAAAAGATGGTACAATTCATTTTGCACAACAAATCTTGTCATAGTAAGTTCCCAGGACTTCAATCACAGACAACAAATCTATGCATCACTTTGAAATTCCCTATTTTAATTTCGATAGGTTCTGTAACTGGGGTACTAATTAATTTATTAGAAACGCCCACTACTTGGATCGCTTCTACCGAGAGGGGTAAGTTTGGAACGTCTGCTGTTCTCACAGTAGAACGGGTAGCACCAGGGTCCAACAGAAAGGTGACATCATTTCCTTCAACCTTTCCTTCAATGTATGGCCCTGACTGGTCCACCGGCAAGGAGGCGCCAAGCACGCACTCCTCGTCCACCCCTTCAGGCACCGTCAGTAAGGTTTGTCACAGAGGAATTTATCATTTAACAGGAATTGCGAAGTTGCTGCATTTCTATCCTCCCTTCCTTCTAAAATTTCGGTATCTTCACCCTGTTGTGCTTAGCTCCTATAATTTGGCCTAGGTGCACGAGGGAACTGATTCTGTTTTACCTGTTGCTGGGTCTTCCGTAGGACCTCATTCTGTGTCTGTGGATTTAAATCATTAATTTGCACATTATCATTCTGTACAGCCTTACACTCGTCCCTCCAGTGCCCCATCTTTCCACACCCATGGCAGGGAAACTTTTTTCTGGCCTCATCGCTGCTCATTTTTACCCTTGGCTTTCCCCCACTCCCAGGGCCCTGATTCTGAGTATTTGTCATTTTGCTTAACTGCTCTTCTTGGTGCTCTGCTAATTTTACCTGTGCCCACATGATTTTTCTTTTAATTCTTTTCGCTTATTTTCCAGCTCATCTTCACAGTATTTAGCATATTTAAGGACTTCATCAATTGGTTTAGCCTGCCAGCAGATTTTCTTTTCTTTGATCCACTGTAAGATCTCAGGCCCCAACCCTAAAACAAATCGATAAATGAAATGGGTCATGTCTTTCAGTTCAATATTGTCCAGGCCACTATACGTTTTGAAGACTTGTAACAGACGCTCATAATATGAATGTACAGTTTCATCTTGATTTCGAGTAGTTCTATCTATTCGGGTACAGTCTATCTCCTTTGCAGACACTTTTCCTTTCAGGTACAACATCATCTGATTGTACTTTCTCATATCATCTTCGGAAGGAGCCCCTGTCTTTGGGTCTCTAGGGTATTCATCATTTGGCCAATCAGCAGCAATTTTACATTCTGTCCACAAATGTACGGGGAATACAATGTCAAAGAAACCATCTAGATCTTTCAGGGGGCATTTTGAAACTTTCACAAATCTTTCAACCTGTCTGTACCACTCTACAGGTTTCTCTCGTAATTTTGGGAAGTCATTTGTAAAGGATACAATATCCTGTCTAGACCATGGCACATGTACATATCCTCCACCTGGTACTTCTCGCATGGGACATAATTTCTCTACTTTTTCTGTTTCTTTTAAGACATATTCTTAAGCCAATTGTCTTGATCACACTTCCTCCTTTTTCTTTGCCCATCTCGCTTTCCATTTCTCTAGTTCACCCCATTTTTGCATCAAATTCATCAGATCTTTGATCTGGACCTTTTTCTCCCGACACATTCATGTTTTCTAAATCTTTGTCAGAAAATTCTACTCAATAGGGTTTCTGCAATACTTTAGATTTACCAATGTCGATTCCCATGCTACCTGCAGTATCCATTCTTTTTTCGTGAAACACCTTTGTATTTCTAGTGATACTTTTGCAGACAAACAGCAATTCGTCTTCACTAAGGGTGTTCAACCTTTCCAATCCCACATTTCCAGCCATCATTTCTTCTATTTCAATTCCTAATTTATATATGTCTAATGGCTTGGGCTGTATCTATGGTCTCTCTATTTCTCGGGTCCATCTGTCTATTTCTTCAGGAGTTATTACAGTAGCACGTCTCGTACCTGATGAAGTTTCTATCTGTACTTCCTTTGCGGGTACAGGAGTGCTTTTCCTCATGGAACCACTTTCAGGTTCTCGTATTGGTAAATCCATTAGAGAAATCACTGATTCACATTCACTTGCCTGATCATCTATCATCAGGGGTTCTTTTCTTGGCTGTACTACTGATGTAATTATAACTGGAGCTTATGAACTTGCTTGTTTATCTCCGTACAACGGAACAACTGGGCCAATAGTTACTGGAATTGTCAAAGCCTCAGGACTTGTATTTAATTGGGAAATCTTCTGAATTAATTCACTTCGCTGTTTATTTAGAGCTTCCTTTTCTCTTTCTTGTAATACCCTTTCGATGGAGGTCTCATGTATTACTTGCGGAATTAAAGGTGGCTTAAAAAACGGGGCTGTCGGGTTTGATGTGATTGACCCTTCATTACACGGAGGCCTAAAGAACGGGTTATTTGGATTTACTATTCTCATTTCTTCATTATAGAGTGGTGAATTTTTCATTAATAAATCCTCCATGTAATCATCATGAGAATCACCACTAGTCATTAAATGTCTAGTTTTCTCAGTCCTTTTACCTCCTACAGGTTCCTCTACAGTTAGTACTGGATAAAGTCCTTCCACTAACATATTCTGTCTCCATTCTTTCATTCTTTTTTCTTTGGTTTCTCTTTTAACTTTTGGGTAAAACTTACTGAACCCTTTATCAATTCTTGGCCTGTTCCACTTGAAAGCTTCTATTTCCCATTCCTCTAATGCCTGATATTTTGTCAATCTAGGTCTGGGATGTAAATCACTCATTCGGGTTCTCAAGTTGAACAAAATTCTTCCATTAAAGGTACCTTCTAAGGGAAATGCTGAAATTCCATCATCTTTAGTAAACTCCACCCAATTTTCTAACCATACGCAAGAATGGTAACCTTTGTCAAACATCATAAATTATGCAGGAGTATTTGGTGGGGGAATAATAACTCCTCTAGTTTTAATGGGCTTGTCTTTCTTGAAGCAATTTTTAACTTTGTCTACGAAAGTCATTTTTCTCTTGCTTCCGTACATTTTGCGAGGTCTACCTCGTATCGCCTATTCTCTAGCCAACCCCTGGTATGTGGGATCCGGTCTAATCTCTGGAAAAGTTGGATACCACATATACTTTCCGCAAATTTCCTTTGTTTACAAATTCCTTCCAATACTAGCGCGTCTTATTTTTTCTCGACAACCAATCAACACTGCGGTTGCAAGTAATTTTCCACCAATGGGTGCGCGGCCTTTCCCGTGAGTCAAGTTCTCACGCTCCTGCGCTCACCCCTCCTTTACAATGCTATCTCAGCTACACACCCGCTGTTTCGACCAATACCAGCGCGGCACTGAGTGACGTCAGCGCAGCTCCGCAACTGACTCCCTTTTTCACAAGGTAACGAAAATTCCATTTCTTTCTTTTAAAGTGCAAGTGCTTTATTTAATTTACAACGTAAAACATTCGCCACTGTACTCGAGTGTCTAGAAAGGAAAGATTTATTTTACTGCAAGTAAACCTCTTCTGTTTACTTTTCATATACTGCAGATAGATCCCTTCTGCCTACCCTTCACACAAGCATTAGATAACCTGCTTCTCCCTTGACTTATCCACTCAGGGATATATACTAAGTCTTAAAGTTTCACCAGCGAACTCCTTTACTATCAATCAAGCTCCGACGAACCTGCTACTCCTTCCGTGTGACCCTTTCTAGGTTATATCACATTAGAAGTTTTGCCAGCGAACTCTTCGCTATAACTTATTCAATCATTCACACAAAAAAACCTTAATTAGTGCTTCCAGTTCTGCCCAACCATGCACTAATTTTCCTCGAAGTAAGTGGCCTCACTGCGATGTGGCTTCTACTTTACCACCTGCTTTTCTGCCCCCGGGGATTCCAGACAAAACATATAACAGGTACGAACAAGGTTGGGTAATACATAAACTTCTATATAGCAGCATCAAATAAACATTTCAATAATAGCACATTTGATCGATCAACAAAATATGTTTTATTTTCTACTAACTAACTACCTACCTAACTTTAACTACTCCCTAACCATCCTACTGCTAAAAGAAAAGAATAATGATAGAGCGCACAGGTCACCCAGCTAGGAATAATTTTTATCAATACTCACCTGGGCCCATAATTTTCTATATATGCACACACCTCAACATTATTTAGGTAACTCACGCTCTATCAGTATAATTTGTGATTCTATCTATAATTCCTATATCTATAACCTAGCAATGTAGATACTAGGAACCAAAACACATTGGATCAGGGAGTTGAGTTTTAAGCTAGGTACCCAAGAACATTTAAAACATTTGTAAAAATGAAATAACCACAGACTCTGGGTAGGTTCAATCTTTTATCTAATCATCATCATCATCTGTCATAAGAAGAATATTGAAGGCAATAAGACTATCTATTATCAAAATCATAAACAGCGTATACCTATGCAAAAGATAGAGTATGCTAATCATTTAGAAACTTGAAATAAAGGGAAGGTAGAAACAAGGAACATGCTAATTTAGATCACAGACTTTCTCAACTTTACTAAAGGCGGGTAAAGAAAAGGAACATACTAAATCAAAAAACGTCTTTCGCAATTCAGATGACAGTTTAATAGGAAATGGAATTTATGCAATTCGATTATTCAGATTTAGCTTAATCACTATAGGGAAGGGAAGATTTGGAACATACGATTAAATTCAGCTTATCTCCTAAAAGGGAAGGTAAGAAAAAGGAACATATACTATATAAAACGATTTAGCATTTAGCTAAAGGTGGGTAGAAAAGTGGAGCACACTAATAATCAATGAAACACGTGAAAGTCTCATTTACCAAGGGACGGGGAAAGAAAAAGGAACATATGCCATTAAGCAAACTTTGAAAATTCAGGTAGGGTAAGAGATAGGAATACAAGATAATATATAAACAGCTACACAAACTTATATTTACCTAGGATAGAGTGAAGACCAACCCTGGCCACAGGTCAGTTGGAAAGGACGTAAAGAACCCAAAGGACTTAGGTTCCAGTAGGCGAGCAGGTGCAGCTCATAGACAGTCAGGACAGGATAACCCCAGAATTTGGATCAGGACGGTTCACCAAAGGTTAAGACCAACACCTGCAGCTTCGGTTGCTCCCTCTCCCTCTCACACAGGAATCTGCCAAAACCCCAATTGGGTTCTCGAACCTTTTCAGCAAAGTGCTTCGCCAGCACTTTCACTTCCCAAAAAACCTGATTGGGTTTCTCGAACCTCCCAACAGAGTGCTCCGCAGCTCTCTGTTTCAGTCACCTATACAGTGCGTTGGGTCAGTGACAGGTCAGCTATTCAGACAAGTCGGACAATTTCTTTAGCTAAACCTACGGTAGTTATACTGTTTTTCGGGTCAGTGTACCACCCCCCCCATTGTTGCAAGTGTAAGGATCCCCAATTTCAATTGGACAAAGGAGGAGGACTGGTCATCATGCCACCTAAATTTGAGACTTTCTCAGACTTTTTATTTAAATTCCGTTACCGCCCCTTAAATTCCAGGTTCTCATGACATATGCTTTTCGGTTAACAATGGTGAATATAACATTGAACACAATTGTAACGAATTTCAGTAAAGTCCAGCTTCTTCTTGCTGGGTCGCAGATCGGATTCCAAGGGGCATCTTGGCTGTGGCTGCCAGCTGGCTGGGTTCCACTGCTGCATAGTTCTTTTCCCTCCGGAAGGCGACTTGAGCAGTAAGGATTTCCAAAATGGAGTAGTAAGCACCTCCCAGGCCCAAAGCAGACCCTCCAGGATATCGCGATTTCGCGATTTGCAAAACAATTGCGAAATCGGCAGTTTTGTAAAAATGCCGCGATTTTTACAAAACTGCCCGCGAAATCCGGCACTTTCTATTGGCTCCGTGGCTCTCATCACCACGGAGCCAATAGAAAGGGGTCAGGGGTCGGGTCAAATGGTCTCTCATGCCGTGCGCCCTGCATTACCCCCACCTCACCTGTGCCGCCTCCTCACCTGCTCTCCTGTCTACTGCCTCCCTCCCTCCCAGGATTTTGCATCGCGGCTCTCCTCTCGTCTGGATCTCGGGTAAGCAGGGAAGCAGGGTCAAGTCAGGGGATAAGAAGTTACTGTGGGAGCCCGCCGCACATGGGGCACGCGGCGGGCCCCGGGGGGTGGGGGGGGCATATTTTCAATATAACTGCTTTGGCCTCGGGTCCCGCCGCGAGCCCGGTGTGCGGCGGGCCCGGGGCCACATTCTGTGGGGGAACGCCGCACATGGGGCACGCGGCGGGCCCCGGGGGGCATATTTTTAATAAAGCTGCTTTGGCCTCGGGTCCCGCCGCGAGCCCGGTGTGCGGCGGGCCCGGGGCCACATTCTGTGGGGGCCCGCCGCACATGGGGCACGTGGCGGGCCCCGGGGGGCATATTTTTAATAAAGCTGCTTTGGCCTCGGGTCCCGCCGCGAGCCCGGTGTGCGGCGGGCCCGCGGCCACAATCTGTGGGGGCCCGCCGCACATGGGGCACGCGGCGGGCCCCGTCGGGGTATATTTTCAATACAGCTGCTTTGCCCTCGGGCCTTTTAACCAAACAAATGGGCTGAATTGTAAATAAACAACATGTACATAGCTCCATGTTGTAAAATAACTCAAAACAGTAACATATCTGTGTTTGTTGACGAAAAAAACCCAAAAAGTAAAATGCCGCTAAATGCCGCTAAATTTCAATTTTTGTGCTGCTAAATTTTCATTTTTGTGCCGCTAAATTTGCCAATCCATGCCGCTATATCCTGGGGGGTCTGCCAAAGATTACGATACATGAAAAGTAAAGGAAACAGTTTTAGAACACAGGATAAAATGAATACACTGTATACCATGAACCACTATACTATACCCATTACTGTAATATAAACTATAGTATTAGGATTAAGCAGAATGAACAGCTTAGCGAAAACAGCAATGCAAGCTTCAGGCATGTGAGAACACAGAGCAGCCATCTTAGCTCTATTGCGCAAGTGCAAACAGTTTCCAACCAAGACATCGAATACGTCACGTCACATGGGTATGACCGACGCATGCGCAGTCTAAATTCCCGCGTAGCAGCGGCCATTTTAGGTTGCAAGCATATTAATGTTAATAGACACATAAGCAAGGGTCTCTCGGACACCCAAAATGTCGGACGAGGGGCAGATTAGTAAGACAAAATAGGTTGATTACGTAGTTAGGGTTATTCGAGGTTCATAAATACAAGCAAGTAGCTTAACGTGCGAATCCTTGCTCCATCAATCCCCTCTTTGATGATATTTACTATCATCACCATTAATGGAACCAGATGCCAACTTTTCACAATTCACCCATTTCAATCTCTTTAAACTTTCTATTTAGCTTTTTTTCCGCACCTTTATTGGGATGAGAATTTTACATTTTTTTATATATTTGATTATTCATTTCTTCTAATTCGAGTTCATCGACATTTCTTTGTACTCCTCGCTTATTCACAGCATATTTCTTTTTGTGCTTTCGACATTTGCAGCAAATGATTATGATGAACACTAATAAACCTACTCCCGCTATTGGCATCAGTATTTTACTTACAAGACTCTTACCTAGATTAGAAAACCAACTACCTACAGAGGAGAGACCATCAGTTAGTCTCTTCCAGGCACTATCAACCTCCAGTGGTTTGAGCTCTCTTTCCAAATTAGTGATGTTTTTCACGTACTTCTTAATTTCAACACTTTTGTCTGGAATGTAAGTGCAACAATGTTGCGCTTTCAAAATTCCACAGAGCAGCCATCTTAGTTCTATTGCGCAAGTGCAAACAGTTTCCCACCAAGACATCGAATATGTCACGTCACATGGGTAGGACCGACGCATGCGCAGTCTAAATTCCCGCGTAGCAGCGACCATTTTAGGTTGCAAGCATATTAAAGGTAATAGACACATAAGCAAGCGTCTCTCGGACACCCAAAATGTCGGACGAGGGGCAGATTAGTAAGACAAAACAGGTTGATTACGTAGTTAGGGTTATTCGAGGTTCATGAATACAAGCAAGTCGCTTAACGTGCGAATCCTTGCTCCATCAATTCCAGCTTCCATTCAGTTTCCCCACTCTTCGCCAACCCTCCAACCATTCCCACGTCTCTTCTGGGTATGTAAAAAAAACATGTTTTACCTTCGGATTCAACCTGGAGCCTTGGTGGGAAGAGCATGGAGTATTTTACTTCTTTGTCTCGCGCCACCTTTTTTTACTGTTGTGAAACTACGTCTTTGAGCTTGGACTTTGGTAGTAAAGTCTGGAAAGAAGGTGACTGCACTGTCTTCCAGCTTTAATGGTGGGCTAGCCCGTGCTGTTTGGAGAATGGCGTCACGGTCAGGAAAATTGAACACTCATGCTACAATTGGTCTTGGTGGGGCTCCCGGCTTTGGTTTACCTCCGGGGACTTGGTGAGCTTGTTCAATGGAAAAGTCTCTGGATAAATGCTTCGGGTGGAGTTTTGTCAATACTAAGTCCTCGACGAAGAGGTCCGCCGCTAGCCCCTACGCCCGTTCGGAACTCCCAGGATACGTATGCTAATCCTGCGCGCTCTTCCTTCAAAATTATCGAGTAACCCCTCCATTTTCATCTGCTGGTTATGCAGTTGGGTGACTTGTTGCTTTAGGAGAGCCGTATCTGAGGTTAGCATTTCAGTAGCATCCTCCACTTCTTTCACTATGGAGTCCATTTTCCGCAAGTCGGCTCTAATAAGGGAAACCTCAATATTAACTGTGTCAATGCGAGTTTCTACTGAGGTCCGCGATCCGGCAATGGCCTCCATGACATCTTGGAGGGTCAAATGTTTTTGGGGAGTCTGATGTTAAGGATTTCTCATTCCACCTGTGGAGGTGGCATTGTCTTCCTCACCCGTCTTATCCCAGGGAAATTTGGTTAATTTGCTTTGAAACTCTGTCTTGGTTCCCCTTCCGCTCAGTGTCGAGTATTGTCCTTCTGGTTGCTCTGGGCACCGCACCAGTACTCGCCGCCGCCTGCGTAGGGTGAATTTCCGCCTTTGCCAGCCTGTCGGGTTTCCTAGTCAGGCGACCAATCTGCGCTTTGGGGGAAGGAGTCCCGATGAGGTGCTGCACTGGGTCACTATGCTGTGGGTAGTAGGGAAGGGGGATCATTGAGCCAGAACAAGCCTGCACTCACACCTCAAGATCTCCTCAGTCTTTGCTGTCCATCCATTGTAGTGCAGCCAGGGACAGTAACAATGTGATGTTTGAGGGCTATTGGGCTTTGCTGCACTTGTGTTTTGAGCCTCCTTGGGCCTCCTCTGAGTGGGTAGGATGTTCCCTCGTATATTATCCCACCTCCGGTGCACGTGGGTCCTCTTGTGTCCACTGCAGTCCGTTGACCTTTATTGTGGAGCAATCACCATTTGCGGTTGGCATCCCGGCCTTTCATCATCTTTAGTTCCCAACTCCCTGGGAGGTCTTCCCATTGTTTTAAAGCTGTTCTTCAGCATGCTGTGCAGATCGGGCCACCCGTAGGTCCGCTTGCCCCTCTAGCTGGTGGCGGATGATTGTGTGGGGTCAATTTTGTGTTCCGGTGCCTTGGCGCACTAGCCTGCAAAGCCGGGGCCTTCAATTACCTGGGTCTTCCTGTGGCCACAACTTCAGCTGGCGTTCAGGCTCCTCCTACCGCCAGCGTCGCAAACATGGTGGGCCGCTACTGAGCCGGGCAGCGCACATCTACTACCAACACTGTGCTTGCGGCTGTCCACCCGCTCACCTCAACAGCTGGGAGAATGAGGAGGGGCCGCCATTTTCTCCCTGTATGGGTTCCGGGCACTCCAGCGGCGCTTCTGTTCTGCCGCACTCTCCACAGCAGGCCGCACCGATCCAGCGTCCTGGATCTCTCTGGGACTGGGATCCCCGTAGCTGCTTCAGAACGTGGCCATACCCAACGGTTGCTCTGTTCATATGTGTAAGCACTTTTTAAGCACTAGGTCCCCCTGCCTCTGCTTATCAGAGTTTAGGTGGGCTCTACCCTACTCCTTGTTCTGGGGTACTGAGGGAGTCTCTGTGGTGGGCCTATCACCTGCTATCATTTGGCTTTTATGGGCCTAGCACCCCCTTTCTGGAGAACTCCCTGGGACTTCTTGGGTAGTCTAGTAAGCACCCATTCGTCAGCTTTCAGAGCAAGCTCTCTAGGGCTAGAAAGCTTTGAGACTACTAGAGTCTGGTGTAACTTATCTAAGAGGCAACTAATCAATATGTGCACTATCATGAACAAATTGTAGAGCCCGTCATACATACTTACATGTTACCCTCAATCCAGCCCTCTATTGTCATTCTGAGATGTCCACAAAGTTCTCCCAGCACTGGATGCTGACTTTCTGGGTGTCCCTGAACTTCATCCTGTATTGCTCTGGGGTGAGACCAAATGTCCTGCTCAGACTTCTTCATGTGGGAGTAAGATACTGCTGACTCCCCTTCTCAGCTACTGGGATCAACTCTCAAATGAGTGAACCCCAGCATTGAGAGCTAACCACCATCATTCTAAAGGCCCTCGTAAATGCTGCCAGCCATTTGGCTATGTCATCACCTTCCTGGTATTTAGGGACAACCCCCATTGGGCCTTGGGTAGTCTGGGTTCAAACCCACCATCCCTAGACATCTCACCATCTTCCTTGTCTTCACTGCCACCATTCTTATTGTACTGCCTTGCCCTCTTCTTCTTAGCTACGTCAATTTCCTCCTACTCTACAGCTATGTAAGCTAGTTGAGCTCCCAAATCCCTGAGGGACAACTCTGGGCTATCTGTCGGAGAGCCTCCCCTCCACCCATGAGCTGAATGTCTGGACCTGGTGCTAGAAGTAATGGACAAGTTGTGTCATTATTGAACACACAGAGACTTTGGCTGTCTGATTTGAACACAATGTCAGAAATTACTGCATTTAAGGTGTGAGATCTTCAGTTTCTGTGTTTGTGACTTTTACCTCAATCCACAAGATACACACAGTTTAGGGGCAACCTTGAAGTCTACTTTTTGAACTGTCAGCCTTGGCAATACAACTTTTATAGAAACACAACATTGGACCTCAGGATTTTCCATCCAATAATATCAAGACTAGTGTCTGATTAGACAAAGTAATATTTGCACTGAAGAAGCCATCATCTGGTGAAATGAAACGCGTTGGCTGGGTGCTTGTCTGTCTTAGATATGAAATGACTATTAAAAGAAAGAATGTAAAAACATGTAAGACAGTTTGATGCTTTATTTTGATTTCTTTCTTTGATTTAAAGTCACTTTGATGGATATATTCGTATTGAGAATAAGGTGATATCAACTATAATGTTTTCTCGATGAATCACATAATCTAGACACTGCTCCTTCTGCAACAAGTTTTGTGAGTAATCAACATGTTGTCATCCTCCTCCTGGAGGTTTCTGGAGGGGTGTTCCTCCCCAACCCCTTCATTCCCCGGAGCTGACTCTTCCCAGGTCTTATTGGACCTAATCATCTCTGCTTTTCAAATTCAATTAACAACAGGTAGACCCTTGGCCATGCACTGTATCCTAAGCTAAATTACTGTGAAGTTAGTCAGATTAGCCAGATCAAGCTCCATGGTTTCCTTAGTTTTGAGTCACAACAAAGATTTTGCAAATCAGAGATAGAACAATTTAGAGGCATTGAAAATGAATTAAAAGCAGTTTAGTCCAAATGGAATAATTTCAAAAATCTGTTTTTGTTCTAAGTCAATTTACTGGATTTTTAAAGATCTTCACTTCAATACTGTATATTGTGGTCAAACACAAGAACTGGATCCCATCTTAGTTTACCAAATGTTGGAAGCTGGTTTGTTAATAGGTGCAGGTAGGTGCCTACCACTAGTAATAACACCTCAATTACTAATAATGGCCAGTCAAGTTCTCAATAAAGGAATCCTTGCTCAACCCCTGGTAGCTTGACTGTGAGCAGACAGGATTAACTTAGGAGATATGTTTGTAAAACATTTAAAAGCACCAGTAAATTAAATAAGTAGGACACAACACACAATAAAAATGCAGTACAGATTTGTAAAAATAGGAAATTAATTTTATGATTAAAATGATACTGAAACAACAAAACTCCAATGCAGAGAACTGGAGATATGATTATTTAAAGAGTAAATGCTTTCTAGTGCCTAAAAGCCAAAGCGCCACCTTGGGACGTCTGGTGGTGCTTGACAGGGACAAAGTCAAAGTTTCAGGCCGACCGCAATGGAGCATCGGTCAGATACTGTGAGTGGTGGGGTCCGGTTAAGTTTTACCTTCTGACTTAATCACTTTTTGGAAGAATTTTTGTGAAGAATCTACTTAAGTTGACTGAACCGTCATCGAGAGTCAAGACACCGAAGTTGAACCTCAACTCAGCCTGAAATTCTGGTTCATCCTGCTGAAAGCTCAGGAGCTCCAAAACCTTCAGGGGTTCACGATGGCCTTGCGTTGAACAAAGCCCCCGTTGTCTATTCTGAATGTAGATTGGATGGAAGACTCGTCACATGGACAATGTGGTAAGAATGAAAACCCGGATCCTGAAATGGGAAAGAAAACTAAGAAATGATTTTTGTCTTAACTCCGACCCTTGCTAGATAAAATCTGTTTTCCAGATCGTCAGCCCATGTTAAGTAGGGATCCATCCCAGAACTAGTAGAGACTGGCATATAGTTAAGGACAGAGACAATATCTAACGGTCTCTCTATCCTGGCTTCCTCTCTGTATAACAGAATGTTTTGCTTTAAGAATGCCTTCGTTTGTGGCCCAATCCTGCCAGAGGAATGCCAATACTCATATGAAGAACATTGGAAAGAAGTCAACATCTATATCTCTCAAGCACCTATTGTAAAATTGATAAATTGATACTAGCACTGTCACCTATTCTCTCTATATTTTCGCAACTTTTGTTGAATTCGTTTGCTGATATTTTCACTTTGTACACCATAATATTACCAATCCGTTTCACAGTGCATGTGCTCTCTCACTATAGCACGAGATACAGTTAGCTATACCTAAAGCAATATTTAACTTTTCTGTGAGCCCAAAGTGAGGTGTAACAATAAGCCAACCAATGGTTTAGAAGTTACATTCCATATATGGGGTCCTATGTACATTTATAACACCCACATGTATGACTGGAAAAGTATGGCTCTAGGATCACCACAGTAGTCTTCCTTGCTGCAGCCTTAAACTAATTAACAAGTAACCTGTCATGTAGAAAAACCTACATTTATACATTGATAAGTCACCAATAAATGTGTTTTTAAACCACAGGACTAGGTCCTGAATGTATAACAGTAGCCCAGCTAAATATTAACAGCAGTATGTCCTTACAGTAAGTATTATTTTTTTCACTGTATGGGCAAAGTGACATTTTCCTATGGCTGGCCTTCAAGTACTTTAAAGCGTTATTTTACTACTTGGGTCAGGAAAATACTAAAAACCTGATTCCAAAGTCATTTTCATTATTTACCAAAAATCTGATTCAGTGGTAAAACTAGATATTTGATTACTTGAATGGAAATGCTATTTAAGTGTCAGTTGTCTTAGAGGACTTCACCAGAACCTTGGCTGTAGAGAGTTATGGAACTTAGGATACTTTCATGGAATTTTGGGAACTGTGGGAGAAAAAGGATTGAATTTCACTGCATCTTTAATACTTTGGGCAGTAGTAGGAAGGGAAGTAGAAAGGTTTGCTTACCCCATTAAGCTGTGACTGAATCGCACAGAAAACCACGAGAAAGTTACAAAGCACTAGAGCGTACCAGAGTGTAAGGTAACTGACTTTGCCCTTTACGTCCCTGCCACTGCAAGGCCAAACAGTTTGCTGTTTTTCTCATTTCTGGTTTTGGCATGAGTGGTCTTTGATGTGAGTTTTCTGTTAATGAACACAAGAGTAATAGTGAATGTTACACTTCATTTGCTTACAAGGGTATTTTATGAAATTATTTTCAAATATTCATATTCCATGTTCCCTTAATCCAGTTGTAACCATTGTTGTGTTACTTTGTATATTCCATTTGTAATAGTTTTTCTACAATGGTTTGGGGATTTTATTATGTTTTTGCTTGATTTATGTTATCTGTAACTTGAAACGAACACACATTTTGTCTGTGGAAATACCTGCTACTTTGCTCATAGGTAGGCATAGTTTTCCCAGTGAGCTGTGTTGTAACCTACCAAGATACTGTTCTATTGACTAGGAGGAGCAACTCCTCCCAAATTAATAAATCCCTTTCTCACACCCACAGACACAGATCGTCTACTGAATTTCAGATCAGCCATTAATAAAGACTTGCTACCTGTACTCTGCCTACTTATCTCACAAGATGAAGAACCCACAGAGCTACACTTGGAAGGCTGTTCCCCAACTATTTGAAATCCTGGAAGAACTGCAAATCATAAATAAAGTTACATATTAATGACTGAGTCCGTCCTGTTGGCCAGAATCTTCCGGGAATAAAGGCGCAAGGAAAGCAGGCCTGTGGTGCTCCATTCTTAAGTTTCCCCTCTGCTTTACGGTCCTTGCTGCAGATTGAAGGCATTCTCAAAATGATGTGCTAGATTCTTTTTTTACAAATGTATGGCGGAGTTCCTGCCACCAGACCCTAAATGACTACTGAGCTCAGCTCATGCCAGTAATGACAAATATGAAGTATGGGATTACTCTGACGTCAACCTGTGTTATTGAGGGAAGTAAGAATAGGACATAAACCTTGTCGAAAAGGCAAAACTCCAATTTAAATGTAGTGGCGCTGCACAGAGCAGACAAACTGAAGTTCGCTCATTTCTGAGTGGGCAGTAATAAAGACAGCTATATTTTACCCACCAAAAATGCACACCTAAAGAATGCATTGGAAGGGAATATTTAAATATAACCGTGTAGAAAGCACCACGCAATGAAATGTTACACAGCCATTTTAAAACTAGAACATTGCACTGATGCAGAATTTTGCCTCTGGACCTCACCGGGTGTTTCTTTGCCTTAGTTAGTACTTTCTGCATGCCTCCTCAGCATTACTGCGTCGACATGAGCCGACATTCGTGTCTTGTCCAATTATGTCACTATGTCATTCCTGTGTAACGATTTTCTCCTTGAAGATTTTAGTTGAATGTGCAAGTCAACTTCTTAAGCCTTTATTAGATTGTGGTTAAAATATGCCTAGAGATCCTAGGTATTTGTCGTTTTAATTGTACTACTATGTCATCTCAAAACAGGGACGCATAAAAGCTGACCAGGGTTCGATTCTCAAAAGTGAACAAACTCCTTAAATGTTACATTAAAAATGAAAATATTTTCTACGTTGCGCTCCACAAAATCTGTCAACTATATGCATCATTATGCAGCAGTGTATGTAGTAGTTGGTCTCATACACAAAATCATTTATTTTGAGCAAGTTCATCTACACAAGGTTATGATGCCAGAAGCGGATAGAGAGTCTTTGAGATCATTAGATAATTAGAGTTTAATAAAAAGGGAATAAAAACAAGCATCTTAAAATCCAGTAGTTCCCGACTCCAAAAAGCCAGCTATTGGATTTGATAACTCTTGGTTATTGTCATTCACATGCACATGTGTGGAACATGATGCAAGCACATGTGCGCATGCATATGCTAAGCCAACAATTGTTTAATGGATGATTTTTTTTTTTTAAACCCATTCCAAGATTGCTGACCAAGATTAAGCTTGTTTTGACTTGCGATGCACGTGCAGAGGTGCATCATGGTGCATGCATGCATATGTAACTTTAACTAGCACTGGTAAATGAGTTAGGTTCCACCTATGGAAATAATAATACATTGTGGGCCATATGTAGGTGGCCAAATACCAGTCGGTAACGCCGAAAAAGGGCCGTTTTCGGTGTTACCGACCGGTATCCAGCCATCTGAGATGTCCGTAATACCGAATGCCATCGTTAATAGCGAATCGGTGAAAAATTACCGATTTCTTATTTACCGAATCGGAAATACCGAAACAATGAATACCGAATCGGAATTAAAGAATCAGTAAAACCCCCAAGAATGCGATGTAGCAAACGTCGTAAACACCGAAAACGAGCAGAATCGGAAATAACGAATCGGTATTTACCACGTTTCAAGAGCATGTGGTAATGAGGTGCAGTGCATAAAAAGCAGCCCAAAATGCATCTGTGTGACCACAATGGCAGCCCTCTACGTCATTGCAAGGCCTCTACGCTTGAGAGCAGCAGGAGTGAGGATCTGGAGACGTGAAGAGCGGGTGTACAGAGTACGCATCACATTGTTCCAATTGACAGAAGCTGAAATCCATGAAAGATACAGACTGCACCCTGACACCATCCTGGACCTAATCCGTGACCTAAGACCCTATCTGGAGCATCAGACACCAAGGGCCCACGCTATCCCCACCCATGTCCAGGTACTCTGCTGCCTGCACCTCCTTGCATCAGGAAGTTTCCACGGTGTGATAGCTGCAGTGGGTGGAGTTTCACAGAGCTGTCTATCCCGTTTCTTCCAGACCTTCCTGGATACCATGATGGACAGAATGGAACATTACATTTCCTTCCCCAGTACACAGGCGGAGCTGCAGAGAACCAAGCTTGAGTTCTACCAACTTGCACAGTTCCCACACGTCATTGGATGCATCGATGGGACACACATACCCATCTGCCCACCTGCAGCAAGCGAATATATATACAGAAACCGCAAATCCACCCACTCCATCAATGTGCAGGTGATCTGTAATGCCAAGCACATCATTACTGACATCGTGGCAAAATTCCCCGGGAGTAGCCACGACGCCTACATCTTCTGTAACAGTGGCATCCATACACGTCTGCTTGCTGGCGAATTTGGAGACGGATACATACTAGGTAAGTACATGTGCCACACCCTGATGTACACCCTGCCTCAAGCTGTTGTGCACAGTAATCAATGCCACTCACTTCTTCACATAGGTGACAGCGCATATGCCCTCCTGCCTTATCTGCTCACACCATATCTCAACCCAACCACCCCAAGGGAGAGGAGGTACAATGTGGCAAATAGGAGCACACGCAACGTGGTGGAGCGCACATTTGGATTGCTCAAAAGCAGATCCGTTGCCTCCACAAAACTGGAGGTGCACGTCTGTACAGCCCCATGAAATGTTGCAAGATTATAGAAACACGTAATACCGAGTGCAATCGTTAATAGCGAATCGGTGAAAAATTACCGATTCCTTATTTACCGAATCGGAGATACCGAAACAATGAATACCGAATCGAAATTAAAGAATCAGTAAAACCCCCAAGAATGCGATGTAGCAAACGTCGTAAACACCGAAAACGAGCAGAATCGGAATCAACGAATCGGTATTTACCACGTTTCAAGAGCTTGTGGTAATGAGGTGCAGTGCATAAAAAGCAGCCCAAAATGCATCTGTGTGACCACAATGGCAGCCCTCTACGTCATTGCAAGGCCTCTACGCTTGAGAGCAGCAGGAGTGAGGATCTGGAGACGTGAAGAACGGGTGTACAGAGTACGCATCACATTGTTCCAATTGACAGAAGCTGAAATCCATGAAAGATACAGACTGCACCCTGACACCATCCTGGACCTAATCCGTGACCTAAGACCCTATCTGGAGCATCAGACACCAAGGGCCCACGCTATCCCCACCCATGTCCAGGTACTCTGCTGCCTGCACCTCCTTGCATCAGGAAGTTTCCAGGGTGTGATAGCTGCAGTGGGTGGAGTGTCACAGAGCTGTCTATCCCGTTTCTTCCAGACCTTCCTGGATGCCATGATGGACAGAATGGAACATTACATTTCCTTCCCCAGTACACAGGCGGAGCTGCAGAGAACCAAGCTTGAGTTCTACCAACTTGCAGAGTTCCCACACGTCATTGCATGCATCGATGGGACACACATACCCATCTGCCCACCTGCAGCAAGCGAATATATATACAGAAACCGCAAATCCACCCACTCCATCAATGTGCAGGTGATCTGTAATGCCAAGCACATCATTACTGACATTGTGGCAAAATTCCCCTGGAGTAGCCACAACGCCTACATCTTCCGTAACAGTGGCATCCATACACGTCTGCTTGCTGGCGAATTTGGAGACGGATACATACTAGGTAAGTACATGTGCCACACCCTGATGTACACCCTGCCTCAAGCTGTTGTGCACACATAATCAATGCCACTCACTTCTTCACATAGGTGACAGCGTATATGCCCTCCGGCCTTATCTGCTCACACCATATCTCAACCCAACCACCCCAAGGGAGAGGAGGTACAATGTGGCAAATAGGAGCACACGCAACGTGGTGGAGCGCACATTTGGATTGCTCAAAAGCAGATTCCGTTGCCTCCACAAAACTGGAGGTGCACGTCTGTACAGCCCCATGAAATGTTGCAAGATTATAGAAACATGTGCAATGCTGCACAATCTAGCCACAAAAAAAGGTACAGCAGTGGAACTAACTGACTCAGAGGACGAGGACGACGACAAACCTCAGCCAGAGCCCTGCGCAGCTGGTGGTGCAATTGAACATGATGGGAGACAGAGACGGGCAGAGATTACGTCAAACTTTTTCTGAGTGAGTAACGACACTGAGCCATTACCTGTTACATGTAAAGGTGTTTATTGTGCACACCTCCACCATAGTCAGCAATGTCCAATTGGACATGGGTTACATCACCCATCTCATTCATGGAAACAGCCATAGCTCTTCACTTCCTGCGTCCACGCGCTGCACGTCCTCGTTCTTTCGACACTGTCTGGTGTGGACGATTGTTCATGTGCCGGCACGTTGCGTTCACTACGCCTCCTGCATTCCGTGGGTGAGGGCGTAATGCCACCACGGCTGGTAGCCTCTTCACTGTCCACCCCCCCTTCCATTGTGGCCGCCTTAGCATTCTGCATGAGCTGTAGCACAGAGGTAATGGACATCATCCTCCTGGCCACATCCCTGCTGCAATGCACCATCTCCTCCTGCATGGCGATGGACCTGCGACACATCACTGAAGTTGTAGTGGCCAGCGGGTTCACCGACTTGGTATAGGCCTGGAGCCTCTGTCTCTCCCCGCGCCTGCCAAGACGGTCCTGCTGAAGCTGGCTGCAGAGGTTGTCCACCGAGTTAGCTACTCTCTCCATTCCCGCACACAAGTTCTCACCCATAGCACTGATGCCCTTCTCCATTCTGTGAATATGCTTGTTCATGTGTGCCACCTCCCTGTGCATTGACTTCATCTCCCTCCATTGCAGGCGCTGGACCTTCAGCATGTTGCCTTCCAGTCCAGCAAACACACTGTCACCCTGCTCGGATGCAACTGGACTGTCCGGCCTTACCCTGCGGCGTCTTGATGTGATGTGGGAGCCCTCGGATGCTGCACCAGCCCTCTCCCTGTGGTATCGATCACCTATGGGACTTTGTTCGCCAAATCTGGCCTCCTCCTCCGACCCCTCCATCTGCTGGAGGCTGGGCATGGCATGCCTCCTGCCTGACTGTGGTGGTGGTGGTGTCGGTGATCGTCGCTCTGGGGACTGTGTGAGAGGGGACTGCAGCTCTCCCTGGCGCGGTGGTGATGGCTGTGCTGGAGGAATGGGTGGCTGTGATGGCGCCATGCTTGTGGTCCCTGAGGACATGCTGTCATCCTCATGTTAGCTCCCCTCTGGCCTGGCTGACTTGCCTCTGCTGGCCTCTGCTGCACTGCGAGATGACTCGCCTGTAATGATACAAATGTACATGTACTCAATGCTCTGTCAGCAATGGAATTGCATTAAACAACATGCCAATTGTGCACAGTGGTTGTCCTGACGTAGCCTATTCCTTTACCATGGTATTGTACTTGATAGCCTGACTGACCCATTCATATGTTCCCATTTACTACATCACCCATCATGCATTGAAGGTAACCAGTAAGACATGGGGTGGAGTGGGTGCCCCTTTGCCACTATGGGGATTGGGGTTGGGGAGGGGGTAGCACAGCATGCTGGGCATGCCTCTTACCTTGTTTTCTTGCTGCTCGGGTGGAGCTGTCTGCGTCTCCCACGCCGCTCACACTCTCCAGCTGGATGGTGGACTCCACCATCAGTTTAAGTGGTGTTGGTGCTGGGGCTCAGCTTTTGCCTCCACCTCTTAGGCCAGCCTGCCGGTGTCTCTCTGTCATCCTCTGTTTTGCTGCTTTCCTGAGGTCGTACCACCTCTTTCTGATGTCCTCTATGGTGCGCTGGGTGACACCTATGGCATTTATTTTGTCACGAATGCCACTCCAGATTTGCCTCTTCTGTGACTCTGACACTTGGTGAGACTGGGCTCCAAACAGCTTGTGGTGCTCCTGGCTGACATCCTGGACCAGGACCTCCAGCTCCTTGTCACTGAACTTCAGTTTTCGTTTTCTGTCACCTCCCTCCTTCTCCTTGTCCTGGCTTGCCATTTCACTGCTTTCGAGTTCTTCTGTCTTGCTGCGTGGCTGTGTGGCTGTGTTGCTGCTGCCTCCTCAGATCTCCTGGCAGACTGGCTGACTGCCTGCCTGCCTCACTGTGTGCTCCTGGTCCTGTACACCTGGCTGGGTGTGGACACTTCCTGTTTGTACGGTAATTGGTTGATCAGGATTGGCTGATTCTCCGACGTACGAATTTTTGAATTACCGAATCGGTTTTTACCGATTCGGTAATGGATTCGGTAACATCGATTCAGTATTTCATTGTTGGATTTGTGATTTTTTTACCGATTCTTTCAGATTCGGTATTTAATACCGAATCTTAACGAATCGGTAAACTTTAACGATTTTTTATCTACATCGCGTTTTACGATTTCTTAATACCGATTCGGTAAAATTTGGTATTAAGGAATCGGTATTCTCCTTTTACCTACATATGGCCCTAAGAGGTGGGGGAACAGCGTATGAGTGCATGGAGAATGGTGTGTGTCTATGTGCAGGGTGAGTGGTAGATGAATGAAGGTTGCTAAGTGTCTGAGTGCAGGATTAAAGTGTGTTCAGTGCAGAATGAGAATTGTGTGAATGTTCAGTATGAGAGATGTTACCCAGTACATGTACAAGAGATGTTCGAGTATAGGGTGAGTCGTATGTCAATAGTATAAGTGCAGAATGAGCGGTTTGAGGTCTGGATGGAGGGTGAGAAGAATGAGAGTGCTGGGCGAGAGTTATGTCAATGTGTGTGAGTCCACACTCAGCACTATGTGAGTGGTGGATGAGCAGTATCTGAATACCAGCACAATGTCGGGATGACTGTGCAGAGTACATGGTGAGTGAGTTTGCAGGGTGAGCTGTGTCTGAAAGTAGGTGAAAGATATGTAAGTGCTGTGCAAATCTACAAAATGAGGCAAAGTTGTGCTGTGACCTAATATGCCTCACATGGCCCCTGGAAAGGCATGGCCTGTGTGTTCTACCACACATGGCATCTGAGCAGTGCAGTGCAGGAAAGAGAGACAAAGAAAAGAACCAGGGATTCAATAGCTATACTATTACTACACACTGGGTCATGCAGTCTGGTTCAGGAAAAAAGGCTTGTTTGATTGAAGGAATGGAAAATGTATCAATCAAAGTGCACAGTTTAAAATATTTAGCAACAGACCCCCTTCTGTTGCCCTGGAGCTTTGCAACGAGGCGGGCTTCAGGAAGAGGCAGTATGATGACAGAGGGTGGCGGGGGCAGTGCAAAGCACTGGTAGGAAGGAAACAGCGTCTTGTACAGCCACACCAGGAAACTCCTCCGGACAGACCCCCACTCCATCCACTTCCCACCGTACATGTGCACGCCCACTGCCGCCCCCATAGAAGCTGGAACAAACTCATAGAAGACCAGCTTACCTCCGTCCTCATCAGCATGTCACCACCGACAATGGCAGACGCCAATACTCTGGCACGCAACCTCCACCCCTAGATCACAAACTGTGTTGACGCCATCGCCCTCCTCAAGAAATCAACAGAGTTACACACCAAAAAAGCAAGCTGTTCAACCCTGCACTCCATGAATTCAGGCGTTCTTGCCAATGACTCGAAAAGAAATGGAGGTACAACAATTTCCCCAGAAACAAGCACCGCCTACAGAGCAGCCACCACAGCACATTACCACCTCATCAATTCCACAAAAAAGAACTTCCTCCATGACAGAATCCTCACAAGTGCCCACAGCTCCAAGGGACTCTTCTCCATCATGAAGGAATTCACCAACCCTGGCAGCGAAACAACAGACATCCCACCCTCCCAAGACCTCTGCAACCGACTCAGCAACTTTTTTCACCTCAAGATTAAGACGATCTACGACAACTTCGACAACTAAGACCTCTGCACCAATCCAGCTCCCATGACAAGCTATTTTGCTCCATATAGGTATCCCAATATAGGCTCAGGTAGTCACCTAACCTTTTACCAATATTGTCCCCTACCATTACACTGCATAACGGTTCTTAGTACTGACCTTTTGCCTAGTCGGTAATGTCCACAGACGACATGAGGTTTTCTCCGAAAACCTTTAGCCTCATTCATTATGCATGATGATTCTTGGAGTCACAGCAGAACAGCAGGCCTACCATCTCCTGCATAATAACTATGTATAAGGGTCATTCTTTCCGTCATCCTAGTCCGACATTGCACAGCAAGGCATATCCCCAGGGGGTACCAATTTGGGTATATACGCATATCTTGCTGAGAAAGTCAGAGAAGAAAAGGACTTCCCTGCTGCCACACTGATGCGAGACGCTGAGGCTGCTGCACGCAGACACTCCAGCTTGCGGGGTATCCATCTTGAGACCAAGACAGGGTCCAATAGTTTTTCACTTCAGGTATCCTAGAGGGGTTCTTGGCTTTTACACCCATGCACATGGTAAGTACACTTAGGTACATCTAGTTACGGTTGCATCATAGGAGTACGCATTCTACTGTCATTAATTTTATATACTTGCATGTATTCAATGTTTTAGCACGATGGTAGAAATCTACCATCCTTTTATTCTGTTAGTGCTTATAATCATTTATAACCATCAATGTCTAGTGGTTGTTTCAGCGCACCTATTTTACACTAGAATGACGCTGGTTCAATAAAAGCTTATTGAAAAACATCCTCATCGTTTTTTCTGTGCATCTCTCTGAGATGAAGTGAGCACGAGTGACTGACCAAAAAGTATTGCTTCCAAAATCCTGAGGGACAGGGTTGTCATGTTTAATAGTTACCAAGAACCAATCTCTCCTTGGTAAGAGGAGTTTCTAGTGGCACTGTGAGCTAGCTGATATACAGGCTGACATATTCGGTAGGGGTGTCCAGAATCAGTCTGACTCCAATCCAACAGTATATATTGTCTAAATGTGCAGATCCTATATAGGTTTATAGGAACTACACAACAGTGATGCCACCCAAAGACCATGCTCACCTGGACCCCGCTCACGACAGAAGACACCTTGAAGACCATGAAGAACATCCACACTGGAGCACCCTCAGACCCCTGCCCACCCCACATCTTCCACACAGCCGGCATGGCAATCGCACTGAAACTACGGCAGAAGATCAACTGCTCCCTCAAAAGCGGCACATTCCCCAATGCCTGGAAGCACGCTGAAGTCAACCCCCTCCTGAAAAAATCCTCTGCAGACCAGACGGATCTCAACAACTTCAGGCTCCTCTCCCGCTTCCATTCGCAGCCAAAGTCATTGAAAAGGCCGTCGTCTCCCAGCTAGCAAACTTCATTGAAGCCAACAATGTCCTAGACACCTCCCAATCGCTCCACCGACGACATCTGCTCCCTCCTCAACCAGGGCCAACTGAGTGGAATTTACAAGATTTCACTCAGTCACTTTTCCAACACCACTGCGTCAAAACCTTGCGCCTTGCACAATGTTGACGATAGGCTAGGTTGGAACAGTGCTGGAGTTGGGTCGTGCCCGCGACACAACTCCAGCACGGCGCCAACCTTACGCCGGCAGCTGTGACACGCATCTGTTTATCCTTGCACCATGATGCGCCGCATTGTAAATGCGGCGCATCTGTGGTTGTGCAAGGGTAAACTTGCGACACGCATCTTTCCTGGTGCATCCCTGCTGATTTGCAGAGATGCGACAGGAAACATAAATCTGCCCCAATATATTTACAAGTGAAGGGGAAGGGGAATGGGAATGAGAAGCATTTAAACGTGAAAGGGGATAGGTAGCATCGTGAATCAGGGAAAGAGGAGGGAAGTGAAAAGAGAGTTCAAGATGGCAAGGAAACAGAGGAGAGAGCAATAAAACACATTGTGAGAAAAGTGTTTCTTATATGGTGTGGTTGTTCACACTCACTTTGTAATAAACTAACAAACCCATCTTGGAACCAGTAAAGTTAATTTGTGGTTTTGAGCAGTGAGGTTTTGTCAAAGGTTTAAGTGTAACATTTTTAGAAGTACCCTAACAGTTGAATAAAAAAGAATCATAATTTAAAGAAAATCCAACACCAATGTATTAAAATGCTCTTATTGTTCGACACTAAAATGAACAAATTGCCTCATAGAGTTCCAAAGATGTACATTATGAATCAAATAATAAATCACTGCTTTTCCATCAAAGCACAAACATGCATTGACAACTACTGCTGTTAGGTGTTACTTTAAACAATTTTGAAAAATTTAGCAAAGTTGTGCTTGGTTAGTCTAGCCCACTTTGGGTGACCAACTCCGGCAGGGAATAAGACATGAGAGCCGATAAGGTGTGACACGACAGTTTCCTTGCAGTCAAAGCAGTCCTCAATCTCAACGGGCGAACCACATTACACATCAACGGAGTGGGCCTGATGCAAGAGATACAGGCTGCTGAAGATGCTGATGGATGCTGTGGAAGGTAATCTGGTTGCTGTAGATCTTTCTAAGGTCACCCCTTAATCCACGAACATGGTGGGATGTCCCTCCAAGTCCAGTCAAAGACCACTTGCCACTGGTCTGCTGGTCTCCCGGTACATGAAAATCAGTGGTTCCCTTTACCTGAGTTAGTGTCTGTCTTGGGTGACCAAATTGCACTTCAATTACTTTCCTGGGTCCAGCGGACTTGGGGAGACTTTTGCAAATTAAGACTCAGTTTCCCAGGCTGCGCTTTAGAGGCCAGTGGTGGTCAAGTAATTGTGGCTACCAACTCATCAATGGAGTCTTCTTTAGGTTTTGTGGCCCTGGACCTGTAGCAGGAAGTAAGCCAACTAGCTCTTGGAGTCAAGTTTTCTGTCTGGGACTCGGGATTACTTTTCCTTTGGCAGGGCACCACAGTTACAGTCCTCTCTTTGCTAGCCCAAGAATCAACACATGCAGTCCAGTCATTGGTGCAGCGTTCCTTTGCCTGGTTGAGGGATTAGCAGGCAGTCCTTCTTCAACCCTCTCTTCAGTGCAGACATGATCCCAGGTCTGGGTGCCACTTTTATTCCAAGAACTTTCCGGGGATGCATTTACTACTAGCAAACGGGCTACCAGGTCCTCTCCTGTCTGATGATGACTTTATGCATAGTGCGGCATCTAGATATCCCAGAATACAATATTGTGCCACTACCAAAATGGCAGAATCCCTCTCTTATTGTGTGGAGCTTAGTAGCCCACAATAGAGGTGTGTATACCTGAGGGCTACTCGCCAATGGGAAAACTGGGTTGGCAACTGCTTCATCTCTCTGTTTGAGATGCCCACATGTCTTCCAGAACAAAAGAGCAGCCCCTATTGTGTTTGTCTACTATCTGCCCTTCAAAGGCAGCTTCCCCTTTAAAGTGCACCTATTGGACTAACACACTGTTTGGCTTTCATGCCAGGTAGAGGTAACACCTCTTCTAATGTCAGGATCTTTCTGTTTATAACTTTCCAAAATTACCATTTGCTTAAAAGTTAAAATAAATTTGACTTAGGCATCAAGTCAAGTTCAATGTGACAATTATTTTAATACATTGGATTACCAACTTTAGCAGTCCCTTTCAGAAGTTAGCACAGCAGAGTTTTTAGCATATAACCCTGTACTCACCAAAGGGGCTACTAGGCTTTCCAAAAACAACAATTTGGAGGTTTTACCATTAAGATAGATTGTTAGCCTTTTTTGGCTGCATTATTTTTTGTTGGCCTTAGGACTCTGTGCACTTTACTACTGCTAGCCAGGGCTAAAATGTGTGTGCTTTCTTCCTTAAACATGGTAACATTGGCTTACACCAACGTGGCATATTTAATTCACTTATGAATCCCTGCTAAAGTGGCACTACATGTGCCAAGGGCCTGTAAATTAAAGGATGCCATCCACTTAAGTAGCCTTTTAAATATGTCTAAGACCTGCCCCTGCAGAGACAGTGTGGGCAGATTTGGACTGCCATTTCAACCTGGCAAAGTAAACCTTTTGCCATGCTAAAATCTTCCTTTTTATTACACCTCTAGGGTAGGCCCTGAACAGTCCGGAGGGCAAGGTATATTGTATTTAACACGCAAGACATGTACTTTTAAATTTTCCATCTCCTTAAAGTGAAAAACTCTCAAATTCGTTACTCCAATAGGATAACATTAGAGTTGCTATATTAGATTTGTATAAGTGTAATTTCTAAATAGAAGAGATAACCAGTTCATCTTTGGTGCCTTCGGAATCATAATGCAAAATCCTAACTTATGGTGAAGTAAAATTTTAAATTGCAATTCTGAAAATGCCACATTATGAAAGTTGCAAAAAGAAACAATTGATGGGCAGACTGCTGGACAATGCAAACATTCACCCCCAGTGACAAGGATATGGGTTAAATCCATCATTATTTTGCTCACCACACCACCCCAGTTTGGGCCCAGCCATATGCAAATCAGTCTTTACCCTGTTCCTTGTGGGAACAGTCCAGCCCAAACTGCCACACCAGGTCTTCCATGGACCAGAAACAAGCATCCGGGGGACTGGTTTCAGGGCATCAACCTTCATCAGCCAGACTATCTTGAATCCAGTGGTGTAGTGAGCACAGGACTCACATCTGGGCATACACTTCCCACTTAGGGCGACATATGCAAAAGAAACAATTGATGGACAGAATGCTGGACAATGCAAACATTCACCCCCAGTCACAAGGATCTGGGTTAAATCCATCATTATTTTGCTCATCACACCAGCCCAGTTTGAACCCAGCCATATGCAAATCATCCTAGACCCTGTTCCTTGTAGGAACAGTCCAGCCCGACTGCCAAGCCAGGTCTTCCCTGGACCAGAAACAAGCATCCTGGGACCAGTTACAGGGCATCACCCTTCATCAGCCAGACTAGCTTGAATCCAGTAGTGTAGTGAATACAGTACCCATGACTGGCCAAACCCTTCCCACTTAGGGTGACATGTGCAAAAGAAACAATTGATGGATGGAATGCTGGACAATGCAAACATTCGCCCCCAGTCACAAGGATCTGGGTTAAATCCATCATTCTTTTGCTCACCACACCACCTCAGTTTGGACCTAGCGATGTGCACATCAATCTTGGCCCTGTTCCTTGTGGGATCGGTCCTGCACGAACTGCCAAGGCAGGTCTTCCATGGACCTGAAACAAGCATCCTGGGACCGGTTTCAGGGCATCACCCTTCATCAGCCAGACTAGTTTGAATGCAGTGGTGTAGTGAGCACGGGACCTAAGTCTGGGCATACCCTTCCCACTTAGGGCAACGTATCAAAAAGAAACAATTGACGGACGGAATGCTGGACAATGCAAACATTCACCCCCAGTCACATGGATCTGGGTTAAATCCATCATTCATTTGCTCACCACACCACCCCAGTTTGGATCCAGCCATATGCAAATCAGTTTTGACCCTGTTACTTGTGGGAACAGTCCAGCCCGAACTGCCAAGCCAGGTATTCCCTGGACCGGAAATTTTGAAAGTTGGCATTATCTTGCCTTAGCCATTTGGTGCCTGCAGCCAGTTTCTAGGTCATGTGACTAGGTGCATTTGGCAGTTACGCTTTGTCAGAAGTTGGCTTGGTATATGCTGTCCACCAATTAAAGTGGGCACCTTGCACCAGTCCAAATGACCATTATTGATGATTATGTCAAAGACAACCTTTACAGAAAGCTATCCTAGTGGTAGCTGTGGAGAGCAGCCTTCAGGCTAAGTCTCAAAGGAATGTAAAGCAGCTTGTTCCACCAGATTAGAACCTCCCGAATAAACAAATGAAAGCAGAACCACACAAGAGATATATAAAATATATGTATTTATTACTAAACACTCTCTATATGAGATTAGAGCACAAGGCACACTATTTTTATTCAATAAAATGACAGTAAATAGCACAATACAGAGTGGGCTCCAGGGGGAGAACTAACCATATACTAAGAAAAGTGGTATAACAACAACAACTTGACTAGACATAGTGCCTAGAGCACGTAGAATCGCTGGGACCCCAAGGAACCACCCAAAGGAGTGACACAGGGGACCCACGGAGGCCGGGTGCAGTGTGCGAACACAGACGCGATATGTTCTGAGGGGCTGCTAGTAGCGCTAGACCTAGCTGTCTGCCTTTTCGGGACTTTAGTGGGAAGGTGAGTGTGTTAGGAAGGCCAAGGAAGATATATGCCGGAAATCTAAGGATTTCTCTGTCTAGGAGCAGGCCTATGTTTTTAAGGACCTGAGCCCAGCATGTAGGTAATTTTGGGCATTCCCTTAGTGTGTGTAATAACGTACGTAAGGAATGGCATTGGCACTGGCAGTCAGGTGATTTACATGGTGTACGTTCATGTAATCTACTAGGGGTGAGATACCAGTACATTGTGATTTTAGTGACTGCTTCAACGCTGGGGATGTTACGGGCTGTGTGCCAGGCGCAGTAGTAGATTTTGTCCCATTCCTTTATAGACAGCTCCCTCCCCATCTCTGACTCTCACCACCGTTGGCCCTGCATTTCGCAGTTGGACATTCAGGGGCCAGTAACCTATACAGATGGGTAATGAGGCATGTGTTTGTCATGCTAGAAAGTAGCCAGCATTCGTACGGGGTGAGGTGACTTTGTGCCCCTGGGCAGACTCTGGGTTGCATCACCAATGGCAGGTCTGGGTGTAATGGCACCTCTCTCCTTCGGGAAATTCGTGTTCTTGGCAGAGGAAGTCGAACAGGATGGGACCATCTGTGTCAAACAGGTGCCCTATTTATCTACATCCTGCTTGGGTCCAGCGGTGGAGCCCAGGTTTAGTGACAGAGTAAAGGTGGGGTTCCTTACAATAGGTGTTAAGGGAGAGGAAAAAGAAAATAGGTGCCTATGAGTCTCCACCTTGTCCCAGGCCGCTAGAGCTGGCTTGGCGATAGAAGAAAGATTTAAGTCAGGGGGGCGTGCGCTTTTTGGAAGAAAGGGAATCTTCCACAGGGGCTGACCTGCAAGCACTTGTCCAATAAAAAGTCTGTATTTTTTCAGACTACGCACGTCACCATTATTATTATTATTCTAGAGTTTTATATAGAGCTGGCTAGACCCGGAGGTATCAGAGCGCTTTACATGAGGTTCCACAAAAATTACATAACAAGATTACATCAGTTACAATTTACAACAGATGTTAGACAAACAAATGCAAGAGCATAGAAGACAAGTTGATTGAAGTGTATAGGGGAAGGGGGTAAGGGTAAAGGGATAGCGGGGAGATACGGTAGAGAGACAAAAGGAATATCTGTCCAAAGTCCGGTTGGGTAGGTGACGGTCGAGGGGAAGTCCCAAAACCCATCTCCTCAATAGCTATCAGGTAGCTCCACCGGCCATTGGCCAAATAGCTCAATGTGAAAAACAATTAAAGAAACATGTAGGGCAAAATAAATGGAGCGTAGAGGACTTGGAAGTAGAGAAAAGGGGGGATAGGGGCAGAGACAACAGGGAGAGACGAAATGAAGTCTTTCTAACGGCCGACTGGGGAGGTGGCGACCAAGGAGGGAGTCCACGGCTGAACTCCCCTATAGCTAAACCAGGTAGCTCCATCGGGCATTCGACAAAATAGTTCAGTCTCAATACATTGAGAGAGGAGAGAAGGAGAGACAAAAATAGAGGGAGGATGCAGGAAGAGACAACAGGAGAGACAAAAGGAAGTCTGGCTGAAGACCGAATGGGTAGGTTACGTCCAAGGAGGGAATCCCCGACCTGTCTCCCCTATGACTAAACCAGGTAGCTCCATCGGGCATCAGGCAAAATAGCTAGATCTCAAATGACGAGGGAAAATTCACAGATAGACAGGGTGGGGACTAAGAGCCAGGGCAGGTGAAGTGAAAGGTCAACAGCAGGAAATTGGAGAGGAGTAGAGCGAGGAGATAAACAGGGTGGGAACTAGGGCCAGGACAGGTGAAGGCAGAAGTCAATAGCAGGGGGTATGGTAAAAGGGGTAGGAGGGAGATATGACGGAGATGAAGGAAAAGTCTGCCCAGGTGCGGCTGGGTAGGTGAGCGCTGAGGGGGAAGTACGCAGCCCATCTCCTCTATAGCTATCTAGTAGCTCCACCGGGCATCGGCTAAATGGCTAGGTCTCAACAGGAAAACAGTTAAAGAGTATAGAAGATAAGATGAAATGAGCATAGAGTGGTAGGGGTTAAGGTAAGAGGTGAGAGGCAGGAACGACAGAGAGACGAAGTAAGACTGTCCAAAGTCCAGCTGGGTAGGTAAAGGTCGAGGGGGAAGTCCACAAACCATCTCCTCTATAGCTATCAGGTAGCTCCACCGGCCAGATAGCTAGGTCTCCGCGATCCGAGGTAAGTTCATCACGTTCTACGCCTTTATCGGGGAAAGGTGAAGGTCAGTTTGATGTCCATTTTTTGTCCTAGAGTAATATCACAACATTGTGTGGACCACCCAGCTCTGACACGTGTATGCCACGGGTGCTGTCGCACAGTGCTGCTCATGCCCGGCTGTTTGCTTGCAACTTGCGCTTTGTTTTTGTGGCTGTGAGTTGCGCTCCTCCACTCTTGTGAGGGGTCCTCTTCTGGCTGTGATGCGTTGATGGCTGTTTGTTAGCAGTTTGGGAGGACCGGGGGGTTTTGGGAGGGGCTCCGCTCCTACAGTGGTTCGCCCCACTTGCTGTTTCCAGCCCGCTCTGGGTTCTTTACTGCTCCTGCCGTTTCCTATGGAGCCTCGATCTTGCCCCTCATCGCGCTACTCTCTCTCGGCGCGGCTCTTCCCGCTCTCTGCTCCCGCCCCTCTCTATCTTTCTTACGCGAGGATGTCCCACGGGCGCTCCCCACTCTCAATGCTCCTCACCCTTGGTTGTGTAGTTCCACGTCTGCTCTCGATTTTACTGGCACAAGTGCTGCTCGCTGCTCTGTCCCCGTGTGTTTTGGGTATGAGCCTTGGGCAGGAGGGGCTTGGCTGGGCAGCCTTGTAGTAACGAACAAGGCCTGGAACCTACAAAACCGTTCTCTGAAGAAGACCGGAAGGCTAGATCTCTGCGAAGTCTGGGACATTTATCCGCCCAGACAAAATTATTCAAATCGTCCTGAAGTGGTAGAATGGAGCCTGGAGCGTGGGTCTAATGGTAATACTTGGAAGAGATAAAGGATCCTGGGTAATATGGCCATTTTCATTGCAGCTATACTCCCAAGCCAGGAGAGAGTGTGTTGCTGCCAGCGGCGCAGGTCGGAGCATATCTGCTGGGATAGTGTGTGGTAATTGAGGGTCACAATTGTGTATTTCGTGGGGGCGATCTGGAGTCCCAGGTACCTAATTTGAGAAGTGCCTACTTGGGAGGGAAGGGTTGTTGAAGTGTGGTTAACGACCGTTGTGACATTGTTAGGTTTAGGGCTTGTGACTTGTGGATAATCATTTTGAAACCTGCAACTTGGCCAAAGGCTGCGAGTTTGTTGAGGAAGGCCGGCAAGGATGAGGCCGGGTCCTCCAGCGTCGCCAGAACATTATCAGCATACAGGCTTATTACTTGGAAGTCACTGCCATTCCTAATATCTTTAATTTAAGGGTGGGATTGGACTCTGTAGTCCATGGGCTCCATGTATATGGCAAAGAGTAACAGTGACAGCGGGCACCCTTGTCTGGTGCCCCTATTAATTGTGAATGGAGTGGAATTATCCCCATTTATTCAAATGACTGTGGTAGGGCCGTCATATGTGCTAGAGATCCACCACCTAAATCTGTCTCCCATTCCGAAATGCTCCAAGGTGGCCTCGAGATAGGGCCAGCAAAATCTGTTGAATGCTTTCTCAGCGTCAACCGATAAGAGCATACTTTCTTGGCCGTGTCTCTGGGCCTTGTCTATGAGGTGGAGGACCTTGCATGTATTGTCACAGCAATGACGTTGCAGGACAACCCCTGCCTGATCCGTGTCAATAAGGCCTGGCAGTAAGGGGTTGAGACAAACTGCTAAGATGCCTGTGAATATTTTAAAATCAACATTTAAAAGGGAATTACTGCGATTGAAGCCATTTTCATCGAAGCAGGGTGGGTCACCGAGGTCCCAAGGGCATTAAAGAGTCGGGTGAGGAGGGGTTCTAGAATCGGGCAGAACGTTTAATAAAAGATGGCTGGAAAGCCATCAGGCCCAGGGGACTTGGTAAGCTTTAGTCAGGCTATACATGCAATGACCTCCTCAATTTTGATTCGACTGTCAAAATCTTCCCTTTGTTCTGAAGTGAGGAAGGATGTATGTGCTTCCTGGAGGGATGATGGGATTCCCTCTCGCTGGAGGCTCTGTGCTGGTATCGCTTTTGATAGTAGTCTCTAAACGTTTTTGCTATGTGGGGATCTTCGGTCTGCGCCTGGGCCTCAGAGTTTTAAACCTCCTGGTCCTGCTGCTCTTGCCGCTGGATCCTCAGCCTGTTCGTGAGGAGATGGCCTGCCCTATCGCCGCTGACATAAAATGTATGTTTTAAGTGGAGTGTAGCATATTTTGCTCTATCCGTATCAATACTGGCTATTTGGGTTCTGGGGGCCTCAAACTGCCTCCGCTTCCGGGGGGCTCCGGTCCAGTTCCGTAACTTGTTGGGAGAGGTTTTCCCATTTATGCCTGCGCTCTTTATTTTTGGCTGATGATATGTCGATCAGTTACCCCCTTTTCACAGCCTTCAGTGTGTCCCAAATAATGGAACCATCAGATTCTGGGGTGTTGTTGCTGGCCAGATAGTCTTTGATCATACTGGTGATTTTCTTCAAATTACCAGGACTTGTAAGAGACTGTCTCACAGGCGCCCTGTTTTGGGGCTATTGCGATGTCTTGGAATGTCTATGTTGACCACTACAGCCGCAAGATCCGACAGAGATCGGGGATCAATAGTGACATCTTGCACCCAAGATCGTGAGTGACCAGGAAATAGTCATGCCTGGCATATGTTTTCTGTTGAAATGGATCATATGTGTAGGCTCGGGCCTGGGTATGTGTGTTCCTCTAGATATCGGTGAGGCCCCTAATGTTGAGCCAGGCCAAACCCTCCTTGGTAAGTGCCCCATCTATCTCTGACTCCCTGCAGATCTGTCCATGTCATTATCGTAGACAAGGTTCAGGTCACCAGACGACCCCATGATCTCTGTCACTGTTTGATTCAAGAATGCCTCCTGCCCTTCGTTAGGCGAGCATATAGAGGCTATTTTGATTATTTTGGTGCCTGTATGTAATGAGTATGCTAGGAGCCTCCCACGTAATTCGGCCTCTTTGGATATTACCTTGCCTTTGAAGTGTCTGGAGACTAAAATGGGTACCCCGGCTGTTTTGTTTGGGATGGAAGAGAAATATTGGCATGGGAAGTTTTAGAGCAGAGCATGTGCTCATCTCAGGGGAGCAGGGGGGTCTTTTGTAGTAGGCAAACATGGGCCCCTGAGTGTTCAAGATAAGACAGGATAGAGCTCCTTTTCAGGGGATAATTCAGGCCTTTGACATTTAGTATGAGAATTCTTAGTCGATTTGACATTGGGCACAGATGTAGAGTGCTGTGCGGTGGCTACCTGTGAGAGGGCAGAGGATCAGGCATGTGGTGCAGGTAGAGCATAATGTAGTAGGGAGTGCAGAGGTCAAGGTCTCACAACAATAGTACCCAGGTAATTTCAACCAAGGAAATTCAAAACAAACCAAAGTCATAACAAACAATAACAACAACATTTTTTAACTAATGTCAAGGAAATTAGAGTCCATTTCTGTTACGTCCATTTAGTCACTAGTGAGGTCATGGGTGCGGCCGCCCATCCCCGCCTGGGCCGGCCATACACAGCCCCGGGGTTGTGTCAAGGCGGGTGTAGAAAGGAGAGGGAGATATGAGCAAAGGAGTAGGAATAGGAGACCCAAAGTAGAGGTCCCCCTTGTCAAGGTGATGCAGGTCTTCATGAGGCTCCGTATAGTGTGTCTATGACTGCCTGCTTCTCTCTGGCCATTGTATCAAGATCAAGCTGAAGACCAACCAGGAAAGAGCTTGTGCACCTTCGCACTCGGCTGTTTGTTCCGTCTGTTTTTTCTCTGCTGTTTTGCATAGATTCAGGAGGGTTTCCCTTCAAGTCCAGTATGCATTGTGCTTCTTCCAGGGATTGGATTTGATGTAATTTCCCTTTATGACAGAAGATTATACAGAAGGTGTGCCCCCAGGAATAGTGCACTCCTGCTGCACGAAGGTGTGAAGTGATGAGGTGAAAACATTTCAGTTTCTGAAGAGTTTTTGCTGCGACGTCCTGGTATATGAACAGGTGACAGCCTTGATACTGCAGGAAGTGTTTGTCTCTGGCTTTCTGGAGGATACACTCCTTCAAAGGTAAGTAATGGACACATGTACTCTAGTAATAATACTTTTATTTGATTTATAAAAAAATCATAAAAGGGTGGAGCTTACCACCATTTGATCAATATTTACATTTTAAAACAGCGCAAAATCAACTTCAAGTCGAAATAAAACAAAGAGTAGGAAATAAATGAAAAGAGAATGTAAAATTACACAGGCTTTTCAGAAAGTGATCTGAAGAGGAAGGTAGAATGAAGGGAAATGGGGTAGTTGTATCAGGGTACACTTTTGTGACATGAATTGGAATACTAGAGAATGGAAAAAGAAGTCCATTAGGAAGATGAAGGGTGCACTTTTGTGACATGAATTGAATAACTAGGGAGTGGAGACAAAGAAGTCTGTTGAGAAAATAAAAGTGAGTCCATGGCCGGCTGTGTCCAGACCTGTTATCCTGAGTCCTCTTTGGTTGCTGCCTTGTTTCCCAGCTCTTGAGCGGCATGCTCCAGAAATTTTATAGTGTTACAAGATAATTTTATCCAAGACCCACTGAGGCATATGGACACATGTGAGAATGTCTGGTGGCAGGGCTTGAGGTTAGCGTTTGGGTCTCACTTTGTGTGTTCTGTCGAGTTGGATGGTTATCTCGGGACCGGCTTACAGGATGGATCAAAATATGTCCTGCACGTAAGATGTCCGATCCTTTGTTTTCAGATGGAACCCCGCGAATTCCGGATGTTGTTCCGGCGTGATCTGTTCTCCAGATCTTTTGTGTGGGCTTGGAGGTCCAGGTTCTGATCTCTAAGGCATAGAATTTCCTGTTGAACTTGTTCAATTTCTTCCTCCCTGCTAGTTTAATGATCTTCCAGCATGGAGACTCTCTCGCCCAGCCCATCTAGATCATGCTGTGTGTCCTTCAACTCTTGTGTGACCTCCTTCATGAAAGAGTGAAGGTCCTCATGCAGGGAAGCGTACATCAACTCTCGGGAGGGGCGGGTGAGCTGCTTGTCCCAGGCCACGGAGTCAGAGAGCCCCTCGGGTAACTTCGAAGGAGTATTTTCTTCCGGTCCTCCTGTGAACTTTAGTAACATGACTTTGAGGTTACAGTCTTTTTCCCACTTGCAGTTGCCATGTTGGGGGCAGAGGAAATGCCAGGAGTTAGGCTACAGAGATGGCACAGGGACTACCACGGCTCCAGGTGGCTGCCTCGTTGTCTGTGTTGTCTTCTTGTGACTGCACTCCTGGACTCACCCGGCCAGGCAATCCATGCCTCTAAGGTGCACTACATAGTATATATGGCCCTCGTCTGCTGCCCCCAAGGTCCAGGTGCAGCCCCGCCACTCAGGTTCCCCTGGCGTGGTCAATGCTCATTGGGTGCCCCACGGCCTCCTCTGAAAGGGGCTTGTGGTTACTGCAGACACCTTGCTGGGCAGTCTCAGGAGCCCGGGGTCAAGTGTGCAACAGGTAATAGACCTCTCTAGGCCAGAGTGCTCACTTTTGTGTCTTTCCCGTGCTCCTGTGTGTGGGATCCGGCTCCATGGAACCTGCATGGTGGTGTAGAGGGCCTTGCTACATCCCGGGCCGGTCGCTGAACTTTCAGATGGGCTATCTGCTCCTCCCTTGGTGATCAGTGCGAGACAATAAAGGAACTGGGGGGGCCCCCACGACTGTTGCTACCTGTGTGCCTCCCTGGTGGTTCCTCCTCCCACAGCGACAATTAAGGGCTCGTTGCAGGAGCTCTTCAGGACTGGCCACCCTGCGGGCCTTGGCTCGAGCCTCGACAGCTGCGAGCTTGCCCCCTCGACTCCTCACCTGCGTGTCCTGGGGTCAGGCTATCACCTCGGTTGGTTTTCTCACTTCTTCTACCCTCCTCAAGTCGCCATGATCAGGCTGCCCCTCGACTCCACAAACCTGGCATGGAAGCCGCACCGAGGCGTTTTGCATGGCCTTTGGTCTCCTCCTCCACTCAGGCTGTCCTGCCTGACCTGTCAGGGGACTCAGTACCTGTATGGTGCTGCATTAGACAGCCAGGCCCGGCAGCGGGGAGCAAAGAAACACAAATGCACATCTTAGCCATCCACAATCTTGGCCAGCCCCTGTGTGTCAACCTTTAGGGGTGGTGGTTCTCCACTTGAAGTCCTGTCTCACAAGGCACAGTTTTACAATCAGGATACAGACCCTGGGTTGAGTGGCCAGTCTCAGGCTACCACCCATAAACTGGTGGGAGGTAGAGTGGAAGTAGGGTATAAAACACTCAGGGTTATTGTCCCCCATTCTGACAAAACTCAGAATTCAGAGATCACTGAATGTCCTGGGCCTGGCTCTTGACACTGGCACCTGTCAGTGGCCTCTGTTGGCTACTGTCCTAATTGGCAGAGTTTTCCTTGGGTTGGGGACAGAAATCTGATCCAAGGGGTGGAATGGGCCACATCACTTTGTTGGCCATGGTGGCACTGTCTTCCTGCTTGGATACATTTGTGACCATGGTAGCAAGTTAAGGTTAGAAAGTTTATATCTAAAACCAATTACTCTAGCTGTAATTGTTCAAAAGTTCTCTTGCAATTCAAGGTCAAGTAAATGAATTGTCTTGACCTGTGCATTTATTACTAGTTATGTCATGATCTTCTTTGCAATTTCTTATACACTCACATATGTCTGTTAGACCACATTAAGAAAATCAACAAGCACATTATTGCTCTATACAACAATGTACATGACTTTAACGTTGCTTGTACCATGATAACATAACTCTTATGTCCAGTCTGAAAATAAACAAAATACAGAGGTTGCAATTGCTATTACCATATACACAGTGTCCCTCTTGCTATTAGTGTCCATTGGTGGCTCTAAAACAGTTCTGTTACAGTACACTTTTGAGTTCTGAAGTCTATTTTTGAAAGGTCATGGTATGACTTTCATCCAAGGAAGACACTCCCCAAGTTTTCCATCAACGCGCTTCAAACCTCATATTTCTTTTGGGTTCTTCTTAGGACTCTGACTGGTTAAATTCTGTGGAACAATAAATACGTAAATTATAGTACACTTCTTTCGATGCATCTGCTGTTTTTGTTAAGATTCCTTCACTTTGTTTTGCTATATTACCTAATTCTCTTTAGAATAGAACTAATTCATTTTGATTTGCAAGGAATCCTCTTCCATTGTAAATCGGTTTCCTTCTGTCCCCCTTTAAAGTTCATAATCTGTAAAAAGTATTTAAATGTTAGTGAAGCAATTTTTACTGAGCTCACGTTTCTCTGTTTTTGGCTTTTATTGCAAAAGATCAAAATTACCTTATTGATATTTACAGGCACTTATAGTCAGTATATTTCCGTAGGGAAAAGCTTTTACTTTTGAAAGATTAGAGCGTTGATTGGACTTGTCCTGTTTAAGCATCGTTAAATTACAAGTACAAAATATCTTGTTGCCAAATTATTGAAGTGTCATTTATGAGCCCGTCAGTTTTTCGGACTTGGGGCTTCTTTTTAAACCATTAAATAAACGTTAATTGTTAATTCGCACGTGTACCGCACTTCCATTAGAATTCAGACTAAAAAGAGAGCCTCCTCTAGCTACAATGATGCAAGCCTGCAATATTGTTTCATAAAACAGAGGCTGGAATAGAAGTATGAGGCCTGACTTGCATTTTGCATGAATGGTTTATAAGGTAGCCCCAACTCCGAAACAATGGTTAAACAGGACAAGTCCAATTAACACTCTAATCTTTCAAAGTAATAGCTTTTCCCTAAGGCAATACACTGACTGCAAGAGCCTGTAAGTATCAATAAGGCCATTTTGATCTTTTGTGATTAAAGCCAATTGCAGAAAAATGTGAGCCCAGTAAAAGTTGCTTCACTAACATTTAAATCCTTCTTGTGGAATATGAACTTTGAAGGAGAACTGAAGGAAACCGATTTAATATTGAAGAGGAATCCTTGTCAAGCAAACCGAATGAGTTATAATCTAAAAAAGAATGAGGTAATAGGGCAAAGCGAAGTGCTGGAAGCTTAAAAAAATAACAGATGCATAGAAAGAAGTGTACTATAATGTTGGTATTTATTGTTTCGCAGAATTTAACCAGTCGGAGAACTCAAAAAAATAAAAGGTTCAAAATGCATAAATTGAACACTTGGGGCATATTACCTACAAACAGCGATATTTATCGCTAAGTAGGGTTAGTGGCAAAATTATTATCGCCGCGCTCCACCGATTTTCATTGCTGAGATAACTTGCTATTAGCAAGGTTTATCTCAAAAGCGATAAAAATCAGGCGAAATGCGTGAATATCGCTGACAATACAGCGAAATTCACGCATTAGCGTGAAACAGCTCTTAGCCATGTTATCCACCTCCCATTGGATAACATGGCTAAGAACTGGTATTAGCAGGCGTTAGCTTTTGGAGATATTCGCGCTTAGCTTGAATATTTCCATCACTTCGCCTTTGTAGGTAATAGGTTATAGCGATGTTAGCGACTGTTTTCAGTCGCTAACATTTTGGCACGCCCACTTTGCATGTCATTAGCGATAATTATCGCTGACATGCAAAGCGGGCCCCAAAATGCTCGCTATCGCCTACAAGCCGTCGCTAACTGGTGTTAGCGACAGCTTGGTAATTGGGCGATGAAATTTTCGCTGCTTTAGCGGTAAAAAGTCCCGCTAAAGCGGCGAAAACGCCCTTGGTAATATGCCCCCAGGGGAGTGACTTCCGTGGACGAAAGTCACACAGTAGACCTCCAAAAATGACCTAAGAACTCAAAAGTCTACTGTAACAGGACTGTTTTAGAGCCCCCAAGTGACACTAATAGCAAGAGTGTCACTGTAAATATAATAACAGCAATTGCAATCTCAGCATTTGGTATATTATCAGACTGGTCATAAAAGCATGTTTTGAACATTATGTTATCATGGTATTAGTAATGTTAAAGTCATGTACAGTGTTGTATAATGCAATAATGTGTTTGTTGATTGTCTGAATGTGGTCTAATGGACATATGTAAGCGTATAAGAAAGTGCACAGAAGATCATGATATTGGTAATAAATGCACAGGTTTAGACAATTCATTTAGTTGACTTTGAATTAAAAGAGAATTTTTGTACGATTACAAATAGGGTATTTGGATTTATATATATTTAAAGGAGGCCTAGCCCAGTTGTTTCATAAGGGTCAATCCCCAAATACGTAACTTTTACAAAGAAGGCATGTTCTTGCCTTAAACATTTGGTGCCTGCAGCCTGTCTCTGGGTCATGTGACTGTTTGCAGTTGGGATTTGTGTATTACTCCTAGACACCCACAAACAATGGGGAGCTTAGGTAGTTTGGATGGACCATCACAGTCAGGATGGGTGGGAGGAGTTCTTCCCAGCCCCACGCCCACTTGAATAGGCTGTGTTCTATCTCCACACAAAGGGCTGCATACCCTGTGTAGTTAGCCTGGAGCCAAGGCCAGGAAGGCAGGGCATTTATGCACTTCAAAGGCTTGCCTCCACAAGCTTCTCCCCACTTCAAATGCACAAATATGTATAAAAGAAGAACCTCCGAAACCAACAGTAAAGTACACTTCTGTACCTGTTGATAATTTGGCAGGAAGAAGAACTGTTGTGCCACAACTCTGCTGGACGTCTGCTCTAATGGAACTGCTGCCCTGTCGTAATCTGGGCCTGCGACATCCTCTTGAGCCCAGGACCCCAGAGTGACTCAAAGGGAAAGTCTGCTGGCCTTCCTTCTGATCTGAGCTTCAGTGACATAAAAAGCTCCCCAACCAACTCCTCAACCGAGCCTCAGCAAGGTCCTTGCTCCCAAGGGGGGCCTCTCAGGTCCTAGACCCTTAGTGGAGCTCCTGGCGTTCTGAAATCAAGCTTCTGGTTTCTTCCCAACTGCAAACAGGCTTGTTGCTGAGCCACTGCCAGCCCCTCTCTTTACATAGCAAGCATTGATCGCTAGTGGAGGATAGCGAATGCGAAGCTCTGGCCTGCCCATCTATGATGCCAGGTCTGCTCTTCGTGCCAGACCTACTACCACCAGTGGCATTCTTCTTGCGCCCCTTGATCTCCTCAAACACAAAAATGGGACTGGCTATGAATGAACAATAAAAGAGGAGCCGAAATACTGGTGGTCCCCTTCTTAATCTATGGAAATTTGAACTTTTATCTCCATTGAGACATCTTGTGTGCTTGTACTTTTATGTATGTAGTGTGCAGCAGGTTTTGTCCACATTGTATATGGGGTGTCTCTACGCACACTTTTGAGGGGTTTTAGGGATTTGCCCCTCAACTGCATGCACCTATTGTCCAATACCATACCTCCTGCAACTTATCCGTGAGCAGTGCGCCCAGTATTTCCCTCAGTCTAAAAAACCCTGTCCCTAATTACAAAAACGGGACCCTTGGCACAAAACTTGAGAAGATAAAGCTTCAGCTGGACTAATCTGGGATTATATTTGACCCACAGTCCATTGCGGTTGGCCTGAAGTTTTTATTTTGATCTGGTCCAACGCAACCAGATAGCCACGAGCGGCGCTTTATGCTTCTAGGCACTATTTTACAGTTTATTCTTTACAAATTCATAACACCGGTTCTACTGATTGAATTTGTGCCATTTTGGTCTTGTTTTATTTGTTACATTTTGGCCTATTTTTTACCTTATTGATATTTACAGGCACTTATAGTCAGTATATTTCCGTAGGGAAAAGCTTTTACTTTTGAAAGATTAGAGCGTTGATTGGACTTGTCCTGTTTAAGCATCGTTAAATTACAAGTACAAAATATCTTGTTGCCAAATTATTGAAGTGTCATTTATGAGCCCGTCAGTTTTTCGGACTTGGGGATTCTTTTTAAACCATTAAATAAACGTTAATTGTTAATTCGCACGTGTACCGCACTTCCATTAGAATTCAGACTAAAAAGAGAGCCTCCTCTAGCTACAATGATGCAAGCCTGCAATATTGTTTCATAAAACAGAGGCTGGAATAGAAGTATGAGGCCTGACTTGCATTTTGCATGAATGGTTTATAAGGTAGCCCCAACTCCGAAACAATGGTTAAACAGGACAAGTCCAATTAACACTCTAATCTTTCAAAGTAATAGCTTTTCCCTAAGGCAATACACTGACTGCAAGAGCCTGTAAGTATCAATAAGGCCATTTTGATCTTTTGTGATTAAAGCCAATTGCAGAAAAATGTGAGCCCAGTAAAAGTTGCTTCACTAACATTTAAATCCTTCTTGTGGAATATGAACTTTGAAGGAGAACTGAAGGAAACCGATTTAATATTGAAGAGGAATCCTTGTCAAGCAAACCGAATGAGTTATAATCTAAAAAAGAATGAGGTAATAGGGCAAAGCGAAGTGCTGGAAGCTTAAAAAAATAACAGATGCATAGAAAGAAGTGTACTATAATGTTGGTATTTATTGTTTCGCAGAATTTAACCAGTCGGAGAACTCAAAAAAATAAAAGGTTCAAAATGCATAAATTGAACACTTGGGGGCATATTACCTACAAACAGCGATATTTATCGCTAAGTAGGGTTAGTGGCAAAATTATTATCGCCGCGCTCCACCGATTTTCATTGCTGAGATAACTTGCTATTAGCAAGGTTTATCTCAAAAGCGATAAAAATCAGGCGAAATGCGTGAATATCGCTGACAATACAGCGAAATTCACGCATTAGCGTGAAACAGCTCTTAGCCATGTTATCCACCTCCCATTGGATAACATGGCTAAGAACTGGTATTAGCAGGCGTTAGCTTTTGGAGATATTCGCGCTTAGCTTGAATATTTCCATCACTTCGCCTTTGTAGGTAATAGGTTATAGCGATGTTAGCGACTGTTTTCAGTCGCTAACATTTTGGCACGCCCACTTTGCATGTCATTAGCGATAATTATCGCTGACATGCAAAGCGGGCCCCAAAATGCTCGCTATCGCCTACAAGCCGTCGCTAACTGGTGTTAGCGACAGCTTGGTAATTGGGCGATGAAATTCTCGCTGCTTTAGCGGGAAAAAGTCCCGCTAAAGCGGCGAAAACGCCCTTGGTAATATGCCCCCAGGGGAGTGACTTCCGTGGACGAAAGTCACACAGTAGACCTCCAAAAATGACCTAAGAACTCAAAAGTCTACTGTAACAGGACTGTTTTAGAGCCCCCAAGTGACACTAATAGCAAGAGGGTCACTGTAAATATAATAACAGCAATTGCAATCTCAGCATTTGGTATATTATCAGACTGGTCATAAAAGCATGTTTTGAACATTATGTTATCATGGTATTAGTAATGTTAAAGTCATGTACAGTGTTGTATAATGCAATAATGTGTTTGTTGATTGTCTGAATGTGGTCTAATGGACATATGTAAGCGTATAAGAAAGTGCACAGAAGATCATGATATTGGTAATAAATGCACAGGTTTAGACAATTCATTTAGTTGACTTTGAATTAAAAGAGAATTTTTGTACGATTACAAATAGGGTATTTGGATTTATATATATTTAAAGGAGGCCTAGCCCAGTTGTTTCATAAGGGTCAATCCCCAAATACGTAACTTTTACAAAGAAGGCATGTTCTTGCCTTAAACATTTGGTGCCTGCAGCCTGTCTCTGGGTCATGTGACTGTTTGCAGTTGGGATTTGTGTATTACTCCTAGACACCCACAAACAATGGGGAGCTTAGGTAGTTTGGATGGACCATCACAGTCAGGATGGGTGGGAGGAGTTCTTCCCAGCCCCACGCCCACTTGAATAGGCTGTGTTCTATCTCCACACAAAGGGCTGCATACCCTGTGTAGTTAGCCTGGAGCCAAGGCCAGGAAGGCAGGGCATTTATGCACTTCAAAGGCTTGCCTCCACAAGCTTCTCCCCACTTCAAATGCACAAATATGTATAAAAGAAGAACCTCCGAAACCAACAGTAAAGTACACTTCTGTACCTGTTGATAATTTGGCAGGAAGAAGAACTGTTGTGCCACAACTCTGCTGGACGTCTGCTCTAATGGAACTGCTGCCCTGTCGTAATCTGGGCCTGCGACATCCTCTTGAGCCCAGGACCCCAGAGTGACTCAAAGGGAAAGTCTGCTGGCCTTCCTTCTGATCTGAGCTTCAGTGACATAAAAAGCTCCCCAACCAACTCCTCAACCGAGCCTCAGCAAGGTCCTTGCTCCCAAGGGGGGCCTCTCAGGTCCTAGACCCTTAGTGGAGCTCCTGGCGTTCTGAAATCAAGCTTCTGGTTTCTTCCCAACTGCAAACAGGCTTGTTGCTGAGCCACTGCCAGCCCCTCTCTTTACATAGCAAGCATTGATCGCTAGTGGAGGATAGCGAATGCGAAGCTCTGGCCTGCCCATCTATGATGCCAGGTCTGCTCTTCGTGCCAGACCTACTACCACCAGTGGCATTCTTCTTGCGCCCCTTGATCTCCTCAAACACAAAAATGGGACTGGCTATGAATGAACAATAAAAGAGGAGCCGAAATACTGGTGGTCCCTGTCGTGTCCATGCTGTGTGCAGGGGTGTACACCATACACAGGACACAGGTTAGTTTAACTCTTCTTTATTCTTACATCATGTAGTTGCTCGTCCCCACGTCCGTCCACGTCTCTGTCCTGGTCATTGTCCGTCCCCTTCCTGTCCCTGCCACCGGATCTGGTGTCCGGTGACCTGGTCACTCTGCCTGAGGACCCACAGGGTCCTACTGCCCTACTGTCAGTCGCCCACACTGTCGGATCCCAACCTCTCCGTCACGACATCTCCCCCCTTGTTGCAAACAAAAGTTCGTGACACATTTATCATAGTCCTCATTCACAGTTATATTGATGAAGGTGAAAGAATGAGAGAGAGAGAGAGAGAGAGAGAGAGAGAGAGAGAGAGAGAGAGAGAGAGAGAGAGAGAGAGAGAGAGCTTGTCACTCTACATCTCTTCGATGAGTCTCTGTTATTTACTGAATGTCCTTCGTGATCTAGTGTCTCCATCGCTTCCTTGTCCTCTATCTTCCTCCTTCTATGTGGCTGCAGTTGCCGCTGCCATTTCTTCTTCATCCGCCTTTAGGTCCTTGACACGCTATCTTGTCCTTGTTCTTTGTTGTCGGTCGGAGACAGCCATTATCATCAATCCTTTCACTTTCGTCACCGCCAGTGAATCTTTGGAGAACCGGTTGTCTTAATATCGATATTGTTTCTTTCTGTCTCACCACCTTTGGTCCTGGCCGTGCGGTGTCTCTTGCCTTAATCTTCCTTGGTGGCGCCTGTCCGCTCTGCTCATTGTATGTCTTTGTCCTTTCCTTTTGTTGCTGTTTCTCCTGCGCCAAAGTCCTGTCACGTTGCTCCTTTTTACCCATTTTATTTTCTTTGTCTTTGTGTCTTTCCTTTTGTTTTCTTTTCTTCTATGTTCTCCTTTTCTCTTTTCTGTTTCTTTGGTGATCTTTGTCCCTCTTTTCTTTGTTATTTCTCTTTTTCTGTCTTTTCCTCTATTTGGCCTTATCTCTGGCTTTTCCTTTATTCTTACTTCTTTCTTATTCGTCCTTTTTTCTTTTCTTATTCGGCCTCTTCTGGGCTTTTCTAGTCTTCTTCTTCTTTATTTCCTTGTTTTCTTATATTTGCATCCTTCCTGCGTCTTATTCTTATATTTATGTCTTTCCTTTTGTTTTTTCTCTTTGTCCTCTTTTCTCTCTTCCTTTCTCTTTCTCTTTTCTCTTTATTTTCTTCTTATCTCTCTATCTTCTTTCTTCTTCTTTATTTTCTTCTTATCTCTTTATCTTCTTTCTTCCTCTTTATTTTCTTCTTTTCTCTCTATCTTTTTTCTTCTTTTCTCTATATTTTCTTCTTATCTCTTTATCTTCTTTCTTCTTTTCTTCTTCTTTTCTCTTTATTTTCTTCTTATCTCTTTATCTTCTTTCTTCCTCTTTATTTTCTTCTTTTCTCTTTGTCGATTTGTCTTTTTCTTTATGTCCTTTCTCTTCCTTTCACTTGTTGTTTTCCTTTTTCTTATTGCACTGTCTTCTTTCTTTCTCTTGTTGCCCTTCTTCACTTGTGCGCCCTTTTTGCGCTTTATTTATCCTTTATTCTTCACTCAAACTTTTATTTTCTTTGTCTTTTCAGACCTTTTCCATTCTTATTTTCGTTTTCTTTCTGTCATTTCTTCTCGTCCTTATTTTGTCTCCTGTATTGTGCGCTGGGCTTTGGATCTGCCATTCTCGCCTTCTTCTTTTTCTTGTGTTGTGCTTTGATTTAACTTTTTCTACTTTCTTTTCTCTTGTGTCCCCTTTTTCCTTGTCCTTTTATTTATTTTTTTTTTTTTCTTCTTCTTTCTCTTTCTGTTATTCTTATCCTTCTCTATGTTTTTATTGTCCTTTTGTTTTCTTTTTCTTGTCCTTTCTGTTCTTTTGTAGTATTCCTGTTACTGTGACACTCTTTGTTGTGCCTCCTATTCATTTTCTTCTTCTTGATATGTTAGTTATTCTTTGCTTTTGGGCGATCTCTCTTTGTTTTCTCCCCTTTATTCTTCACTTTTCTTTGTTTTTCTGCTCTTTTCTTTTCTTGCCTGCCCTTGCAATGGCCGCTGTCCTTTTCTTCTTGCTATTAGTGCTTTTGTCCCATCTAAAATGGCCGCCCCTTGTTCTCGCGAGATTTCGCGCTCTAAATCTCACTTTCCTGACTTCAAAATGGCCGCCACGTTATTGCTGTGCTCCCATTGGCTTATTCTGCCTGATCCAAAGATGGCCGCCGGGATTTCCACGTCTCACGAGACTTCGCGTTTAAATGCGCGAGCGCGATCTCCTCGCAACTTTGCTCGGCACTAACGCTGCTCCGCTGCTCCTGAGCGCTCCTTACCGCGCTTTGTCACTCTGTAGGACGCTGATCGGGGTGGGCTCCCGTGTAGCTCCTGGCGTCACCTTGATGTTTCCATGATGCTAATCCACACACGACGATTTTCCTCGCACGTCGTGACGATCGTTTCTTCCCTCGTCGCCAGTTGTCGTGTCCATGCTGTGTGCAGGGGTGTACACCATACACAGGACACAGGTTAGTTTAACTCTTCTTTATTCTTACATCATGTAGTTGCTCGTCCCCACGTCCGTCCACGTCTCTGTCCTGGTCATTGTCCGTCCCCTTCCTGTCCCTGCCACCGGATCTGGTGTCCGGTGACCTGGTCACTCTGCCTGAGGACCCACAGGGTCCTACTGCCCTACTGTCAGTCGCCCACACTGTCGGATCCCAACCTCTCCGTCACGACAGTCCCCTTCTTAATCTATGGAAATTTGAACTTTTATCTCCATTGAGACATCTTGTGTGCTTGTACTTTTATGTATGTAGTGTGCAGCAGGTTTTGTCCACATTGTATATGGGGTGTCTCTACGCACACTTTTGAGGGGTTTTAGGGATTTGCCCCTCAACTGCATGCACCTATTGTCCAATACCATACCTCCTGCAACTTATCCGTGAGCAGTGCGCCCAGTATTTCCCTCAGTCTAAAAAACCCTGTCCCTAATTACAAAAACGGGACCCTTGGCACAAAACTTGAGAAGATAAAGCTTCAGCTGGACTAATCTGGGATTATATTTGACCCACAGTCCATTGCGGTTGGCCTGAAGTTTTTATTTTGATCTGGTCCAACGCAACCAGATAGCCACGAGCGGCGCTTTATGCTTCTAGGCACTATTTTACAGTTTATTCTTTACAAATTCATAACACCGGTTCTACTGATTGAATTTGTGCCATTTTGGTCTTGTTTTATTTGTTACATTTTGGCCTATTTTTTTAACTTATGTAGATGTTTTTGTGCTAGCAGCCAATGCCAGACCAATGGCTTTTTAGGGCTGTGTTAGCCAAGACCTTTTGAGTTTACTAAAAGTATGCATAACATAGTGACTTATAGGGGTTTTCAACCGGACTTTATCCTTTAGTCTGTGATTTTGTCATTCACGTTTTTCTTCTACCCACTACATCATGCTTTTAAGGGATATGTTAGCCCACTTCAGCCATTGACTGACTTTACTATGAGTTACTGCATGCTGCCCTTTTAGAAGAAGCACATCCACAAACAATGTAGTTCCCTTCAGTGCCTGGTATACTTGAGTAATGTGTAATTTTTTTAGATCAGAAAACACTTTTGCCTTAAGCCTTTTTTTTAATATTAGGTTTAATGAAGGCCTGGCAGGTTCATGAACAATAACATTTTGCAAAAACCAAGACAAAACAAATAAGAATTACCTAAAGGGTGATGGGCAATGCCAGATGTATCAGCTTTGCCAATGCTTGTAACTGTTTCACTTGCAAAAAATAATGTACCCCTGCATGTGTCATCACACATGTGCGGGTGGGCATCATAATACCACAGTAGACCAGAGTGATGACATGTACATGTGCATGCACACCACACGTGTATGCATATACCACATGACATTCCTGCCATTTTGTTTTTTACATTTACTGTACCTAATTGCAGAAGTCCTGAGTCCTCAAAAAAATCAACACAATAGGGAAGGTGGGAGAGAAATGGGGAGCAGAGGGAGGGGTCCTGGAAAACTGACAGTGGGTGAATGACCGAGCAAATGAGAAACTTATGGATGGGGATATATTGTGTAAAAACAGTAAATAAAGCCAAACTAGGGGGAGTGGAGAAAGCAATGGATGAGCTGGGGCGGGTTGAGCAACAGAGAGCAAGTCAGCAAAGTGATTTGAGAGGTAAGCAGCACACAAAGAAGACAGAATGAAAACCTATGCACTTCCAAACAGTGCTAAAAACAAAAGGATAAAAAGTAGTTACCCACATGTGAGCAGTGGAAGGATACAAGTCATCCCATCAAAAGGATGGTAAAGAAGCTATGCTTTAGGGGAGGGGCAAACACAGGAAGAAGTAAAGTCATTTATATAATAAGCTTGCAATTGAGAGTTACAGGAGAGCCAACCCAGTTAAGCAGAAGACTGACCCAAAGCCCACTGTAAGTATTGGTATTGTCTATAAATAGATCTTCAATACCAGACAGCTAGATCTGTCTTTAAGCAAGACCTTAAAAAACACAAGCTTTGACATTCAACAAAGAACAAGGTGTTGCTGGTCTTAGGTGCCTGACAAGACACTTTTATATATTATTTAGTCCAGATGGCATTCTTGGGTTTATAGTAAGACATTAGGTCAACATTCAGCATTGTATTTCAAAGCCGTTTCCAGAACCAATTTTCATTTAAAAAGTTAATAAACAATGCAGCACAATGTGCCTCTTACTCCACACTCAAACAACTCTATGACATCTCTTATCACAGCTGCTGTGCTAGAATTGGAGCAGTAATGAGCCACTCAGAATGAGAGGCTGACCAATATCACATTAAACAACAAATAGATAAAGTTTTATTTTAAACATAAATATGACGAGAAAACACACATTTTATACAGTGGTGCACCATGCTTTGTCATAATCAATTTCTCTTTCAGTAACGCTTTGCCTAGAGCACCTCCTGGCATTTTAAAAATTTGAATTTAAGAAGTGCTTAAGATGTAAGATGTAAGATGTGAAAATGATCCAAAAATAACTCATGGATGTACCATGTTACAACGCATACCATTACAACTACCTACCATTACAACGCGACCATTACAACGCATACCATTACAACGCATAGCGCTTAGAGGTGCTGGATAGTGGTAAGTATAATTTACTATTCTAACTCCAGTCCCCGTGGACACTAGGGAAGGTGTTGGATAGTAAATTATACTTATTCCCTATCCTAGAGCGCCCCCCAGCGCAATGTGTTGTAATGGTATGCGTTGTAAAAGTTGCGTTGTAATAGTAGGTAGTTGTAAAAGTTGCGTTGTAACAGGTGTATACCATAACTCATCAGCACATAACCCCCTTATCAGGACATAAAAGAAAAGATGTCTTTACTGATGTATAGACCACCCACCGTCCTTATAGTTTTCATGTGCCACATGCTGTCAATGTTGACGTTTTTTAGTGCTGCAATGTTGTCTATTTGTATGCTGATCATTTTACCTACCTCAAAATGATAGAGGCTTACTTTGGCTTGTGCCAAAGTTCGCACCAAAGCCCTTGCAATGTGGAACTCCGCAGTGAACATTGACTAAGCTATTTCTTGGCCCAGCATCCAGTCAGACATTTCAATACAAAAATTTCACGTGTACATTTTTTTATATACTGTTATGCCCCAAGGTACAAGTATGAGTAAGGAAAAATTCCTCTCTTTCCCTGATTACACAGAGTGAGGACGTGGCAACTTTTTTGTCAGTAGATACCACCTATGGGTCCTTTCCACAAGGGTCTCCTCCTCCTCTGGCTCTTTGCGGATTAACTCCACTGCATTTTCTGGCAGCTATTACTATTATCACGCAGGAAGAGTTTATTTTATTGAGTAGGAAAGATAAATCCGGCTCCCTGGCCGATCCTTTAAAGCCCGCCCAGTTCAGGGACTCGCTCTCTCTCTCTTCCTAGCCCCTTTGTGCCAGGTTTTTAACACTTCTTTTTCTACAGCTCTGGTCCCTGTGCCATGGAAACAGGGGAGGGTATCCCCAATACTTATAAAACCTTTGCTTGACCCGGCCAAACTGGAACATTTTCGGCCAATATCCCTCCTTCCTTGGGTAGCTAAGATTGCGGAGGCTCACGTTAATAACATATTAATGAGGTTCCTGAATACTGATAACATCTTAGATCCCTCTCAAAATGGTTTCTGCTCCAGTCACAGCACAGAGACAGCTCTCCTGGCAGTAACAAAACATCTGCGGACCATTCTCAATTCCAGTCATACAGAGGCACTAATCTTGCGTGATTGGAGTGCCGTATTTGACACGGTTTCTCATGGGATTCTGTTACAGCATCTGTAGGAAGCTGGTATTGTGGGCCTAATGTTGGAATGGTTCAGATCGTTTTTGACAGAGAGGTCATTCCGAGTGTCAGCCCCCCTGTTTCTTCCCCAGGCTCATTCCATCGGTCAGGGTGTGCCTCAGGGGTCTGCGCTGAGCCCCGTATTGTTTAATCTATATATTCAACCTCTTGCAACGGTGGCCAGGAATATGGGCCTCCCCATGGTCTCGTATGCAGACTATAAGCAGTTGGTGGTGGCCCTCTCTGATGATTCCACGCAGGATGCTGCTAGGTTTAGGAGTGGCCTGGCCACCTTTGCGTAGTGGATGACCACAAACTGCCTCCAGCTGAATGCAAACAAAACAGAGGTATTGCTGGTGGGGAAGGACAGGAGTCTCTGGAGTGAGCAATGGTGGCCAACTGTTCTTGGTAGTGCTCCCACCTCCAAGTCGGTGGACAAGAACCTGGGGGTATGGATGGACTCTACCCTTAGTTTTCAAGATCATACTAAACATGTTGCCAGCACCTGTTTTGGCCTCCTTCTGGGACTCCGGCCGCTGTTGAGGGTCTTTGATCCTCATACGCGCCAGCTGATTGTTCAATCAGCTATCCTATCTAGACTAGACTATGCTAGTTTGCTCCTTCTGGGGGCTAATCAGGCAGAGGTCATGCGACTGCAGCGTGTCCAAAACGCTGCCGCTAGAGCCATGTTGGGGCCTACGTGTAATTGCCCCTTTACAGGTGCTATCCGGAGATTACATTGGTTACCTATGGCCAAGCGGATCCAATATAAGGCTCTTTGCTTGTCTTTTAAGATCTTGAAGCTTGCATCGTCTGGCCTCCTAGCTCACCTGCTAGCTCCGTATGCCCAGAGTCACCAGTTGCGCTCCCTGGGACACCACCTGGTTAGAGTCCCCCAAGTGAAGCGTCTTCAGGCCAGGATCGATCTTTCCGCTGCTTAGCAGCTAAGCAATGGAACTCTCTGCCTTTCTAGATCCATAGCCTGGACCGCCTGATGGACTTTAGGAAAGTTATCAAAACCTTCATCTTCCCCTCTGCTTAGCTGTTTACGATCCTTCTGAATGTTCCTTGTGTCTACCTGTTCTGTTTCTTAGCCCCTTGTCCTCTCTGATGCTGGCAGCGCCGGAATGCCTCTTTGCTGAGGCAGCTGTGCATTATATAAACTCGGATAACATAACATAACATAACATAACATAACATAACATAACATAACACAACATAACACAATATAACATAACATAACATGAACGTAAGAGGAAAAAGTGGTGCAGGAAACCACTGCACAATGTAAACTGGAAACGTTTTTTGAGCATACAAACCCCGTCTTTCTATTGATCCCCATACAGTAGAGTGCTTTGTTATAGGTGCTGCCACAATTACTGCAAGTGGCTGCAACTCAAACTTTTGCTCAATGGGCTTAGGGGGGCTGCTGACCACAGGAAGGTGTGACCCCCAGCAGTTTGGGACTTGGTGCAGCCTGGGCTACTTTGGACTCGTTTTGGGATCTTTTTGGGATGGTCAGTTTTGGGCTTTAAGCCCATCATATAAATGGCCATTTATAAGGCCACTGACCATTTGTAGGTCATCCGGTGGCGTAGTGCACAGTGAGGACACTTTTTATAGGCAAGTGTAGTGTAGGTGCGTTGGCAATAAGAACGATTTGAGAGTCCTAGAGGCAATGCGCCTGTTATCAGAGGCAGGCCGCATGGACTTACTTACCCTGGGTGCGTGGGCCGTGGCGCGCCTTGGGAGGCATTCAGCGGGCAGTGTGGCGGCAGCAGTTCTTGGTGTACCGGTGAGGGAGCGCCTCTCGTTGAGCAGAAGAGCGTTCATGAGCGTTTCCAGTTTGTAAGTGCGTGGCTTACAAACTAGAAAAAGCCCAAACTTGCGGCCAGAGTTTCTTTTTATGGGCTTGGAAGGGGGTGGGTCAAGGACAGCCAGGACAGCAGAGGAAGGCATCTCGCTCCAACGTGAAGGGCGGTGAAGATAGAAGGGAAAAAAAGCTTTTTGGCAGCAACAGGGAAGAGGATGAGGAGCTTGAATGGGATGAGCAGATTGCCTCATGGCAACGGACTGGGGGGATAGAATTGGTTAGGCCTGCCTCTAATATTTTTGGGGAGCTGAAGAGGGCGGGGTCATGGTGAGGATGAAGAGGGGGACTCAAAGCAGTGTGGTGAGAGAGCCCCCAGTGCACCTAGCTGCAAATGGATGGCTTGAGATGGCATCCAGAGCATTGCAGGGTCTATCGAGAGATGGGGAGGGATAGGTGCAGGGCAGGACACAGCTAAGGGCAGTAAGAAGGTAAACAACCATAACATTGCATGTGTTACATCGCATGCTTTTACAACGCGATCGTTACAACGACCGCATTGTTACAATGTGAGCCATTACATCGCCAGTCGTTTCAACAACTTGCTGTGTTGGGCGCACTGGTGTTGGATTTACAAATCAATGCCTTCTCTGCTGTTGCACAAACTGGAATAGGAATAGTAAATTATACTATTCCTAAGTCCAGCACGCCACCTACAGCAAGTTGTTGAAATGACTTGCGATGTAATGCGTTGTAACAATGTGGTCGTTGTAACGATTGCGTTGTCAAGGCATGCGATGTAATGCATGCGATGCAAAGGTATGCATTCAGTAAGAAACAAATAGAATGTGGGGCGCAATTGCCAGGGTAGGGGCCTAGCAATATGTGAAGGGCTCGCCCTCTGCCTTAATTGCGGCAGCCCTGGAGGGGAATGACGATGAGGGCCTGGAAGAGAAGAAAGGGAAGGACAGGATGTTGTGGGACAAGGGGGATGTGGTGATGCCTCCAGTGAAGACTCATGCCTGGAACTATCCAACTGTGGGGGGCTTCTGCGAGGAGGGACGGCCACTCAGATAGAGAGAGTAGGAGGGAGCAGGTGGAGTACGGTGATGGGTATTGTCAGCAGGACTGGGAGCAGGGCACGGGTTGGGTTAAAGATCAGGGTGAGAAACCCTAACAACTGCACGCCAGACCTGCATTTTCTTTCAGGGAGAGCGCAAAGACGGACAAGCAGGCTCGAGAGAGACTTATGCGGCTCACAAACCAGGAGGACAAGAGATGGAGGGTAAAGAATGGGCAGCCTGGTAGCGACGTAGGACAGCAACAACACTGCCACACAAAGGTCTGAGGTGGCCTTAGTAGGGCATTAGCCAAGAAGGGTCAATGCGGTCTTTTGGACTGGCATCATGCAACAGATGTTCGTGGTTGAGCCAGGAAGGTGCACCCTCAGAGATGGATACCAGAGTGCAGCATAGGATTGATGGCAGACTTGACAGGCAAGCAAATGGCCCATAGGGCCAGAAGAGTAAGATGAGTAGCAGGGAACAACTGGATTATAATGAAGCAAGCTAAGAGGAGGGTGATATTGTGGATGATGGCCAGGAAGATGAAGACAGGTGGTAGGCGAGGTTCAGGGGGTCTTATATAATGCACTTGTTCATAGTTCCTTACAGCCCTGTAAGACCGGGGAACGTCTATGGACTCAGATGGTGAAGCCCCTTCACAACTGGCTGGACGGCGGGATCCATGGAGAGCCCGACCTTGACGACAGGTAAGGGTGCTGAAGTGAAAAAGGGGAACACGCAACTGCAACAAGGCATTACGTCTGTGGGGGGTTACTACGAGGGGCGACAAAGTAGGTCGGGATGTACATTTACGAAAAGGATGATGCGTAAAGGATGCAGGGATAAGCATGAGGGATACATGGCAATATGGACATAGGATCATACACCAATTAAGTGTTTGACGGTATATTATAACAGACAGGACGCAAAGTTGTTGAGAGACAATTTCAGGGAGGAGTTTTGTTTAGGGTACAGGGGCCCCAGAGTTACAAGATGGGTGGACAATTTGAAATGTATGGCAACACATAAACAAGTGGTGAGGTAGAAATTAGCAAAAGAAGTGCTTATGGTGAGAATGGCGGTACAGTTTGACCAATAGCCTGTGCCTACTTTGATTGTATCCTCGATTGGGATGCTACTGAAAAAAGAACAAGGACAATTCCAACTCATACAGCACTTATCCATGCTGGAGGGGATCCTGCTCAATGACTTTATCTCAGATGAGGAAACCTCAGTGTCATATTTCTCAGTAGATGTGATCAGCATTAGTGGAACAGATCGGTAGGGGCGCACTCATGGGGAAGTGTGACGTTAAGTCAGCCTTCCGGTGTTGCAGGTACAGCAGGAGGATTTCCATTTGTTAGGCATACCGTTTGAGGGCCAATGGTTCATGACCAAGGAGAGTCACCCATGAGCTGAGCGATATCTTGTGCACTGTTTCAGCGGTTCACCTCCTTACCTTGGGGTTTTACATCACACATGGGGAAGAGGATGGCAATGCACTATTTGGATTACTTCTTTTAGGTGGGGCTGCCAGGTTCTGCAGACTGTGAGTGCCAGTTGACATGTTTTGAAGAGCTCATGGGCTATGGGGCCAGCAACGGTGCTTTCATTCCTAGGTATTGAACTGTATTCTATGTCTATGGAAACGTGCCTCCCGGTGGACAAGAAGGTGCAAATGCAACTTTTATTTGGTGCAATGCTGGACAAACCCAAGGGTACGAACAGAGAGCTGTAAGTCTTACTGGGACATTTGTATTTGTGTGTAGGTTCGTCAGAACGGGTAGGATTTCCGTAAGTGCCTGGGCATGCCTAAGTTTGCAGGGTATGCCCAAACATGGGTCCCTTGCTCACTTTGCCACTGGATTCAAGCTAACCTGCCTGATGAAGGGTGTTACCCCAAAACCGGTCCCATGATACTTGTTGTCGGTCCAGGGAAGATCTGGTTTGGCGGTTTGGGCTGAACTGTTCCCATGAGGAACAGGGTCAAGACTTATTTGCATATGGCTGGGTCTGAACTGGGGTGGCAAATTGAGCTAAAGAACGATGATGGATTAAACCCTGGTCTGGACTGAGGGTGAGTGTCTGAAAGGTTTCAGTGCTCCATCCATCATCTTCTTATTTTTCTTTGGCAGAAGTGACCTTGTCTCATCATCACATGCATTTATATGGGGGTACGAGGGAGGACCTGTGTATGTGATGCAGGTTGCTGGACAATTTGATGGGAATCCAATGGTTAGTCCACAGGCATGGGAGTGAGACATGCAGATATTCTTGGATGCGTCTGGGGGGATTGGGTTTGGGCTTTACTGGCAGAGCAGGTGGTAATCAGAAGAATGGCCAGCAGCATGGAACCAGGGGTCTAACAGTATTCCTTTTCTAGACTTTTTCTCATTAGATGTGGCAGTGACATTGTGGGATCAAGATGTTGTGCACAGAAAGGTCTTATTCAGAGTGATAAAGTGTCAGTCATATATGTGGTAAACAGACAATCAGCAAGGGATGAACAGGTACTTAAGCTTCTGAAAGTATTTATGTTGTGTTCATTGAATCATGATGTTGCCTTCAGAGCAAAGCACATGCTGGGGTGGACAATGCTATTGCAAAGCTTTGTATCGTTCACAGTGGGAGAGGTTCCATGGGGTGGCCATGGAGGCACAGACAGGACGATAATACCAGACAACATGTGGAGCAAAGGAGAGAGAGGATGCTGCAGTTGGTAGTAGGGTCACTGCCCGTGTCCTCTAGGAAAGCTTATGCTCTGCCCTGGAAAGAGTTTCAAGTGGGGGAGCTAAGTGGAGGTCAGGACAGTTGGGGCAGGGAGGAGGATGTAGTACAGTAGATCCTCACGCTGAATGGAAAAGGGATTTCAAAAGTCACAATATTGGGAAAACTGGTGGGCACTGCCTTCATAGACAAGGTTTTATGGGGCTACACACCTTCGGCCAGGGAACTAGGATGGAGAATGTTGAAGGGATGATCCAGAGAATGGGGTCGTCAGCCTCACATGCGGAAGACTTCATCCCGGTGGTTGCTCGGCAAGCTGTTAGTGGTGCAGCTGCAGATATGCAAAATAAGGAAAATGGGTCATTCTTTCGACTCTTGTGTCCAGGATGTTCTTTGGGGCTTTTTGGGTTTTGGATCTGCTGGGTAGCAAAGGTATCACAGGTTGGGCTGAAGGGATGTCGAAGCCCAGAAGGGTGGGCTGGAATTGTGCATTTGCCAGTCTAAAACAGACCGGATGGCACAAGGGAAGAGAGTGACACTTCCAGTATTCCCAGACCAGGAGATGTGTCCAGTACAGTGCAGAGCGAAGTGGAGAGAGGTTAACCGGGCAGCCAGGGAGGAAGTCTTTCTCCACATGGATGGGTCTCAGGTGATTGCTCATAAGCTTTTGTAGGTCATGCGAAGAGCATTGGAAAGCATGGGGGAAAACCCAAAGAAACTCAGGACACACTCTTTTAGGATTGGTGTGGCCACTGAAGCTATCCAGACTGGTTGGGGCAGAGAAAGGATTATGGCATTGGGGTGATGGTCGTAGGTTGCTCCTGGCAATATGTGTGCAGGGAACAGGAAGGAAGTTTGTGATGAGATAATTTTCGCCCTTGGTTCTCTAGTGATCTGTTCCAGCTACGACTTCGCTGTAAACAGGCAGAGCGGGTCTGGCGAAGGCACTATCTGGAAGCAGATAAGCTGCTCTATAAAAAATCCCTTCAGGATTATAAAGTACAGATTAGGGTGGCTAAAGCTAAATTTCTAGAGGACACCTTGTCTAAAGCAGGAAATAAGTCTCAAACCTTATTTAAATTAGCCAAGAACCTCTCTAACCCATCCTGCGCCTCATCTACCATCCCGGCTTCCCAGGAGCTATGTGACTCCTTAGCCTTGGCGTTTGAGGATAAAATAAAAACTATCCTGAACGGCCTCTCAGCCTCCAACCTGACCAGCCCCCTTGCCCTTAGCTATGCGGAACCGGTCAGTATAACGTCTCTGGAGGCCCTTGAGGAGGAAGCAGCACAGCCTCGGCTGACCTGCTTTCCTACTCCTTCTCTGGAGGACTTTTGCGTACTGGCCCTTTAGACCCTTTGCCACACAAGTTTTGGAAGCTGTTCCAGGGGGAGCTTTTCCCGCCACTCCATTCCATCTGCTGCCAGTCCCTTGCCACGGCCACGGTCCCTGATAGCTGGAAACTGGCAGTGGTCACTCCTATGCTAAAGAAGGCCACCTTGGACCCGTTATGTCCAGCCAACTATAGGCCCATCTCAGTCTTGCCTTTCTCGATAAAAATCTTAGAGAAATTGGTTACTAGGGCCCTGTCCAGCTTTCTTGAAATTAACAATCTTCTGGTTGTGGCCCAGTTTGGTTTCAGTCCGGCCCACGGAACGGAGTCTGCATTGGTGGCTGTTGTGGACGACCTGCGATCACGTGTCGACATGGGAGGAGCAGCATTTTTGGTGCTGCTCGACATGTCGGCCGAGTTCGACACGTTGACCATGCGGTGTTATTGGGCAGGCTCCGGGAAACCGGGATGACCGGCCTGGCCCTGGACTGGCTGGCCTCATACCTCCGCAACAGGCAGCAATCTGTGGCCCTGCCGCCTTTTCGATCAGCCATAAAAGATGTAAATCAGGGCGTGCCGCAGGGTTCCGCAATCAGTCCGATTCTTTTTAATTTATATCTTCGCCCTCTAATAAGTTTGATTAAGTAATTTGGCATTTCTGTTATCAATTATGCTGATGACACTCAACTTATTTTTTCTTTTGAGGGCAGGGAAGCGGTTTCCATGGACTCCTTTCATCGTTGCATGACTGCAACGGCGGACTGGTTGCATCAGAATTCGCTCCAGTTCAATGGAGCAAAGACCGAAGTTCTCTATTGCTCACTGGACCGACTGCCCATCCTTTACTCGAGGGGTTTTGGCCTTCTTCTATTCTAGGCGCGGTAGCGGCGGCAGAATCCACCCGCAACCTAGGCGTCGTGTTTGGGCCTAGCCTCCAGCAGGATGCCTTCGTCAATAAAACCATGGCGACTTGCATGCTATTACTTTGCATGCTACGGAAAATTCTTCCGTTATTTCCCCCGCGGCAAGGACGGAAGCAGTGCTTAGTATCATCCTCAGTAGACTAGACTACTGCAACGCACTGCTTCTGGGGGCCCCTAACACTCTGGTCTCGAAGCTGCAACGGGGGCAGAATATGGCAGCCAAGTTGGCCCTTTCACGACCGCGGTCTGCCTCTTCTTCTCTTGCGCTTTCGGATCTTCATTGGCTCCCTGTACAAGAACGGATCTGTTATAAATCTTCCTGTTTGGTCTTCAGAGCTCTGCATGGGCTGGGGCCAGTGAAGTTGCAAGATATATTTTCCTGGTACTCTACCGCTAGGCCTTTGAGATCTTCCTCGGCGTTCCTGGTGACAATTCCCAGGATAAAAAGGGTGAGGATGGGTGGTCGCTCTTTCAGTTTTGCGGCCGCCAAACTATGGAACTCCTTACCAATGTCCCTAAGGTGCAAACAGGACCTTATGTCCTTTAAAAATTATCTCAAAAGTCACTTCTTCCCGAGAGCAGTGTAGTGTTAAACATCTGTAGGTAATGTTTTGGTCGAAGCGCCAGGATACCCTTTGGGTGACAGCTGCGCTCAATAAGTGTGACTACAATTTACAATTTACAATTCATTAATAAAATGGGATGAACGGCATGAGCTCCATAAAGGTTGAGGCAGTAACATTGGGTTGGAGAATCAGCTTTGTACTGTGTAATGGCATAGAAAAGGTGGTATGAGATGGTGAGAACTTTTAGAGTGCTTGAATCAGCTACTGAGAAGGCACAGATGTCTGGACATTCTGGTGTTCCATTTAGGTGAAAATTATTTAGTGGTATGTAAAGGCCATGTCCTGTTAAAAGAGATGAAGAGGGACATGCTGGAGATTAGGAGGTAGTGGTCAGGGACATTTGTCATAGGGTTGGAATTTATTCAGCTGCAACATTGAAGAGGGGCGGCCAAGCCGGCCGCCATTGACAAGGCATGCCATAAGGTTAAAAGCAATACGAGGGTCTTTTGTCGGGAAGAGAGATTTGGCAGGGTAGAACTCCTGGAGCTGAGGTACAGGGAAAAATAGTTCTTCATAGGGAAGGAGTGCATCTATCAAAGTGTGGTTTACAATTGTATTTCATTCAGATAAAAGAGGCACTAGATAAGGTTCTGTCAAGGACTGTAGATAGGTGAGGTTCCTAAAGAGGGGGTCTAAAAAGGGAGGAGGAAGGTAGGTCTCTTTTCTAAGTGGCGGTGGGAAGTTCAGTTGCATGGTTATACATTACAATGTTGGTTATGATCATAGGGGAAGCTGTACAATGGGGGTCGTAATCCGGTAAAACCCGGAAAAAGGAAATGGAAATGAAAAGTTAAGAGTTAAAATACTTAGACAGTTAGATGATGATAGATGTAAGTAAAAATGTTTATTATTTTAAACGTTAACAGTTCAATGCCAGGGTAGGAGTTACAGTTGCAAGATAAGGATGTTAAAGGAGGTAAAAAATATAGGTGTGGAGGGTTGGGTGAATTAGGTGAAATACTGTATGGTGAGGTCTAGTTTTGTGAAGTGAAGGCCTGGGGTGAAATTAATGTGATGTGCACCTGGTACACAGTCAAAATATCGAGTTGATAATATCGAAGTACCATATTATCGAGTCCTAAAAGTCGATGGTAAGAAATATCGACAACCAAAATATCGTTGTAGAAAATATCGATTTATGTGTGTGTTAATATTATCGAAGACATTAATTTCGAAATATGTAATATCGAAGCTTAAAATATCGATAGGCAAAAATATCGATATTTAAAAGTGATGTTTTAAAGTATGTTAAGTAATGATATAGTAAAATGTTGTCTATATATAAGGTAATTTATACATATAATTTCAATAATTTTAGTTATAAGTGTAGGAGCGGGATGTAGAGTTTATAGGGGATAAGGGTGGGTAGTGTTTTAAAAAAGTATAGTGTAATTATAGAATAATAAATTTCGAATTTTAAGTAAAATTTCAAAATTTCGAACATTGAAATAAATATTTGTAAAAGGCGAAATTTTATATAAATTTATGGAGTATTGTTAAATTTATTGTAGTTTGCTTTTGTGTATGTAGTAAAAATTATTGTAAATATATATTTATTATTAAATATTTACGAAATAATTGTATAATAATTTTAGGAGCGGGATGTAGAGTTTATAGGGGATAAGGGTGGGTAGTGTTTTAAAAAAGTATAGTGTAAATATAGAATAAAAAATTTCGAATTTTCATTTAATTTTCTAAATTTCGAAAATTGAAATAAATATTTGAAAAAGGCGAAATTTTATCGAAATTTATGGAGTATAGTAAAAAAAATTAAGTTTGCTTTTGTGTATGTAGTAAAAAAGTATTCCAAATATAAATGTATTATTAAATATTTAAGAAATATTTGTATAATAATTTTAGGAGCGGGATGTAGAGTTTATAGTGGATAAGGGTGGGTAGTGTATTAAAAAAGTATACTGTAATTATACAATAATAAATTTCGTATTTTAATAAATAATTTCTACATTTCGAAATTTGTAATACATATTTGTTAAATGCGAAAATTTATAGACAATTATTTTATATTGTTTTACTTTTTTTGGGGCTTTTGTGTATGTAGTAAAAAGTATTATAAATATATATATTTTTAGATATTTAATAAAGAAATGTATCTTAATTTTAGGAGCGGGATGTCGAGTTTATAGTGGATAAGGGTGGGTAGTGTTTTAAAAAAGTATAGTGTAATTAAAGAAAATAAAAAAACTATTTAAAATCTAAAATTCTACTAATCGAAATTTGTACAAATTATTAGTATTTAGCGAAATTGTATATCAATTTATGGATTATGGTTTAATGTTTTTATTAAATGGGGATTGCAGTTGGAATAGTCATTTATTAAGGTTTACTCTCCAGCACTTACTCTAATAAAATGGTGATTGGAGTTGGAATAGTAAATTAAATAGGTTCTGTGTCCAGCACTTATCCTAATTAAATGGTTATTGGAGTTGGAATATTAAATTACATAGGTTCTGTGTCCAGCAATTACCCAAATTAATTGGTGATTGGAGTAGGAATAGTAATTTATAATCATTTAATGTCCAGCACTTATCCTAATTAAATGGTTATTGGAGGTCGAATATTAAATTACATAGGTTTTGTGTTTAGCAAGGTATACAACCTTTATAACGCAACTTTTACAACGCAAAAACGTTTAAAACGCATGTATTTACAACACATTTCTTTACTACGCAGGTACCTTTACAACGCATACCATTACAATGTAAGTATTGGTTAGTATATAATTATAGTTTAAATGTTATATGTTTGGGGTAAAGGGGTAATTTTAGGGTTCAGGATCAGTTTTTAGTTTGTGGGTAAAGGGGTATTTTTAGGGTTCAGGGTCAGTTTTTAGTTTTTGGGTAAAGGGATATTTTTAGAGTTCAGGGTCAGTTTTTAGTTTTTGGGTAAAGGGGTATTTTTTGGGTTCAGGGTCAGTTTTTAGTTTTTGGGTAAAGGGGTATTTTTAGGGTTCAGGGTCAGTTTTTAGTTTTTGGTTAAAGGGATATTTTTAGGGTTCAGGGTCAGTTTTTAGTTTTTGGGTAAAGGGGTATTTTTAGGGTTCAGGGTCAGTTTTTAGTTTTTGGGTAAAGGGGTATTTTTAGGGTTCAGGGTCAGTTTTTAGTTTTTGGGTAAAGAGGTATTTTTAGGGTTCAGGGTCAGTTTTTAGTTTTTGGGTAAAGGGGTATTTTTAGGATTCTGGGTCAGTTTTTAGTTTTTGGGTAAAGGGGTATTTTTAGGGTTTAGGGTCAGTTTTTAGTTTGTGGGTAAGGGGTATTTTTAGTGTTCAGGGTCAGTTTTTAGTTTTTGGGTAAAGGGGTATTTTTAGGGTTCAGGGTCAGTTTTTAGTTTGTGGGTAAAGGGGTATTTTTAGGTTTCAGGGTCAGTTTTTAGTTTTTGGGTAAAGGGGTATTTTTGGGGTTCTGGATCAGTTTTTAGTTTTTGGGTAAAGGGGTATTTTTAGGGTTCAGGGTCAATTTTTAGTTTTTGGGTAAAGGGGTATTTTTAGGGTTCAGGGTCGGTTTTTAGTTTTTGGGTAAAGAGGTATTTTTAGGGTTCAGGGTCAGTTTTTAGTTTTTGGGTAAAGGGGTATTTTTAGGGTTCAGGGTCAGTTTTTAGTTTTTGGGTAAAGGAGTATTTTTAGTGTTCAGGGTCAGTTTTTAGTTTTTGGGTAAAGGGGCATTTTTAGGGTTCAGGGTCAGTTTTTAGTTTGTGGGTAAAGGGGTATTTTTAGGTTTCAGGGTCAGTTTTTAGTTTTTCGGTAAAGGGGTATTTTTGGGGTTCAGGGTCAGTTTTTAGTTTTTGGGTAAAGGGGTATTTTTAGGGTTCAGGGTCAGTTTTTAGTTTGTGGGTAAAGGGGTATTTTTAGGTTTCAGGGTCAGTTTTTAGTTTTTGGGTAAAGGGGTATTTTTAGTGTTCAGGGTCAGTTTTTAGTTTGTGGGTAAAGGGATATTTTTAGGTTTCAGGGTCAGTTTTTAGTTTTTGGGTAAAGGGGTATTTTTGGGGTTCAGGGTCAGTTTTTAGTTTTTGGGTAAAGGGGTATTTTTAGGGTTCAGGGTCAGTTTTTAGTTTTTGGGTAAAGGGGTATTTTTAGGGTTCAGGGTCAGTTTTTAGTTTTTGGGTAAACGGGTATTTTTGGGGTTCAGGGCCAGTTTTTAGTCTTTGGGTAAAGGGGTATTTTGAGGGTTCAGGGTCAGTTTTTAGTTTTTGGGTAAAGGGGTATTTTTGGGGTTCTGGGTCAGTTTTTAGTTTTTGGGGTACAGGGGTACAGGGTAAAAATAAATTAACATTAAATTTAAATTAAATTAATACAATGAAATTAAATTAAATTATATTACATTAAATTTTTTATTTTTTTTAATTAATTTACGATAGTAATTTATTATGAATTAATGTCCTGCACTTACTCTAATTAATTGGTGATTGGAGTTGGAATAGTAAATTAAATAGGTTCTGTGTCCAGCACTTACCCTAATTAAATGGTGATTGGAGTTGTAATAGTAAATTATTAAAGTTTTGTGTCAAGCAATTACCTAAAGTAAATGGTGATTGGAGTGGGAATATTAAAATTATTAATTCTGTGTCCTTCAAATATTGATATTATATGTATATGGGTGTATGAATAATATCTTTTATATGTTCAGTGTATAGTATGTACTCTAATTACATGTGGTATATAGAAATAGATAGAACATTACAGTTATAATACATTTGCAAAAAGACATAAAAATGATTTTGTAATAGGTAATAGAAAATAATTATACAATTTTTGTTGACAATAATTTTATTTATTCAACAATTGAAAAATACGATCAGATATACATTTTATCAAGCTATGTTTGGTATAAATAATAAAAAATAGAAGGACAATCTTCTTTTAATAATCACATTTTTGAGTAGTTTTCTTGAAAAGTACTTCTAATTTGTAGAGAAAAAATGGTTAGTTAACATAATGCAGTGTATGATATTATACATACATAATAAAAATATTGTTTCTTAATAAAAAATAAAAAGCGTCAGAATTCGCTCAATAAAACATTAAACATGTGTAATGAAAAACATAAATCACAAATTTTAATACAATATAGTGTTATACAGATGAAATCCCTCGACTCCTCACAATCTGGCTTCCGAGCAAAACACAGCACTGAGACCGCCCTCATCGCAGCAACAGACAACATTCGAACTCTACTGGACAATGGAGACACAGTCGCCCTCATCCTCCTCGACCTCTCAGCAGCATTCGACACAGTCTGCCACAGCACTCTTATACAACGCCTCAATAACATCGGAATACAAGGAAAAGCACTTGAATGGATCACCTCGTTCCTCACCGGAAGAACCCAGAGAGTCCGCCTCCCACCATTCAAGTCCGAGGCCACTGAAGTCATCTGTGGCGTACCACAAGGATCCTCACTCAGCCCCACCCTCTTCAACGTATACATGAGCCCCCTCGCGACCATCGCCCGCCAACACAACCTCAACATCATCTCTTACGCGGATGACACTCAACTAATCCTTTCTCTCACCAACGACCCCAGCACCGCCAAAGCTAACCTACACGAAGGAATGAAAGAAGTTGCCGAATGGATGAAACAAAGCCGTCTGAAACTGAACTCAGACAAAACAGAAGTCCTCATCTTAGGTACATCCCCCTCTGCATGGGACGACTCCTGGTGGCCGGAAGCCCTTGGAAAAGCACCCATCCCGACAGACCACGCACGGAACCTAGGCGTCATCCTGGATTCTTCACTCTCAATGAACAGACAAGTCAGCGCCATATCCTCATCCTGCTTCAACATCCTTCGCATGCTCAAAAAAACATTTCGCTGGATCCCCACCGAAACAAGGAAAACAGTCACCCATGCTCTGGTCACGAGCCGACTGGACTACGGAAACACCCTCTACGCTGGTACTACCGCTAAACTCCAGAAGAAACTTCAACGAATCCAAAACGCCTCAGCCAGGATCATATTAGACATCCCACGCAACGAACACATCTCTTGGCACCTTAAAGACCTCCACTGGCTACCCGTCAATAAAAGGATCACTTTCCGACTGCTAACCCACGCACACAAATCACTCTACGACATCGGACCAGAATGCCTCAACTCACGACTGTCCTTCTACACCCCCCCCCCGCCATCTACGTTCTTCCAGCCAAGCCCTCGCCACTGTACCACGCATCAACAAGACCACCATGGGAGGCAGATCCTTCTCATACCTGGCTGCTAAAACATGGAACTCACTCCCCGCTTACCTTCGCCTTACCCAGAACCACCTAGCATTCAGAAAGCAACTTAAAACGTGGATATTTGACAAGTAATCCTCCCCCCCCTTTCTAAGCGCCTTGAGACCCTCTGGGTATGTAGTGCGCTATACAAATTCTCTGACTTGACTTGACTTGACATGATATTAACATTTGAACACTTTTAAAAGTATAATATAATATTATGATCTTCATTAGAACATTTAGATCATCGTCAATGATTGTTTTAACAATACAATATTGTTATGTATAATTATTATTATTAATAAATACGTTTTAATAATAATAATTTTCACATATTAGTCATATTGTACAAAAGTTAATCAGAAAAACAAATACAATATTACACATTTAGTTATATAATAATTTTAATAAATATTACATTAAATATTTCAATATTTTCATACTTAATGTAATAAATATTAAAAGTATGTAAAATATAAATAATATTTAGTAAAAAAAGATTTTCATTTCACAATGTAGTATACAATTTTTTGTACATTATTGCCACGGCCACGGTCCCTGATAGCTGGAAACTGGCAGTGGTCACTCCTATGCTAAAGAAGGCCACCTTGGACCCGTTATGTCCAGCCAACTATAGGCCCATCTCACTCTTGCCTTTCTCGATAAAAATCTTAGAGAAATTGGTTACTAGGGCCCTGTCCAGCTTTCTTGAAATTAACAATCTTCGGACGTGGCCCAGTTTGGTTTCAGGCCGGCCCACAGAACGGAGTCTGCATTGGTGGCTGTTGTGGACGACCTGCGATCGCGTGTCGACATGGGAGGAGCAGCATTTTTGGTGCTGCTCGACATGTCGGCCGCGTTCGACACGTTGACCATGCGGTGTTATTGGGCAGGCTCCGGGAAACCGGGGTGACCGGCCTGGCCCTGGACTGGCTGGCCTCATACCTCCGCAACAGGCAGCAATCTGTGGCCCTGCCGCCTTTTCGATCAGCCATAAAAGATGTAAATCAGGGCGTGCCGCAGGGTTCCGCAATCAGTCCGATTCTTTTTAATTTATATCTTCGCCCTCTAATAAGTTTGATTAAGTCATTTGGCATTTCTGTTATCAATTATGCTGATGACACTCAACTTATTTTTTCTTTTGAGGGCAGGGAAGCGGTTTCCATGGACTCCTTTCATCGTTGCATGACTGCAACGGCGGACTGGTTGCGTCAGAATTTGCTCCAGTTCAATGGAGCAAAGACCGAAGTTCTCTATTGCTCACTGGACCGACTGCCCGTCCTTTACCCGAGGGGTTTTGGCCTTCTTCTATTCTAGGCGGGGTAGCGGCGGCAGAATCCGCCCGCAACCTAGGCATCGTGTTTGGGCCTAGCCTCCAGCAGGATGCCTTCGTGAATAAAACCATGGCGACTTGCATGCTATTACTTTGCATGCTACGGAAAATTCTTCCGTTATTTCCCCCGCGGCAAGGACGGAAGCAGTGCTTAGTATCATCCTCAGTAGACTAGACTACTGCAACGCACTGCTTCTGGGGGCCCCTAACACTCTGGTCTTGAAGCTGCAACGGGGGCAGAATATGGCAGCCAAGTTGGCCCTTTCACGACCGCGGTCTGCCTCTTCTTCTCTTGCGCTTTCGGATCTTCATTGGCTCCCTGTACAAGAACGGATCTGTTATAAATCTTCCTGTTTGGTCTTCAGAGCTCTGCATGGGCTGGGGCCAGTGAAGTTGCAAGATATATTTTCCTGGTACTCTACCGCTAGGCCTTTGAGATCTTCCTCGGCGTTCCTGGTGACAATTCCCAGGATAAAAAGGGTGAGGATGGGTGGTCGCTCTTTCAGTTTTGCGGCCGCCAAACCATGGAACTCCTTACCGATGTCCCTAAGGTGCAAACAGGACCTTATGTCCTTTAAAAATTATCTCAAAAGTCACTTCTTCCCGAGAGCAGTGTAGTGTTAAACATCTGTAGGTAATGTTTTGGTCGAAGCGCCAGGATACCCTTTGGGTGACAGCTGCGCTCAATAAGTGTGACTACAATTTACAATTTACAATTCATTAATAAAATGGGATGAACGGCATGAGCTCCATAAAGGTTGAGGCAGTAACATTGGGTTGGAGAATCAGCTTTGTACTGTGTAATGGCATAGAAAAGGTGGTATGAGATGGTGAGAACTTTTAGAGTGCTTGAATCAGCTACTGAGAAGGCACAGATGTCTGGACATTCTGGTGTTCCATTTAGGTGAAAATTATTTAGTGGTATGTAAAGGCCTTGTCCTGTTAAAAGAGATGAAGAGGGACATGCTGGAGATTAGGAGGTAGTGGTCAGGGACATTTGTCATAGGGCTGGAATTTATTCAGCTGCAACATTGAAGAGGGGCGGCCAAGCCGGCCGCCATTGACAAGGCCTGCCATAAGGTTAAAAGCAATACGAGGGTCTTTTGTCGGGAAGAGAGATTTGGCAGGGTAGAACTCCTGGAGCTGAGGTACAGGGAAAAATAGTTCTTCATAGGGAAGGAGTGCATCTATCAAAGTGTGGTTTACAATTGTATTTCATTCAGATAAAAGAGGCACTAGATAAGGTTCTGTCAAGGACTGTAGATAGGTGAGGTTCCTAAAGAGGGGGTCTAAAAAGGGAGGAGGAAGGTAGGTCTCTTTTCTAAGTGGCGGTGGGAAGTTCAGTTGCATGGTTATACATTACAATGTTGGTTATGAACATAGGGGAAGCTGTACAATGGGGGTCGTAATCCGGTTAAACCCGGAAAAAGGAAATGGAAATGAAAAGTTAAGAGTTAAAATACTTAGACAGTTAGATGATGATAGATGTAAGTAAAAATGTTTATTATTTTAAACGTTAACAGTTCAATGCCAGGGTAGGAGTTACAGTTGCAAGATAAGGATGTTAAAGGAGGTAAAAAATATAGGTGTGGGGGGTTGGGTGAATTAGGTGAAATACTGTATGGTGAGGTCTAGTTTTGTGAAGTGAAGGCCTGGGGTGAAATTAATGTGATGTGCACCTGGTACACAGTCAAAATATCGAGTTGATAATATCGAAGTACCATATTATCGAGTCCTAAAAGTCGATGGTAAGAAATATCGACAACCAAAATATCGTTGTAGAAAATATCGATTTATGTGTGTGTTAATATTATCGAAGACATTAATTTCGAAATATGTAATATCGAAGCTTAAAATATCGATAGGCAAAAATATCGATATTTAAAAGTGATGTTTTAAAGTATGTTAAGTAATGATATAGTAAAATGTTGTCTATATATAAGGTAATTTATACATATAATTGCAATAATTTTAGTTATAAGTGTAGGAGCGGGATGTAGAGTTTATAGGGGATAAGGGTGGGTAGTGTTTTAAAAAAGTATAGTGTAATTATAGAATAATAAATTTCGAATTTTAAGTAAAATTTCAAAATTTCGAACATTGAAATAAATATTTGTAAAAGGCGAAATTTTATATAAATTTATGGAGTATTGTTAAATTTATTGTAGTTTGCTTTTGTGTATGTAGTAAAAATTATTGTAAATATATATTTATTATTAAATATTTACGAAATAATTGTATAATAATTTTAGGAGCGGGATGTAGAGTTTATAGGGGATAAGGGTGGGTAGTGTTTTAAAAAAGTATAGTGTAATTATAGAATAATAAATTTCGAATTTTAAGTAAAATTTAAAAATTTCGAAAATTGATATAAATATTTGTAAAAGGCGAAATTTTATAAAAATTTATGGAGTATTGTTAAATTTATTGTAGTTTGCTTTTGTGTATGTAGTAAAAATTATTGTAAATATATATTTATTATTAAATATTTACGAAATAATTGTATAATAATTTTAGGAGTGGGATGTAGAGTTTATAGGGGATAAGGGTGGGTAGTGTTTTAAAAAAGTATAGTGTAATTATAGAATAAAAAATTTCGAATTTTCATTTAATTTTCTAAATTTCGAAAATTGAAATAAATATTTGAAAAAGGCGAAATTTTATCGAAATTTATGGAATATAGTAAAAAAAAATTAAGTTTGCTTTTGTGTATGCAGTAAAAAGTATTCTAAATATAAATGTATTATTAAATATTTAAGAAATATTTGTATAATAATTTTAGGAGCGGGATGTAGAGTTTATAGTGGATAAGGGTGGGTAGTGTATTAAAAAAGTATACTGTAATTATACAATAATAAATTTCGTATTTTAATAAATAATTTCTACATTTCGAAATTTGTAATACATATTTGTTAAATGCGAAAATTTATAGACAATTATTTTATATTGCTTTATTTTTTTTTGGGCTTTTGTGTATGTAGTAAAAAGTATTATAAAAATATATATTTTTAGATATTTAATAAAGAAATGTATCTTAATTTTAGGAACGGGATGTCGAGTTTATAGTGGATAAGGGTGGGTAGTGTTTTAAAAAAGTATAGTGTAATTAAAGAAAATAAAAACTATTTAAAATCTAAAATTCTACTAATCGAAATTTGTACAAATTATTAGTAATTAGCGAAATTGTATATCAATTTATGGATTATGGTTTAATGTTTTTATTAAATGGTGATTGCAGTTGGAATAGTCATTTATTAAGGTTTACTCTCCAGCACTTACTCTAATAAAATGGTGATTGGAGTTGGAATAGTAAATTATTAAAGTTTTGTGTCAAGCAATTACCTAAAGTAAATGGTGATTGGAGTAGGAATATTAAAATTATTAATTCTGTGTCCTTCAAATATTGATATTATATGTATATGGGTGTATGAATAATAACTTTTATATGTTCAGTGTATAGTATGTACTCTAATTACATGTGGTATACAGAAATAGATAGAACATTACAGTTATAATACATTTGCAAAAAGACATAAAAATGATTTTGTAATAGGTAATAGAAAATAATTATACAATTTTTGTTGACAATAATTTTATTTATTCAACAATTGAAAAATACGATCAGATATACATTTTATCAAGCTATGTTTGGTATAAATAATAAAAAATAGAAGGACAATGTTCTTTTAATAATCACATTTTTGAGTAGTTTTCTTGAAAAGTACTTCTAATTTGTAGAGAAAAAATGGTTAGTTAACATAATGCAATGTATGATATTATACATACATAATAAAAATATTGTTTCTTAATAAAACATTAAACATGTGTAATGAAAAACATAAATCACAAATTTTAATACAATATAGTGTTATACAGATGATGATATTAACATATGAACACTTTTAAAAGTATAATATAATATTATGATCTTCATTAGAACATTTAGATCATCGTCAATGATTGTTTTAACAATACAATATTGTTATGTATAATTATTATTATTAATAAATACGTTTTAATAATATTAATTTTCACATATTAGTCATATTGTACAAAAGTTAATCAGAAAAACAAATACAATATTACACATTTAGTTATATAATAATTTTAATAAATATTACATTAAATATTTCAATATTTTCATACTTAATGTAATAAATATTAAAAGTATGTAAAATATAAATAATATTTAGTAAAAAAAGATTTTCATTTCACAATGTAGTATACAATTTTTTGTACATTATACATAATTTCTAACCATATATATAACAATAATGGACATTTATAGTAGTACTTTTCACAGTTACATATTATTCGGTTCTTTTATTTTGTAACCACTCTTTGCCTTTTTGCGTTATTTTGGGAAAGGGAAAGTCGCGGTTGGAACCAGGTTCACGTTTTAGTAGGTAAGATTCTAGTTTTATCTTTTTTAAGTATTGTAACTAAAAATTAAAGGTAGTCCTTTGTTATTTAGGGGTTGGTAATTAAAGTATGACTATTTACATATAATGGAGTGGACTCAATACGTATTTCCGTTATCGAGTTTTTGTGGCATTTGAAGTAGTTGGAGTTAATGAGTCTGTTGTATGATTTAATTAAAAATTAAAAAAATAGGAATGTTATGTTTATATATTATGCTATACTCGTTAGTGTTATGTCGGTGGGATTGTTTTGAATTTTTTTGTCTCGTATTTGGAAACAGCTATTTCCGTTTCCGAATACTCTTTTTTTTTGGGAAAGGAAGTGTGTTTCAGTTGTTAGAACGGAGATGTATAACATTCTCCCTTTATTTTTTGAGTTCTCTGAAATATTTATCACAGTTTAAGATAACAGTCGTCATTTTCAATGGCATTTAAAGAGTCGTTTTATTTGGATGATGGATACTTTTAGCACAGTTAATAGAAAAATATTTAATGATTTGTTGTATTAAGTCTTTGAGATTTACACACTATATTGTCGGTAAAGGATTAATCTTTATGATTTTGTATTTAAAGGTAAGTTATTCATTTTTATTATTTTGTTTGGATGGAAACAGTATTTAAAAAAAAATTGATATAATGACATATTTATTTAGTCTCTTTATAATAGTGTTAAAAAATCAATTAGACTAAATAAATATAGAATTGTTATATTATAATATGTGTGCTATCATATTAAGGATATTGTTTGATGTTTAGCCATTGATTTAGTTATTGCAATTAGTTTAATGTTTTGGCTATCATTTTTAGATATTCCAGTCCTCTTGTTGTAGGATATAGTTGGACTTGCTGTTGAAGATATAGATACATTTGAGCAGTTTGTCTAGAGAGTTTTGGTTTTAGTTGTATGACAGATTGCTCCATACGTAGTTCCTGAAAGCTTTGCTCTTTTTGTATAGCTGTGAGTAGCTTGTGTAATGTGGGTGTTGTACGTCCAGTAGAAGAGAGGAAGGCATTATGCCAACCTTCAACAGCATTGTTCGTTTTAGCCTCTTGGTTCAGCGTTGGTAGATATACATTCCACCAGGGAATTAAAAATTCAGGCTGGCGTCTGTGGCCTGACCTATGTAGTCTCCCTACCCAGTTGTCCTCAAAGCAATCTAAAAGTGGGGCAAGTCTTTGCTCATTTTGGGTGTAGAAAGGACTTTCAATTAATAGATTGTAATGTTCTGCCACATCAGTTACTGGTACATATGCCAGAGCAATGAGATGTTTGATTTGGTATGCAAAAGTTATATTTGTTGCATACTCAACACTAAGGGCAGATTTTTGTAAATGTCTCCAGAGACATTGATTGAAATGAAAATAACATCCTTGAATGGATGTGTGTGGGTAAGTTTTCAAAATAGAATTAATCATAGCTTGTTCGAAGTCTATGATTATTTTCATTGGGAAGTAGTCAGAAGTTTGTTCTTTTATTTTTTGCAAAATTTCTGTATAAGTTGTGGCTTGTTTGTTCGGTAATAAACAGTATATGAATGGGATACAGGTATTATGATATTGCCCATGAATTGTGTATAATTGGTAGAAAGGTTTTGGGCATATAGAAAAAGTTCCATCCATCATCCAAGTAGCACTTTCTTGCAATTTTTTAATGTTGTTATTTGTTGCTAACATGATTATTCTTTTGTCTTTGCTATGATTATCATAAAAAATAAATGGTTCGTTATTATGAGTGATTACAAGGTCTGGTGGAATTATGACTTCTTCAAAAGTTCTAGGAATTGGTATATTGGGTCTACTTGCTTTCTTTGTCCTTGCTATTGTTCTTTTAATGTAAGCAATAGATGGTAACTGACTTCTTGCTTCTCTGGGAACTTTAGGTAGTAATTCTTTCAGAATAACGCTGCTAGGTAGGTCTGATGTGCTACTTAAATGTTTGATATTCTCCAGAGTGGATCTCACTTCGATTTCTGCAATGTTAGGTGGGTGATTATGTTCCGTAGTATTAATAACACTTGTTTCCCTGGTTGTAGCTCGCCCATAGCATTTATTGGAGTAATATTTCGTACATTTCCAATTCACTTTAAGGTCTTTTTGTTTCTCCTGAGTATAAGTGTAGTCCATATAGCATAATAAAAATTTGCCTTTCTGAGATGTTATAAATCTTGCATCATCGGTCATTCTTGAGTTCTGGTATCTAGAAAAGTTAATATAAAAATATTAAGAAAATGTGAAATTTAAAAAAATTATAAATTAAGCAGGTACTATTTCTAGTATCTTACTTACCAGCAGTAACGTTGTATGTATCGAAAGTAGGTGTAGTTTCAGTCAGATGTTGTAGTCCTATTGCCACGGTCTGTTGAAAAAAAGTGAAGTAAGTTATAGGATATGTTTAAATGTTTTTTTTGGTTACAGTTTTGGTAGTTTCTAACGTTACTAAAAACACTTTACTTTATTTGGATTTTAAAAGAGACATTTGCAAAATAATAGTAACAGAAGCATAAAAAGAGACAATTTTTGTTAGAGTATATTTTATAGAGTTTATAAAGACTTGGTATGTTTGATTTTTGTACTTACCAAGAGATTTAGAGTTGTAGCAGAATGTTTGTTCTTTGATGTGAATTATCTGTTTGCAGTTGCTTTGAGGTCTGTTTAGAGAGAAAGTTTCAGAAAATTACCAAAGAGTTTATATGTTGCATAAAGCATAGACACTTGTTATAAAGCATTGTTACTTATTTGGTGAAAAAAACCTGGGATGACACATGTATTATGAGTTAAAGCAGAAGAAACATATTTAAGAACAGGAATAGATAATTTTTAATAAAGCATTGTAAATTATTTCGTACTAAAAAACCTGGGATCACAATATGTATAATGAGTTATTGCAGAAGAAACACATTAGAGAGCATGATTTTAGGACACTACTTGTCTAATTACTGTAAGTAAATAATTAAAAGATGTAGATACCTTTTTTATAGTCAAAGTGTCGAATATCTTGAAGTAGAAGTAGAATTAGATTTTGTTGTAGACTCTGTTTTAAGGAAAAGTACATAGAGAAACAACATTTTAGTTTAAAAATGTTGGTATATAAGTAATAGTTAATAAAACATTAGAAATTATTAACAGAGCTTTTTCATTACTTACTTGTAGTATTAGGACCTAATTTCTGGCACAGAAGAATATAGATGTTGCTCCCAAAACTGGCAGTATGTGGTCACGAAGAATATTCCCTGCAACTTGTATGGGTGTTTGTGACTGGTTTATATAGGGTATGTGTAATTAGGTTTGCTATCTGATTGGTCACATATGTTAAGACGAGTTACTATTGGTTAGTTTGAATTTTTTCAAGTTAAAAAATTAAGATATATCTGATTATATTGTTTATATAGAGGAAGAGAAATGATGTATTGATGGTATAAATAAACCTTGTAATAAATATAGTGTCTTTATAATGAGTACAATTTATAAACAAATGTATGTTTACAATGAGTGTATATAAAAATATCGTTAGCGTGAGAAAAAAAATTAAAAGTAAAGGTTACATAATAATAGTAAAATTAATTAGTGAAGTATTTTGAAATGCGTGTATTACTAAGAGAATAGACGTATTGGTGTTATATATAAAAAAAATATATTTTTAAGCTATCGATATTTTTATGTAGACGAAAATAGTGCTATCGATATTTTGGTATTCGATATTTTTGTAGTGTGCTATATGTAGTATTGAGTGTCGATATTATGGTAGTCGAAAAATATGTTTACGATATTTGTGTAGTCAATATTTTTGTGCATCGATATCGTATGCTCGATAATTTTGTAGTTTTCATGTTAAGTATAGGGTGTCGATATTAGTGATATCGATGTTTGAGACTCGATGTTATAGTAGGTCGATTTTTGTGAAATCGAAATTCTGTCAGTGATTCGTGCACCTGTCGTTAATAAAGCAACCTCTTTCACACAAGAAGCAAGTATCTGGTCTGTGCTGCTCCTTATGACCCGAATATCTGTTTTTCATTCCAGTGCACCGGGCAAACCAGCTCTACTGATTAGTGTGCTACCAGTGTCTCTACCTGGTGTCATTTGGGTCAGTTTTGGCTTCTAAGGTTAGCTCACTAGCGAGGTTACTGGATATAGGTGGAGCGATTCAAAGTCGCAACAGTGGCAGTTCTGTGAAAACGCCTAAAGGGATCCCAAAGGCTATATTGAAGGTAAAAAATAGAATATTCCACTTATCAATGAGCAGAGACATTTTTGACACCCCCACCAATACTTCATAGTATATGGAAAGCTTAATTAAGGGCACAGGTACCTGTAAGAATGTTAACTGAGAGGTTTGAGCGCATGTGCACTACAGGATCATCCCAAACATACAAATAATATTTTATGTGCAAAACTTTTGCTGCAGTGAGCCAAAGGCTGGAGACAGGCCAGACTTGTGCTGTATATGACAAATGTTTTTACTAGACAACCAAATGGTGCACCATGCATTAAGCTGGGAAGGATGGAAAGCTTAGTAAATCTTTCAACCCACCATCCAAAAAGTTGAACTGTCTGCAGTAAGCCCTCAGAAAGGGTTGCTAGAATTGGCGGCTGCTGTCTAAGGTAAGTAGTGGGGCTGCAGGGGAGAATGAAAAAAAAATGAAAAAGGTACTTACCCGCCGGCCCCCGGCTCACCTCAGTGCTCTGCTCCAGTCTTGTCCTGCCAGTCCATGGGCTAAGGCCTAGGCTCCCAGACTCTAGTAAGCTCCTCAATCCAGGTGTTTCTTTCATGCTGGTAATACTATTACCCCCCCATCATGAGAGAAGCACTGACAATGGTAGGGGCCGATTGAGAGAAGCGGCAGTATTGCTTGGAGCGGGTTCTGTTCAACACAGCTCAAGTTTGAGAGATCTAAGTGTGCATGTTGGGCTGGCCGTTGTAAGATATCCGGCCAAACTGATATGCACACATACAGTGACCATCACTCCTCTGTAATGTTGGAGTGCAGTCTAGTAGCTGGGTGTGGGCGGAGCTAGGGGGCTAGAGGAAGAGGAGGAGTGGACACAGGAAGAGGGCAGTTAGAGCAGGGACAGGGTAGGAGCAGGATGTACCAAATAAAGCTCTAGTAAACAGCAATCAGAGTCTGTGATTATTTGTAGCACGATGCTACAACTGGCGACGAGGGTGGGATAGGCATGACTGCAGCCTACAAGAACCTCAGAAGAGTGCCCTGTCCCCTGCAGCATTGAAGAAAGAATCCGCTGCTGTGTAGTGCTGCCACTAGAAGAAAAGGTCAGCAGCAGGTGACCCTGCACCTCCAGCGACTGTGGGGAGCCCAGAGGGAGCCACTGCCACGAGCGCTGAAACGCTCGAAAGAAGAAGCTGGTCGCGCTGAAAGCGCGTGTCCTGCCGGATGCGTGAGACTTGGCACCCTTGAAGAAGCAGGAGTCGGGAGCCCACTCCGACCCTGCCCAGTGCCCCGGAGCAAGACAAAGACACCCTGGCGTGGAGGACGTTGCCCCACGAAGGTCTGCTGCCAGGCGCTGCTGAGCGCGCTGAGACCGGTGCCCGACGGAGATCCGAGGTCGGAAAACCTCACGCCCGATGCATGAGCTTTAGCACGCTATCGGTGCAGAAGAGCGGGAACTTTGAAAGAAGGTACTGGGAGCCCACCCCAGTCCTCCTGAAGTGACTTGTGAATGTGGGGGGGTCCCAGAAGACAAGTGACTCCTGCAGAGGCACCGGAGGGAAAGTGCAGAGTCGGCTGACATCGGGTCTCACCCCCGATGCGTGAGAAACGGCGAGCGGCCGACGGGAGAAACCGGAGCTCGCCCCTGGCCTACCTGTAGGGTGAGAGTGGCCTCGAAGCTGAGCTGCGGAAATCCTGGTGATCCAGTGAAGAGATCTTCGGTGAGTGAGCTGAGGAGTGCATGAGAACCAAGACCTCGTGGAGAATGAGAGTGCACGGGGCGGCCATCTTAGAGACAGGCGCCTTGGAGGACATCACTAAGCAGTACCTGGGCGGCCATTTTGAAGTCAGGCAACCCAGAGAGAGACCCCTGGATGTCCAGAGAGCGGCCATTGAAAAGTCAGGCGTCACCAAATAAACAAGCCTTGGCAGACCAGAGCACTTGAGGACAACAAGCACGAGCTAATGCCAAGCCAACCAGATAAATAAACAAGCACAAGTTGGTGCAACACTAAATGCAGGTTTGACAAAACACCGAGGTACCTGAGAAAACAAACAAGCATTGGCGAAGAACAAACGAGCATTGATAGGAGCAAATAAACAAACAGTGGTATATGCAAACAAACAAGCTTTGGCGAAGACCAAACAAACATTGATAGGAGCAAATAAACAAACAGTGGTATATGCAAACAAACAAGCATTGGCGAAGACCAAACAAACATTGGCAAAGACAAGCAAGCAAGCATCGTTGCATGCAAATAAACAAGCATTGGTGCATGCAAATAAACAAGCATTGGTACATGCAAGTCAACGAGCCTTGGTATGTGTCAATAAACAAGCACTGATAATGCAAAGAAATAGGCATTGGTAGGGAAAATAAATAAGCGTGGATAACGGCGCGTGGACAACAATGAACAAGTCTTGGCAACCAAAACAAAATAAGCACATGCAAACACGAGTGTGAATCAACTAACAAGCAAGAGCAACCACAAGAGTGACTTAACAAACAAGCATTGACAATACAAATGTCAGCACGGGTGGAAACGCGAACAGTGAGAAACGCAAGTGAATGCGCAGTGGCGGATGTAATGAAATAACACGTGTCTATAAAATAAAAGAAGCAGCAAGCAAACATAAATAAAGACAATGCATAAATAATTACAACAGAATCAGCAACGAGCATGAGCCAAAGCAAGTGTGAAGCAGTCAATAAACACACACAACAAGCAAGTGAAACCCAACATTGTCGCTAACCATGGATAAATTCAAGGGTGCAATGTTGACCAAACATGAGTGAACTGAAGGAAGAACTGACAATCAAGCTCAAGCTAAAACACAAGCAGAAACAACGAGCACCACAAACACCAGACTATCTCATCGATAATGTGACTGGAGAATTTGCAACAGTCGAAAGGAAAACCCGAAGAAAAGTGAACAGCACAATGCCCCGCGTCTACGACAGATCAGAACCTCCCTCTCTTATAGCGGGAGGAGACGTAGCTCAATATTTCACTCCACACATTGAAGTATCGCCCCCAGCGGCGCAGATTGACGATTGGATCAAGGGCCTCAAACGGCACTGGTGGTTGGAAGCATTGGACGATTTCTTGAAAGCCAACGGTGAGCAAAGAGAAAGAAAATGTCTGGTGCTACTCCTCCATCTGGTGGGTCCTGGGGGCCGATGCCCAATTAGAACATTTTCCGAAGAAGAAGCGGACATCTATGATAGACTCCAAGAGGAGCTCTGTGCCCATCTCGATGCACAGGCAGATCATAATCGCATGGTCTTCAACACAGCACAGCAGGAACCAGGCGAACCATTGCCACATTTCATCACTCGGTTGCAAAGTCTGGTACAAGGCTGCCATTTCAACACGTTTACAAATGAGGATTTTGTTCGGCTCCGAATAATTGAAGGCTGTGAAAACCCCGAAACAAAGCACAAAATACTGAGAGAGCATTGGTCGCTAAAGGAAATTATCAAGAAAGCCGAAATTGGAATGCAAGTCCAAGCAAGAGACAAATCGATGGATGTGCACCTGAGTGCAAAACTGCGAGATACCTGGGAAGAGAGAACTCAGAAATCAAACAAACACAAAAGAAGAGAGAGAGAAGGCAGACCAGCGAAAAGACAACGGGAGAGACACAGTGACAAGGAAAGTGACTCAGAGTCAGATCACTCAGCGTCTGACTACTCAGAATCAACCAAAGATTACGCAGAGTCAACCATCCAAATAACAACTCCCAGGAGTTATTCATCCCCCAGGAGTCCCTCAAGGAGTCATTCAAAGTATGACACACGCTACTCTGACGAGGAGGGAGCGTCCAGTGGGACAGATTGCACTCCTGGACAAGATGGCATTCTGCACAACAAGTGGGGGATAAAGACAAACCATAGAAGAAGGGGTCGCAATGGTCAACACCGGAAATCGATGCCGGAACATCAATCGCCAAGGAGTGAAGATGAGTCCGAGGACACAGCTGGCAGGAGAACACACCACCATCAGATCAGAGATATTAGAGCACCAAACAATCGGGAAGGAGAACCAGATCGCACAAGACAGACTGGTCCTCCACAACAACAACAAGCAAGAAAAGATCCATGCATCCATGGGCCCCGCGACAACGAAGAAACAGAGCGGAGATGGTTAACCTAAGGCGAGAAGGACGAAGAGGCAAAAGCTTGGGATCAAGCACAAGGAACAAGCACGGAATCATCAAACAACCTCCCAAATGAGACAACATTGAAGATGTTCCAACAAAGACACACAGAGAAGCATTTCAAAGACAATTCCGAGGTGAAAAGCAGCTCGTCACGGACTACCCGGTTCCGAAGACCACCTGTTAAGACATTCTCAAAGGAACACTCACAGAGGGAACTGACGGAGAACCCCTCTGATTCAGAAAGCACTTCGGTCCGATCCTTTGGGTCGGCAGAGTTGTGGTCCCGACAACGGCCACGCGCAACATTCTCAAAGGAACATTCTCAGAGGAAAGTGACAGAGAACCCCTCTGATTCAGATAGCATTTCGGTCCGATCCTTTGAGTCGACGGAGTCGTGGTCCCGACAACGGCCATGGCGCCAAGCACCCGAACACATCAGAGAACCAAGGGACACTCTTCCCGTCAAGAGCGACACGTCTCACACTAACGTCAATGCACACTCGATCACTCCACCAGACAACCTGTCATATCAACCACAGGTGCATCGCGACACAAATACTACACCGTCACCACGGATAGGGGCAGCGAGGTTGACTCGAAGGTCCTGGTCCTATAAAAGGAAAACAGACATCGTGGCCGTTAGCACCCAAATAAAAACGGACCAACCATTCGATCTGCAAAGGGAGCCGGACATGTCAGGAGAGACAAGTCATCATCGGATGAGAACGAAACACACAAATACCCAGCCGGTTCCAGGGTTTACCTGTTCTTGGCGCGAGCAGGAGTGGGAGAGACAACCCAAGACAGCAAATCAATCTCCAAGCCATACCAAGATGATCTCCACAGATCATACCCCACCGGCTGGCATCCCAGACTCGAAACAGGAAGACAGTGTTGTTCTTGAACTGACAAGGCAAAAGGAAGTAAAAATACATGCAGACACTCGGAAGGGAACCACAACAACATCCCCTCTGGAAAGAGGCTAAGCGTCACGTGAGCAAGAGTCACAGAGGATATCAAACTAAGCTCCCCATATGCACCTCAGACACTGAAGCTGAGTGGGTCACTCAGAAGTTGAGAAACAAATATCATGAATCTGAACATATGCACATCACACGAGAAGTCGCGCAAGTGCAAAGAGGTACTCTCGTAATAAAAGATGCTCTCGTCGAGGAGGCAGAAGGCCACACAACGCAAACTGAGACAAGTCCATATATCTCAAGCGAACAGCCCGCGGACTCGTATGGCTGACCCAGGAACTTTAAATATGTTAGACGCTAAGTTCATTTTGATAACAAGGGGGGAGATGTAATGTTGGAGTGCAGTCTAGTAGCTGGGTGTGGGCGGAGCTAGGGGGCTAGAGGAAGAGGAGGAGTGGACACAGGAAGAGGGCAGTTAGGGCAGGGACAGGGTATGAGCAGGATGTACCAAATAAAGCTCTAGTAAACAGCAATCAGAGTCTGTGATTATTTGTAGCACGATGCTACATCCTCCTCCCTGCTGCACCTACTGCAGAGGAAGCCCCGCCCTGCATAAACTCTGCTCAGCTAGCAGACTGCAGGCTGCAAAATAATACGTTAATAAAACCTTTTTATTACCATTTTATTTTTTGTGATTGACTTTGCCTTTGCCCACAGCAGTGGGGTGTTGCTACTCCGCTCTAATGGGGGACCCACCACTAGTTGCTAGTAAGTTATGGCATGTGCTTCTGCTGAGTCCACGCTAACCTAAGTGACAAGGTGCAGGAGCTATGCATACTAGCTACTGTGATCGAGCAACACCTCGACCTCCATGTCCTGAGGAGGATGGGGTTTTATGTCTCTTTATGTTTGATGGAACCTCTGTCAGCTGCACAACACCATCCTATATTTTTTTTTAACTATAAAATGTGTGCTAAAGAAAGTGTGAAGAAAGGAAAATATATCTCTGTGTATTGTTTCAATGTACTTTTCTCTCTCCATCCTCTGCTTTCCTGAGGTAAAATCTTGTATTAATTTAGGTAAACTGATCTTACTTCCTCAGAAAGATGGAGTTAGCAATGAAATTTGTTTGCTCATATGATTAATTAGATAAACAGCAGCAAATTGGCGAATCCTGAACAAAATGTAATGGGGGGGGCAACGGAAGTGCAAGTGTAAAAGGTGGAGGGAGCAAAGCGGTGTGGTGTGAATGATAATCAAGGAAACGATGGAAAAACTTTGTGGTGGAGGAGGAAAATGACAAAATAGGTTGTGGGGAGCCCAGCGCAGCATGGTGAGGTTAATCTGAGGGAACAAAAAACACATGCACTCTCATGGAGTGCTAAAATCAGAAGGAAAACATAGTTTTCTGAATGCGACAGTGGTATGATACAAGACATTTAAAAAAAAGAATGGTAAAGAAACTATGCTCCAGGAGAAGGAAAAAAAAGAAGATGAAAAAACGCTCTTTGCTAAGAAGCAAACAAATAAGAGTTACTGGAAAGCTAATGGTAAGCAATGGGCTCACTCAAACTCACTGTAGGCATTGGTATTGTCCAAAACAGGTGTTTTACAACAGGCAGCTAAAAGCTATATGTAGGCGAGACCTACAAAATAGACCCATCAAGTCAGCATCTGAAGAATACCCCCCATTTAATAAGAAGACTGGATGCTCCTGGGTGGGACTAACTCAAAAATATCTAGGAAAGTAATTGAATCAAATCCAGACCTGTGACAAGTGCTGTCCTTAGGTATGGGCGAACTGAGCCCAGACCAGGGGTGTCAATATTTCCAAGGGCACAGAAGGTTGCTCCCTGGCTTAATGTTATGCAAACAGCACCTCACTCGTCCCACTTAGTCTCAATTGGGTCCTGATAAAGACTTTGTAACCAGCCCTAAATGTACCTTAGCATACTTGTTAGCACCCCATCAACCCCCTGCCCTCCACTCATCTTCCTCACGCCTCCTGCAGTCACACCTCAACGACCCCCGCCCTCACAACAAACACCAACATTTCTTTCGGCCCATGGAGCGGTCCCGATCACTCCGATTTAGGACCTGCGCTGTCTATGACAGACAATAAAGCAACTCCACTCTGGGTATAGGATATAAATTGGAAATAATAGGTCTGCCAACCGACAGATAAAACTGTCCATAAACTGAGACTCCGAACAAGAGATGGCATACCAAGAGCAACTTCACCGAATGTTATTAAGCACAGGTGCTTTATGTAGCCAAATCAACGAAGTTGAATGCAGCAATTGCTAATGCCCAATTGTTGATTTTGTAAAGCTAAATTACTACTGTTACTATTAAGATTTAAATAAAACAATGATCAAGAAACAACGCAATACATAACAATATCAATGTCCTCTTTCCTTTGTATCATTTTGATACCTCCCTCTCCCGGGCATCAATTTAATTTCCTCAACAGAATCTAGCAGTTCATAATTAAATGAGAGATCACTATCTTCTAAAAAAAACGTTGCTTAATGAAGCTGTTTCTGTCTGTAAATCACTGCCTCGCCTGCAGCAACTGGTGTCTGCTAAAACACATCAAATCACTCTGATGAAATGGGAACGAGCTATGGGTGTTTACATATCCGTCTTTATAGAAAAGGTAAATGTCAGTCATGCGGGCGAGGTATTGGTATGGGTTTTTCTGCAGAACTCCTTAGGGAGGAACAAGGGTTTGACCAGATGGCTCTACCTCGGTGGTTCCATGTGTTAATGTGGGAGTATTTGTGACGGCAGACTGTATATTTACAAAGTGCACAGCTAAGCTATGACAAATCGAAGCCACTGATGCTGGTGCGATTTGTAGACACATTTTAAAATGTTTAGTTTTGGGAAGGTGTGGACTTTTCCATTCGGATTCCATGTAATGTAGTCAAGAATTCAAATCACAAATACAAAGTGATACAACTAAAAAAAAATGTGAACCACGGAAACGTCAAAGATTCGTAGCACAGGTATATTTTATGGACGGGTCTCTTTACACCGTGCTAAATTGGTGCACCTCAAATGAGTAATACTGCAATATCAGTAATACACAAACGTGTACTGCCCCTGTGTGGAGCGCTACAGGTTTATATGAGAGTTCTTGCTAGTGGTCAGCACGCTACAGCTTTTAGAGTGTGTGGCTGGAAGCCTCACGCCCCGCGCTGTAAATAAAATCCAGACAGATTGTTTGATGCAGTCTTGCCTTCTATCAGGCTCTATTGCCCTTTCATAATATTAGTGTCACACTGATCTGTGATTTTCCTTCTAGCGCAACACTTGGAAGTATTGATTTATTTTAAATATATATGTAGAGGTAATGTTTTAATGAAACTATACATCTGAATGTAGATTTGTCTTCTCAAAAGATGTCACAGATGATGCAATGTGGTCATTTCTTGCTGTCAGTTGCTAACAGCAACTGCTGTTTTTGGCTGTATTTCATAGATACATATTCCCCTATACATTTGCAAATGTACACACTAAAAGGCCATAGCCTTCTTTAAAATCAAGAAAGCGTGAATTTGGCTTTCACTTTACCTAGAAAGAAGCAGACAGATGTTGCTTGTCTGTGTGCTTTCAGCCCACCGCTCGATGTCGCTCTCTGATCCGTTCCTTCCCCTCACTCCCACCCTCTGTGGTGCCACCCGCAGTCGCTCTATCCCGCCCGTTGGTTCTCCTCCTCATTGCCACCTTCTGTGTTGTTTCCTACCCACCGCGCTCTCGTTATCTTTCGCCTGTTGCTTTTCCTCCCTTCCTCCACCCTGCATGCTGCTTTCGCCATCCAGACCTGTATTTTTTCCTCCTACCCTACCTTTCATGTTGCTCTCTCACCCACGCCCTCCATGTTGTTCCCCACGCCCAAGCTTAAAAAAAACTCACTGTTGCGCTTTTTTTTTTACCAATCCAGCTTAATAAATACATAAAAAGAAAGCACACGTCATTTTGTAGGGGTGCTCATGCGCGATGCGTGCACCTACAAAATTATATGGCTGCAACGTCATGGCGCAGTTTTTTACTTTGTTTACCTTAACGATCAGGGATGATGTGCAGCTTGGCTAAAATTATTTGGCGAAGGCAATAGGGCCCACAGGTGAGATATATTAGCTTTGCTAATGGTGTATTAAAAGATGATCGATGCACTGTGGCTGAGGTTACAGTTCAAGTGATGCCTGTCTTGAATGCAATTAAAAAAATGTCAGCGCTTCTTTAGCTTTTCATCCATGTTCAATGCTAGAACAACCACAAATATAAGTATTAAGAAGGAACACTTGTGATCCAGCAGGCTATCAACCTGCGAAAATCTATTACTATATATTCATCTGGGCCCATGAACACACTCACTCATATAGGCTAGTCAACACCGCTGGGGTAAATTTTTATAAGGGCTTAAAATTGTAGATTCATTTACTTATCAGTTCTCTAATCTATTACTGATACGAAGCCCTCTCTTTAATCAATGGATCTATTTTAGTTGAATAGTGATTGATGATATGACCTAAGTTCATTTACCCTATTATTTATTAAATAATAACAGACTCAGGAACTTTTAAAATGTTTATCTAACTAATCATATGAGCAAACAAATTACATTGCTAACTCCATCTTTCTGAGGAAGTAAGATCAGTTTACCTAATTTAATACAAGATTTTACAACAAGTGCCCAGGAAAGCAGAGGATGTAGAGAGAAACGTACATTGAAACATGTTAGACTTGGCTGTCTCTAGTTGGCAGAGGTATACACTTCTGACAAATAGGGACTCACCTCCTCTAGTCAGGGCAAGGGGATCACACACTTAGATAATCCCTGCTCACCCCCTTGGAAGCTTGGCAAAGCAGACAGGCTTATCTCAGAGGCAGTGCGTTAAGCATTTATGACCACATACAGTAACAAAGTGAATACACTACAAATGGACACGACACAGTACTATTATAAAAATAAGGATTTTTATATAAGGCTTAGCACAAGACCAAATAACGACAAAAATATACCACAATCTTAATAAATACTCTTGGAAGGAAAAATAATTGTTCAAGTGTAGTTTCTTCTTAGCACAAAGTCTTTAGTAACAAAAGCAACTCTTCTTCTTTAACCCTTTCCGCGCTGCGAACGTCCAACTGTCGTCGCGTGCACTACCTCGCTGGTGCTGCGCACAACCGTTGGACGTCCGAATCCCGTTAGCGCGATCGAACGTCCGCACTGGGGCGGAATGTTCGACGCGCTAAACGGGTTAAATCACAGTTCTTGGCAACAAGGTACCCCCCACAGGAGTCACACGACCTCAAGGCAAAGTTAATCCAAAGGTTAGGCGTCGACAGCGAGGAGCGCTACGTCGAGCCCGGAGTCACACGGACCCCCACAACACAGTACCTTGGAAAAGCGCACGATGATCAGCGGCGTGGAGATGTCCGGCGTCCGTCTTTGGCGTCGATCGGGCCTTGGAGTCGGGGCGATCTGCAACGGCAAAGGCTTCGACAAATGTCAGGCAGGAGCAGCGCTCCCGAGGCGAAGCAGGATATGGTGTCGTCGTCGATGTCGATGATGATGTTGCAAGAGTGAGCAGCGCTCACGGCGTCGAGAGGGCTCGGGGTCGATGCGATCAGCGGCGGCGTCGACACAGGGTCACTTGGAGCTGGAGCCGAACTCGCTACTCACTGGCGTCGCTACTGGCGTCGATCGGGCCCGGCGTCCTGCATCGAGGAAGCGGGACACTGGAGCCGTTACTCACGATGTCGAACTGGATTCAGCGGCGTCCGTCGGCGTCGAGATTGCTGGTTTCTTCAGAGGTGCTGGATTTTCAGGTTCCAGCAACAAGCACTTTTAGCAAATAAATGAAGTCCTTTGGCCCTGTGACTTCAACAGGAGGTTGGCACTCTTCCAACCCTTGGAGATTTTCTTTAGCAAAGTTTGAGAGTACACACACAGTTCCTCTCTCCTGGTTCCTTGGCAAAAATAAAGAAGCAACTGCAGGATTCCACCCAGCAAACAGCACTCTGGCAGAAGGGGTAGGCAAGTCCTTGGATCAGCAGGCTTCTTGTCCTTGGTTCAGGGGTCATTCTCTTATACCCCTTTTTGGCTTTGATCCCTTTGTCCATGCAGGGGAATTCCCCTCATCCTGGGTTTGTTGTGGGTGTAGCCAGGCTGAGGCACCTGGCCTATTCACTGTGCAGGGCTGGGTCCTCAAACGCCCAGCAGGAGGTGGAGCCAGTATTGTCACTGGCAGGAGCAGAGCTATCAGTCGCCCGGCAGGAGGTGGAGCCAGCATTGTATCAGGCAGGGCAGGCTATCAGGAACTACTCTCCCCCTACTCTCAATGCAAATGCACCACTCACCCCACACTGACTCATTCAGAACTCTGGAGCCAGCCAGCCCCTGTCACACACACACCAAACCAGCAGAAACCAGAAATAGTTAGACAAGAAAATAGCCACTTTCTAAAAGTGCTATTTTCAAACCCAGAGTCCAAAAACCATCCACACAAACGGATGCGTTATTAAACCCTGAGTTTAGGGATACCAAACTCGACATTGCACCATGCTCCCTGAGCCAGCTAGGATTATACCATTAATAACCGCGGCAGCCCATTCTAACTTATGGAGAGCAGGTAACCTTACAATAGTGAAAAACGAATATGGCTGTAATTCACTATTAGGACATGCCAACCTAGTCAGGCTTGTCCTACCTTATGCTTACAATGCACCCTGCCCGTGGGCCTCCTATAGGGGTGACTAACATGAAGTTAAGGGAAGGTTTAGGGACTGGCAAGTAGGTGTACTTGCACAGTCTGCGTGACAGTACCAGACTGCACGTAGGTCTAGCAATAACAGACCTTTAGACATACTTTTACTAGGCCGCTCTTGTGGGTGGCACAAAATGTGCTGCAAGCCCACGAGCAGCATTTGTATTTACAAGCCCTGGCACTCCTGGTGCACTAGACTAGGGACTGACAGTAAACCAAATAAGCCAAACATGGAATTCAATCAATACAGTAATTTTACATAGGGAGCACTTGCACTGTGGCACTGATCAGCAGTGGCACAGTGCCCAAAGCAATATACCAGCAAAAACATCGTAAACAGAGGAGGCAAACAGAAAAAAATGGAGGACAGACTCAGGCCAATGATGTCAGGTCTAACACGTGTCCCCTCCAGCTGAAATGTGGGGAGAACTACCCTTGACCTAGGGAGTCCTCATCACTAAGGTGGAAAAATCTGGACAGACCATCAGCATTGGCGTGATCTGTACCAGGGCGGTGTTCCACCGTGAAGTTCATCCCCTGTAGGGAAATGGACCACCTCAACAGCTTTGGATTCTCACCCCTCATCTGCATCAACCATCTGAGGGGCCTGTGGTCTGTCTGAACCCGGAAGTGAGTCCCAAACAGGTAGGGTCTTAGCTTCTTCAGCTCCCAGACCACAGCAAATGCTTCTCGCTCTATCGCACTCCACCTCTGTTCCCTGGGAAGTAACCTCCTGCTAATGAAGGCTACAGGTAAGTCTCGGCCCTCTTCATTCACCTGAGCTAGAACAGCCCCCACTCCATGCTCTGAAGCGTCCGTCTGGACAACAAATTCTTTAGAAAAGTCGGGTGCCTGGAGTATAGGTGCTGTGCACATTACAGTTTTCAGGGTGTCAAAGGCCGTCTGACAGGCGTCAGTCCAGATCACATTTCGTGGCTGCTTCCTGGAAGTCAGCGAAGTCAAGGGGTGGACAATGTTACCATAATCCTTGACAAACCTCCTGTAGTAACCCGTGAGACCTAAGAAGGCTCTCACCTGAGTTTGGGTTTTGGGCGATGCCCAGGCCAGGATGGTATCTCTCTTGGGTTTCAGGGGGGCACCTTGCCGCTCCCTACTTGGTGCCCTAAGTACACCCCTAAACCCTGCCCAATCTGGCACTTACTGGCTTTGATTGTGAGGCCTGCTCTGCGCAGGGCCAACAACACTTCCTGGAGGTGGCGCAAGTGTTCCTCTCAGCTGGCGCTGAACACTGCGATGTCGTCCAGGTAGGCGGCACTGAAATCCTCCAGTCCAGCCAATACCTGGTTGACCAACCTCTGGAAGGTGGCACGGGCATTCTTCATCCCAAAGGGCATAACCCGGAACTGGTAGAGCCCATCTGGTGTGGAGAATGCCGACCTCTCTTTTGCCCCATCAGTTAAGGCGATCTGCCAGTATCCAGACGTTAGATCAAACGTACTAAGGTACCGAGCAGCCCCCAACCGATCTATGAGCTCATCAGCTCTGGGGATGGGGTGCGCCTCAGTCTTGGTGACTGAATTGAGTCTTCGGTAATCCACACAGAACCGAAGTTCTGGTGAAGCACCAGGCGCTGCAGCCTTTGGGACCAAGACCACTGGGCTGGCCCAAGGACTGCTAGAGGACTCAACCACCGCTCAGGCAAACATTTTGGAGACCTCCTCCTTAATGTATGCTCTGACCTTGTCAGTCACCCTGTAAGCCTTTTGTTTTACAGGAGTGCTGTCCCCGGTGTCCACATCATGGACACACCACTGAGTGACACCAGGAATCAAGGAGAACAGATCAGGGAATTGTCCCAACAGTTGGCGACAATCTTGCTGCTGCTCAAGGGTCAGTGTGTCAGAGAGGACAACACCATCCACTGACCCATCTTGCTCTTTTGCATACAGGAGGTCAGGAAGAGGCTCACTCTCCTCCTCCATTTCAGCATCTGTAGCCAGGAGCATGCCCACTTCGGACCTTTCTAAGTGGGGCTTTAAACGGTTGACATGCAGGACCCTCAAGGGGTTCCTGGGAGATTTCAAGTCCACCAAGTAGGTGACATCGCTCTTCTTCTCCACAACCTTAAATGGTCCAGTCCATCTGTCCTTGAGCGCACAAGGTTCCACAGGGGACATGACCCAAACTTTCTGACCAGGCTGAAGTCCGACCAGAGTGGCATTCCGGTCGTACCACCGCTTCATCTCTTCCTGGCTGGCCTCCAGATTTGCCTAAGCAAGATCTCGGAAGCACCTAGTCTGGTTCCTAAAGGCCAGCATGTAAATGTATACATCCTGGGAAGGTTTCCTGGGAGATTGCTCCCAGCCTTCTTTGACCAGACTCAAATGTCCTCTTACTGGGTGTACATACAAAAGCTCAAAGGGGCTGAACCCTAGAGATTTATGTGGCACCTCACGGTAAGCAAACAGCTGGCATGGCAAGAGGACGTCCCATTTACGCCTCATTGGTTCTTCAAGACCCATGATCATGCCTTTAAGGGTCCGGTTGAATCTCTCAACCAGCCCATTACCTTGAGGGTGGTAAGGAGTGGTGAACTTGTAGGTTACCCCACACTCCTTCCACAGAGACTTCATATAATTGGAAATGAAGTTGGTGCCCCGGTCTGACACGACCTCTCTGGGGAACCCCATGCGGGAGAAAACACCCATCAGTGCCCGTCCCACCACGGGGGCCGTCACTGTTCTGAGAGGGATGGCTTCCGGGTACCGTGTGGCATGGTCCACCAAGACCAGAATGAACCTGTTGCCCAGGGCTGTCTTGGAGTCCAGGGGCCCAACAATGTCAATCCCCACCCGGTCAAAGGGGGGACTGACGATGGGAAAAGGTTGGAGGGGAGCCTTCTGCTTCCTTCCGCTTTTCCCACTTGCCTGGCAAGTTTGACAGGTTTTGCAATGGATATCTGTATCCCTTCTCATCTGAGGCCAATAAAAATGGGTGACAAGCCTGTCATAGGTCTTGTCCTGCCCCAGATGTCCAGCTAACGGAACGTCATGAGCCAAACCCAGTAGGAAGGCTCTGAAGCGGCTGGGGTACCCCCAGCACACGGGCTGACCCAGGTTCAGCAGCCTTAGGCTCGCTATACAGGAGGTCGTTCTCCCAGTAGACAAAATGTGTCCCTGACTGATCACATGCGGTTTGGGCTGAGGCCTGCTGCCTCATACCCACAAGAGACGGGCACACTTTATGTTCTGCACAAAATTCTTCCCTGGAGGGACCACCATCCTGCTGCCAGTGGGTCAGCTCGGGCAGGTCTCCCAGTTCAGCAACTTGTTCCCCTGTGGGCTCCAGGGCATCCTCCCCAGGGTCTGCCTCCTCCTGGACCACGGGAACTATGGGGGCCGGTTTCCTGCGCCTCCTGCCTCTTCTCTTCACTGCTGGGTCCTGGGCCATACTTTCAGGCTCCGGGACCCCATCAACTCCCTTACTTGCTGTCATCGATCGAGTGGTTGCACACACCCACTCTGGCACACCCAACATTTTCAAATGTGTCTCTTGCTCCACCTTAGCCCAAGGGGAGTCTTCCGAATCATTGCCCAGGAGACAATCAACAGGCATGGCGGGCCTCACAGCAACTTGAAGAGTACCTGAAACTCCCCCCAATTCAAAGGGAACCTGAGCTACCTCACACTCTTTCTGGGAGTTGTCAGCCGCTATCACAGGGTAGAATGCGTGGGGAACCACCTGCTCTCTGGACACCAAGTGACACTTGACAGCTGTCACACTCGCTCCGGTGTCTCTGAAAGCTTCCACTCTATGGCCATTAATGGTCACCCACTGCCTATATTTATTAGTGGTACAAGGCAGAGGGGGTGGAGGGACCATTTCTATGTCTCCTAGCGAGACCAGGGACATCTCTGCGGGACTCCTCCCACCAGGGGCAACCATCTCCTCCCCTCCCAGGGCTACACTCGCCAACTGACGGGGGGAGTGCACGTGGTGGTGCATTAGAGTCCCTCATGGGACACTGGGGATCATAAAAACGGTGTCCCACCTGCTTACAAACATAGCAGGTCATTGGGCCCCTATGAACAGGTTTACCTGTCGGGGCCCCTGGCTTCTTCACAGGGGGAGGCTGGGAACCCTTCCCTTGGTTCCCTTGGGGATTACTTTTGGGCCCTTTCTGGAACTCCCTCTGTTTACCCTTGTCCCCCCCACTCTTCTGCTGGGGACCCTGCCCACCTTTGGCTGAGTCTCCCACTGGACCCTTGTGGACCCTGGTACTGACCCAGCGGTCCGCCTCCTCAGCAAGTTTTCTAGGGTTAGATATCTTGCTATCAAGAAGGTGCTGGCGCAGCTCTGGAAAACAGTTATTAGACAAGTGCTCCCAAGCAAACAAATCTTAAAGAGCTTCATAACTTTCCACTTTGCTGCTCTTTACCCAACCATCCATGGCTCTGCAAAAAAATGACACATATTCAACTCACGTAGTACCAGGCAATTTCTTACATTCTCTAAAGGTTTGTCTGTACTTTTCTGGGGTTAGGCCATACCATAACATTAAAGCATCTTTCATATTAGCATAAGACATCCTATCCTCAACAGGCATGTCCAACAGGGTATCTCTCTCCTCATTCACAAAGCGACCCCACAACCCTGCTCCCCAATTCTTCTCAGGGACCTGGTGGGCCAACAATGCTAACTCATATGCTTTAAACCATTGACCAATATCCTCATTCTTCTGAAAATCTTTGATCACATCTTTGGGAAAATAAAACCTACTTTCTGCAGGCACAGATGGGATGCTGCCACCAGAGGGATTCAATTCTAAACTCTTAGCTTGGAGCTCCATCTCCCTCACCATTTTCTCACGCTCAAAAGCTAACTTTTCTCTTTCAAACTCAATCTTTTGATCTCCATATCAGCTTCTCTCCTGCATTTTGCATTTTCTAACTCCAACTGCCCATTTATCTTAAGTTTTGCCATTTCCATGTTGTATGGTCGCTCCTTCTCCCTTTCTTCTCTTTCTTCGGGAGAAAGACCTTTAGAGGACACACTGCTACCGGGAGAGGACGCGGGCCCATTCACTGGCACCGCCTCATCCCCTTCCCCTGGCGGTACCACCACCGCATCAGAGGGATCTCTGGCCTCTAACCAGGCCTCCAAGGCTTTGAGATATTCCTCCTTTCTTGAGAGGCCTGTGGTAGGAACTTTAAACTGCTTGCAAAAGTGTTGCAGCTGCTTCTTCCCATATTTCTTTATCTTCTCCCTATCAAACTCCTCCAGAACAATGACTCCGGCATCACTCACGGTCAAAAACTGGCAGTGTTCAAAAATCAAGCTTCAGAAAAGCAGAGAACAAAAATAGAATATCCTACCAAAATAGATTGTGGCTGCGCTATGGTTTGCTTTCACTATGTAGCACACACCAATCACTGCACATGGGTCATAAATGCAAAGTTCAAATCCTCACCGCTGACCCACCAATGTTAGACTTGGCTGTCTCTAGTTGGCAAAGGTATACACTTCTGACAAATAGGGGCTCACCTCCTCTAGTCAGGGCAAGGGGATCACACACTTAGATAACCCCTGCTCACCCCCTTGGTAGCTTGGCAAAGCAGACAGGCTTATCTCAGAGGCAGTGCGTTAAGCATTTATGACCACATACAGTAACAAATTGAATACACTACAAATGGACACGACACAGTAGTATTATAAAAATAAGGATTTTTATATAATGCTTAGCACAAGACAAAATAACGACAAAAATATACCACAATCTTAATAAATACTCTTGGAAGGAAAAATAATAGTTCAAGTGTAGTTTCTTCTTAGCACAAAGTCTTTAGTAACAAAAGCAACTCTTCTTCTTTAAATCACAGTTCTTGGCAACAAGGTACCCCCCACAGGAGTCACACAACGTCGATGCAAAGTTAATCCAAAGGTTCGGCGTCGACCACAAGGAGTGCGAATTCGAGCCCGGAGTCACACGGACCCCCACAACACAGTACCTTGGAAAAGCGATGCACACGATGATCAGCGGCGTCAAGATGTCCGGCGTCGTGTCTTTGGCGTCGATCGGGCCTCGGAGTCGGGGTGATCTGCAGCGGCGTCGACAGATGTCAGGCAGGAGCAGCGCGCCCGAGGCGAAGCAGGATACGGCGTCGTCGTCGATGTCGATGATGATGTTGCAAGAGTGAGCAGCGCTCACGGCGTCGAGAGGGCTCGGGGTCGATGCGATCAGCGGCGGCGTTGACATGGGGTCACTTGGAGCTGAAGCCGAACTCGCTACTCACTGGCGTCACTACTGGCGTCAATCGGGCCCGGCGGCCGGCGTCGAGGAAGCGGGACACTGGAGCCGTTACTCACGATGTCGAGCTGGATTCTGCGGCGTCCGTCGGCGTCGAGATTGCTGGTTTCTTCAGAGGTGCTGGATTTTCAGGTTCCAGCAACAAGCACTTTTAGCAAATAAATGAAGTCCTTTGGCCCTGTGACTTCAACAGGAGGCTATTCAGAAAAGGGGGTGGTGATGAACAGAGTGTCTGAATTAAGCAGACAGGAGGCTGGCACTCTTCCAACCCTTGGAGATTTTCTTTAGCAAAGTTTGAGAGTACACACACAGTTCCTCTCTCCTGGTTCCTTGGCAAAAATAAAGAAGCAACTGCAGGATTCCCCCCAGCAAACAGCACTCTGGCAGAAGGGGTAGGCAAGTCCTTGGATCAGCAGGCTTCTTGTCCTTGGTTCAGGGTTCCTTGTCAGAAGTGATCTAAAGTCTTGGTTCAGGGGTCCTTCTCTTATACCCCTTTTTGGCTTTGATCCCTTTGTCCATGCAGGGGAATTCCCCTCATCCTGGGTTTGTTGTGGGTGTAGCCAGGCTGAGGCACCTGGCCTATTCACTGTGCAGGGCTGGGTCCTCAGATGCCCAACAGGAGGTGGAGCCGTGGAGCCAGTATTGTCACTGGCAGGAGCAGAGCTATCAGTCGCCCGGCAGGAGGTGGAGCCAGCATTGTATCAGGCAGGGCAGGCTATCAGGAACTACTCTCCCCCTACTCTCAATGCAAATGCACCACTCACCCCACACTGACTCATTCAGAACTCTGGAGCCACCCAGCCCCTGTCACACACACACCAAACCAGCAGAAACCAGACATAGTTAGACAAGAAAATAGCCACTTTCTAAAAGTGCTATTTTCAAACCCAGAGTCCAAAAACCATCCACACAAACTGATGCGTTATTAAACCCTGAGTTCAGGGATACCAAACTCGACATTGCACCATGCTCCCCGAGCCAGCTAGGATTATACCATTAATAACTGCGGCAGCCCATTCTAACTTATGGAGCGCAGGTAACCTTACAATAGTGAAAAACGAATATGGCTGTAATTCACTATTAGGACATGCCAACCTAGTCAGGCTTGTCCTACCTTATGCTTACAATTCACCCTGCCCGTGGGCCTCCCATAGGGGTGACTAACATGAAGTTAAGGGAAGGTTTAGGGACTGGCAAGTAGGTTTACTTGCGCAGTCTGCGTGACAGTACCAGACTGCACTTTGGTCTAGCAATGGCAGACCTTTAGACATAGTTTTACTAGGCCGCTCTTGTGGGTGGCACAACATGTGCTGCAAGCCCACGAGCAGCATTTGTATTTACAAGCCCTGGCACTCCTGGTGCACTAGACTAGGGACTGACAGTAAACCAAATAAGCCAAACATGGAATTCAATCAATACAGTAATTTTACATAGGGAGCACTTGCACTGTGGCACTGATCAGCAGTGGCACAGTGCCCAAAGCAATATACCAGCAAAAACATCGTAAACAGAAAAACATGGAGGAGAGACTCAGGCAAATGATGCCAGGTCTAACAAAACAATACACAGAGATATATTTACCTAGGATGGTATGAAAATCAGCCCCCTCTGGCCAAGATTTAATGGGCCCCTTTGACACTTCATGTGGCAAGGACATCAGGACAGGATCAAGACAGGATAGAGGACCTCTTCTGGATTCGACACCTGTGTCTCACCCCTCTCTGAAACTAACTTTATTACCTCCGCGATTCTTCTGCGATCTTTTAAATCTATTTGCTTTGAAATTCTAAGTCCGCTTCTACGGGTTTTCGATCAGCATTCGTACAGCATCTCGGTCTCTCAGCTTTCTGGCTGCAATTGCTGTTTCATCTTACTAACTACCCCAATTATACTTTCTTAATGGCATGTACCACCCCTAAATGTTTCAACTTTATGAAACTCCTATTTCTGATTGGACGAGCTAAGGGGATAATCATCACACCATGCTAAGTTTTTAATAATTTTCTGTTAGTTCATTGTTTTAAGTTTCTGCCAATTAATCTGTTCTCCCAAGCTTTATTTCCCACCCATATTTGCAAACTTCTTTAACAACAATGTATACATTTTACAGTTGTCTATTGAATCCTCAGGATGTTGAGCTGGTTCCCAGGACTAGTACGGAGAACGTCCTTGGACGAGTTTCAAGACTTGACCTCACTGTTTCTGAGTTGTCATCTTTGTACATGCTAGAGGAACCACGTGGGCGTTAGATGTTAGCATCGCTCAGAGGCTCAAATACGAACTAATAAAGAGCTCAAAAGGAAAATAATTATTTCAAAATAAAATGATTTCACTGTATACCACCTATCTCTACTCTAATCCAATTTACTTATAAAGACTCTTCATGCATTAGCATTTAATATATAATTCAATTTAGTTTCAGCAAAGCAGATGCTTAGCACATGAGTTTCCATGGGGCCATTTTAGATGCTATTGCGCAGAAGCAATAATTTCCTTTCAAGCGTAAAGACGTCATTCTGCATAAATGCAGTTGACGCATGCCCAATACATTTTCCCGCTTTAGCAGCCATCTTTAATCATACTCGGGTTACTTGTTAGAAAAAAATCATAGGCAAGCTTCCTCTAGCTAGAAATGTATGAAATGTGGTGCATATTAGTATCAAAATACATTGTTATTACTCCATTACAGGTTTATATTAGAGGATTGCATCCAAGCAAGTCTCTTTTGTTCGAGTCCTTGCTCAATCAATCCCCTCTCTAATGGCATTTATGCCATCATAAACTACTTATACCCAACCAGATGTCAACTTTAGCATATCTCAATTCCCTTCTCTGTCTTTTAAATTTCCACTTCATCTTTATCTTTCATGTTTTTCATCTTCTTGTATAAATCTCCTTTCAATTCTTCAAGCTTGATTTCTTTGTATTTTCTCTTCTTTCCTTGTTTATTTACTTCATATCTTCCTCTCCTTTTACACCATTTGCACCACATCTTTATTACTAAAACTATCATTGTTATGCCAAGCATTGGTAGTATTATTTGAGCTACAACTCTTTTACCTAGGTTAGCAAACCCTGACCCTATTGATGTTAGGCTATTGTTAATCTCTTCCATACATTATCAACTTCCAGTGGTTTCAAGTCTTCTTCCAATTTAGTAATATTTTTAATATACCCTCTCATTTCTATACTTTTCTCAGGAATATAAGTGCAACAGTGTTGCGCTTTCAGCATTTTACAGACTCCACCCTCTTTTGCCAATAATATATCAAGGCTAAGTCGATTTTGCAAAACCATTGATCTGGTTGCAACCATTTCGGTATTGATCATCAGAAAACCACCAGCAGTATCAGTCGATAAGCGATCAACTACTTTAGATAGTTGACACATTCTTCATGAATTCAAAATTACTCCCACTGAAGGTATCAATGCACTTAATATGTCACCTACTATTTCTGAAAAACTAGCTGTCTTATTACGGATTAGTTCTTTAGTGTTTTCATTGCTTCCAGTGACTCTCGAGAATACTATTCCAAAATAGCAACTCCCATACCATCTTGCAGGTAGCTTGAGATATGCCTTATTTCCACATATATAATAAATTCCAGGAAACACTGGATCAGTTCCCCCTTTTAGTCCCCATCCTCCAATAACCCAAAAATTGTGTTCACATTCACTGGAACCAGTAAATGCGTTATTATAGTCAGTCTTTAATCTACGGAGACATATCTTCCCTTTCTTTTCGAAATCTAGAGAGCATGAATCTTGTCAGGTGTATAAATTATTTCCTTCTCAGCCCATGCTGGAATATGAATTTTCTGTTCACTGGTTTTCTTCAGAAAATCCTGTCTCCTTTCTTCTATTAAATTCAAAAATATCTTGTCTTCTTCTTTTAGTGAGCATATTAAATTATGTTTGCAAGCTTCTGCTATATCTATTGCCTTTTGTGTTAAGAAAAATTCACCCATAAACTGTGCTCCTAGGCTACTAAGTTCTGGATTCATATTTTTCCGAACAGCAACCTCTGAAAATATCACATCTACATTTACATAATATTATTATAATTTTCCTGTTTTATAAAACAGACTTGTTAATACACTACATGAAATGCCATATGTTAGCGGTAAATGGTTATTTGTGATACCTTCTGCTACTGAAGCTGGTAATTTCATACATACATAACAATCACTAATTTCCATAGTGTCTACATATTGCAACAATAACTAGGTGAAAACATTTAAATCTGTGTTCTTATCGGTTACCGTGTGATGTATTTCTGACTCATCTGATGCTTCTAATTGTACTCTATCTCCCTTGAAGTTAGCTAACTTTCCTTAAGTGTCTGTACTATTTTTCTTTTCTACGCTCATCAAATAGGGTATTGCTATAGTTAAAATTAACCATACTACAATCACTAATAAAATGCTACATATGCATATTCTACAACACTTCTTTAAGCAATTTCGTTTCGGTCTTATAGCAACTCTATTTTAGCCATTTTAAGAAGATTTCTTTTCTTTCTTTCACTTTCTTTCCGTCATTTAAAAAATATATATATATTTTATTCATTCAAGGGGGTCTCACTTCTCCTTTGTAAATCTGTTCAGCAATTAATTTGTCATCAATTTCTCTGTTTAAATCTAAATTTTCTAGTTCTTCAAGAATCACATAGGTCCACTCAGGTCCTTTGAATTTATTATTCAGTATTTTTGTTTTTCGACTTCTTTGCATGGGTTTCTCAATTGATTGTCCTGACTGACTAGTGACTTTATTCACTTGTTCAGGTTCTTCATTTATTGTCCTTAAGTGATATTTTAGTCTTTTGACACAAATAAGCCAATTATCACCTTTTCTAACCCGTTTTCCTTGCACTGCACTTTCACTTTCCTCTTCTCTCTTTAAGAGTTCTTTTATTTATGTTAAGTTGTTGCACAATTTGATATTTTTCATCTTCTGAATGCTTCTCTACCTGTCCTTCATCAGGACTTAATATTGTGACATCATTTGCCTGAACGTGTTCTGCTTCTTCTCTCTGATCCTGTTCAGGTTTTACTTTAGCTTGTTCTTCTTCTTTCTGAACTTGTTCCTCTTTTCCTAACTGGTCCTGCTCAGGTCTTATTGCACTTGGCTTGTTAGCAGCCTGAACATGTTCTTCTAAACCTATCTGTCCGTCCTCAGATTTGTGAATATTTTGGTTCACTTCGGTCTGAGTATATTTTTCTTTCCTTATCTGTTCCTGCTAAGGGTCTCGAACTATTTTTAATTTCTATTTCCTGAGCTTGTTCTCCCACACCTATCTGGTCCTCTCTAGTTTCTTGCTTTTCTAATTTTATCTACGTATTGTTTTGATATTTACATCAGGTATGTCAACCACTGGTATCCAATCCTCCTGAATAGTGCGTGGTTGTTCTTGATCAGCTACTTCAGAGTCTGTTATTCTAGGCACTTCAGCTACACAACCTTCGGCACCCTCAACTGCAGGTATCAGTTGAGGATCTCCCTCATCAGGAGCTGGTACTCTCTTGATATGACTAGCGTGAATCCAGTTAGGCAAACCTGCACATTTAACTGCTGTTGTTGTAACCAGTATGACCTGTTTCGGTGTATCCCACCTGGGTGCTAGGCACATCTCTCGGGTGTGATTCTTCACCACTATCCAGTCTTCAGGATTGAGACCATGTGCTTGATGCGGCTGACTGGTAACTGCATCTTCTCCAACCTGATGAGAGTCAGAATGCACTAGTTCAGCCAATCTTTTACAATAGTCTAATACCAGATCATCAGTTATACTTAAAAAATTGTGTCCTGGTATAAAGGCTCATCTCATTGTTCTTCCCATGAGTATTTTATTGGGACTCAACCCTGTGTTTCTGTCAGGATTGTTTCTGAGTCCCATCAGAACAAGAGGTAATGCATCTGGCCAACACAGTGATGTAGATGTGCACACCTTTGCCAATATTGATTTTTTGGTGCCATTGGACAGTAAGCACAGTGACATTTTTGTTCAATTTTAAATGCTTCACAGATCAATCAAATTATTTCATTATTAAATTGAGATCCTCTATCTGATTCCACAGTTACTGTAAAACCAAAACATGGTATCAGTTCCCTTAACAGCAACTTGGCAACGTTTAAGTTTAGAAATATTTATTGAAACAGATAAACTATGTAAAACATCATTACAAGACAAAAAGCATAGAAATAAATTGAATTGATATCACACTATAATGATGTAAAGGAGGGTCCTAAAAAGGGATTTAGAAACTATACCAAGGAAACTAGCTTTTTAAGGGTATATGTACTGAGGGAGGGAGGGAAGGAAAAATGAAAGAAAAAGAGGCAACCTAAAGCATAAATTTAAAGTGAAAAGATAACAAAATAAGCTAAATGTGACATAATAGATAATAAGTACAACTGAAAATGCGAAAGGATAAAAACTGAAATTCATGGAACATATATGGAAAAGAAATTAGTCAAAGGCAACCATAACAAATTCTTTTTGATCAAAAGAGGTACAGCGGTAGCAAAAGCACGATCAAATCTGTGGTGATGACATAACAGATTTCACCAGGCGCTATATGAGATCTTTGAAGTATCTTTCCAATTTGTTGTGATTATCTGTAAGGAAATAGCTATATACAAATCTATAAATTTACGAACATTACAATGAACATTCCATATAGGTGAAGAGCCACCCAGAAAAACGTGAACAATATTAAAGGGGTGATCCGTGCATAAAATATCATTTAGGTTGAACCAAATATGAGACCAAAGGGACTTAACCAAAGGACAGTGAAAAAAATATTTAAAAAAATCACTATCGGGGGCGTGGCTAGGCACCGGCTAAGATGGCCGCCTAACCTGAGAGCTCCGTTTCACTGAGTCCTCCACCCTCTAAAATCCAGAATAAATCCGATGGATCCCGCGACCCAGCTTCAGCGCTGCACAGCCCTCCCGAAGCTGCACTAGGCGGTCTAATCCCAGCCCCTCTACGTTGCTCGGTTGCCGCGCTGTGGCCCTGAACTCCGGCACCCGAGAGCTTGCCTGGAGCGAGGGTGCACCGCGGTCGGCCTCTGTCGCAGGCGAGCCCCCAGCTTTGCGGCCTGGTCGGGGCAGGGAAAGAAAGTCGGCGAGCTCAACGCGGTGTGAACCCCAAGGCGCGGTGCCTACGGGAGAAAGTACTGCTACTCCCACACCTCGGAGATCGGGCGTGGGGGCCCGAGGGTGATCACACAGACTTGGGGGAAGGCTGGAATAGGCATAAGAAGAAGAGCGGCGATAACTGGGTAGCTCCAGAGGCACTGACAGAGATCTTCCTGTGGGCATGACTCCCATGCATACCCCCCGTAAGTAACGGTGTGAGCCCACGAGACGAAGGTGAGACTGTCTCTACACCTCCAGTACCGGGAGTGGAGGCCTGACGGGAGCAACAGATACGGCCTAGTACAGCGGCCTCCGGCCTACATAAACCAGTGGGACAGCTCAAGGCAGGCACAGCGAAGGGCGGGGACACCATGCCGGCCAAGGGCATTGCACAACACTATCCGGAGGGGCCGCCGCGTGCAATGGTGTGACAATGTGCCGTCTGTCTGGCTGTGAAGACGTACGCCCCGAGAGTCGGGCAGTTGAGAAGAACTGCTGAGCCTCCTTGGGGAGGGCCCGTGATTCAGAGGTGAGGACTGCTGGTGGGGACCAGATGGGGACACTGCATTGAACCAGACCGTGGAAGCAGACGAACACGTGCCACGGCGACACCGGGTGGCGGCAGTCACGGGCCGTAGAGGCCGTAGAGGCCCCATCGGCAAAGGGGAGTGATCGGTCCGAGAACCCACAACACTCCAACGGAGAGCCCCAAGTGCCCCCTATGAGAAACCGGGGTTGCGGACAGGTACTGGATCCGCACCACTGACTCGGTCACTGCTTTGAATCCCGGCCGGGGCTAGACGCACCGTTGGCCAGGATACGAGATGTGAATCAGTAACAATGAGGCCCAAGCAGGGTACGGCCACCCAGACCAACAAGCTCAACAAGTATACAGTGCAGAAGGACACGCCGCAGATGGGGGGACCAACCGGGGAACCGTCCAACCAGAAGGAGCTGTCATTAACCAGCATCAAGGCAGCCATCCAAATGCTGGGCGCCACCCTAGAAACGAAAATAGACAAGGTCTCCAAAGAAGTCAACCTCCTACGTACGGACCTAAATAAAACGTCGGAGAAGACCAAGGCCAATGAGGCAGGCATCACGGAGCTACAGTCATCCACCAAGAAGCTGGAACAGTGAGTAAATGACCTGGTACATCAACACCGTCAGATGGCCCTCTGGCTGGAGGACCAGAAAGGAAGGGCCCCAAGGAGCAACATCCACCTGGTAGGGTTTGCTGGGAGGCCTGGAGGGGCCCAGCATGGAACTCTTTGTCGAGGATCTGATCCTTCAGAATCTCAAGCCCAAACGTCTGTCCAACATCTTCACGGTAGAACGAGCACACCGGGCACCCATCCCAAAGCCAAAACCAGGGGCACCGCCAAGGACAATCATCCCAAAAATCCTTAATTACAGAGACAGAGACGGTATTTTACAGGCGGCCAGACAGGCCGGGGACCTGCAGTACGAGAATGTCACCATCCGCTTTTTCCCAGACTTCACTCTTCAAGTTCAGCGTGAGAGGCAATCCTTTGTGGGTGTAAAGGCGGCGTTGAGAAAAAAAGGCCTCAAGTACATGATGTTTTTTCCCGCCAGACTCAAGGTCATAACGGGGGGCAAATCCATATTTTTCACTTCCCCATCGGAGGTGCAGGACTGGCTCGACAGGGACTCATCAACCACGGGTGTAGGAGCTGGGGCTCAGAGCTGGAGAGACACACAGGCTGGATCTCCAGAGTAAGCGGCGGGGAGATCGGAATTGGATGGCCAGAGTCAGCGCTCCTGGACATCCCGGTCTGCAAGCCCCAGATGGGACACCCTACGCAGTGCGGCTGGCCACGTAGAGTGAAGAACCTGCGGAACTGTGCCGGCATGAACCCTAAAGTACTGTACTAAATGCGGCTGTTGGTGGGGGCTGCGATCCACCCACCGGTCTTCGACAAGGGGAGGGGGAGGTGGGGCATAATATATGACTGGCACTGATGGGGAGCCAATCTGTTGACGATAAATGTTGAAATCTTCCCCATCCTCCCAACCACCTTTTTTCCCTTTCCCCCCTCTCTCTCTCCCCCCCTTACCTTTCATTGATGGCCTGGGTGATCCCTGCAGGGACTGTCGTTTTGACCACAGGGGTGAGCTACAGACTAATAACATTCGAATCCCATTTTTGGCTGTACGCGGGATGTGCTGGCGCATTGTTGTGTTTTCGGTGGGGGGGGCTCGGGTGGCGGTGTGGGCCGGGGCTAGTGCACGCTCCAGACAACAGGTCCACAAGGAAGGGAAGACAAGTTACTTAGAGTTGTTGTTTCTTCCTCTTACGGGGTGAGTATCGGGCGAAATGCACTCTGCTAATTGGGGATGTGGGTAGTTCAAAGCCTATGGAGCAGGGGAGCAGGGAGGGGGGGGTGTTCGGGGGGAGTTGGGGGAGCGGGCTGGGGGAGGAGCGGGACAGTTGGGGACAAACGAAGAATATTGGTTAGGTCAAACAAGGACTGTAATGTTGCTGTTGATATTTGTACCATTCCACACAGGGTGTGACGTCAGAACTGTATGTATGCACATGTGCACAAAGTTGTGAGTCACGGGGAGGATGTATCAATAGGAAACATGCACTGCTATGAAGTGGGATAAGAGTGTGAAGATAATGAGCTGGAACGTCAATGGGCTGGGGGACAAGCTTAAGAGAACCATTGTATTGCAATTTGTCAAGAGACACCTTCCTGATGTGCTACTCCTGCAGGAGACACATCTATTGGGCAACTCTTGTCACGCGCTAAATAGATGGGGCTATACCTTAGCGGCACATGCCGGATTCACCTCAGGATCCTGAGGGGTGAGTATTTTGCTTCGTCGTAACCTCCCCCTAATCATCGACCACACAGACTCTGACCCCTTATGGCGTTTTGTAGCAATCTCGGGCAGATGGGCGATTCGTAGGATTAATCTGGTCACGGCCTACATTCCATCTGGTCTTCGAACCCAATCATATCAGGATCTGGTCTTCGAACCCAATCATATCAGGACCTGGGCAAGTTACTCCTTTCCCTCACCGAAGGGAGCCTCCTAGTGGGAGGCAACTTTAACACTGTAGTGTCACGGACCCTTGAACGAAATCCTCCCAGAGACATACCAACGGGGCAAAGGTGGTTATCGGATTTTCTTGAGGCATTTGGTCTCACTGACCTGTGGCGTCTACGACACCCGAGGGACACTCAATACACTTTCTTCTCCGGCTTACATAGATCGTTCTCCCGCATTGACTTCATACTAACACCTCTGCAGCACGACAACGATTCGTGAAATTACACATCTCGCAAGGGGAATATCAGACCCCTCACTGTTAGTTGCCCACCTCACATTCGGGGACAGGCAGGAGGGCTGAATAGCGCCCATAAACGCCTGGTACGTGCGTTGTGAAGAAATAAAGAAAAAGCTTACCCTCTCGATTGACCGCTACTTTGAGGACAACGATGGTACTGTGGTCTCATCGTCAGTGTTGTGGGAGGCCTTTAAAACAGTGCTAAGAGGGGAAGCCCTGTCCACCATTACCAGTCGCCGTAGGGAGTGGGAAGGTCAAATGGCTACTATGGAGGGAGACCTCCTTGCGCTGGAGATGGCGGCTCAAACGGGGGGTGAACCGAGAACGCTACACCTGATGGAACTCAAAGCGGCGGAATATAGGGCCTTGGCCACTGACGCAGCCAGAACCATGGCCAGAGATAAGGAGGGTAGAATTTATGACCAGGGAGACAAAGCGGGCAAACTAATAGCCTGGCTAGACAAAAAGCAACAGGCTCAGAGAGTTGTGGCAGAGCTCAAGACTGAGGCTGGAGAAGTCATCACGGAGCCGCGTGAGATAGTCAAGGAATTGCACTACCGAAAGGTCTACAGCAGGGGTTCTGACAGGTCGGAAGAAGACTCGACTCCTTGTTGACCGACATCCGTCTGCCCGTCCTCTCAGATACGGAGCGGGAAGTCCTGGAGGCACCGCTTGCTGTATAAGAACTGAGCCTTGCGATCAGGGACCTCAAGCCGGGAAAGGCCCTTGGGCTTAATGGCTTGCCGATACAAGCTGACGCCTGGCATTTTGAGTCCATACCTAAAACAAATGTTTGAAGAGAGCAAAGAAAAGGGCACTTTACCACGAGACCAGCGCATTGCCACGATAGTGACTATCCGAAAGAAGGGAAACCAAGGGATTCCTGTGCCATTATAGGCTCATATCTTTGCTGGCCAAGGTACTCGCGAACAGGCTCAAACCCGTCCTTCCCGCTCTGGTCCATCCAGACCAGTCTGGTTTCATGCCCAACCGCAACACAGCGCTCAATCTCCGACAGCTACATGGAGTGCTGGGGCGCTGTCACACCCTCCAGGAAGATGCGGTGGTAGTGTCTCTAGACGCTGCAATGGCATTCGACACGCTCGAATGGCCATGTATGATGGCTGTCCTCCGAAAACTGGGCTTTGGACCTAACTTCATAGGGTGGGTGCATCTCCTTTATTCTGAGCCCCTGGCCCAGGTCTCTGTCAATAACAAAACCTCTGAAGTTTTTGCGTTTGAGAGAGGGAAATGGCAGGGGTGCCCCCTCTCACCTGTATTGTTTGCGCTTTCATTAGAACCACTAGCTGCCTGGATTAGACAGGACCTCTCCCTGAAAGGGATACGCTGGGCTGATGGGTGGAAATACAGGATCTCGCTGTATGCAGACGACAACCTCCTTTATCTAACGAGACCTCGGAAGTCCCTTATAGTGGCCATGGACATATTTGCCAGTTTCGGGAGGAACTCAGGATACAGTATCAACTGGGACAAATCCTTACTATACACCCTACAGGGTAGCACTCCGGTCGCTCCACGAAATTGCCCGATTACAGTGACCACTGAGGGGTTCCGATACCTTGGGATCTTTATCTCCAAGGAAAAGACCACCAGATATGAGAGGAATCTCCTGCCGCCCTTGCAGCAATTCAAAAGGGACTCTGCCTCCTGGCGAAAGCTCCCACTGTCCCTCCTCGGACGGGCGCCGCTTTTCAAAATGATGGCGTTGCCAAGATTCTTGTATGCCCTACAGAACCACCCGGATTTGGTCCCGCACTTATATTTTAAGGCTATCGAAGCCACACAGAGAGAGCTGCTGTGGTCTGGAACACCTTGTATATCCCTCCAAAAATTGACCCTGGGGTGGTTTGACGGGGGCATAGCGCTCCCGGACATCCACAAGTACTACTGGGCTGCCCACCTCGCAGCCATTAATCAGGGCACATACTGCACTGGTGACGACCCAGGGTATGGCATGGATCGTTGGCTCCTGCCGGGGGGAAACTTTGAGGCGGCTCTCTACTCTAGGCCTGGTAGATACCAACTCACTGGACCCACGCAACACTCAGTACAGCTGTGGAACATTGTGCAGCGAAAGCTGGGATGGGCTGACACCCTTACGATGGCTACTCCCTTATGGGTCTCAGAGAAGTTAGGAACGCTGAACCGCACCAAGGGGTTCCGAAACTGGGACCTCATAGGCATCTACCATATTCGGGACCTGTGGGGCTCGAAGGGCGTGGTGTCATTTGCCTCACTCCAAAGCACTTATGAGCTAGCACACACAGAATACTTCAGATACTTACAGGTCAGGCACTCCCTCCAGATGAACATCCCCGCGGATACACAGCTCCCTGACTACTCCCCCCTGGAGGACAGACTCCTGGATGGCCACCTCTCCGAACATGCCATCTCACTTACATATAAAAAAATCATTAACAACTCCCCAGACCTCCTGCTCCCCCTCAAAGGAAAATGGGAAGCGGACGGCCTGGAAATAGATGAGGAAGAATGGGGGAATGCACTGGCCTCCCCTAAGGAGGTGGCCATATCGGCAAAGCTCCGGCTGATTCAACTGAAAATCTTGCATCGTGCGTACTTCTCAGTAACTAGACTGCAACGCATGGGACGAAGTGAGGATGGGCTTTGTAGGAGGGGATGCCGGGAGGTAGGGACATACTTTCATATACTGTGGGAATGCCCGCTTATTAGGAATTACTGGGCCCGAGTGACCCGTTGTATGCAGGAGGTGTGGGGAGTGGAGCTCCGAGTGGAAGCAAAGAGGTGCCTCCTAAACATATGGGAACCTACAGATCTGCCGCCCCGTGGGAAGCTTTGAGCAACACTGGAATTCACCATCGCCAAACGTAACATAGCCAGGCAATGGGGGTAACCAGACCTCCTAGGTTGGGTCCCTGGAAGACTGATATTGATTGGTGCATGCTCCAAGAAAAAATGTGTATGTGGCTCGTGGATGCCCACGGAAATGGATAGAAGTATGGTCCAGCTGGAATGAATACAGGGGCAACATTTGCGAACCCCCCCCAACTGTTCCAATTGACGAACCGCTCGCACTTTAAAGAAACTGTGATGCACTATTCCGAATGTTTTTGCACTAAGTATGTAATGTATGTAATGTAATTACCCGAGACGCACATGTGAATGATATCTGTCTTGACTGTGATGACCGCCACTTAACTATGTTTATTAACACAATAAAAAGAGTTTAAAAAAAATCACTATCAGCACATGCGCAGGACCAACACTTTTTGGAATCTAGTGCTTTGAATTTGTATAAATCAGAGGAAGTATAAAAAAGCCTATTATAAAAAAAATATAAAGTCTGCTTAGTGCTGGCAGAGCGCGAAACAGATTGTATTTTAGACCAAACAGAATCCCAAACCTGAGAGGAGAATTCCTGTGATTAGTCCCTTTCCCAGGAGCGCTCAAGTTTAGACTTGGACCTATCTGCAGTGGGGCGGGAGAGTAATTTATAGATAACAGCAGCTTTGAGAGGAGTAGAAAAGTCTGGTAGTGGAGAACTTGTCGGGGCAGCAGTAGACATGGAACTGAGTTGAGAGATAAGGGAAGTCAGGGTGTATTGAAGCAAGGGGTATTGGGAAGAGTATGTGTTAGAGAAGTGAAAGGATGCACAAATGTCAGAAAAACCCTTCAAAGAATTGTCTTTGAGAAGACTATCATGGAAGATGATGCCTTTTTCAATCCATTCTTTCCAGAAAAGTGCTCTGTTGTTAATCTTTAAAGATTTGTACCAAATTGGAGTAAGAGAAAGAAAGTCCATAGGTGAAAAAAAGGAGCGACATAATGACATGGCAAGTGTTTTTGAGTGCTTAAATATGGGAGGGAGGAAACGCTGTGGAGGCTGAGATAAGCGAATAGCGGTAAGGAATGAGAAAGGTGAGAGCTGTGCAAGTTCTAACGTACTCCAAGCTGTCAAGGATGTAAAGGATGACTCCGTTAGGAAAGGCCATATTTGTTTTAATGTAAAGGCCGAATGAAAATGAGTGAGGCTAGGAAAATCAACCGCTCCTACGTCTTTGGGTTGTTGAAGATGGGAAAGAGAAATCCTAGCTTTGCGGTTATTCCATAAGAATTTAGTAAGGATTCAGTTTATAGTTGTAAAAAAATAGAGAGGAAGAGAAATGCGGAACATTGAGAGATAAAAATTGACTATAGGAAGAAGCATCATTTTAATGGTTGCCAATCTCCCCCACCAAGATAAATGTAAATGTGGGTGTACTTGTAAAGCGCACTGCGACTCCATGGAGTATCCTGGCGCTGAAGACCACTGGGGAACCCGTCCTGGTTTTTCCCTGTGAGATGGTTCCTTTCTGGGTATCTCCAAGGTGAAACCAGGCATCCCCGGCATCTGTGGGGGGACGTTGTAGAGATGAGGCAAGCTTAATGCCCAGGGTTGCCGAGTGTGTTCCCTGGTTAGAGTAGGCACTTAGGCGAGAATTATCAAGTCTGTTTTGACCCTGGTCCACGACCCTGCCGCGTCGGGAATTGAACCCTGGTCCCGGGCCATTCTCTGCCTACGGGCCTGCCGCCTCTAACCAGTGAGCCACACCACTCCACTAAACAGAGGGGACCAGCGATCTATGAGAGAAGAGAACTTTTTAAGGATATATCTTTATTATTAATTTTAATATTGTTAGTGTAAAGAATGCCTAAACACTTGATATTTTTGGGAATCCATTCAAAACCAGAGCCTTGGAACATGTGAGGAAGACAACATTTATTAAGGTGTAGGACTTCGGATTTATCAAGGTTCAGTTTATAGCCTGAAACTAGGGAGTATTCTTGTAATACAGAGAAGATAGCAGGTAAAGAAGTAATCGGGTTAGAGATATAAAGCAAGATATCATCTGCATAATCAGTGATTTTTATTTCAGTTTTCTTAAATGAAAAAACAGTATGGGATGATGAGCGCCAGATTTATTCTGAAAAAGGTTCTAAAAAGCTAGAATAAAAAGAAGGGGGGAGGGGGACAACCTTGTCTGGTGCCTCTATGAAGAGAAAAGTAAGAAGATTGGGACTTATTAACCCAAATAGAAGTAGAGGGGGCAGAGTATAAAAGTTGAACGTATTGAATACTGGGGGGGACTAAAACATTAAGAAAGGTTCTAGAGTTATCTGTGATGGATCTACCCTTAACAAACCCGGATTGATAAATATTGATAGGATCAGGAATGACACTGTTTATTCCAATGGCCAAAAGTTTTGCATATATCTTACAATCCGTATTAATTAATGAGATGGGCCGTTAATTTTTACAGAGGGAGGGGTCCTTATCTTTTTTTGGGAGCAGACATAACATTGCCTATGTAAATGATCTCCTGGATTCAACAATTGCAAAAAAATTATTGATCAAAGAAAATAAGTGAGGTAATAAAATGTTCCTAAAATGAAAATAGAAGCTAACAGTGAAGCCATCCAGACCAAGTGATTTGTCCTTCGGCAAAAGAGTACTAGCATGGAGGATATCCTTTTCCGAGATAGGAACGTGTAGGGAGGAGAGATCTATGCGATTTCAGGAAGATTTGGGAATAGATTGAAAAAAAGAATCAATTTGAGCAGAAGAAGGAGTTGATTCCGGAGTATATAAGGAAGAGTAATATTGGACGAAGCAGTCAAGAATCTTTTCAACAGTGAGCTGATAATTCCCATGGATATCAGTAATAGCTGTAATTTTAGATTTTTGTTGTTTGATTTTGAGATAGTTTTCTGGGGATTTACCAGCTTTATTGCGCCCACCATACATTTTAGCATTAAATTTAAGGAGATTGTTGCATGCAGCATCCCAGGAGTGTTTGGTATATTGCATTTTCGCTTTGATGAGAGAGGAAAGTGTATCAGAGGAATTCGTGGTGAAAAAAAGATGTTCAAGCTCTTTTATTTGTTTGAGAATGTGTGATTCCTGAGAAAGAGCTTTTTTCTTCTTCCGGGAGACAAAGTCGATAATGAATCCCCTGGCAGCAGCCTTAAAAGTATCCCAGACAAAATGAAACTGAGACGTGGGGTGAAGGTTATTATGGAAAAATTCCTCCATGAAAAGCGTAAAATGTTCAGAGATCTGAGGATCTAGGAGGAGAGAAATATTAAAGCGTCACCGCCAAGCGGTGGGTGTGGCCGAGGGATAATCAAAATCCAATATGAATGGGGCATGATCTGAAAGGAGGGTAGAACCAATTTCTGAGTGAGTCATGAATTGGAAAATGTGGTGAGTAAGGAAAATATAGTCGATATGGGACTGTGAAGCATGTACAGGAGAAAAATAGGAGAATTCAAGCGTGTCGGGATGGGAGATTCTCCAGGAGTCTATGAGGCCTCTAAAGGAGATAGCTTTAGAAAATGATTTTTGCATCTTGTTGGGGATATATCTGGATTGCGATTTCCGATCTAAAGAGAGGTCCATGAGTTGATTACAATCACCACCTACAATTAAATCATCAGTCGCATGTGATGAACGGAGCGTGGAGAAATCATTCCAGAAAGCTAAGTCTACACCATTGGGACCATAAACGTTGCAGAGAGAAAGCTTTGTATTGTTAACAGTAACATCTAAAAATAACCATCTACCATTAGTATTATGCAACTCGGTTTGTAACTGGATAGACAACGATTTGTGAAACAGAATAATAACACCATTTTTTTTATTCACTGCCGGAGAGCAGAAGGCTTCACCCACCCATTGTTTGCGCAGTGAAGACAGATCTTTTAGAGTAAGGTGAGTTTCTTGCAACATTGCAACTTGACATTTCAGACTCGCTAAATGAGATAAAACACATTGTTTTTTAACAGGATTGCGAAAACCTTTAACATTCCAAGAAATGACGCGAAGACATTCATCTTAGGAAATTACAGAAGAATAGACATAAGGATAGTGAGAAAAACTTGAGGAGTAAAAAAAATAGTAAATAGGATAGGAAAAGGTTGGGAAAATATATATAATGAAGAAAAAATGAGGAAAGAATTGAGCCAAGTGACCACCACAGAGAGGAAAAAAAAAGCAAGTACAAATTGGAAGAACAATAGAGAATCTGAAACTGAGTTAGCAACCGAGAGAGGTACGGAATGGAGTAAATAGTAAGGGGATTGCCTGAACAAAAGGAAAAAAAGCGGTGAGAGAAAAGACCTCAAAGGAGAAGGAAAGAGTGGAGAAGGAATCGGAGGAAAGTAAAAGAGAAGAAAAGGAGGGAGGAAAGGAAAGGTGAAAAAGAGGAATGAAGAAAAAGAAAGGGGCCAAAGTACCCCACAAGATAATTCCAAAAAGAGGATGACAAAAAGCCAAGTGGCTTTAGTCATAGAGTACAGATGACTGAGGAACATTAATGTGGGGGGGGGCAGCGAAGAACAAGATAGCCGCACGAGCAAGAGACAAGAAAATAAATAGGTGACCAATACAATAATTATAAAAAGAAATCCGAAGACTAAAGGTGACCATATGAGACAAATGAAGGGAACTTACCAAACATTTGGAAATGGACAGCAGTGGAATGGGATGAACATTACAGACATCGGGATAGCAGACATCGGGATAGAGGTTTGTACAACAAGACTGAAAAGGGGAGACCTGTGAAATAATGAAGAGGAAAAATAAAGAGATTGTTACATCAATGGACAGAACATGGAGCTGAGATTGACTAAACAAAACAGTAAACAATTAACAAAACAATTAGAGTTTGCCCAGTTCCATAGATTCTCTTTTGTGAGTATTAATGAACTTTCGCAGGTCAGCAGGATCATCAAAGCTGAAAGTTCGTTCTTTATAACTTACTTTAAAAAACAAGGATGGATTAGGCCATAGCTAGCGTTCATAGATCTGAGCGAAGGTCGTAAGTCCAGGAATTATTTTCGTAGAGCAGCCATTGGTTTAGAGACATCTTGAGTAAAGAAAACTTTGTGGCCCGACCAAAGGATTTGACTATTTGTTGTTTAGCTGAATTGAGAATCATCATGAGGTCGGAATAAAGGAGGAAGTAAGCAATGATGCCTCTAGGTTTAGATGTAGAAGATGAGTTCTTTGGTCCTAGACAATGGGCTCTTTCAATGTTGACATCCATGTGTTTTGGGAGACCAACAATTTGAAGGACTTGAGTTTTCAGGAATTGGATGACATCCGACCCTTCAGAACCTTCCAGAATACCATAAATGCGCAGGTTATTCTGTAGTTTTTTTAAGCTGATCAACTTCTTTAGTAAGGCTGGCAACTGTGGCTACAACATCCTAAGCGTCGCTAATTTTTTGTTCAATATCAGTAAGTCTCATATCAAGACTGGACCATTTATCATCCAACCTCTGAAGAGTAGCAGCTGTATCAGTCATGAAAGGGAGAATAAGGCATAGTTCCTCCATGATATCTTCTAATGTAATAGGAAGCAGTGTTTTTGAAGGAGAGGGAGGATTCTTCTTGACGCGTTTGCCCGAAGATGCAGCCGGCTCCTTACTGGTTCCATGGGATTTGGTGGAGTGTGAGGAATCCATATTGAAGATAATATCCCAGGAAGGTCGTAGCAATGCACAAAATAAGGACGGAATAAGAGCCACTGATTGGTGGTACTAAGGTCTGTAGGCAATAAGGGAGTTAAAACAAAGCAGCACCCAGTTTGACCACAAAAAAGAAAGGAAATCCACTCATAGCAAAAGGCAGAAGGCTGTGGAATGAAGAATTCAGGCTAAGCGAGGTAAAGTCCCAAAAAGAACTCAACTGAGCGAGTTGCTAGACCATAACAATTGCTCCAACAACAAATGTTATCTTGAAGAGTGTGCCATCAACTCTCCAAAATAGTGCGCGGATGAAGGTTGAACACTTGCTGAGAGACGTACACCTGAGGAAACTCGTGAATGACACAGCAAGAATAAAATGATTTATCAGCTCAACATAACAAGTTCTGGCAAAAGTCAACAGGTCTCCTCAATATTAATGAAGAACAGGAACTATAAGGGCAAAGTGTGAAACATCATTGCAGCGGAACAACAGAAAAAGAACGGTGCAAGAGGAAAAAAAACAAAATGGCGGCCGTTTTTTAAAGAAACAGCATTAGGTCGTTAAAAATGCTCAAAAGACCGCATTGAAATGCAAAAACTTGGCCATAGCTGCCCGGACCCTTCAAAATCCACCATTTTTATTCAAGAATGCTGCCAAACAGTCCGCCCTTCAAGCGAGAGCGCTGCTCGACCACGTTGGGGCCATCTTGAGTCACCGCGCTGCACGTCTCAACTTGGCAACTTTTATGCTGTTATTTATTCTACTAGGATATGCGTCAAACCATCGTGAGAACAAACATACTATGACAAGAATATGCTTCAATCCTTTACATGGTGGTAATTGAATATAATCAATCTGCAACCTCAGAAATGGTCCCTCTGCCTTTCCAATTTTTCCCCAACTGACCACTGTTTTCCTGCCTGGGTTATTCTGTTGACAAATTAAACATCTCTGGCAAAGACTCTCTGCGACAGTTCTAAACTTCGTATTTTACCAATATTGTCTAAGGAGTTTGATCATGGCATCTCTACCTATGTGTGTATCTCCATGGTACATCCTGGCCATTTGTGAGAGCATGCAATCTGGCATGACCGGTCTTCCATCTGGATAAATCCAGACACCATCTTCTGCTCTCCTTTGACATCCTGTTTTAATACAACTTTCCTTTTCACTTATTGCGAAAGTGCTCTACTCAAGATCAGATTCTCTGATACCTTCACTCTCACAGGCCTTTTGATTTACCGCCCGCCGGGGCCTGCTAGCACCTTTCAAGAATCCTTGGCCTCGACTGTCTCCACCCTAACCCTGCAGTCAGCTAACTTTAGTGTTCTGGGGGATTTAAAACTTCACCTAGAGTGCCTTGACTCTCGGACCATACAGAACTTTTTGGGTGATATGGAGGCATGTCAACTAACCCAGCTGGTCAAAGGGCCTTCGCATTTGGCAGGTCATCTATTGGATCCTGTGTTTTCCAACATCGAAAACATTACAGCCTATACTCCCCTTCCCTTAAGCTGGTCAGACCACTTTCTCATTCATATTTCTATCAGGATACCAGCTGGTCCAAGGCTAAAGCCCCCCCTCCCTCCTTTGGAGACGCCCTTGGCACAAACTCAACAGTGTAACATTTGAGTCCAGACTTAAAGCCTCAAGGCCGGATTGGTCTAGCAACTTGGAGGAGGCTGACAAGGCACACAGGGAATGGATCACTGGCACACTGGACTACCTCATTCCTATGAAATTGTCTAGGCCAAAACGCGATCAGGCCCATCCATGGTATACTGGAGCACTTGCCTTGGAAAAAACATTGTAAAATCCTTGAGCGTAACTGGAGACGCTTGTATGACCCCCTAGCAAAAGCCACGTATAGATCTGCCACCAACGCCTATCACAAGCATATAAAAAAGGCTAATACCATTTACTACTCCAATCTGATTAACGCTAGCACTAACCGTTCCAAAACCATCTTCTCCTTGATTAAGGATTTGTCTAAAACTCCTCAGGCAACCAAAAATGCAATAGGATCTAATGCACAGTGCGAAGAGCTGGCCTGTTTTTCTGTAGGAAAAGTCAAAGTCATTTACAACGCCTTAAATTCCAGTTCACTAGCCCAGTCCTATGGTGTTACCTTAGGTCCATCTGTCCCTCCCTATTCCCTCCTAACTTTCCCACCGATCTCTCAGACAGATCTGGAGTCTCTGGCCTCTAAAGTGAAGTCCGGGTCCCCAGACGACCCGGTCAAACCTGAGGGGTTCAGATTGTATCATGACTCCATTTTGGGGTTGGCAGCTGATTAATTGATCTCTCCAATCAGCTTCGGTCCCCAGCTCCTGGAAGCATGCCAAGGTGGTTTCCTTACTAAAAAAATCCACCGTGGATCCCCTACGGCCGCACAGTTACAGGCCAATTTCCCTTTTGCCTTATTTAGCTAAGGTGACGGAATCTCATGTAAATGCCGTCCTGACCAGGTACCTGGAGACCAATAATATTATGATCGAGTCCCAAAATGGCTTCAGAGCCAATCATAGTACGGGGTCGGCCCCCCTTAGCAGTTACTGAGCAGCTGAGGGTGGCACAAGATCTGGGTTACACCTCTGCCCTTATTCTGCTGGATCTAAGTCCGGCCTTCGACACGGTCTCCCACAGGACCCTACTCAAGCGTCTTGGGGAGATCGGGGTCGGGGGCAACGCCATGGACTGGTTTGCGTCATTTCTATCAGACCACTCCTTCCAGGTGCATGCCCCTCCGTACTCGTCCAGCAGGCACCCCATCAGCTGTGGGGTTCCTCAGGGGTCAGATCTTAGCCCCACGCTGTTTAATGTGTATGTCCACCCTCTTGCTATGTTAGCCAGAGATTGTGAAATTAATTTAACATCATATGCTGATGACACACAGCTGATTTTTACTTTTCCCAACAATGCTGAGTCTGACCGAGCCAAATTTGGTGAAGACCTATTGGCCGTCACCAATTGGCTGTCTGAGAACTGCCTGCAACTCAATGCATCTAAAACCGAGGTGCTCATAATTGGCCGGAACCCTCAGAAATGGAATGAGCACTGGTGGCTCCCTCTTTGGGTCTATCACTGACTCCGAAACAAGAAGTCAAAAATCTGGGGGTTCTACTGGATAACGCTGTAGCCCTCGACTCCCATGCAAAGAGAGTGACAGGCACCATCTACGGCCGTCTTCGCTCCCATAAGCCCATCCTAGGATTCTTTGAGCCCCCCACCCGGCAAATAATAGTACAATCTATGGTCCTTTCACACTTGGACTATTGAAATGTCCTCAGACTAGGTTCCAATATGACAGTCATTAACAGGCTCCAGAGGGCACAGAATGCTGCTGCTCGTACCTTGCTTGCCTTACCGAAGCATTGTTCAATCTCACAGGCTCTAGTGAGGTTGCATTGGTTGCCTGTAAAACAGAGAATCCAATTTAAAACCCTATGCTTAGCTCATAAGATTCTCTACGGATATGGCCCCCAAATACTGCAAGGACTCTGCACTTTCTACACCCCGATGCATGCCCTCCGCTCTGCAGATCTCTATCTTGCCTGCACCAAGAGGGTACGCGAGAGCAGAGCGGGAGGGCGCTCATTTAAGCATGAAGCTCCTTTACTCTGGAATTCCATTCCACTTCAGGCACGGTCCACCTCAAACCATCAGGTCATCCGCAAACTTATCAAAACCTGGTTGTTCTCCTCTGTTTAGCTGGCCCCAGCTGCGCACACCCCAAATTCATTACATTCCTCTTGTGTGTCCGCTATGTCATTCTGCGGGCCCGTCCGTGAGCGCTGGGACGCCCCATTGCTGGGGTAGCCATGCGCTATACAAAACAACTTAACATAACATAACATAACATAACTTACTTCCACCTCATCCTGTAAACGTCTTACTTCATCCCATGTTTCTAGTGCTGAGATTAGCATAAGTTGACATCTGATTCCACTTGTTTCAATTTTCTTGATTACTGCCATTTTGTTTTTGGTACAGTACGGGGCAACATGGTAAGCGTATCGATTACCAGCAGTCACAAAGTCATCTCCAGACTGATGTGCAGCACACTTGACCACTGCCACTTCTTTTGGCAATTGTATTGCTTCTAAAAGCTCTTTCACAAAATTTCCATTTCTAATCCTGGTTCCTGAAGAAGTCATGAAATCCCTCTGCATCCTGAGTGGGCCAAAGTCATGCACAACCCCGTAACCATACTGACTATCAGTGTAAATGCTTAACCTCCAATTTTTCCCATTTTTGCATGCTTTAATTGAAGCTATCAATCCGGCTATTTGTGCAGACTTGACTCTGGGTAAACAGGATGCTTCGACTATTCCAGCCAATGTACAGACAGCATAAGCAGCACTTAATCCTCCTTCCTCATGCCTCATGCATGAGCCATCCACAAATAGCTCATTTTCACATTCTTTCAGGGACTCTTCCTGTATGTCTGGGCGAGGTTTGGTACAATATTCACTAACGTCTAGACAATCATGCTCAACATCATCCCTCACTTCTTCTCCCTGTACATCAGGCAATAAAGTAGCTGGGTTTAGGATAGTAAACCTGATTACTGTCACATTTTCTGCGCCCAATATTATTCTTTCATATTTAGTCATTCGACTTGGAGTAGGTGTGACGACCGGATTTTCGGACCAGATAGAATCAGCTCACAAAACACCACCAATCCAGCCGAAACGTAACCATCTCCCTCCTCAGGACCCATTTATCCAGGCACCTGGGTACCTACCTGAGGATGGGGAATTAGCAATATACAAGCTCATATCATCAAAAACACCACTAAATCTATAGGATTACTAGGAATACTCACTGATTACTAAGGACGTCCATGCTCTACACCACACTCATACCTTATAGTCTCGCGGCAACTCAGACCCAGACTATGCTACCCTCCTACTCATAGTGAAGGGGGCAGTTCCGATAACTTACCAAGCCACAATCCTGTGGGTATACACACTGACCACAATCAGCGCTCACTCAAGCCACAATCCTGTGGGTATACACACTGACCACAATCAGTGCTCACTCAAGCCACAATCCTGTGGGTATACACACTGACCACAATCAGTGCTCGCTCGAGCCACAATCCTGTGGGTATACACATTGACCACGGTCAATGCTCTCTCTAACGCCGCTACACAACGGCGATCACTTTCCTATGAATACCTTCAGCTCTCTCTCTCTCTGTTGGGAAGTTTCTCTCATACATCTAATATCTACTGGGGATGTAATTGTTATATTTTATGTGGTACACAAGAATGGCCAAATCACAATATACAAAGGTTATTATCAAATACAAGTGCTCCTCTACTCCCTTGCTCAGTTACCATTTACCTGGACGGGAGATGCATCCGTTCACATAACAGCATCTGACTAGAAGAAAGGTTAACTTTATTATGAATAATAATGCTTGCACAACTGTTCACTAAGAACTGGGGTTCCTTTATTATTATAACATCACAATAAACCGCAATCTAGCCATAGCCTGAAAAGTAAAATGGGAATAGACACATACACAGATCTGCGGGGTCTCTTTATTATAATGGAAAGCTTTATTACTAATTATAACAGACTACACACTGCTGAAAGAAAAAGGATTAACAATACAGTAGGGAATCTAGCCTAGGTAATAAAAGACAAGATTAATGTATATGGGCACTAATATAACAGGACAGATATCACCTGATTAGTATGAAGTCTTGTTCTAGCTGTCATCTGGGTTCCTCTCTCGTCTGTGCCTTGGCTCATCTCAGATTCTCACCTGCACTCTTGGACACACATCTACACTGATCATTCTGCACTGGATTCCTCTCCCCCACGAACTGTCTTCACCTTCCAACTTCAGTCTAATGATGTAGTTTCTGCCGCTCTGATAACCGTCTGCTTCACTAGCTTCTTCACTCTGTCTGAATGCTCCAGCTCCAATGTCCAACTCACTCCAGCTGCTCCCACAGACTAATCCACGATATAACTTCAGTCTCTTCCAAAAGGCATCACTCCAGACTCCAGCTGTTAACTTCCTTCTCCAACTGATCACAACTCCTTCTGATAAGTAACTGCTTCTGACTGCTTTCTTCAGCTCCAAACATCATCTAACTTCTCTCATCAGCTCCAAACACCATCTACACTCTACCATTCCAAAACACCAACTCACTTCTCTCTCCAGCTCCAACTGACTTGAACCATCCCAAAAGCCGACTGACTTCACTCTCCTGCTCCACTGACCGCTCCGCCTCTTCTGCACTTCGCTAATATGGAATGCTCTCCGCTAGTGGAAAGTTCCAGCCAGTAGCCTCCTCCCACCAAATCCATGCACCAGGCTCCCTGCTCCAGACGCCCCCACAGTGATCAACTGCTTGTTTCGTCTAGAGACTTGAGCCCAGGGACATTTCTTGATAAGATTCAGCTCCGGCCGGTTCTCTCTAGTTTGCAAAGAGCGAACAACACCTCATAACTTAAAAATCACCTTTACCCTGCAAGCATCTCAGTCTGCAGAGGCAGAAAGCAAAATGGAGTCTTTCTGGTTCTGGGCCTTGTAGGGCCAAAAAGGATGAAATAAACACTTAGCTCTCTCAGAGTACACACACAAACCATACCAATATGTAATATCAAGTCAGAACTACGAGATCCACCCTCTACTATAGGTAGGATGATGAAAGGACACATAATTATGTCAAAGCCAATAGGCAATAAATGGATTAGAGTCAAGAATAAGGGATCTATATTCATATAAAGCAGCTATCCTCTAGTTTATGCTTCTAGGTCTGAAAAGGGGCCTAAAAGGACCAAAACAAGCTAAGAATAGGGATCCAGGATGGTAGCAAGCTTAAAGTCACCATCACTCAGAAATAGAGCCAAAAACCCGGCCAGCACAGTAGGGTACTGAGTTCTTGTTCTAGTTAAAAGAATTTCCACTAAATGAGGGTCATAAACTTTTACGGGGTGTCCCATCTCAATTGACTCACTTTGTTCAAGACTCGTGCAAGCAGCATGAGGCTACAGGGTCAAAAGTAGCAGAAAAATATGCTACTGGATCAACCCATGTCGCTGAGTTAATACTGATAAAGCACAATTTTCTCCTTCACAACAAAATAATGCTAATTCTTTTGTATAGTCTGGTATACCTAGAGCAGGAGCTTCACATAAACAATTTCGTAATCTCACAAAAGCTTCCATGCTTTCATCATCCCAGACTATTGGGTCCTTTGCCCGCATTCTTGTCATTTGTATTAATGGTTTGGCTAATAACGAAAAACCTACAATCCATTGTCTACAATACCCTACCACACCAAGAAACATTCTGATTTCTCTCTGGGTTTGCGGTAACTGCATTTGTTTTATAATTTTTATTCTTTCAGGTGTCACTCTTCTCACTTCTCTTTCTAATTGATGTCGCAAATATTTAACTCTAGTTTGACAAAATTGTAATTTCTCTGGTGACTTTGATGCGACAAGCAAGTCGTCAATGTTTTGGACTAAAACTGAATTTCTGGGCATTACCAGTGTTTCTAAACAGTTTTTCAGAATCTGATTAAAAATTGAAGGGATTTCTGTGTACCCTTGAGGAACCCGATTCCACACAAAAATACGATTTTCAGATTTGAATGGAAAAAGATACTGGCTGTCTGGGTGTAATGGGATGGAGAAAAATACATGACATAAATCAATTACAGTAAACCATCCTGCATTACATGGTATTTGATACAGGATTACTGCTGGGTTCGGCACTACAGGACAACAAGGCACCACAATTTTATTTATTTTTCATAAATCCTGGACTATCCGATATTTCCCGTTAGGCTCCTTAATTCAAATTTTATGACCACTCATTATTTCTTTTAAAATGCCTTGTTCAATCATTTGTTCTATTTCTGCTATGACACCTGTTTTAATTTAAGGGCTCATTTTGTATTGTTTCGTGTTTGGATAGATTGCACCTTCTTTCACAGTCACTTTCACTGGATCTACATCTGCCACTGCAGTGTGGCTTCCATTCACCACCCGCTATACACTTCCCGGGAATTTTCAGACAACATGAAACAATATAAAACAGGTTTGTTAAAACAGAAAATCGATAACCAATAATCACCAAACTAATCAATAAAAACCATAACTCTGCTATCAGCAAACTGATCCAGCGGGCTACCAACCTGCGAAAATCTATTACTATATATTCATCTGGACCCATGAACACACTCACTCATATAGGCTAGTCATTACAGCTGGGCCCAATTTTTATAAGGGCTTAAAATTGTAGATTAATTTGCTTATCAATTCTCTAATCTATTACTGATTTGAAGCCCTCTCTTGAATCATTGGATCTACTTTAGTTGAATAGTGATTGAAGATATGACTTAAGTTCATTTACCCTATTATTTTTTAAATAATAACAGACTCACAAAAGTTTTAACATGTTTATCTAATTAATCATATGAGCAAACAAATTACAGTACTAACTCCATGTTTCTAAGGAAATAAGATCAGTTTACCTAATTTAATACAAGAGTTTACAACAAGTGCCTCAGGAAAGAAGAGGATAGAGAGAGAAAAGTACATTGACACAATGCACAGAGATATATTTACCTAGGATGGTGTGAAAATCAGCCCCCTCTAGCCACCATTTAATGAGCCCCTTTGAAAGTTCAGGTGGCAAGGACTTCAGGGCAGGTCAGCACAGGATAGATGACCTATTCTGGATTCAACACCTGCGTCTCACCCCTCTCTGAAACTAACTTCCTCCTCAATTCTTCCGCAATCTTCTTCTAATTCTATTACCTCCTCGATCTTCGATCTTCTAATTCTATTTGCTTGAAATTCTAAGTCTGCTTCTTCGGTTATTCGATCAGTATTCGGACAGCATCTCGGTCTCTCAGCATTCTGGCTGCAACTGCCGTTTAATCTAACTAACTACCCCGATTATACTTTCTTAATGGCATGTACCATCCCTGAATGTTTAAACTTTATGAAACTCCTATTTCTGATTGGACAAACTAAGGGGATGATCATCACACCATACTAAGTTTTGAATAATTTTCTTTTAGTTCATTGTTTTGAGTTCCCGCCCATTAATTTGTTCGCCCAAGCTTTATTTCCCACCCATATTTGCAAATTGTATCAACACCAATGTATGCATTTTACAGTTGTCTATTGAATCTTAAGGATGTTCAGCTCGTTCCCAGGATATGGACGGAGAACGTCCTTTTACGAGTTTAAAGACTTGACCTCAATGTGTCTGAGTTGTCATCTTTGCGCATGCTTGAGGAACCACGTGGGTGTTAGGCGTTACCATCACTCAGAGGCCAAAATAAGAACTAATAAAGAGGTCAAAAGGAAAAGTATCAATTTCAAAATAAAATGATTTCACTGTATACCACCTATCTCTACTCTAATCCCATTTACGTATAAAGACTCTTCATGCATTAGCAGTTATTATATAACGCAATTTAGTTTCATCAAAGCAGATCCTTAGCACATGAGTTTCCAAGCAGCCATTTTAGATGCTATGGCACAGAAGCAGAAATTTCCCTCCAAGGGTCAAGACGCCATTCTGCGTAGATGCAGTTGACGCATGAGCAATAAATTTTCTCGCGTTAGCAGCCATCTTTAATCACACTCTGGTTACTTGTTAGTAAAACACATAAGCAAGCTTGCTCTAGCTAGAAATGTATGAAATGTGATGCATATTAGTATCAAAATACATTGTTAATACTTCGTGATGGGTTTATATGAGAGGATTGTGTCTGAGCAAGAGTCTTTTATAAGAGTCCTTGCTCCATCACTTGAGAGTGGGAATATGTCCCCAGTCAATCAATGAATAAATAAATCTTGGCTACTTTACAAACGTAATACCCTTCATATGTAGCTAACTCCTTGATAACTCAAGATGATTTTTTTTGGGTCCATACTTTTGGCAGAAGTCTCAGGTACAATTTGAGAAACATTTTTTTTAAGTGGTGTCAAAAGCTTTAGAAATAGTTTATGTTTTCGATTTTCAATAGAATTTTCTTTTAATAAAGGGACTGCTTTACATGACTACAACTAAAATAATCTTATGTAAACCCTCACATGTGCTAATTTTAGGTTGTAGATTACCTGAAAAAGAGACGGCATTGATTTAACAAAGCAACTCGTGCCCAGCAGTAGCGAAGGAAGGCATGGCGCGGGAGGAGAAGGAAGATACCTATGTCTTCCCAAGGAAAGGCAGAAGCAATGCAACTACATTCTTTATGGTCTCATTACTCTTTTTTTAAAACTATTTTTATTTGAACATTGCTCATCAAACAATACATGAAGAAGAGGAACTCTCCCAACAGATTAATGTTACAGTTGAGAGGTCGATCAATAGTAAAAACACAAATGGCGCTTGTACGGCCTAATATTTACATAGGGTTTTCAGTACTTACAGTACTATTAAGGCATAGAACTCTCCACTCTGCTTCCTCCGAGGTTATGTCATAGATCAGTGCCTCCAAATTCTAGCCAGGGCCCCCACTCCTTCTCCCATCTTGTGGGTTAGCCAGTGGTCAGATAAAGCACCACCTCTGGCCTTTGACACCGGTCGAGGTCAGACTCCCATTCTATAATACTTGTGGGTGAACTAGCACACCATGTTCTTGCTATGTTACACTTTGCAATTCCAGACACAATCCGTTATTCACATTTTATGATATCTGGGCCAGTTGTCCTCCACCTTCATTGATAACAACAGCTATTTTGCATTAAAGGTTACCTTTTGTGAGACAACCCGGGACATCACCTCATTTACCTTACGCCAGAACACCTGTATCACCAACAAGCTTAGCGTACATAGAAAAACTTGCCCTCTTGGTTACAGCCTCTGAGGCACTATCGTGTGTCGGCTGTGTCTATTTAATGTAAGAGTGTCCTCGAGTGGTATTTTCTATGTAAGATCTTGAATTAAACAAACTGGAACCTGGCTCGAAACTATTTCTCATAGGCTCTGGAGAGTTTCTGCCCAGTCGTCATCATCAATTTCGCCCAGATCCACCTTCCAGGCATTCTGTAGGGCTCCCAACAGGTCAGTAGAATTATTAACCAGCTTTCTGTAAATCATGGCGGTACCCTTGTCATTGGTTCAGTGAGTAGGCGGTCAGCCAGAGGCAATGTCTCTGGCAATTGTTTGCCCTCAAGGATATCTTTTCGCAGCACATGCCCCAGTTCTAAATATCTGCAATGGTCGGTCTGCACCATCTCATATTCTTGACAGAGTGGCTAGAATATTATCAAGGAATGTTCCCGCCATACATCTTACAGATGTTCCATGCCAATTAAGGCCCACTTGGAGATACCTTGTTCATCGGAGTCACAGAGAGGTATTTCCTAAGGTGAAAGAGCAGCTTTGACAAATGTGTGACTACAAGTTTATCCCCTCCCGTGATAATAGCTCATGGGGCTATAGTATGGTAAAAATAGTATTAATAATTAAGACTATACCAAGCGGGTACAGTATACTGTACATGCTAATAAGTTGCACGAAATTTCTGCTACATAGATTAGGGAGACCACATTGTAGTTTCCTGTCTAGAGTGGTGAAGAGATCATCCTTGTTGGTCCTGACGAGAAGCCAGGGGGGTGGCTTCGAAACATATAGACTAAGGAGGTAGTAGTCCATCATAGCATACATCCTCCACTCCCCATTTCTATTAATACCAGCTAGTAGGAGTATTACATTTTAGTTTCCACATTAACCAGGTATTTTTAATCACTTTTCATCTCACTGTGATCCCTCCACTCTCACATTACACATAGTATCACTCACTTCTAAGTGCTCCCAAGTTCCCGTCGGTTGTGGAACGCCCCGTCCCACAGCGGGCGGGAAGAACCCGATGATGAAGCATGCCACCAAGGGACCTTTTGGTGGGTGAAGGTAATTTTATATATATATTTTATATCCTTAGGGGACACATCATTTCCTACAAGTGTAGAACAGACCTAGGAAGGATAATATTGTTCTGTAAAACTAGGATGGATTATTTTTGGTTACTTAGGATACCTCCAAGAGTGCCATCTTCCCAGAGCAGGTAACTATGCCATAAAGGAGTCAGAGCTGTGGGTTTGGCCCTCCATCTCAAGTAGCCCCGGGCCTTCCTCCAGATTGTGACAACTGTCCCACTGTGTGGTGACGGCCCTTGTCCTTTTTCTTAGACTACAGGATCGCCTCTCGACACAAAATGCCGGCTTGTCCCTGTCAGAGAATACCCATTCATTGATTACTGTTGGACCTGCAATTTCTTTACGTGGGTACCCCTGACTTTTTGCCTCTACCTCCTCCTTTTTTTTTTCTTAACTCTTTTTATTGTAATCAGCATTAAGAAGGCATAGTTCTTCCAGATGATACTTGTACATCATTAAAATCCTCAGCATTATACAGTTCCAGTACAATAATGTAGCATTATACAGTACACCAAGATCATGTCCAACACCCCATCCATCCCACACCTCTTCCCTCCTAAAGGTCTTCTTCCAAACTCTCATCCACCTGATCTTGCAGTGGTTCACAGATTTTGCCCCTGAATGCATTCCATGCCCCACAGATCTTGTTCCATTTCCTGGGGCAACCACGATTAATAAACACAGTTATTTCTGTTATCCTTGCCGTATCCATGTCTGTGCACCATGCGGTTAGCGTCGGTACCTCTGCCACTTCTGTGCAATATTGCGCTTTGCAACTATTAACCCAAGGGCGGCCCAATCCTGCATTGGGTGAGTAAGGTCATTCGGCTCCCATACATTTAATAAGCATCTTTTGGGCTCTGGCAATAATGACACCTCCCCCACTTGTGATATTGTTCTCATTATTTGCACCCAATAATCCATGATCTTCGAGCATTGCCATATGGTGTGGTAGAAAGTTCCCTCCTCCCCACATCTCTGTAGGCAGTATGGATGTGATGTTCTACCTTTTGTATGTAGAGTGAGTCTAGTGAAGTAAACTTGGTGCAGTATTTTGAGTTGTACCAGCCTGAGTTACGAGGGTATACCCACCTCTTTCAGTGAGGAAAGTGCCTCCTGCCAGTCCGAGTCAACAAAGTCACCTATGTCGCGGGACCAATTCCCTCTAAGCACTATTGTGGGGTCTGGGAGATTGTTAATTAACTTCCGGTAGGTGAATGAAGTAGCTTGCTTCTGCATACAATCCGTCATAATCTGTCCTCGAGAGGCGAGGCTTCATGGACCTCAGTACCTGGTGGTAGGGCCGTTAACAGAGCATGTTTTATCTGTGCGTATCTAAAAAGTTCAGTGGGCGCTGCTGGAGGTGCTCAAATGTCATAAACTCTCCCTTGTGCCAAACGTCCCCCACAGTGGAGATTCCAATTGCATCCCATTGGGCAAAGCCTTTGTAATTCCTAAGCCGACCCAGCTGTGGCGTGTCCCAAAGGGGGGTGAGTTGGGTTATAGTCCCTTGCCAACCCAGTTTATTCTGCGCCGCATGCCATATGGTGACCCTCTGCTTCGTGGGTTCAATAAGGGATTTGGTGCGCTTCTTATCATAAAGGGAGGACAGCATAGTACCCGCACCCAAAACCACCCTGTCAGCCCTAAACGCCGGAGCCTCCTGGGGGGCATGTATGCATTGATGGATTACTTTTAATTGTGCCACAAAGTAATACAACTGTATATTCAGGAGTGCTATCCCCCCATCGTACCAGCAGCGAACTAACTTAGTCTGCGCTATGCGTTTCGGCTTGTGTCTCCAAAGCAGGTTGGAGACCTGGGCCTCTACTGCCTTAAAATAGCTTGGGGGCACCGGGAATGGCGTGTTTTCCAGCACATACACTAAATGAGGAAGCACCATCATTTTAAAGAGCGCCACCTTCCCCAACAGCGTGAGCGGCAATGCCCTCCAGTGTGTTGTGTCCCGTCTAAGGCACTCCAGAGGGGGCTACAGATTATGTTTATGAAAGTCTGAGGAGTCGGCGGTAATATAGATCCCCAAATAGTTGAACATGCCATCTGCGAACACAAGTCGGCAGTCTTTGGCAAGTTGCGGCGGCAGGCTGTGCAGCACGTACAGTATCGATTTGGACCAATTTATGGTATATCCCGATGCCCGTCCGAAGAGTTCACAGACATTCAGGAGAACCAGTATGGAGCCCCTGAGAGAAGTCATATTAAATAGGACATCGTCTGCATAACAATGAAATGCGGTCCTCCCACTCATCCGTCCATCTGAGTCCCCTTATCATTGGTTCCCAACAAATCCACGCCGCCAAGGGCTCAAGTAGCAGTGCGAAAAGCAGTGGGGACAGGGGACAGCCTAGGCGGGTGCCCCGTGCCAAAGGAACGTCATCAGAGATGTGCCCATTTACTGTTACGTGAGCAACCGGTTTGGTGTAAAGCAAACGGACCCATGTACAGAATTTAGGACCAAAGCCTAAATGACGAAGCAGGGCAAACAGGAATGGCCACTCCACCATATTAAATGCCATTCTCGCGTCCAGGGAGTGTATGACTGCTGGCTCTTGAAGATAGGGAATGAGTGCCATCGCACCATTCAGACGTCTCAGATTAAGTGCTGTACATCTGCCTGGCATGAAGCCAGACTGGTCCGGTGTATTAAGGTTGCAAGGTACGGCGTTAGTCTAATCGCCAACAATTTTCCGAGAATTGTAGCCTCCGCATTAATCAATGAAATTGGGCGGTAAGAGGTGCAGTCATCGGCAGGCTTGCCCGGTTTGAGTATCACCACTATTGTGGCAGTTCTTTGATCCAATGGTAACTCTACTGCCTTAAAAGAGTCATTGTACATGTGCAATAGGTGGGGGGCAACAGTTCCCGCCATTTTTTTATACAGTTGAACAGGGATGCCATTGGGACCTGCCGCTTTGCCTGACTCCAATGAGCCTATCGCCACCTGTATTTCTTCTACCGTGAGATCCCCCTCAAGTGTGAGAGTTGCTTCCAGAGTGAGCCCGGGCATGGCAAAATCTTTAATGTAAGTTAGTGCTTCCTCTACTGACATCTCGGAGGTCGATGTGTATACTTGCTGAAAATTGATTTGCTAAGGTGTGCACTATGGCCTGTGGGTCTGTTGTAATTTTCCCTTCTGCTGTCCAAATCCTCGCTATCCATTTGCTACTCTGTTCCCTTTTGTCTAGCCATGCTTGAATCTTCCCAGCTTTGTACCCAGTCTCGTAAATCTTATGTTGCGTAGCCGTCAGATGCGACCTTGTCAGGTCTTCTAAGTATTTCTTATGCTGCTGTTGTGCAAGATGCAATTTCGGAGTTGTTGTCGGCGTGGGGTCTCTGGTGTGTTGGGCCTCCGCTTCATCCAGCGCCAGCTCTATACCATGTACGTCCCGCTGCTTTTCCCGTTTATGCCCTGTGACCGATACAATGGCTTGACCCCTGAGGACCGTTTTGTATGCTTCCCACAGAGTAGGTGGGGAATCAACTGACGCCTCGTTCTCCTTAAAATAATGCTTTGTCGCCGCAAGATCCGCTTTTCTAATTTTAAGGTCCTGTAGGTAGCCCGGGTAAATGGGATAAATGCGTCGCCTAACCTTGCGACAGTGTGTGTATGTCAGTAGCACTTGGGAATGGTCAGAGATACCCCTGGGTTTTATCTCTATGCTGTCAACGTTTTGTAAGCAGTCTGCTGTAGCTAAAAAATAGTCGATGCGGGATAGGCTGTTTTGTACCCCTGAAAGGTGAATTGTTGCATTGTTGGGTGGAGCCATCTCCACACATCCATGAGCCCTAGAGCCTCCATGAAACTCCCAAGACGAGATACATCAGGGGTATGTGATTTCGCTGGGTGGCGGTCTAGGGTGCTGTTCATAATTGCGTTGAGGTGCCCCCCGATCAGCAGCCCCCCTTATGGAAGGTCAAGCAGGAACTTTCTAAATGCTGGGAGTGTCACTGCGTGCAGGGCGGGTGGAACGTATACAGAGACTATATTTAGAGACCGTCCTTCCCATTGGCCTATAATGGCTGCAAAGCGGCCGTCATTTTTCGTTTTTGTGTTAAGCACTATCAACGGGGATTGTTTTTTGACTAAAATCCCCACTCCTCTTGAGCCAGACGAGAACTCTGAGTGCACTATCATTTTAAACCCCCATCAGCCCATAGCCTTACATGCAGCACCAGTAAGGTACCCGCGTCTTTTAAAGAAGCAATAATAATATCTTTTGTAAAAAAAGATAAAAACCCAGAAGATATCAACTCTTATAGACCAATAAGTCTTTTAAAATTCTGACTATAAAATCCTTATGAAAATCTGGGCCCAGAGTTTTACGTATGCGGCACAAGAAGTCATACATAGTGATCAGTCAGGATTCATAGCAGGTCTTATTATGGCTTCTAACACTGAATTTTTAATACAGGCTTTAGACTATTTTAACATGAATTCAACCCCCGCCTGTATTCTCACGGTCGACGCTGGAAAAGCGTTCAAATTGGGCAACCCTGTTTTACTCTCTTAATAAATTCGGGTTCCCCGAACAGGTGATTAAAATGCTCCAGAACATCTATCAAGGTGCCTCTGAACAGATTATAATAAATGCAGAAAAAGCTGGCTCAATCCAAGTTAATCGTGGGACCAGGCAGGGCTGCCCTTTATCCCCCCTTCTTTTTACTTTTTTTATTGAACCCATGGCTATCAAAATTAGAAACAATCCCGATATTCTCCCCCCTATTACTGGGATGGGGAAGCTTAAATTATTCTCCGATTATATTATCCTCTACGCAAAGCCAAGCAAAGAGAATATTGAAAGCATATTAAAAGAATTCAAAGCATATGAACAAATAGGAGGCTACAAAATCAATGCAAAAAAAACAGAGGTTCTCTCCTTAAACACCAGTCTTAACCATCTTCCATCTTGTTTGCATGTCCAGGCCACAAGTCGAGACCCAATTAGATACTTAGGCATCTATGTGACCTGTGATTATCATCAGCTTTACCTCCTTAACTATGTGAGAATGAAGAATAAAACAAAGAATCTTCTTTCTCAATGGCTTTCAATCCCTCTATCCTTGATTGGTAGGGCTATCTCTGATCAAGATGTCGATTCTACCTTTTTAAATATTTTTATTTAGTAATATACCTATTAAGTTGAATTCTACTTTTTTTAAAGACATCGAATCTCTGATCAGAGGCTTTGTCTGGGGGGTAAAACCCCCAGAGTAAAGCTTTCTGTGATTCAAGTCCCAGTTGATCAGGGAGGACTTGCTCTTCCACACATAAAAACATATTATGAGGCAGCCTTTCTGGATTTGGTGGCGGGTCTGATAGGGTTAACAAACAAATGAGATAGCTTCTTCATAGTAAAAATGCTAAAAAGATCTGATTCCCAAACTCAGGTATTTTTAAAGACTGCAAAACTCCCCAAAAGGACAAGATATAAGGCCATAAAAGAACATTTATCTAGACTACATCCCTTTTTAAGAAAAATCAGAGCTCTTCAGCTTCCCAGTTTTTAAGCCTATGTGAATGTTCTTGTTTGGGCCTCCAAATTAGTAGTAACCGAATTTTAAATTGGGAGAAGCTAGGATTCCGGGAATTAAGACACTTCTTTGTCCAAAACAGATTATTTTTTTGGCAAGAGGTCCAGGCTAGAACAACTACTCCCATGCAACCAACTTTTTTTGAATATCTATAAATTTCCCACTTTTTAAGAAAAACTATTGGTGGACATCTTCCCATAGTGGGTGAGCTGGTTACACTCCTTTATGAGGCCAAAATCATCGGCATAGGAAACTGGTACAAAAGGCTCCATTGTGGTGTTCATTTAAATACGGTGAATAGACATTTAGAGAAAATATTTAACCAGACCCAATGTAATATAACACACAAGGATTGGGAAACTATAAGCTTGCCAGGCTATAAATCGCTACGTGCCGCTAATTTTAAAAGGATGGCCTTTTTGTCCCGCTGGTTAGCATATTGGACTCCGGAAGCACTGAATATAAATGTTTTAGATGCCTAGCCGCCAGCCAGGGAGGTTGGCTCCATAACTTTTTCTCTTGTCCTCAATTGAAATCCTTTGTAAAATGGCTTAACAAAATGAGGAGGTCCCGGAATTTTGAAAAAGCCTATGTCTGTAGAGTGGGAGCAATCAGAAGCTTTGAAAGAAAATGGAAATACTTCGAGAATTTGGAGACGATAAAGGGGGGGTTAAATTAAAAACTAGATTGAACTCTAAAACTAGATTAAAACGATTTCAAAAGCAGGCATGAAATGTTGTTAGACTGAATTAAATCAGCAAACTGTTCTGTTCAAGCACTTTATTTTAGGTTGGATTGCACTATCTATGCATTTGCACTTTACACTTAAATTTGCGGATTTTGCACATTGTTTCTATCATGCTGGACTGTACTGTATTGCACTTGCACTTTATGATCAAGTTTGCGATCACTGCATACTGACTGTATTTGAAAATTAATCAATATGCTGTGAAATAATTTTTACCCCCTTTTTTAAATCCGCTCCTTAATCATGTTTTATCTTTATGTATTCCAATTTATAGAAGAGGCATCTTGTTTAAACCTGCTTTTAATTCCATTGCCTAAAACTCCTCATTCATGAATTGTATTTTATCTTCTTTCTGCTCAATAAAAACTTTATTAAAAAAAAAAAACAGTAAGGTGCCTTTCCTGCAACAGGGCCACCATTGGCGAATCCCGTTTCAGGCACTGCAGAACCAAACACCTCTTTATTTTGTCCCCCAGACCGTGAGGATAGAGGATAGAGGTGTCAATTGAGTTGTAAGGTGCCCTGCGAGATCAGGGGTAGCTGGAGCTTGTGCTGCCATGCTGAATGATACATGTGTGGTAAGGTAAGGAATTCAATGTGTACCATGGTTGCTGGAGAAAGAAAAAGAAAGCCTCAAACCTGAAAACTTTGCTGAACAATAGTACAAAGAGCGAACAGCATTGAAAAAACAGAACATTTGTTTCATCCCATACCTGCGCCCCCCCATTTTACAAAAATAGCAACTCCATCCTCCCCTACCACCCACCCTCCTTCCCCACCTCGGACCTTCTGGACTGAAAAAGCGTGACTCTGTGAAATATTCAGCATGGTGTTGCTGTTGGTGTGTTTGAAAGCGGGCCCCGTCTACATGAGGCATATGCCACCGGAGTAACACATCTAATTTCAGACTGGGGCCATTTCCTGACCAACCCATTGGTGTCCGATCTGACTTCTCACTGTATGCTTCAACCCCATCAACAGTATTTGCATGTAAGGCGGAAAAGAGAAGTCCGTGGAGCTTCGCAGTCTATCCGCTCCTCAGGAACGAACTATGATATGCTTTATCCCGTTGTCCAGTCACATTGCTCCGGTCCAGGGCCTTCCCTCGTCAAGTTCGAGGAGCATATCTTACGGGTCTCAAACACTGTCTTAATGGTCCTCATGGATGTGGTCAAACCATATATCCGCCTTCTGGTTGCAGACTACCTCCTTTTTGTAGTAATGCTACTCGCCAGTCCTCGTTGTCAATCCGCTGTGTACCATCCTCCTCTCGACTCTGTCTGTGGTCCGCTGAGTCTTCAGTTTCTCGGCGCTGTGGCTGTCCTCTCTCCGTCCTCCTGGAACTCCCGACTCGCCTCCATCCCTCGAGTCAGTCGTGCACGTCTTCTGGTTACTCGAAGAACCAGGTCTTCCCGTCCGCCACCACTTGTAGTTTTGCTGGAAACAACATGGAGTATGGAAGCTCTTTGCATCTAAGTTCTTTCTTTACTTCAAGGAACTTTTTGCGATGTTTAGATACTGCCGCTGTGTAGTTCGGAAAATAAGACACCAACAAGTTATGAATACGCAGTGGTGAAGCCACCCTCGCTGTTTGCAATATTACATCGCTGTCGGGGAAGTTAAAAATATGGGCCAGGACTGGTCTGGGGGGCGCCCCAGGTTTAGGCTTACTCCTGGGCACCCTATTTGCTCTGTCCACAGAGAAGAAGGTGGAGAGTCCTCTGGGCTGGAGTCTGGACTTATTAAGTTCCTCAACATAGAGGTCTATGGCTGGGTTCCCTTCACTTTCAGGAATTATCACATTGTTCCGTCAAGTTCCTCCTTCCTGGTCATCCAGCTTTTCCACTATGAGTTTATTTTCTGCCTCCAGACGGCTGATCTTATTAAGCAACATGGTGGTGTCTTTTGACAAAGATTTTGTAACTTGTTCAACCGCCGTGACTCTAGCTGTCATTTTTTGAAAATCCGCCCGTAAGAACGATACATCAGTTGAGATGGTCCCCACCGTCGACTGAACCTACGAGAGGGCTGACATAATATCTTCTAGCGTCACTTTTGCTGCCCCCTCTTGTTCGGAAACTTGTTCAGGTGTGCCTGTGCGCTCGGGTAGCACAGGAAAGTCTTTATTGTAGGGGAATTTGTCCAGTTTGACTTGTGGTTGCGAGCAAGGGCCCCTGCCCCCCATCTTTGTCCGTGGAATGCCGCTGGTTGGTAGTCACCGCCGCCTGCCGTAGGACCCCACTCCACGCGCGGCCTGTCAGTTTTTCAGCCGCGCCGTTCACTCCAGGCCTATGATGCCCCAGACCACAATTTATGTGCTTACGCCGGTGCAGTATCATGCCCAGAGTAAGTCTCTGCAAAGCGTATCCTCCCTTTGCCCCCGGGAGCAACCAGCCAACGAGCCCGCTGTTAACCGCAGTTCAATCCCTTGGGTATGGTGTTGTCATGCTCAATAGGGGTAGCAGTATATCCTCAGTGCAGTACTAAGTGGCCACTGTTGAGAACAGTCAAAGCACCGCAGAGTCTACCACAGGCCACCGTTACATGAGAAAACTCTATAGTTCGCCACCTTCAGGGAGCACGCGGCTGTTCTCTGTTACCTGGATCATCAGAGCACCTGTGCCTGGGACCCAATTCACTGTCCTTGTCTCCCAGTTGCACCGACCGATAGCTGTTCCAGCCGTGGTGTGGAGACCGATAGCTGTTCCAGCCGTGGTGTGGATCGCACGTACCAGTCAGTAGTGGGCACTGCTTATTATTTACGGAAAGCGCTCAGCTACCCCGGCCCTCGGCTGTCATTTCAGGGCCCGCTCACCCTTGTCGCCATTTTAATAATCAGGTGCACCGCTTCAGTAATTCGGGGTCTGCACTCTCCCTGCCCAAGCCCCGCGAGGCTCTCTCACCGCAGCTCTTCCTTGGCATGGATTCACCACATCAGGCCCCAGCGGTGTAAGGGGGCCGTGATACGCGTCCTGCCCCTGAATGCCGTTAAGGTGTCTGCCGCACGCCGCGCCTCCTCGCAGACCGCACTTGCCTCTGGCGGTCACGGCACCACGCCAGACCCCGGCTTCACGCTGGTATGAAGGCCGCTGTATAACAGGCCCGTCTAGAGCTCCTGCCGAATAAACAAACGGCCCATTTGTTGTCCCTCGGGTTCTGATTGCTTTGGGTGTCCCGGAGGTTCACTTCTCTTACGGATTTATGCCGGATTGTACGGGGATCTTACTGCACTCCCCGGAGCTCCTCCAGAGTGCTGCCATCTTGATCGACTGCAGGCCAGGCCAACCTACCTCCTCTATTTTGATGCTGTGAAGGATTTCACTTTGCTGGCTTATGTGCTTTGGGCACTTTGCCACTGCTGATCAGTGTCAAAGTGCAAGTGTTCCCTGTATAAAGTTTTATGGTAATTGGTGTTCCATAATTGGTATGTTTTTCTTACTAGTAAAGTGCACTATGTTTGCCAGGGCTGGTAATGCAAATTACACTAGTGGGCATGCAGCACTAATTGTGCCACCCACACAAGTAGCCCTAAAAAGAGATCTCAGGTCTGCCACTGCAGTGACTGCGCGCAGTTTGTTAACTGCCTTGTTGTCCTGATAAGTGCACCCACTTCCCTTTCTTTGCACATCAGACACCCCTAGAGTAGGCCCAAGATACCCACCTGGGCAAGGTGCAGTGTATGTGAAAGGTAGGACATGTACTGAGGTGTGTACCAAGTCTTGACAGGGAAAAAATGCCAAATTCGTTTTTCACTGTTGCAAGGCCATCTTGCTTATAGGACAGAATGGGGAATGCTGTGTCACATGTTTCCAGCATATATTCCCATTGGCATAAAATGGAGAGATGGAGCTTAGTGTGCCTGAAATCAGAATTTAATACTGCATCGTTTTGTGAAGAGGGTTTTTAAATTGTGTCCTTTGAAACCACGTTTTTAGAAGTGGCTGGTTTCTTGTCTTAAACCATCCTGTGTGCCTCTGCCTGTGTGTGTATTGACCATCTGGGTTTGGATATGACAGAGTCTGGGGAGTGTCCTCACCTCAGAGAGACATAGGTGAGACAGCCACAGGCCAGCCTGCTTTTGATGTGAGGGGGGAGGAATAGCCCCCTGGATGTGAAGAGGGCTGTAGTCTGCCACAAAAAGATGGCTCCACCTTCGGCTGCGCATCTGTGGCTCAGACCTGCACTGGCAGGAAGACACCCAGGTCTGGTTTGGACTGGGGTAGAGCCCCCTGAACACAGAGACATCAAAGGCATTTGGGGGTATAAGTGTGAAAGCTGAATCCCCTAAACTCAAGAACGAAATTCAGATTGAAAAAGTATTGCACCTTCTTCGTGATCAAGAGGAACCTCCCCCAAAGAAGAACAGCTGAAGAGACTGAAGAGAAGGACTGCCCTTGCTTTGTGTTCTGGGGCTGGCCTGCAGTTTGCTGGTTTGACCAAGGAGAGGACAAGGTACTTTGCTGTGTGCTGTGTCCCCCTGCTTCTGAGGACTTTGCTGTGTGCTGTGTCCTGAAGTAGTGTGCCTCCAAGGGCCCGAGGAGTGCTGGTCCCCTGTTGTGGAACTCAGGAACAAAAAAGTTTCCAACCGTGTCTCAGCGACGCTTGGTTCACGGTGCTTTTGCATGCCTGAGACATGGTTGGAGACTGCTGTGTGGTCCGTTGTACTGTTTACGAGGTGCCCTGTGATCGCATTGCCCCCGCTGCATGAAACATCGTCCATGCTGCTGTATTGCTTTTTGTGGCCCGAGCCGTCATCATAACTGAGGCTGTGAGTGAGGATCACCACCACCGGCCTGAGCCACAGCGTGCTACAGGATTTCTGGAAGACTGCTGTGTGCTCCGTGGAACTGTTTACGAGGTGACTCGTGATCGCATTGCCCCCGCTGCGTGAAACATAGTCCGAGCTGCTTTATTGCTGTTTGTGGCCCGAGACGTCATCGGAACTAAGGCTGAGAGTGAGGATCACCACCGCCGGCCCAAGCCGCAATGTGCTAAAGGATTTATTGAAGCTAAAAAAAACTGCAAGGTGAAAGGGATCGTGATCGTTGTTCACCGAGAGGATTCTGCCGAAGATCGTCAATGAAGGAGAAGACAGCGCCATAACCCGTCCGGCTACAGCGTCACATAACATCTGAGCGGAACATCATCGGGCCGCCCAGCAGGACGTCTGACGAGTGGGGAGAGAGAGAGAGCAAGGCAGAGCACCCCCCAGGTAAGGCTTGGACTCCGGTCACAAGCTGCAAGCGTGTGTGACCTGGGTAGGCGTGCAGGAGGAGTACAGGAGTGCTCCGAGCTCTCACCCACTACACCGCGTTAGAGTTGCAGAGTCCGCAAGCGGCCCATACCAGCCCAGCAGTACCGGGACCGCCCTTTTAAGCTTATGACTGTTGTCTCTGGTGTTGGGGCCTAGTGGGGGCCCGAGTTGACCGCGCAGATTGGCATACAGCTTTATTCCTTGCATTACGAACTGCCTGAATCTTGCATTACAAATTGCATTATTCTCGCAATACAAACTGCCTGATTCTTGTATTACAAATCACATTATTCTTGCACTACGAACTGCCTGATTTTTGCATTACGAAACACATTATTCTTGCATTACGAACTGCCTGATTTTTGCATTACGAATCGCATTATTCTTGCATAACGAACTGCATTATTCTTGCATTACGAATCGCATAATTCTTGCATTACTACTAGCCTTATTCCTGCGTTACAAACTGCATTAGTACGTGCAGTTTGTAACGCAGGCCTGTCTGTCACATGGCTAGGTGTGCATGCACACATGTGCATGCACACCTGAATTCGGTATTTTAACACCTAATTGGATTGGGTGGTAAAATTCCGAATTCGTAGGGCCTTTGGGACTCAGAAGAGTCCCACCTACACCTGGGAATTACCGAATCGGTAAAAATACCGATTCAGTATTTTACAGATTCTGTAAATTTACCTATTTGATAAATTTACAGAATCTGTAAAATCTGGCCCCCTACATCTCAAGATGCCAAATACCGGTCGGAAACGGCCGAATTCGGCCGTTACCGACCAGTATTTGCCACCTACATCGGGCCCCTATTCCTCTAATCATATCGACTATACCCTTGACTAGAGCACTATTCTTTGGACTATCCTTACAGAACGTAGGGGGTAAACTTCACGAGCATAGATGAACATCGTTCTGTATGCCCACACAGAACCGTTATAACTAAATGGCAGGACCAGATAAGGAATACCTATATCAGTAGTATGAGGCATAAGACCAAACACCCAACAATTAGTCGTGTTCACTACTAGCTGGTGTTGGTGCAGAAGCTGAACAAAGGAGTTATTAACAAATTCCAATCTCCTAATGGGCTCATGTTCAGGCAGAGGGTGAAAAGAATGCGAGGAAACAGTAAGAGGAGGCATAGGTTGTGTAGTGGGTGCAAACGTCACTTGAATAGAGAATATTATATATTCCATCAAAAACATCATTAAACTAAACAGCATCAACAAACATAATATTAAAAAACATTTTCTGCTCATCACTGTACACATTTTGCTCTTGAAGCTCATTCTTTCAACAGGTCTCTCGAAAAACTCCATCCTCTAACTGGAGTTCTGGACTTTTTGGTTCCGTCCAGAGGTGTCAGGGATAACACCCAAAGACCCCGGAGTTCTACCTGTCTCGGTACACAAATAAACAGAAACACGGGCTTCTCGATGGTGGCGTCAAAGACCAAAGGTTTATTACTGCAGGGACACAGAAGTCACAGAAACTACACACGGGCAGTGTCTAGGAGCCTGTTTGATTTGTACAAAGAGGGTTGCTCCTTATATACTAAATATTGGGCTTGAGGCAAATTCTTTACATGTTAGTACATTCCCAAACTTTTGTGTCCTAAACAAAATAAATATTTGGCGTTGCACAGGAATCGTCAACAATATCTGATGTCAAAACATTACGAACGAGGGGTTCCCACTGTTCCATCATAATCCCATGTCAACTTTTCATTCAAGACCCGGACCGCCTCATCGTAAATTTCGTTACCTCCCCCTAATAAAGGCCCAGAAGGAAAGGAGCAGAGCCAGGTGCAGAAGATAGAAAAGCAGGATAAGAGATGTTTGTGGGTCGTAAATGGGCAAGGCTACCAGCTTCGGTCGCCTAATCATGATCAGGCCAACGAACACGAGAACCAGTATAGCAGGACTGGCCTCGGGCAGAGGAGGCAGCTTCTGCCGAGTCATGCAGCCATGGCGTGTTCTGTTCTAAGGTGCACGTGTCACTTGCAAGGTGAATCTCCGGCTAAAGCTTACGTGTCCTTAGGTGAAAGGGGTCACTGCGTGTCCATTGTCTACGTGAGGGCAAGAAACACAAAATGGCTTCCGTGATCTAAGATGGATGCCATGGGTAGATCAGAAATGTGTTCCCGACAGGAGTGCTCTTGCTCGTAGCATAGCGAAAACACCAGGATATGCTAAATGGATCATTTGCGGTTCACTGATACCAAAATTATGTATTTACGACAATGTTGAAAACACGGGTTCAAATCGTCACGGAACCTCAGACCCTCCTTTTGCCCTAACGTAGGCAATTACTCTATGTCCGAGTCTATCTCTATGCTCATTAGGTCAGTGACATGTTGCTGCATCATCATTCTTTCTCGCGCCTTTTCTCCAAACACAGGTGGTTTTCTGAAACATGTTGCAGCACAGTGACTACACAAAGCGGGACCACACTGGATAATAAGGCAGCATGAGAATAGAAATACTAGGATGACACCAATGACCATCAGAACCTTCCATCCCCACGCTGATATCAGAGTCCAAAACCACTCCATGAAGGACCAGTTTCCCTTGTCTACGTGTATAGAGTCGGAAATCTTGTGTAGCTTAGAGATCGCCTCATAGACAGTTGGAGCATTATTGGGAATAAAAACACAGCAGCTCGATTGGATCATTCTGCATACCCCACCTCGATCTGCAAGTATTACGTCTAGAACCATACGGTTCTGCAACGTCATGAGTCGATCCGCCTGAAGCTCAGCTGTCAAGTTGCTAAGGGCACCAGCAGTTTCGGTAATAGTAGATTCAACTACCCGTGTTAGCTGACGTAGATTTCTACTATTGGCCATAGGCCCCCAAAACGGAAGGAAACCTTTGAAGAAGTCTCCAGCTTCCTGACCAGCGGTATCTTCCTTGCTGAAGACACCCCTTGCTACTCTGGTCTTGTGATAGTCTGAAGAAGCAGTGTATGTTGGAGGCAGCAGTCGAGCAATATAACATGAACCTGAAAAGTCAGCAGGCAACCATGTATACGCCCCGTCTTGACAGATGAAGTAGGTACCCCTAGCAGTAAGGAAGGCAGGGGAAGAGTTAGACGGAAACACGTAAGTCTCAATGCACTCACTCCTCCCTAGCTGAGCTCTCGGATTTCTCCCATTTCCTTGCAAACAGACCTGACCTCGGTGAGGCACGACCCAGACCGGAGTGGAGCTTTTACGCTTGCTTTCTCCCAAACTAAGGCGATACTCTGTAGAGTTCCAACTCAAATATACCCGTAATTCATCTCTAGGGTAAGATGGAGTATTATTGACGTCTTTAATCATGTCAATAATTCCCTGGACTAAAGCTTTGTTGGCTGAGTTGTATTTAGTGGAACGTGGTGGACGCGGAGGATAGGTCTCAAGGGCATATGCAAAAATGGTCTGAAGGGCCTGAAATGATCCATTATAGCTAAAAGGCAAAACTAGATAGGGAATGCCTTTATCCATAGTGTGGGGTATCAAGCCACACACCCAGCAGTTTGTAGTGTTAACTACCAGTTGGTGTTGATGCAAGAGCTGTACAAATGTGTTGTTAATAAATTCTGAGCGTCGAGCTTGTTCGTGTTCAGGAAACAAGTGAAAAGAATGCATAGAAGAAACAGTAGAAGTAGCAGGATCAAGGGGAGGTACTGTAGTTACCGGCATAAAAATCAAATGCACACCAAAGACGATTCCACCCACCAACGTTATCAAAACAATTAAAAACGTAACTGCACATTGCATTAGAAAGCATTTGCTGTGAAGAATTCTGTACAGTTTATTTCTGCGAACATAAATTACATTCTCTCGTTGCAGCTCAGGAAGCTCCATCTTCTACAATCCGCTCGCGACCACTGATGATGTGTACGTAGATGAAAATGCCTCTATCAGCCCTGGGAGTTCCCAGAACTAACAGAAAGATCGACCTTGTGTCTGACCCCCGCAGATTCAACTAGGCACACAGCCACAACCCTACGGCTACCCAGACGGCAAGGCAATTTTAAAACAACAAAACAATACAAAGTATTAGCAAACTTCCTGGCTGGAGGCAATGTATCAAAATTCAAGTGTGAAAAATAGGCAGTTTCCTGCTTTATTTGTCCATATTGCGAGATCGTAAATTGTATCTCAGTTTTGCAGGAGCTGTTTGATCTGGAAACAGTGTATTTTCAGCAGGCGTTGCAATGTTCAGGTTCGCAGACGGCAAATGTTCTTTTGATGCAGATGACAAATGTTCAGAGTTTAAAAGAGCAGTTTCAGGAGGAGAGTCAGAGTTCGATGTATCAGTGATTAGTTCTGCATCGCTGAAAGGGATAAACTCGGGGGTTTGTTCAAATTCAGAGACACCGATTCCTTTCTTCACCCAGCTGTCGTAAGGAAGTGGCAGGGGCACACGTTTGACGTGCGTCGTGTGAATCCAGTTCTTCCGTCCGGCCACACGAATAGCAGTTCTCGTCGCCAGTAGCACTTGGAAGGGGCCAACGAATCTGGGTTGGAGATTTTTCGTTCTTGCAAAATTTCTAATGACGACTTGATCCCCAGGTTTCAGCTGATGGCCTGGACTCTCCGGTGGCTTTGGCAATGCATCGAAAACCTGTTGATGAATAAGACTCAATTTAGCAGTCAAGTCGAAAAGGTAATCAATCAACATTGGATATTCCAGCTGTCTGAATTCTTTTGGCCTAGGCACCCCCCAAACATTGGCAGGACGACCAAATACAATCTCATAAGGACTAAGCCCTACTCTAGAATGTACAGTCGCTCTCGTTGATAACAAAGCCAAGGGTAGTGCATCTGGCCAGGACAAACCCGTGGATGCTTGTATTTTAGCAAGTTTCAGTTTGAGGGTGCCATTGTAACCCTCAACTAAACCTGCAGACTGGGGATGGTTCGCACTGTGGAACTTTTGTTTAATCCCTAAACCGGCACACACACTCTGCATAACTTTCCCTACGAACTCACTTCCGTTATCTGACCATACAATCCGTGGCATTCCATACCTAGGGAAATATTCCTTTAGAAGAATTTTGGCAGTGGACAGGGCAGTGTTGTCCTTTAGTGGATATGCTTCGATCCATCTGGAAAAAGCACAGACTACCACTAGGACGTACTTTAGGTTGTTGCAACGATCCATGTGAATGAAGTCTAACTGAATCACTTCAAAGGGGCAAGAAGGAGGAGCGAAGTGACCGGCGGGTGTAGGGATTCCCTTACCAGGATTATGCATCAGGCATACCATACAATTTTTCACCACTCTCTCTGCACACTTACTAATCCCATCATTCTTCCAGACTGGAGCCAACATCTTACAAATCCCTTTAGAACTGATGTGCGCTGCTCCATGCGCCATCGTTACTACTGCAAGCACGTACGCATCTGGTAACATCCAACGCTGTTGTTCCGACAAGTCAATCCAACACCCACTCGAGTCCAATTTACCCGTATTCTCTTTCCATGCGAGCTTTTGCTCCTCAGTCGCCTCTTTCTGAATTTCTTTCACACTTTCCACTGTGTCCTCACACATTCCAGACTCGGAAATCCATCTTGCAGATGTTGCAAAATACATTCTACATATCATATTCCTAGCTGTCTGTTTAGCGGTCTCATCAGCAAAAGCATTCCCACGACCAACATCATCCGTGATTGCTTTATGAGCGCTGCACTTCACAATCGCAACTTCAGTCGGCAAGGTTAGAGATTCCAACAAGTCGTTAACTAGCTGACCATGTTGAATCTTAGTCCCATGGGACGTAATGAAACCTCTCTCTTTCCACAAACGGCCAAAACTATGGGCCACGCCGAACGCATACTGACTATCTGTGAACACATTTACTCTCTTTCCCTTAGCTAAAACACATGCTCTCGTTAGGGCAATTAATTCCGCAGCTTGGGCAGAATTCTGACTCACTCTTGCAGTCTCCACAATCGTACTCAAAGTCGTTACTGCGTAAGCGGCAGTCACATCACCATTCTCCAATTTAAAACACGACCCATCAACATACAACGTGCCATCTGGATCTGACAGCGGAGTGTCTTTTAAATCAATTCGTCCTTTTGTCTCTTCCTCGGTTCTGAAACAGCAATCATGGGGTTCAGAATCACTCGACTCCTGATTGGTCGGCAACAATGTTGCTGGATTCAATACATTGCATCTTTTGATCTGAATATGACTCGCTAACAGTGTCAGCTCATAGCCTGATAATCTAGCACTAGTAAGATGCTGAGTTTTGGTTCGGTTCATGAGTGTATCCACGGCATGAGGAACCATGACCACTAGCATGTTGTTCATCACCAAACCAGCAGATTGTCGAATGGAAGCTGCAGCTGCTGCTGTAGCTCTCAAACAACTAGGTAACGCTCTAGCTACTGGATCTAATGTTGATGAAAAATACGCACAAGGGCGTTGTTTATCACCAAATCTCTGTGTCAGAACACTCAACGCGCAACCTTCTCTTTCGTGGACATAGAGCGTGAATGGCTTACTGTAGTCAGGTGTACCCAACACAGGAGCTGAACACAGTGCATTTCGTAACTCAGAAAAACTCTCCTGACATTCAGCAGACCATGGCACCGGACTCGGAACATTTTTCCCAGTCAAAGCTACCAACGGTTTTGCCAAAAGAGAAAAATTTGGGATCCACTGCCTACAGTATGAGGTAATACCTAAAAAGGCACGTACTTCTCTCTGTGTGCGGGGAACATTCATCTGAGTAATTGCTTTTATTCTCTCTGGGGTCAACTTTCTTCCCTCCTTTGACAAGAGATGACCTAGGTAGGTCATTTCTTGGCAGCAGTATTGCATTTTCGAAGGTGACACCTTGTGATTCAAACTAGACAAATGATGCAATAACGAAATTGTAGCTGCTTTGCAAGTTTCCTTGTCATCGGCAGCCACTAGAAGATCATCTACATATTGCACTAGGGCAGAACCAGGAGGAAGGACAAAGGAATCTAACTGACTTTTTAATGCCTGACTGTAAATGGACGGACTCTCACAATACCCTTGTGGAGCACGTTTAAACCTGAAGCTTCGACCTCCTAGAGAGAAGCCGAAAATATCTCTGCTTTCCTCGGCTATCGGAATGCTGAAAAAGGCATTCTTCAAGTCGATAACTGAAAACCATGTGGCTGTAGCTGGAATCAACGTTAACAATGCAGTAATGTCTGGAACCACAGGAAACTGCGGAACCACAATTTTATTAACCTCCCTAAGATCGATTACAAACCTATACACTGGAGGCTTTGAGGGATCAGTACGTTTTAGAATTGGTAATACAGGACTGTTACAGACATTTCCTCTAGTTTCTTCAACCACACCTTTCTTAATCAAATCTTGCACAATCAATAAAAGTGCACGTTCACCTTCACTAGAGATTTTGTATTGTGGGATTCGTGGAAATTTGACATTCGCTTTCAAAGTAACTACATATGGTGGAATTGGGAGAGAACGCAGCTCTGGTGGGAGCGCATCCATCGACAAGTACATTGGAGAGGTGATTCTTTTACCCAACGTAAGCTGTACTCCTTCCGGAGAACAGTACAATGTCGCATATAGGCGTTTTAACAAGTCTAAACCAAGCAGATTTTCATTACAACCTGTCGTCAAAATCAAGGGTGCTTTCAATTGACACGGTCCAACAGAAATAGACAAAGGACCAGATACGGGGTTGTAAACAGGGGCGCCTGAAAAACCTACAGAAACATTTGTTAAGCCAGACAAAGGTGCGCCAGGGAGTTTCTCATGTATGATAGAACTTTTTGCTGCACCAGTATCCAACAGAAACGGTTCGACTACACCTGATGTTGCTACTGCGACATAAGGCCCACTCTGATCTACTGGAACTGATACTACTCCCTCTCTTTGTCCATGGCTGTCCTAGTATTCAGTTTGTTGAAATCCCTCATCAACTTCACAATATTCTTCAACGTGATACTGTTGAGATCTATTTTGTTGAGCAGATTGACTATTTCGCTGATCAAAATGATTAGAAGGGCGATCATTTGTTTGTGGAGGCATAGCACCTCGTCCTCGACCCCTAGAATTTTGCATGGAACCACCACGACCTCTCTGAGCTGCTGCAGCATTATTCTGCGCTAAGACTGGACATTCATTTTTATAATGACCTTCTTTCTTACAATACGCACACTGGTTCCACTGATATTGCGGCCTCGGTGAACTATAATCTGTCCTTTGATATGAGCCTTGCTATGTATTAGTCTGATTCGTGTGAGGCGGATATGCTTGCTGTAAAAGAACTTTAGTTTTTAAATCTTTCGTCTTCTTTTCTGACTTTTCCTTCTCCTCTTTATCCCTATTTTCATAATACTGGGCAGTTGCAAGTATTTGCGCAGTTGTGGAGACAGCCCACGCACTCTCGGAATCTTTCAATTTATTACTAAGCTCTGGCAGCAGATTGTGTACAAATTTATCAACAAACAGTCTCTGTCCTCCTTCCGTACTCATATCCTGACCACTATGATCCACAAAAGTCTCTTCGAACCTTGTGAAAAAGTCGGAAACACTTTCGTCCTTCTTTTGCCTGCATGCGGACAACTTGTCCCAGTTAACACGCAATGCTGGCATCAGAGTCTTCATTAAGTCAATTATTTTACCGGGTAAATTAGCAATTAGAGGTTCGGGTTTGGAACCACCTGTTTGCTGACCATCTGCCGCAATTATAGCTGCCCAATCACCACCTAGAGCAACTGGATGATTCTCTTTACGAATTTTAGCCCAAATTGGTTGCGGAACTACATTCCCAAATAACATGTCAATGTCCGCTAAGTTCATCACACAAGCTTCAACTGTCTGCGCTAACTCCTTGTAATATCCGGCAGGATTCTTACGTGGATCTGGCAAGGCCTGCTTCACTGCTAACACTTCGGCCTGCTTCCACGGAATGTGTATCCACACTCTCTGGAATTGCGCTGGAGCGGCTGCAATACCAAGGTTTGCATTAGCTTGCACAGCTTCACGCCAAATTGGAGGAACCTCCCTCATTGGATATTGGCGATTCTGCTTAGTACTACGTTTCTCTAACTCCCTCGGTGAACGAAGGGATGGATCATTCCTATAACTTAAAATCAGTTCCATCGCTTCTCTTATATTTTGACCAATTATCGTACCAGCAGCAAACTCTTTCTGAACATTTATTAATTCTTCTAGATTTGACTCAGCGTCATCTTCTTCCAATTCCTCACGCAAAAGAGAGCACATTTCATCGAACACATATCTTTGTGTCGGTTCTTTCCATTGCATAAATGTATCTAATACATCTCTAGTACTATATCTCCTACTCTTTGAAATCCATCTAAGAGCTGTGGAATCTAATATTCCTCATTCCTCAGTACTGGGAAGCTGACTACGTCTCTGCACAGAGTCAGAAGTAGGAGTCTTAATCAGAGTTTTATAAAAGGGAGATAGAATATTAGAGACAGAATCAGTGATTCTCCAACGAACAGAAAGTGGAGTCATAACACTAGCAGAAGCAGAGAATAAAGTAGCAGTTGGGACAGATAGAACAGGATCAGTAGGAGTAGCAGGCAAAGTAGCCTGTGAACTAGCAGGTGTAAGCGATACAGGTAAAGGTAAAGAAACCGGCAACCCTGGAAGAGGAAAATGTGCACTCGAACCAAGAACTTAGGCCTACCAAAAACGAACCAATGTATCGATACCCAAAACTAAACCAAATGATTATCGTAACTAGAACAACCAGTGATAATCTTACGAAACCAAACCAAACCAAGAACTAAGAGGATTATCCAAACAGGAGCAACCCTTACGAAGTAACCAACTAGCAACCACTTAATACTTAACTGAGGCACTGAAGACGTCACCAAGGAGAAACCCGTCACGTCTCGCCGTACTAAGGACTGCACCTCGGGTCCAAGACAGGGCGACGGTCAAGGCAACGGACCACTGCAGCCGTCCTGAACGGGAACCCTCGTGGAAGAGATCGTCGGGCCACTTTTGTGATATGCCGGGATCGATGAAGTGGGGCGCCTCCCTCAGGAATCTTCACACGAAGCTTCTCGAACTCTTCAGGCTTTTGGACCGGTACCGAATGACGTCGCCCCACTGTGGGCGTCAATTGAAGTTCTGGACTTTTTGGTTCCGTCCAGAGGTGTCAGGGATAACACCCGAAGACCCCGGAGTTCTACCTGTCTCGGTGCACAAATAAACAGAAACAAGGGCTTCTCGATGGTGGCGTCAAAGACCAAAGGTTTATTACTGCAGGGACACAGAAGTCACAGAAACTACACACGGGCAGTGTCTAGGAGCCTGTTCGATTTGTACAAAGAGGGTTGCTCCTTATATACTAAATATTGGGCTTGAGGCAAATTCTTTACATGTTAGTACATTCCCAAACCTTTGTGTCCTAAACAAATAAATATTTGGCGTTGCACAGGAATCGTCAACAATATCTGATGTCAAAACATTACGAACGAGGGGTTCCCACTGTTCCATCATAATCCCATGTCAACTTTTTATTCAAGACCCGGACCGCCTCATCGTAAATTTCGTTACCTCCCCCTAATAAAGGCCCAGAAGGAAAGGAGCAGAGCCAGGTGCAGAAGATAGAAAAGCAGGATAAGAGATGTTTGTGGGTCGTAAATGGGCAAGGCTACCAGCTTCGGCCGCCTAATCATGATCAGGCCAACGAACACGAGAACCAGTATAGCAGGACTGGCCTCGGGCAGAGGAGGCAGCTTCTGCCGAGTCATGCAGCCATGGCGTGTTCTGTTCTAAGGTGCACGTGTCACTTGCAAGGTGAATCTCCGGCTAAAGCTTACGTGTCCTTAGGTGAAAAGGGTCACTGCGTGTCCATTGTCTACGTGAGGGCAAGAAACACAAAATGGCTTCCGTGATCTAAGATGGATGCCATGGGTAGATCAGAAATGTGTTCCCGACAGGAGTGCTCTTGCTCGTAGCATAGCGAAAACACCAGGATATGCTAAATGGATCATTTGCGGTTCACTGATACCAAAATTATGTATTTAAGACAATGTTGAAAACACGGGTTCAAATCGTCACGGAACCTCATAACCGTGCTGTTCGCGGCGGTTGGGTCTTCCGTGCTAAGGAATGCGTCTGTCAGTCCAGGGAACGCCCTAAGACCAACCAGAACCATCAACCTAGTGTCTTCGGCTTGCACTCCCAAGTCTTTGCACCGCGACCTTACAGCTGAACCAGGATTGTGGTTTGAAAATCCAAAATCAAAACAGTTCCTCGGAGGAGAGAACACAATTTCAAAAATAGCCAAGAAAGAATTTAATTTTATTTGGCCCACGACTCTTGGTCGCAAATTATAACGGCCTTTACCAGGCAATATCTGATCACGGAAACAAAAGTTCAGGTTCAGAAGTGTCCAAACGATTTGACGGAGGCACAGCTTCTAGCAGAAGATCGTCGCTTTCTCGTTCAGAGTTCGTCCCAATCAAACATGCATCGCTAAAAGGCAGAAAACGAGGCACGGTTTCAGTTTCAGAGTCAGGAATACCATTCTGGAACCAACGGTCGACCGGCAGAGGCAAAGGGGCCCTCTTACAATGTACGCCGTGGATCCAGTTCTTTTTACCACGCACTCGCGCTGCTGATTGCGTGAACAGTAGCACCAGTAAGGTCCAATCCAGCGGGGCTGATCGTTCTTAGTCCGCTGGAAGTTCTTTATCAAAACCCAGGATCCAGGTTCGATAACATGTCCTGGATCTTCAGATGCTTGTGGCAATGTATCATGAACCTGTTGATGCAAAACACGCAATTCAGCCGTCAATTCACAAAGGTAATCAAGCAATACAGGGTGCTCTATTTCACTAAATTTGGTCAGCCGCGGCACTCCCCATATATTTGCCAGGCGACCAAAAACTACTTCATAGGGACTAAGTCCCATTCGTGAATGTACAGTCATTCTTGTTGACAGAAGTGCTAATGGCAAGGCATCGGGCCATTGTAGACCGGAGCTCGCCTGAATCTTGGCCAGTTTCAGCTTAAGGGTGCCATTATAGCATTCTACCAAACCAGCTGATTGGGGGTGATTTGCAGCATGAAATTTGTGACGGATTCCTAAACCATCACACACTCTCTTCATCACTTGACCCACAAATTCACTCCCATTGTCACTCCAGACCATTCTCAGCAAACCGAATCTAGGGAAAAATTCCTTAACAAGGGCTTTAGCTGTGAACAAAGCAGTGTTATCTTTCAGAGGATACGCTTCTACCCATCTCGAAAAGGCACAAACAACCACGAGCACATATTTTAAATTGTTGCACCTCTCCATGTGGATGAAATCAAGCTGCAAAACCTTGAACGGATACGTCGGAGGCGCAAAATGACCAGCTGGAGTTGGAGTTCCCTTACCAGGATTGTACATCAGACAAACCATACAATTCTTAACCAGGTTCTCTGCACACTTAGGAATTCCTGCATTTTGCCATACTGGAGCTAACAACTTACAAATCCCTTTCACACTAATATGAGCCATTCCATGCGCCATCGTAACCACTGGAAGCACATATGCATCGGGTACCATTCATCGCTGATGCTCTGACAACTCAACCCAACAACCATTCGAATCCAATCTACCCTTATTTTCTCTCCATTCATTCAACTCTTTCTCTGTAGCTTCAGCTTGAATGGACTTCACACTCTCTATCGTATCTTCACACATACTTCTATCCGGAACCCATCTCGCCGGACCCGCAACATACATTCGACTCATCACATCTCTCATCGTTTCTTTCGCAACTTCATCTGCAAACGCATTACCACGACCAACATCATCAGTAACTTTCTTATGCGCACTGCATTTCACAATTGCAACTTGCAACGGCAAAGTAAGTGACTCAAGAAGTTCATTCACCAACTGACCATGCTGAATCTTAGTTCCATGCGAAGTCAGGAACCCATGATATTTCCACAAACGTCCAAAACTATGAGCCACACCAAACGCATACAGGCTATCAGTGTACACAGTCACTCGTTTCCCTTTTGACAACACACACGCTCTTGTCAATGCAATCAACTCTGCTGCTTGCGCTGAATTATGTGGGATACGTGCAGCTTCAACAATCGTATGCAAAGTCGTAACAGCATATGCCGCAGTTGTATCACCATTAGGAAGCTTGAAGCACGAACCATCAACCCATAAAATACCATCACACTCTGGAAGAGGAGTGTCCCTAAGGTCTATTCTCCCTTTTGTTTCTTCCTCTGTCCTAAGAAAGCCATCATGCTGTTCAGAAACATCTGTCTCAACTGAAATCGGCAACAACGTAGCTGGATTCAACGTGTTGCATCTCTTTATATGCACATGACTTGCTAAGAGTGTCAACTCGTAACCTGACAACCGAGCACTAGTTAAATGCTGTGTCTTTGTCCTATTTAACAAGGTATACACTGCATGTGGAACCATCACAATCAACGTATTATCCATCACCAAGCCAGCAGACTGTCGAATAGATACAGCCGCTGCTGCTGTAGCTCTCAAACAACTCGGCAACGCTCTAGCTACCGAATCCAAAGTCGACGAAAAATACACACATGGACGTTGCTTATCGCCGAACTGCTGTGTCAAAACTGACAATGCACATCCCTCTCTCTCGTGGACATAGAGTGTAAAAGGCTTACTGGAATCGGGAGTACCCAACACAGGAGCCGAACCCAACGCATCACGCAATTCTGAAAAACTCTTCTGACATTCGTCAGTCCAAGGAATAGGATTTGGAGTATCCTTCACAGTAAGGGCTATCAAAGGCTTTGCAAGAAGCGAAAAATTCGGCATCAATTGTCTACAATACGACATAATACCCAGGAAAGCACGCACTTCTCTCTGTGTCGTTGGCACACTCATTTTCGCAATCGTTTGAATTCGTTCTGGGGTCAATCTTCTTCCCTCCTTCGATAAGAGATGACCTAAGTAGGTCACTTCTTGTCGACAATTCTGCAACTTCGAAAGAGACACCTTATGATGGAAATCAGACAAATGACGTAACAACGACAAAGTAGCCTCTTTACAAATCTCTTCATTGTCAGCAGCAACTAACAAGTCATCAACATACTGAATAAGGGCAGCACCATCAGGTAAAACAAACGTATCAAGCTGTGTTTTCAAAGCCTGACCATAGATCGATGGACTCTCACAATAGCCTTGAGGAGCGCGCTGGAACCGGAAACTTCAGCCTCCTAAAGAGAAGCAAAAATATTCCTACTCTGCTTGGCAATCGGGATGCTGAAGAAAGCATTCTTCAAGTCAATCACCGAAAACCACGTAGCAGAAGCTGGGATCAAAGTCAGTAAAGCAGTGATATCTGGCACAACAGGAAATTACGGAACTACAATCTTATTCACCTCGCGAAGATCGATCACAAACCTATACACAGGCAGTTGTGAAGAATCTATGCGTTTCAGAACAGGCAAAACCGGACTATTGCACACATTACCTCTCGTTTCTTCGATCAAACCTTTCTCAATCAGATCATAGCTAATTGCTAAAAGTGCTCTTTCACCATCACTAGAGATCCGATATTGGGGAATACGTGGCAATCTAGCATTCGCTCTCAGCGTCACAACATATGGTGGAATCTCCAAAAGACCCACATCATTAGGACCAGTAGCCCAAAGAGAATCAGGAAGAGAAGACAATTCAGCTGGAAGTCGATCTTTAGACAAATACATCGGAGAGATCACTCTCTTACCTAATGTAAGCTGTACTCCTGAAGGAGAGTAATGTAATGTCGCATACAATCTTTTCAACAAGTCCAATCCCAACAAGTTCTCGCCACAACCTGTCGTCAGAATAAGGGGTGCTTCGAATTCACAAGGTCCAACAGAAAGAGACAAAGGACTAGAAATCGGATTACTAACTGAGGCGCCAGAAAAACGTACTGAAACATTTGCAAGCCAGTCAAAGGTGCGCCAGGGAGTTTAGAGTGCATAATAGAACTCTTCGCAGCACTAGTATCCAACAGAAAAGGCTCTGACACACCTGATGTAATCACTTCAACATAAGGTCCACTCTGATCTATTGGAACTGAAACAACTCCCTCTCTTTGTCTATGGCTGTCCTAGCAATCATTACCATCCATATTCTCACCTTCTACATAGTAGTCGTCCGCATAGTACTAAGCCGTCCTACCAGACGCACCATTCTGCTGATCAAAACTATTCATCGAATTCTGTGGAGGCAAGGAAGGCACATTCTGAGGAAACACACCACGTCCTCTACCTCTAGGAGCTTGCTGAACACCTCGACCTCTCACACCAGAAGCACCATTCGTGCACTGTAACAGAACCGGACAACTACTCTTGAAATGACCCTCTTCTTTACAATACGCACACTGATTAGGGCCTACCGGAAAACGCTGTTGAGAAGACTCGAACCTTTGCGAGTTTCTCTGATACTGCTGAGGTTGCTGATAATCGCGCTGATTATTACGAGGCGGATATGCTTGCTGCAAAAGAACCTTCGTCTTTAACTCTTTGGTCTTCTTGTCGGCTCTATCTTTCTCATCCTTATCCCTATTCTCGTAATATTGTGCAGTAGCCAATATTTGTGCCGACGAAGAAACAGCCCAAGAACTCTCAGAATCCTTCAACTTCTTGCACAAATCTGGAAGCAAATTATACACAAACTTATCGACAAACAACCGTTGACCACCTTCCGTACTCATGTCCTGACCACTATGGTCGATAAACGTTTCTTCAAACCTAGTGAAGAAATCAGACACACTTTTGTCTTTTTTCTGTTTACAGGCAAACAATTTGTCCCAGTTTACTCGCATAGCAGGCATCAAAGACTTCATGTAATTAATAATCCTACCAGGGAGCTCTGCAACTAAAGGCGCAGGTTTAGCATCACCAACTTGTCGGACATCTGCAGCACCAATATTAGCCCATGTATCACCTAACTCTTGCGCATGATCCGTATGACAAATCAGTCCCCATAAAGGCTGTGGAACCACATTTCCAAACAACATGTCTGTGTCGGCTAAATTCATAATACATGAATCGGCACTCTGTGATAATTCCTTATAGTACCCTGCAGGATTTTTACGTGGATCAGGCAAAGTCTGCTTAAGGGCCAAAACTTCAGCTCGCTTCCATGGAACATGTACCCAAACACGCTGAAAATGAGCCGGTACGGCTTGAATAGCATTAGCGACATCAGCCTGAACTGCCTCTTTCCATACCAGAGGAACCTCTCTCATTGGATATTGTAGCACTTTTCTCCTAACAGAAGGATCAGGCTCAAACAACGGCTGAGAAGGAGACTCACTCCTAAACGATAACAATGTCGCAACTGCTCTTTCAACGTCGAAACCCACTATAGTTCCCTTCGCAAACCCGGACTGTACATGGAACAACTCAGGCGGAGTCTGTCCCAAATCACTATCTTCCCATTCTTCACGAAGGAAAGTACACATCTTCTCGAAAACATATCTCTGCTTCGGTTCTTCCCATTGACGGAAGACATCCATAACAGACTCTAAATCATATCTTAAAGGAATAGTAACCCATTTACGTACTAAATGATCCAATACTTCCCGCTCATCGGGACCAGGCAGTTGGCTACGCAACTGTGTACGTGCCGAAACTGGGGTCATACCTAATGACCCAAAGAGAGGAGAAAAGAGACCAGTGACAGTATCAGTCATTCTCTGTCGAACAGAAGGAGAAGTTTGGATATTTGGAAGGGTATTTCTAAAGCGCAGACGTTCGCTCCGGAAGGAGCATCATGGCGCTATAAATCCTGTCACCAGTTCACGGAGTGAAGGGGGGGGGGGCTAGATGGCAGCTTTAGACCAGTCGTCGGGAAGATTGAAAATCCACGTTTTGAGGAGCTTCCTAAAAGGCTTCTCGACTGTCTGAAGCCTGAGATGCCTTGGCATGCTGTTCCAGGCTCTAATAGCCAGGGTGCTGAGAGTTTTTCCGCCTTTGGATTTCAGATTGAATTTAGTGGGGGTCATGAGGTTATCTTGTGAAGATCTGAGGGAGCGGCACAGAGTATAGTGAGGGAAGCGTCTAGACAAGTAGGACGGACCGGATTTGTTGAAGGCTCGGAAGGATACAATGAGAATTTTGAAGAGTATTCTCTTGTGCAAGGGGAGCCAATGTAAGGTTTTAAGGGCTGTGGAGATTGAAGATTTGCGTGGAAGTTTTAAGACAAGACGGGCGGCAGTGTGCAGGACACTTTGCAGTTTCGAGAGAGTGGACTTTTTGGTCCCTGCCAGAAGCCCATTGCAGTAGTCCACTCGAGAGAGTATAAGGGCTACCGCCACAGTTTTTCTGGAGTCAAGCGGGAGGAAATCAAAAAACTTTCTCAGGGACTTTATTATGCCGAAGCATTTTCCGGCTACGGTCGAAACATGGAGATCGAAAGAGAGCTCGGAGTCAAAAAGGACCCCGAGGTTTCTGGCCGATGAAACTGTCTGAGGTGGAGCAGCAGAATTGTCAGGCCACCACAGGGCAGGGCAAAAAGAGGCACTCTTTCCGATGGGAAGGATCTCGGTTTTATTCGAGTTGCAGCGAAGATGGTTAGCGTCCATCCATTGGAAGACTGCTGTGAGGCAGTGTTTCAGATTGAGCTCTGCCATATTGGAATTGTCGTCTAGGGGGATGATAAGCTGAGTATCGTCGGCATAGGAGGTGACGGTTATGCCGAACGATTCTATAAGGGTAAGAAGAGGGATAAGATAGATATTGAAGAGGAGGGGACTTAGGATGGAACCCTGGGGAACTCCACAGGACACCTTTTTCTCATTAGAATGGAAGGGGCCAAGGGTGACAGTTTGGTACCTGTCGCTGAGGAAAGAACTAATCCAAGATAGGGCAGAGTTGGTAACGCCGATGTCCATGAGTCTATTAATCAGAATGGAGTGGGAAATGGTGTCGAAAGCTGCCGTGAGGTCAAGAAGGATCAAAATGGCCTTCTTCCTTTGATCTTGAAGGATTTTGATGGTATCGGTCAGTTCGATCAGGGCAGTTTCGGTAGAATGTTTAGACCGGAATCCGGATTGCTGGGGATGAAGTAGGTTATGAGAATCCAGAAAGGTCTTGAGCTCCTTGTGGACTAACTGTTCAGTTATTTTACCCAGTGCGGGTAGCAGGGTAATAGGGCGGAGGTTGGTCAAGTCTGAAGGGGGTTTGTTCGACTTTTTCATGAGTGGCTTAACCACACCTTTTTTCCAAGAGAGGGGAACAGAACCGGATTTGAGGGATAGATTGATTATTGCATTGATGGAGGGGTTGACTTCATCAATGATGAGGTGAAGAATCTTTGGTGGACAAGGGTCTGAGGGGGAGCCAGATTTGCAGGAGAGGATCGCTTCTCTGGTCTGAGACAAAGTCACCGGAGTAAAGCTTTTAAGACTGTTAGCAGTCGGGCAAGATTGATCCAGATCCGGGATTGAGTGAACAGGGGGGGGAGGGGGGAATTTTTTATGGATGGAGGTGATTTTATCTTCAAAGTAGTCGGAAATCTTATCACAAAGTTCTTGAGATGGGGGGATTTCCGGTTGGAGAGCTTTAGGTTTGGTAAAGGATTTTACTATTGCAAAGAGGGTTTTTTGCTTTTGGCTGGCATCCTTAATGGCGTTTAAATAGTAAGTTTTTTTAGCTGATTTGATAGTTGAAAGATAGATTTTCCTCTGTAGGATGTAATTGCTACGATCGCCATTATCGTAGGTTCTGCGCCATTTCCGTTCCGCTTTCCTGCAGAGGAGGTGTGCGGCTGTTAGATCAGGCGTGTACCAGGGGGCTTTGATTTTAGTTTTCTTCAAAGCACTGTCCTGTTGATTGGGTGGGCATCGTTTTGTAATTTCTTGAGAGAGCCAGTTATTAAGACAGACTGCATCTCTGTCGATGTTACCAGAGGGAGAGGGGGCATTGGTTGGGGAAAAGGGATGAAGAATAAGGTTTTTCTGGACAGTTGACAGAAGTTGACAGAAGAACAGGAGACAAGGCAGACTGAGAGGAAACCAACGTAGGAACAGTAGCAGACGAAGTAGCAAGTACAGGAGACAAAGTCGTAGGAGTTGGAGACGGAACAGGTAGCAAAGTCGGCGGCCCTTGAGCAGGCTGCGCCAAAGGAATAGGAGCCAACTGAAGAGGAGCTGGCGGTTGTAGAACAACAGGAGGCAAAGCAACCGGAGGTTGCGCAACTAAAGGTTGCGGAGGTGCTGTAGCAATCTGCACATAAGGGGGTGGCGAACTCAACAAATGTGACATCAAAGGATCTTTCTCAAGGTCCTTCCTTGCACCTTGCTGATGAGGTGGCAAAGCTGGATAACACTTATCAATCGCCATTTTACGTTGCCTGTGAAACTGCTCACTCGCTTGTTCTTCTTCGTTATCTTTAAACTGTATAACAGCTTGCATTATCGAAATACCTTTCTCTCTTTTATTTCTTTTCGCTAACTTAATTTCTTTCTGTTTGGCTTCCTTTCGCCAGAGGCGGAAAGAGTCAAACATCGCCGGCCGGGCTTTCTTCTTGAAAAGTTTAACTTCTAAATTATCTAAAATCTCTGTGTCATAACTACCATATTGGGGCCACTTTAGGACACCATCCTTCCTGGTATATCTAATTCATACTTCATTATACGTGATAGGGCCCACGCCATGTTTTAAATAGAGCTCATAGGTCGGAGTTCCAATCGGAGGCACCGGACACGAGTTCTCCAATCGGGAATCCCTATTACAACCACAACAAAATATCCTTCCAAGTCTGCTAAGATCAGGCATCTTCGCTCACTAGTCTAGCTTCAAACTTCAAGGGAATATTGAATACGATAGCCTAGTGAAAACACAAGTCCCTCGGCTTTGGAGCTTGCAAGTCCCAAATCAAAGATCCCAAGGGGATACCCAAAACAAAACTAAGGACTGGGAGACGCACCACTCATACTTAACTGAAATATCGATGACGTCGCCAGAAGACCCGTCTATTGTCTCACTCTACAAATCATCAAATGGCTCCAAGACAGGGCGACAGTCAGGGCAGCAGTCCTTCATAGCCGGCGGAAAGCGGGGAACCTCGCAGCAAAGACTTTCGGACCACAACGACATACAGGGGTCGATGAAGTGGCAGGCCTTCCTCCAGAATTTTCACACAAAGCTCCTCACGATCTTCTGGCTTGAACCGGTACCACTGAAGTTGCCCCACGTTGGGCGCCAACTGAAGAACCGGGTTTTAGAACCCAGCGGCGCGCCCAAAGTCTTCGGGTCCACCTGTCTTAGAATACAGAGACACAGGATACTTCTCGGTGATGTCAAAGACCAAGTTTATTGGCTGCAACCAGGAACAGAGGTCTACGAAGCACAACAAGGGTGGTTCGTCAGAGACTGTACAATTTTCGTATTGCGAGACATCGTCTTTTATGCCAAAAATCACATTCCTGACTAGCATCAATTACCTACGAACTGTCCAATCACACAGTGACATTTCAAAAGGTATCGCATAACGACAAGCCCACTTTCAGTTGTCCAGCCCACCATAAATGACAAGGCAAAATCCAACATTCTTGCTCGAACAGGCCGGACAAACCCATATGAAAAGGACCCAAACCATAAATAGGCCATAAAAGAAGGAACAGAAACAGATGAGAAGCAAGATAGAAGGGTGTGTGCGTTTACCATAAACTCAGCAATGTCCTGTTCTTTGATCTCTATCTGACCGGCTGCCTAACAAGGAACTGGCTCAACAAGATCAGCTCGGGGCAATGGAGTCAGTTCGCTCAGGTCACACCGAAATCAGCTAAAGGTGTACGTGTCCCAAAGACTCGTTCGGCGGCAGTCATCGGCCTATGTGAGGGCAACCACAAAATGGCTGCCGTTTCACAAAATGCAACCCGAAGGTTCGAACGAAATCCCTAAATATACAGTGTATCCATCAATCGAACATGACTAAAACACTCGTACATACCGCACTTGTCATTTGCGGACCGCTGATACCAAAATCGTCTTGATACGACGACCTTTATTGAACGGGTTCAGAATCACGGAACCTCAGTCAGACTGATTTGCATATAGCCATGTCTGAACTGGGGTGGCAGAGTGGGCTAAAGAACTGTGATGGATTAAACCCATATCTTTTGACAGGGTGTGAGTATTTGATTGATTCAGATGCTCCGTCCATCACCACCCCCTTTTGTACCGCTTTTGGCCGCCATAAGTGTGGCAGGGTATGATCAGACGTGAGTCCCTTGCTCACTTTGCCACTGGATTCAAGCAAGCCGGGCTGAAGACAGCTGGAATGGCAGAAACCGGTCCTCGGAAGCTTGTTTCCGGTCCAGGGAAGACATGGCTTGGCAGTTCGGGCTGGACTGTTCCCATGAGGCACAGGGTCAGACTGATTTGCATATAGCCGTGTCTGAACTGGGGTGGCAGAGTAGACTAAAGAACGGTGATGGATTAAACCCAGATTTTTTGACTGGGTGTGAGTGTTTGATTGATTCAGATGCTCCATCCATCACCATCCCCTTTTGTACCGCTTTTGGCCGCCATAAGTGTGGCAGGGTATGCTCAGACGTGAATCCCTTGCTCACTTTGTCACTGGATTCAAGCAAGCCGGGCTGAAGACGGCTGGAATGCCAGAAACCGGTCCTCGGAAGCTTGTTTCCGGTCCAGGGAAGACATGGCTTGGCAGTTCGGGCTGGACTGCTCCCATGAGGCACAGGGTCAGACTGATTTGCATATAGCCATGTCTGAAGTGGGGTGGCAGAGTGGGCTAAAGAACGGTGATGGATTAAACCCAGATCTTTTGACTTGGTGTGAGTGTTTGATTGATTCAGATGCTCCGTCCATCACCACTCCCTTTTGTACCGCTTTTGGCCGCCATAAGTGTGGCAGGGTATGCTCAGACGTGAGTCCCTTGCTCACTTTGCCACTGGATTCAAGCAAGCTTGGCTGAAGACGGCTGGAATGCCAGAAACCGGTCCATGAAAGCTTGTTTCCGGTCCAGGGAAGACATGGCTTGGCAGTTCGGGTTGGACTGTTCCCATGAGGCACAGGGTCAGACTGATTTGCATATAGCCATATCTGAACTTGGGTGGCAGAGTGAGCTAAAGAACGGTGATGGATTAAACCCAGATCTTTTGACTGGGTGTGAGTGTTTGATTGATTCAGATGCTCCGTCCATCACCACCCCCTTTTGTACCACTTTTGGCCGCCATAAGTGTGGCAGGGTATGCTCAGACGTGAGTCCCTTGCTCACTTTGCCACTCGACTCAAGCAAGCCGGGCTGAAGACGGCTGGAATGCCAGAAACCGGTCTTCGGAAGCCTGTTTCCGGTCCAGGGAAGACTTGGCTTGGCAGTTCGGGCTGGACTGTTCCCATGAGGCACAGGGTCAGACTGATTTGCATATAGCCATGTCTGAACTGGGGTGGCAGAGTAGACTAAAGAACGGTGATGGATTAAACCCAGATTTTTTGACTGGGTGTGAGTGTTTGATTGATTCAGATGCTCCGTCCATCACCACCCCCTTTTGTACCGCTTTTGGCCGCCATAAGCGTGGCAGGGTATGCTCAGACGTGAGTCCCTTGCTCACTTTGCCACTGGATTCAAGCAAGCCGGGCTGAAGACGGCTGGAATGCCAGAAACCGGTCCTCGGAAGCTTGTTTCCGGTCCAGGGAAGACATGGCTTGGCAGTTCGGGCTGGACTGTACCCATGAAGCACAGGGTCAGACTGATTTGCATATAGCCATGTCTGAACTGGGGTGGCAGAGTGGGCTAAAGAACGGTGATGGATTAAACCCAGATCATTTGACTGGGTTGGAGTGTTTGATTGATTCAGATGCTCCGTCCATCACCACCCCCTTTTGTACCACTTTTGGCCGCCATAAGTGTGGCAGGGTATGCTCAGACGTGAGTCCCTTGCTCACTTTGCCACTGGATTCAAGCAAGCCGGGCTGAAGACGGCTGGAATGCCAGAAACCGGTCCTCGGAAGCTTGTTTCCGGTCCAGGGAAGACATGGCTTGGCAGTTCGGGCTGGACTGTTCCCATGAGGCACAGGGTCAGACTGATTTGCATATAGCCATGTCTGAACTGGGGTGGCAGAGTGGGCTAAAGAACGGTGATGGATTAAACCCAGATCTTTTGACTGGGTGTGAGTGTTTGATTGATTCAGATGCTCCGTCCATCACCACCCCCTTTTGTACCGCAAAACACGAATGTGGCAGTCCTTTTGATAGGTTGAGTTTTTCGCATGCAATTTATAGGCAACAGTGAGAAAAACAAGCATAAGCTGGAGAGAAAATACTGAATCAGTAATCAGAAGTACCAGCTTTCTCCATCACTATTTAGCAGGGTAGCACAAAGAAATAATAACTTTGCATCCCTGCACCTCACTGTGTGATGTTTCTCTTTCAAGTTTATGCTATTGTGTACACTTAGTACTGCCCTGATTGAATAATGTTTAAATTGGATATGCAGAATCTAGGACATAATATTTTAGGCGAGATACTATGAATGGTATAACAAATAGTGTAGTGTGGTTTATGGGCCTCTTTCTGCGTGCATGTTATGTTAGCATGGCTTATTAGAAGTTTAAGCGCCATTTTTCCTTTTTGCTGCTTTTTGCACACGACACTGCTTGACTGTTTTTGCTGAGTTAGCTTACACGACGGTCTATACATGAGAAAAGGTTTGTTCTTCGACATCTCTAGACATACATAGTGTCACCAGTCTGTACAGTGAATGCTGAGCGACAAGGTTATCATAACGTACGAACCTGTTTATCGGCGTGTCCATATAACACATTTTAGACACAACAATTTGGCATGTGCAAGCCGAGTAGGATTCTGGCGCCTTTATCATAGCACACTTGCCAGAATTGAACACACTTGGAAGATTTCAGGCATGCAGAGAGACTAACCGATCCTGATGTAATTTACACTTACTGAGCGGACAGGTAAATGGGGTCCCCCTAAGAAAGCTCAAGAGACCTTCTATAGTTTTATAATACATAATTCCTAGATAGGCAGAGTGGGCTAAAGAACTGTGATGGATTAAACCCATATCTTTTGACAGGGTGTGAGTATTTGATTGATTCAGATGCTCCGTCCATCACCACCCCTTTTTGTACCGCTTTTGGCCGCCATAAGTGTGGCAGGGTATGATCAGACGTGAGTCCCTTGCTCACTTTGCCACTGGATTCAAGCAAGCCGGGCTGAAGACAGCTGGAATGGCAGAAACCGGTCCTCGGAAGCTTGTTTCCGGTCCAGGGAAGACATGGCTTGGCAGTTCGGGCTGGACTGTTCCCATGAGGCACAGGGTCAGACTGATTTGCATATAGCCATGTCTGAACTGGGGTGGCAGAGTAGACTAAAGAACGGTGATGGATTAAACCCAGATTTTTTGACTGGGTGTGAGTGTTTGATTGATTCAGATGCTCCATCCATCACCATCCCCTTTTGTACCGCTTTTGGCCGCCATAAGTGTGGCAGGGTATGCTCAGACGTGAATCCCTTGCTCACTTTGTCACTGGATTCAAGCAAGCCGGGCTGAAGACGGCTGGAATGCCAGAAACCGGTCCTCGGAAGCTTGTTTCCGGTCCAGGGAAGACATGGCTTGGCAGTTCGGGCTGGACTGCTCCCATGAGGCACAGGGTCAGACTGATTTGCATATAGCCATGTCTGAAGTGGGGTGGCAGAGTGGGCTAAAGAACGGTGATGGATTAAACCCAGATCTTTTGACTTGGTGTGAGTGTTTGATTGATTCAGATGCTCCGTCCATCACCACTCCCTTTTGTACCGCTTTTGGCCGCCATAAGTGTGGCAGGGTATGCTCAGACGTGAGTCCCTTGCTCACTTTGCCAATGGATTCAAGCAAGCTTGGCTGAAGACGGCTGGAATGCCAGAAACCGGTCCATGAAAGCTTGTTTCCGGTCCAGGGAAGACATGGCTTGGCAGTTCGGGTTGGACTGTTCCCATGAGGCACAGGGTCAGACTGATTTGCATATAGCCATATCTGAACTTGGGTGGCAGAGTGGGCTAAAGAACGGTGATGGATTAAACCCAGATCTTTTGACTAGGTGTGAGTGTTTGATTGATTCAGATGCTCCGTCCATCACCACCCCCTTTTGTACCACTTTTGGCCGCCATAAGTGTGGCAGGGTATGCTCAGACGTGAGTCCCTTGCTCACTTTGCCACTCGACTCAAGTAAGCCGGGCTGAAGACGGCTGGAATGCCAGAAACCGGTCCTCGGAAGCCTGTTTCCGGTCCAGGGAAGACTTGGCTTGGCAGTTCGGGCTGGACTGTTCCCATGAGGCACAGGGTCAGACTGATTTGCATATAGCCATGTCTGAACTGGGGTGGCAGAGTAGACTAAAGAACGGTGATGGATTAAACCCAGATTTTTTGACTGGGTGTGAGTGTTTGATTGATTCAGATGCTCCGTCCATCACCACCCCCTTTTGTACCGCTTTTGGCCGCCATAAGCGTGGCAGGGTATGCTCAGACGTGAGTCCCTTGCTCACTTTGCCACTGGATTCAAGCAAGCCGGGCTGAAGACGGCTGGAATGCCAGAAACCGGTCCTCGGAAGCTTGTTTCCGGTCCAGGGAAGACATGGCTTGGCAGTTCGGGCTGGACTGTACCCATGAAGCACAGGGTCAGACTGATTTGCATATAGCCATGTCTGAACTGGGGTGGCAGAGTGGGCTAAAGAACGGTGATGGATTAAACCCAGATCATTTGACTGGGTTGGAGTGTTTGATTGATTCAGATGCTCCGTCCATCACCACCCCCTTTTGTACCACTTTTGGCCGCCATAAGTGTGGCAGGGTATGCTCAGACGTGAGTCCCTTGCTCACTTTGCCACTGGATTCAAGCAAGCCGGGCTGAAGACGGCTGGAATGCCAGAAACCGGTCCTCGGAAGCTTGTTTCCGGTCCAGGGAAGACATGGCTTGGCAGTTCGGGCTGGACTGTTCCCATGAGGCACAGGGTCAGACTGATTTGCATATAGCCATGTCTGAACTGGGGTGGCAGAGTGGGCTAAAGAACGGTGATGGATTAAACCCAGATCTTTTGACTGGGTGTGAGTGTTTGATTGATTCAGATGCTCCGTCCATCACCACCCCCTTTTGTACCGCAAAACACGAATGTGGCAGTCCTTTTGATAGGTTGAGTTTTTCGCATGCAATTTATAGGCAACAGTGAGAAAAACAAGCATAAGCTGGAGAGAAAATACTGAATCAGTAATCAGAAGTACCAGCTTTCTCCATCACTATTTAGCAGGGTAGCACAAAGAAATAATAACTTTGCATCCCTGCACCTCACTGTGTGATGTTTCTCTTTCAAGTTTATGCTATTGTGTACACTTAGTACTGCCCTGATTGAATAATGTTTAAATTGGATATGCAGAATCTAGGACATAATATTTTAGGCGAGATACTATGAATGGTATAAAAAATAGTGTAGTGTGGTTTATGGGCCTCTTTCTGCGTGCATGTTATGTTAGCATGGCTTATTAGAAGTTTAAGCGCCATTTTTCCTTTTTGCTGCTTTTTGCACACGACACTGCTTGACTGTTTTTGCTGAGTTAGCTTACACGACGGTCTATACATGAGAAAAGGTTTGTTCTTCGACATCTCTAGACATACATAGTGTCACCAGTCTGTACAGTGAATGCTGAGCGACAAGGTTATCATAACGTACGAACCTGTTTATGGGCGTGTCCATATAACACATTTTAGACACAACAATTTGGCATGTGCAAGCCGAGTAGGATTCTGGCGCCTTTATCATAGCACACTTGCCAGAATTGAACACACTTGGAAGATTTCAGGCATGCAGAGAGACTAACCGATCCTGATGTAATTTACACTTACTGAGCGGACAGGTAAATGGGGTCCCCCTAAGAAAGCTCAAGAGACCTTCTATAGTTTTATAATACATAATTCCTAGATAGGGAGTGTGCTTTAAATAGGCGCTTATATCACCTGTTTGCACTATCATTGTAATATGATTCCTCCTTTTGCATTTTATGGAATTGTAACCATGCTGACCGTATTATTCTTAGTAATATGTATGCTTATGTTGATTAAAATACTGTGCCTGAGATCACGTTGTTAAAATAAACATTTTAACCTTAACGTGTCTCTATTTTACTCCTGTTGTGGACTGGTATGAATGTATAACAAAAGAGTGTTCGCACTTCCCACCATTCCTGAGATGGTTCTAAGTCATATGTTCTAGGTAGTCTAATCATTGCTTTCTTTGCTATAGGACGAAGAGCTTATGTGACACTGATTGCTAGTCTGGTACGGGATTTTGGGTACTAAGGTGAGTTTTGGCACACCCTAATTCACTGAGGTCCTAAGTCTCTGTTCACAGTTCTGTGTTTGCGCAGAATCCCTGTGTGGGTCTATTGTGAGACACTTGAGTAGTGCTTATATCAGTCTACAAACCCCTCACTATAGTTTCCGGTTGAAGGTAGTGACAGATAAAAATCCTACCTATATTTGCATAGGTTGTTTCAAGCTTGGTCATTCTCAAAGGTTTCTTCTTTGAATTACTACCCAGTTGTGCGTCATAGTATTGTACTCTATTACTGTTTCGATATGGCTGCGGTTGATATCCCGGCACACAGTCGTGTAGCTGTGCATAATCATTTGCAGGAATACCTTGTTTCTCTAGCGGGACAGGATAAAGAAAAAAGTATAACTAATCCTGACTTAACCCTTCAGAAATAAAGATACCCATCAGTTACCACACAATACCGCCCTTCATCATTTGGGACTCTTTGTGGATCATACCATCTGTGAGAAATAAGTGATGCATGAAGACTAGATGGAATGCTCTTCATCCACATCGTCCTACCCACTTACTGTGTAAATAAAAATGGCAGGCACTGCCCTTTCGGCACCTCCCCAGTCGGCACAGATGCCGGCGAGAAGTACGGACGGACAGGTAAGAGCGTCCCGTGCCTATCATACTCTCTATAGCTGCTCTAGACACGCCACTTTTAAACACGACCTTGGCATTTCGGCAATTATGCTAAGTGATCGGGACATGTTGACGAAAGTTTCCTCATGGAAGTCTGTTAATACCTTTGACTGCATGCCTCACTCCTTTTGCTGGGGGCTGTAAATATTATATACATAAGAACGGCTCGTCATTCTTTACAGGCCACAATTCTATTTTGACATATAAACACACTGACGACCGCGATGTGTTCTTGAGGTCAACTATCAGTCTATTAGTATGAGATGATCACCATATAGAATTGGATTTTTATTTATTTTTTTATTTATTTTAGGTTTTTCTAAAGCGCGTAGTCACCCAGAAGGTATCCCAGCGCTGAACCTCTTACTCACAGGGGGGAGAAAGTCGGGAGGGAAAATGGCTCAGGGAAAGAGAAGGGTTTTGAGAGATTTCCTGAATCTCAGGAGGTTTGGTTCTGCTCTGAGGCTCAGGGGGAGTGCGTTCCATTTTTTTCCCGTGTTGACCGAAAAACGACGGCCACCTATACGGGCTTTCTTCACCTTGGGGATCATGATGAAGTTTCCATGTTCGGAACGGAGAGCTCTCGTGGGTCTATAGGGTCTGATCCAGTTATTTAGGATTGGGGGGCCCGAGTTGTGAAGTACCTTGTGGGCCAGACAAAGGGCCTTGAAAGTTACCCTTTCCCTGATGGGGAGCCAATGCAGCGTCCTCAATGCGGGCTTGGCAGATGTTCTGGCCGGGGTGTTCGTTAGAATTCGGGCTGCGGCATTTTGAGCTTTTTGCAGAGTTTGGAGAGTGGATTCTGGGGATCCCAGGTAAATGGCGTTGCTGAAGTCCAGCCTAGATAAGATTAGGCCTTGGATCAGCAGGAGACGCGACTGGAAAGGCAGTAGAGGGATCACCTTCCTGCAAGATCTAAGTAGTCCGTAGCATATGCCGGCCGTCTTTCTTGCCTGTGTCCTAAAGGTGAGATCAGTCTCCAGCCACACTCTGAGACTCTTGACCTCCGCTTTGGGGGTGGGGGGTTCACCCAGGCAGGCGGGCCAGATGTTAGGGGGGAGGGTCGTGGTGTTATGCCCTAGGAGCAGAATCTCTGTTTTGGAGCCGTTTAATTTAAGGGCAGAGTCACTCATCCACTGATGTATGTTGGAGAGACAGTCGTGGAGATTGGAGGGCTCTAGCTTGGGGTGGGAGAGCGTCAACACCAGCTGTGTATCGTCGGCGTAGCTGACGATAGTGATTCCAAAGGGTGAAACCATTTCCTCCAGTGGGGCCATGTACACGTTGAACAACGTGGGGCTCAAAGATGAGCCCTGTGGCACACCACACTGGAGGGGGATGGAGGGGGAGCGGCTTGCACCTTCCCAAACTTGAAAGGAGCGTCGGGAGAGGAAAGACGAGAGCCATTTCAACGCCATGTCTTTTACCCCGATGTTATTGAGACGTTGGATTAAGACCTGATGACTGACCGTGTCAAAGGCCGCGCTCAGGTCTAGGAGGACCACTGCCACTGATCCTCCTGTATCGATAATTTCCCTGGTCTTTTCTACTGCTGCGAGAAGAGCAGTGTCTGTACCCTGACCTGGTCTAAAGCCTGTCTGTGAGTCATTGAGAAGTTGATTTGACTCCAGGAAGTGCGACAGTTTTTTATTTACATGTTTTTCGGCGACCTTACCTATCCAGGGGAGGAGTGAGATAGGTCTATAGTTGGATAGATCTGCCGGGTCTAGAGAGGGCTTTTTGAGGAGCCCTTTTACGACAGCCTCCTTCCAGTTTGAAGGGACCTCTCCCTGTGTCAACGAGATGTTAATGAGGGCTGTCAATTGGGAGACTATGGTCTGAGAGATGTTTTTGGCGAACCGTATGGGGACTGGGTCGCTAGGGGCTCCGATCTTGGTTGATGTGAGTGTAGCCATCACTTCCTCTTCTGTAACTGGGCCAAACGACGCTAGATACGGCTTGTCGGGTGGGGGCGGCGGTTCCTTAGCTCTCTCTATGGAATCAGGGTTGGCGGCAGGCAGGGAGGTGAGGATTTTTTTGATTTTTTCGTCAAAGAAGGTGGCCAACTTGACGCATTTTTCCTCCGCTGCTTGGGGGTCCATGGGTTTCTGCGGGGGGTCAGGGACATGGAGGAGCTCTTTGAGAATGGAGAAAGTCTCCTTGGCTGAACAGGAGGAGCTTTTTATTTTTTCCTCATAGAAGGCACTTTTTGCGTCGTGTAGGGCTCGTTTGTACGTTTTCATGGAGGATTGGTAAGCACTTTTCTCTGCTGTTGACTTGTTTTTCCTCCAGGTACGTTCTGACTTTTTGCATTCCTTCTTAAGGGCGTTGAGGGCAGGTGTGTACCAGGGAGCGGGGTTGATTCTTTTAACATGTTTTAAAGTATTGGTAAGTGGGATGAGACTGTCTAGGGGTGGGCTAGCCAATCGTTAAATTCTCTGTCCGCGGTGTTCGGGTCCGTGGATAGAGGGCCGCTAGTTTCACGTAATTTGGCTTCCCATTCCTCTGGTACTAACTTGTACCACCGTCTAGTTCGTATCCTTGTTTTCTGTTTGAGTGCTGGTGTCGTTTTGAGTGACCAGTGCATAGGGATTAGCATATGGTCTGTCCAAGGTAGAGAGGTGGGATCCTGGGCATTTAGGTTTTTGATGTTGGTGAAGATTGGATCCAGGAGTTGTACTTTCTCATGGGTGGCCTTAGAGTTTTGAAGATGGAGATCGGCTGTAGTGAGATCAGCCTGTAAGTTGGCTGCGGCGTTGTCCGCGGGGGTCAAGAAAGTGCATGTTAAGGTCCCCTAGGAGGAGAAAGTTAGAGACTGAAATAATCTTGAGTGAGATGTGATCCATCAGAGTACTGGTGAATTCTAGAGAGCCTGGCGGACGGTACACTAAGAGTCCCGAGAGGGAGATCGATGGTGAGATCTGGATGGTGAAATTACAGTTTTCACAATCTTTGACGGTTCCACATTCAATTCTACATTTAAGATGGTCTTTGTAGAGTATGGCTAGACCGCCACCTCTCCCGACTGGTCTATTCAGGCAGCAAATTTGGTAGCCGGGGGGTGTTGCATTGACCATATCGAAGTCGCTGTGCGGGGTCAGCCATGTTTCGGTCAGAAACAATATGTCTAGCATCAGATCCTGGACGAGGATGTTGGTTTCGTGGGTGTGTTTTACTAGGGATCTGCAATTCAGGAGGCCAAGCCGAAGTCCTTGGTGGCGTTCCGTTTCCTCGGATTTGTTACAGAGGATACATCCTGCAAAGGGGGCGTCTTCCTTGAGGATGTAATTGCACTGGGGATGTTTTTTTGGATTCCAGGCAAGCAGTGTATCTTGGGTGTAAGAGATACGTTTCTGCGATTTGGGCATAGTATCTAGGCCTGAGGCCGTCTGGGCCCGGACGGGCCCAGACGGGCTTGCCTTTGGCGCGCCTTCGGCGCGCTGACGGCGCGCCCGCTGCGCCCGTCCGCTGCGCGTCCGGTGATTGCACATCCTTATAGGTGGGGAAGGGGGCGGGTGGGCGTGGCCTAAGGTAGGCGTGGCCTCGGTTCCTCGCCGTCAATGGCGGCAAAAAGTGAGTTTTTGCTTCGTTCGTTGCAGCGAAGGGGTCGCTGTTTGAGCGTTTCTCGAGCCCGCTGCTGAGGTGCCTGCCGGGTGAGTGCGCTTTAAAATACAGTTTTATAAATATGATGCATGTTATCTTCTTCTAACCTCTGTGTTTTCCTTACTAGTGACAAATCAGTCCATATGCCGGAAAGAAACAATTGACACCTAGGATTCCAGGTGACAACATTCCTTTTTTCTTTTTTTCTATTTTGTTCTTCACCATTTACTCACTATTTACACACTGCAGTCGCACAGATTTATTAAGGTCCTGAGGCAGGCAAGGACAACTAGATCCACTATATTGCTGAACCATCTCCACCTACATACTATCTGGGCGGTCACTTGTTTAAAACTTCCCCTTGTTGCTCTGGTTTTTAATATTGGAGGGTTGAGTAGAATAATAAAGGATCTGTTACTCATTCATCCAATTTTAATTTACTTTCTTTCAGATTCACATGCACTGCAATTCTGTAACCCACTAATTTAGACGATAAGTTAACATCATAAGGACCGCACAGTGAGTCGTATGTGGATAAAAGGCATTCTATATAGTCCTCATGCATCACTTATTTCTCACAGATGGTAAGGTCCACAAGGAGTCCCAAATGATGAAGGGCGGTATTGTGTGGTGACTGATGGGTATCCTTATTTCTGAAGGGTTATGTCAGAATTAGTTATACTTTTTTTTATCCTGTTCAGTTGTTTTCATTGCATCGTATAAGGCATAAGGTTCTCTTTAACTAGACCCATAGACATTTTTGGTGTGACACAATATTTGTAGGGATTATGTCTATGCCTGGTCTTTAAATATTCCCTAGGGCCCCCACCCACCGTGTTGTTATTGTATGTCAATGAAAGATGCCACATTTTCCTTGTTGCATATTGAAAAATTATAACCATTGCCTTTTTCTGTAGCAGAGGCAAATTCGGCTATTTGGCTGATCCACGAGTTAATAACCTTACCGTTCTCTCTTTTTAAATTTGAGAATTGCATGAAACACTATGCTATAGGCAGATTTGAGCCCCTGGTTGGAGCATATCTTCATATAGTTTGGAACCTCCCATTCACTTACAGATGTTTGTTGTTACAGAGATCCGGCCTCTCTTTCTTTCTCTCGTTCTCTCTCTCCCTCTCTCTTTCCCTCTCTTTCCCTCTCTTTCTCTCTCTTTCTATCTATCTATGTATCTATGTATCTATCTATCTATCTATCTATCTATCTATCTATCTATCTATCTATCTATCTATCTATCTATCTATCTATCTATCTATCTATCTATCTATCTATCTATCTATCTATCTATCTATCTATCTATCTATCTATCTATCTATCTATCTATCTATCTATCTATCTCCCTCTCCCATAAACGACTGCATGGGTAACTTCGCTATGCAAGCGGCTCACGGAGACGCAAAAATCCCCGCGAACACGCAAAAAACCCCGCGAACACGCAAAAAACAAAAATCCGCAAATTCGCACAAATTTGCAAATTTTGCGGATCGCGAATTCGCAAATTTGCGGATCGCGAATACGCAAAATTCACCCATGCTTAGTGCTGAGCCGACAAGGTTATCATAACGTGTGAGCCTGTTTATCGGCGTGTCCGTGTAACACATTCTAGACACAACAATTTGACAGCTGCAAGCCGAGTAGGATTCTGGTGCCTTTATCATAGCACACTTGCCAGAATTGAACACAATTGGAAGATTCCAGGCATGCAGAGAGACTAACCGATCCTGATGTAATTTACACTTATTTTTATATTTTATTTATAGCATTTATAAAGCGCCTGACTCACCCCAATTGGGGTATCTCCGCGCTAAGGACAACTAGCGGAACAGCACAGTAGAAGCAGGAGATACTAGAAAAGCTGAGTCTTAAGCTTTTTCCTAAATGCCAAGTAATTAGTAACTCGACAAAGTTCCAAAGGCAATTGGTTCCATAACGTAGGGGCAATATCTGGTTTGCTTAATTCGAGGGACGACAAGCAAGCTTTTTCCCTCAGAACGAAGTGTACGCGCTGGAATATATTTGACTAGTTTGTCGCCTAAATATGGAGGGCCCATATGATTAAGACCTTTGAACACCAAGCAGCACACTTTAAAGTGAATTCTCTTCCAAATAGGAAGCCAGTGTAAGCTGTGTAGCAAGGGAAGAGAAGGGGCGCAATAGGAGCACTGGTCACCAGGTGTGCTGCAGTGTTCTGCACTACCTGCAAACTTTGTAGATCAGAATCCTTGGCGGAGATTAACAAAGCGTTACTATAATCCAAGCGACTGAGAACTAGAGCATGGATTAGTGTTTTTCGCGTACTCATTGGAAGAAAATTGAAAATTTTCCGTAGTAAACTCAGCGCATAGAAACAAGATCTTTTAACAGTTGCTATATGATCCTCCAAGTTGAGATCTCTATTTACTAAAACCCCTAGATTTTTGACCACTGTCTTTGGTGTAGGAGCTACACCATATTCTTCTGGCCACCATCCAGGAGACCATCTAGTAATAGCATCCTTGAAGAGCATGATTTCCGTTTTTCCTGTATTTAATTGCAAGAAATTACTCCTCATCCAGGAGGTAATCGTTTTCATGCCTTCTGAAAACACATTCTGGATGTTGGGGGTGTATTTATTGTATGTAAAGATCAGTTGCGTGTTGTCCGCGTAGGAAATGGGGAGAAAGCCAATTTTCCTAAGGAGTGCTGCTAAGGAGGCGACATATACATTAAATAAAGATGGGCTAAGACAAGAGCCATGAGGCACCCCTTTCGTGACATGGCTGATGTTTGATTGAAAGGGTCCTAGATTTACCATTGTGTCCTATCTGTTAGAAAATCTTGAATCCAGTTCAAAGCAGAGTTCTGGACACCTATGGAGCGTAATCTATCCAATAGGATTTGATGAGATATAGTATTGAATGTGGCAGATCGGTCAAGCAGTACCAGAATTACTGCCTGACCTGCATCCGCCAGCATTCTTATATCATCAGTTATCTTCACCAAGGCCAGTTCAGTACTATGTCTAGGAAGAAAACCAGACTGAGAATAGTCCACACAGTTGGTAGACTCCAGATAGGCCGAAAGATGAGTGTTAACATGTTTCTCCAACAATTTACTGAATAGAGGTAACAAGGAGATAGGACGATAGTTGGTTATGATGTCCAAAGCCAATTTAGTGTTTTTTCGAATGGGCATAATTTGAGCAACTTTCCATGCATGCCTCGTTAAAGTGACGCAGTGAAATCTAAAAGATTTCACTGCCCCACTTCTAGGACCCCACTGCTTCAAGCAGGCGTAAGGAGTGACACAGTCCAATAAATATAGGCCTCAACATGCATTGCTGGACTTGCGTCGTTCGTGTGATACGACTCCAGCAATGCCTGAAATTTGGGCCAACAGATGACTCTGAATTTCTGGTGCAAGTGTCAATCTTCGCCCCATGCTGCGCCATATTGAAAATACGGCGTATCCATGGTGGCCCAAGGGTATCGCAGGCTGGGGCAGCGAAACTGACGCATCTCTACAGATGCGTCTGTTTCTTGTAAATCTGCCCCAATGTGTTGCATACCTCTTTAGGAAGTAGGAGGCACATATATTAAAAAAATCATGCAGTGTAGGCAGCAAGTCACCTTGCTGCGTGATAGGGGCAGGGCAGAAATGTGCCATATCTAATATTATATGGTGCATTCCTGTCTCTTCCATGCACTGGTGTTTAGTGTTTTTTTCGAATGGGCATAATTTGAGCAACTTTCCATGCATTGGGAAGTTTGCCTTCTTTAATGGACTGACTTACTGAGCGGACAGGTAAATGGGTCCCCCTAAGAAAGCTCAAGAGACCTTCTATAGTTTTATAATACATAGTTCCTAGATAGGGAGGGTGCTTTAAAGAGGCACTTATATCACCTGTTTGCACTATCATTGTAATATGATTCCTCCTTTTGTATTTTATGGAATTGTAACCATGCTGACCGTATTATTCTTAATAATATGTATGCTTATGTTGAATAAAATACTGCGCTTGAGATCACGTCGTTAAAATAAACATTTTAACCTTACCGTGTCTCTATTTTAGTCCTGTTGTGGACTGGTATGAACGTATAACAAAACAGTGTTCTCACTTCCCACGATTCCTGATTGCTAGTCTGGTAGGGGATATTGGGTATTAAGGTGAGTTTTGGCACACCCTAATTCACTGAGATCCTAAGTCTATGTGCACAGTTCTGTGTTTGCGCAGAATCCCTGTTACAATAGAATACATTTTTCATCTGGTTAACTTTTACCTGTACATTCATACATTATCTTGGGCATTTACAATTCCCTCTCATGATGTTTGAGACCTCCAAAATACCAACTTCATTTTCCTTTGAGGTGCCCTCCATACTATTTATCCAGCAGTGACATTTTCCTCAGTCATTCCATGTCCAAAATGGATGACTTTGCACTTCACTTTAATGTATCACTGTTTCTATGTCTCAGGTAACTCAATGAATTTGTATATATGTCAGGGCAGCAACAATAATCATCCTGTTAACGGGAACAAAAATCAAAAGTGCCCAAAATATAGTAGTCTTCTCTGCCCAAAACATGACTTCTCTGACTACTCTTCTTATTGTGCTCTTGCATCTATGCCATTCAAGGGTCCATCTCCAATCACAGCCCCATCAAGAGTCATATCCACCGCATGTCCACCTCATATCCACCACCATGAGTCATATCCACCCACCTTTCAGTGTAGAATGTTTGGACACTACAACTCACTACAGCATGCATCTCTCCTATTATTTTCCAGATCTGCTGTTACAATCCACCTCTTTCATCACTGGCCACTCTCCTATATGTGTACAATTGTCCCATCAGGGGCGGCCTTAGGCATGTACAAGCTGTACACCTGCACAGGGCCACCAAACCCCAATGGGCCACCACGTCAATATATATCCTTAATATAATAATCCTCTGAGGATAGATACATATTTGCGTGATTGCCTCTGGCAGGGATTTTTCAGCCTCCCGCACCGTTCCACTTCCAAACACCCTGACCCCCCCTCTTCACGGGCCTCCGCGCTCCGCCCCACCCGGACCCCTCTTTCGGGTCCCCCTACCTAACCTCCCGGCCCAGGGCCACCATGAGCCTAGAGCCGCCTCTGCTCCCATTATGGTTTAAAGCTCTGTCACTGTCCACCTATCTCCCGCCATTGACTCTTTCTCTCATCACAGCTCCTCTCTCTCCCATTACTGACGCTCCCTCCCATCAGCATCTACCTGTTTTTGTCAATGACAACCTCTCATTCGCTGACAGACTCTGCAGTCACCGCCCCTCTTTCCTTACAGTGTCCGTCCATCCCATCAGAATCCACCTCTCCTTTTACTGTCCACCGCTTCCTGACTGTCCACCTCTCTTGTCACGTGACCTTTCTGCCACCTCTGCCGCCTTTTCTGCTTAGTGTTTTAATTTCATGGCAGCATTCACATTGGCCCTCCCGCCCTTCACTGCATACCTCTGCCATCAATGGGCACCTCGCCTGTTAATATCTACAACCACTGTCGAACGTTTGCATTATTGCCCAAATCTTCCATCACAAGCCACAATTTCCACCAGTGCGCTCCTCTACTGCAAATGCTACCTCTGCTAGCTTCTCCTGTCAAAGTTCAGCACTACTGTCAAGCTGTCTCTCTTCTCAGTATATTACCACAGCACTCACTTCACCTCTTCTATCACTACATGTCTCACTCTTACCTTTCCCATGTTTCCATGTGTCCCGTCACTGTCCTCTTTTTCGATCAGTGTGCCATTCTCACATTAGTGTTAATCTTTCCTGTCATTGGTCACACCCTCAAACATGGTCCACGTGCCTGTTACTGCTCACCTCTAAGGTAAATGTCCCCTTCCTTTACCAATGCTTACTCTCCTGCTAATGCTTCTCTCAGGTGTAACTCTCCCTCTCTTATTGCTACCCATCATTCCTTTCACTTTCACTTCCGTCTCTCATCCTCGTCTACCATTACTTCCCACAGGCCTTGTAGTTCTTGGACATAAGTGGTATAAATAGAACTGGCTCTTCCTCACCTCTACCAGCATTTCAAAGGACTAATGATTTCTTATGTTTTTTCCATGTTGCACTCTATGTGGTTACTTTCCCTTAGTCTGAGCTGCCTTTTTGCAGCTACTCTGTCGCCCACTTCCACTCAACCTTGTAACTGAAATCAGATCTGAAAACATGAGACAATCCCTCTGAACAAGCATGATGACACATGACAAAAGCCCAAAACAAGCGTATTTCACACAATGATGCCAAAACATTTATATATCCTTCATTGTGTGATTTAACATTGTTAGTTTTTTATATGCAGTTATGCTTTCTCTCAGTCAATACAGATCTGTAAAACTGCATGTTTCTTTGTTGAAGGGCTCTCCTGAGGAGAAATCCTCTTGCAGTCTGAAGACTAATGTGCTAACAGCAGGAGATACTGTGGAATATCCTAATCCAACATTGTTTCTTTACTGTCTGTCCTTTTTGAACTATCATGATTGCACCAACCTCCTTCATTTAATTTTATATCATAATATGTGACGCAAAAGTTGAGTATTATATCTTTACATTTTTGCTCATATGGAACGAAGAGACATATTGTTTTCCTCCTTCTTTCAACTGTAAGCTATGTATGCTTCAAACTTATCAGGAACTATGGGGCAGATTTACAAGCCCCTTGCGACACTTTTACGCGCCTTTGTGTCATTTTTGTTCGCCATAAACAATGCGGCCAGTTTACAACATGACGCATCTAGGGAGATGCATCACGTTGTAAAGCTCTGCGTCATGTTATACCTGCATCAGGTATGTGTGCGGGTGGGCGTTCCCACGGGGGAAGCCTCGTTAAAGTGGCGCAGTGACATCTAAAAGATTTCACTGCCCCACTTCTAGGACCCCACTGCTTCAAGCAGGCGTAAGGAGTGACACAGTACAATAAATATAAGCCTCAACATGCATTGCTGGACTTGCGACGTTCATGTGACTCAACTCCAGCAATGCATGAAATTTGGGCCAACAGATGATTCTGAATTTCTGGTGCAAGTGTCAATCTTTGCCCCACGCTGCGCCATATTGAAAATACGGCGTATCGCATCTCTACAGATGCGTCCGTTTCTTGTAAATCTGCCCCTATGTGTTGCATACCTCTTTAGGAAGTAGGAGGCACATATATTAAAAAAATCATGCAGTGTAGGCAGCAAGTCACCTTGCTGCGTGATAGGGACAAGGCAGAAATGTGCCGTATCTAATATTATATGGTGCATTCCTGTCTCTTCCATGCACTGGTGCACATGTGATGTGCTACCAAGCGCAAACGCAGACCCCCTTGCACCATGGTGCAAGGGTGCCTGTTTTGTAAGCAGGATTATTTTTCTGCAAGAAGGGACACCTTCATCACAAAACAAATCCTGAGAGTCATTTTCCTCTTTCTATGTGTGCTGCAGAACGCAGCACTCATAGACAGAGGAGGCAACAAGGAGAAATATTTATATAAGACCATTGGCAGGGATTGCAGAGAGCTGCAGTCTCTCGCTTTTTTCTTACGCTGATGACACCCAGATTGTGGTATCACTGTCATACAATGAAAATTACATTGCTAATGCTTTAAATTGTTGCCTCATCAAAGTGGTTGCCTGGATGAACAGTAATTCCCTCAAACTGAACGGGTACAAGACTGCGATTCTCTTGGTGGGCAGCCAACCTCACCTTTGGAGACCTCATTTGTGGCCGGAGGCTATGGGTGTAGCTTCTACCCCAGTCCATGTAGGTAAAAATCTTGGTTTTTGGCTAGATAATAAGCTCTAAATGAGCCATCAGATTACCAAGGTTGTGGCCACCTGCTTTGGAGTGCTGAAATGACTAATGAAAATCCTAGGCTGCCTGACTGCTTTGGCTAAGGAACAAGGATCCAAGCATAATTTCCAGACTGAATTGTGGGAATATCCTCTAATTAGAGGTCACTAAGGCATCAGTGAGGCATTTTCAGATAGTCCGAAATGCAACCCTCTAAACCTGCTTCTACTGCTAGTCTTCTACAAGATCTCCACTGGCTTCCAATTTAGAAGCAAATCCATGTTAAATCCAGGCAAATTCAGATCCCCAATACCACAGATCTCTGGTGTTGCCTTATAAGCCAAACTGTGCCATATGCTCCTGCTATACAGATCTTTTAATAGTTCTAAGAGCAAGGAGAACCCATCACGGGGGACGGTCTTTCGCCTACCTAGGTCCTATGCTGTGGAACTCCTGGCCGATCTCTTTGAGATCTATCAATTGTTCTCTGGTATTCGAACACTGGTACAAACCTGGCTTTTCTGAGATGTGAATGGCGTTGGTTTTCAGACATACATACTTTGAAGTACCTAGTGCTGAGATACCCTATCCTGGATAGCAATGCGGTCTACAAAAGTTCAATAATATAATAATAAACAATAAAGATTTTCTCCTTGTTGCGCCTCACCTGGTGAGGCATAGCATTATGATGCATTTCCAAGTCTACCAGTAATGGTAAATCTGGGAATTTGCCAAAATCTATGCGTGGATGCATGGGAACACCCATGCTACCTCCATGGAACGCCTCCCTGGGGCAGAGTAACTCTGCATTGCATTACTCTAGATTTATTAAGGCAACAACTCTTAGATATCGAAGAGCCTATGGAAGAGCCTTGCTTCCCAATGGCAGGTTTTTATCTGCTCGTGCCTCTCTCAGTTTGCAGACTGGAGCTTACAAGATGTAGAATATTGTGGGCCTGAGCCAGCTTTATTAAATTTGTGAGGTTCATATTTGTTCATGCGGAAGAGTGGGGACATCTACCTCTTAAAAACCCTCTTGTAAGCCAGGAACTTAAACGTGGAGACACAGAATACACAGTAAATGTGGGGAAAAGTTAATATAATTTACTGCCCTGAATATTTGAGGCTGAATAGCACTGTCATCCCCTACTTCAGGAACATCAAAAGAGAATGCATTACTTGTGGCCACAGTTGGTGAGGTTTTATCATAGGCACCAATCAAGGTAGATCGACTTAGGAGAAAGAGTTGTGTTGCATAGAGGAGGAGATTCAGAATTCAATGTATCGATCGTGAGGCATGTAAAACCTACTAGTACATGTCATGCCTTTTAAATACACTTCACCCTTCCTATCGGGCTGCCTAGTGCTTAACCTTGGGCTGCCTTACATGTAATAAAATTGAGGGTTTGGGCCTGGCAAGTAGGTGTACTTGCCAAGTTAACATGGCAGTTTAAAACTACATACACCGTGTCTGCAGTGGCAGACCTGAGACAGATTTGAAAAAGGACAGGAGAAACCACGCCATAAGATGCCAGATCTAACAGTAATCAGCATGGTGACTATCAAGGAGTCAACAGGCATCACAAGTGTGTCCAAAAACTCCACAGAGAGAAACAGTGCATTACATTATACCATTCTTTATCCAGACTCTTTTAAAATGTATCTTCCATACTCTCAGTTTATGTGCATGAAGAAAATATCATCAGAGCTGCAACAATTCTAACATACACAGGAAGAATACCAGGGCAGATTTAGAGTTTGCGGCAATCCAGAAAACATCATTTTTTTTAAATCAGCAGAGAGAGGCCAAAACATAGAGTGAGTAGAGTTGCTTAGTACTATAAAGAACCCAGCTAAACAAAGATTTGCATTTGTGTCCTAATTTTCAATAACGAGTCTCAACATCAAGAGAATCATCATTAAATCTTGGGAATTTCTACAGTCAGAAAAAGATTTTGGAGAGCTGTTTAAAGAAAGACCAATATTTACATAACAAACATCAGATAATATCCAAGAGATTCCCAGTGTTTATAAATGGAAACAAACACACACTAAGCACCGTGGAAACAATTGATGCAACAATTAAAAATATTGCAATAACTTCATATTAGGAAATTCAGTAATACAGCCTCAGAAAGGACAGAAAATCTCCCTCACACACACCGCCACACGTGAAAAAATGAACTGCATATATACTGCTTGAAATTTCCTTGTGGCTTGCTGTATGTGGGTAAAACAGAACTTAATATTAAAACATGCATCAACGAATATAAGAGCAACATCCGAAATAAAACAAGAAATCAAATGTTGCAACCCATTAGCAAGATTAGAAAAAAAATATTTCCCAGCTTAAGTTGCAGGTGTTAGGAGTGATTTAGGTTTCATAGAAAATTGTCAACAATAAAAGATTCCTTTAGAGAGAAATAGCATGGATAAAATGATTAAATACCTTAAAACCTATAGGACTGAATGACAGGTTGGAGATGCCTCGTCATTTTTGATATAGGCTCAAAAGAGCAACACAAACCTTTCTAGGCACAATCGTTTTATTGCTATCCGGAGGACAACCATATAGGATTATATCTCTACACAGTTTTTCTACATTCACATTGAGGTTTCTGTTTTGTAACAAACTTTAGCAAATGGGGAATGTTAGTAATACAGCTGCTGACAGTTAATTTCATTTCAGTTGTGTACCTAAATTGAATCATGTAACTGACTCATCTTTTTTTTTTGCTTTGCTATTGAAGAATAGGTAAACTAGAACCATTTCATTTTGCGAGTCTCTAATTGCGATTTTTTGCAACCTGCAATTAGAGACTTGCAGAACGAAAAGTACTAATGTGTCTCAGACTCATCAATATTTATTAAGCAGAATGCAATTTGCGACCCATTGAGATTGGGCAAAGTTAGAAAAGGAGTTTCTGTTTGGCTAGGGTATGCACCTAAGCCAAACAGAACTCACCACTCTAGTCAGGGTCAGGGAGTTACACACACAAAATAACCCCTGCTCACCCCCTTGGTAGTTTGGCTGAGCAGGCAAGCTTATCTCAGAGGCAATGTGCAAAGCTTTTGCGCATCACACACTAGTGACACACTAGGTGGAACATAAAAAGAGGATTCACACAAGGTTATATAAAAATATCCTTTGTATTATACATAAAAGCACATTAGACCACAATCACATAAATCCCTTTGCCAACAAGGCAATTGTGATGACGTCACATAGATCTTAAAATCACTTTGCCAACCAGGCAATTGTCCTAACATCACAAGCTAGTGCAATCAAGTAAATTCTTATAGGTTTTACATGTGATAAAACCACCATACCTGCACATATAGACGAATCCTGGAATAATGCTTATTATCCTGACAAATGCAAGGTTAAATCACATACATTAGAACACATCCGGGCCTACAATGGAGGAGTTAGATTAAGGAGTAACAAAATATGAATCATCACTGTTGTGCATATGTTACAGTCCTGAATTTGCACTCGTTATCTGGACCAAGGTAAGACAAAAATGACATGCACCAATACTTTCAGTGCAGGTAATGCAATATCATGACATCACCAGAAATCTGTAGGTCATAGCGCCCATGCACTCCTTTCATATGTTTTGCGGTAATGTGACCACCACGTGAAAGTTACAGGGCAACTCCCCAACCCCCTTCTGTGAAGATGGTCCTTTCTGGCAGTCCCAGGTTCAAAATGGAGAGTGCCGGAACATATGCCCTCCTACTAGGAACAATTCAGTAATCTGCCTGTGGTTACTCCTAGAGTGGGGCCCTCCGTCGAGGCTTACCCCATGTGTGGAGTCAAAGAAAGTGCTCCTGAAGGTAGGTGCCAGGAAGAGGAGGTGTTAGACCTGGCACCTTGGCATGAGTCTCCCTTCCACTTTTTGCTGATGTGCCTCAGATGTTTTGCTGGTATTCGCTGCTCAGGGCACTGCGCCATAGCCAATCCGTGCTGCAGTGCAAGTGCTCCCAATATAAAGTGTATACGTGTAATTGATTTCCATGATTGGCTTATTGGATTTACTGTCAGTCCCCAGTAAAGTGCACCAGGAGTGCCAGGGCTTGTAAATACCGATACGGCTCATGGGCCTGCAGCGTGGGTTGCGCCACCCACAGAAGCCACCTTGTAAAATGTGTCTAAGGTCTACCATTGCAGAACCTGCATGCAGTCTGGTACTGTCATGCCGGCTGGGTAAGTGCACACACTTACCAGCCTCTAACCCTTCCCTTTACTTCATATCAGTCACCCCTTTGGTAGGCCCACAGGCAGGGTGCGTTGTAAGCCTATGGTAGGACAAGCCCTGATGTGCGTGGCATGTCCTAAAAGTGAATTACAGCCATTCTCGTTCTTCACTATTGCAAGGCTACCGGTTCTCGTAGGCCAGAATGGTCTGCTGGATTATTACACTCTATAATCCCAGTACACTCAGGGAACATGGTAGGAAGTCAAGTTTAGTATGCCTGAACTCAGAATAATAAAATTCTTCTTTTAGTAAAGTTTATTTTAATATCCTGTGTTTGCAAATGCTGGTTTTAGAAAGTTAGCATTTACTTGCTTAACCATCTCGGCCCACCTCTGCTCTTATGTGTATTTGCTGTCTGGTTTGTGTGAGTGACAGGGCTAGGGGAAGACAGGTGGTGAATAGGAAGATTACACCAGGATGGGTGGGGGAGTGCCCCTTGACTCTGAATGGGCCTGTGCTCTGCCACCTGCTCTGCCACCTCAATGCTGGCTCTGCCTCCTGGGGAGCGGCTGACAACTCTACCCTACACCTTGTAAGGAGAGAGGGGAAGACCGTAAACAGAGTACTCCTGGACTGTACTTGTCTTCACAATGCCGGCTCCATCTCCTGCGGAGCGCCGGCGGGACCTGCCCTGCTCCCTGAAAGGAAAACCCAGACTTCGCAAAACAAAGTACTCAAGAACTGAGATGGACTATGCAAATGCCCCCCCTGGCCGGGAAAGACAAAAGAAAAGGTGTATAAAAAGAGGAGCTCCGCTCCTACCAGATCAGATCCTGTTTTGACCACGACAAACCTCTGCCTGACTAGAAGGACCAAGAGAAGCTGAGGAAAGGATCCTGCAGTGGTGCCTTGCTGAGAACGGAGAGGAAAAGACCAGAGAGGACTTTGAAGACTAGTGACTGAAACGATCTCCAAGGGCTTGATCTCGAGCTTGCCCCCTGACCTGAACCCCAGGACCATTGGGTTCAATTCTGCCTGTGCCCGTCTGCTGTTGGGCCCTTAAGTTCTTTTCCCTTGCCGGAGTTGTGACTCGGGTGCCTTTGCCCTCCTAAGGTCGTGACAGCTCGGAGCCTGGCCGCACCGCCACAGAGAGCCCCGCTCAAGCTTGAGTCGCTCTCTGCTTCAGTGCCGGGCCGCCGGCTCACCTGACACCTCGCCTGCTACGGAGCGCCTTGTGCGCCTCTCATCTTCTCCCGCCGGAATCTGCATGGAGCGCATCTGATAGCCTTGGACGGTCCGTACGTCGAAACGTACCCGACTGTCTCTCTTTGCCCTCCTGCATACCAAGGCCCGTGCGGCACCTCAAGAAGGCCTTCCGTACATTGGTACCGGAGACCCGGTGCTGCACCTGTCTGCCCGAGAACGCGACGACCCACACAGATCCACAGGTACGACCCGGCATACTAAGAAGAAGTACGTCCGCAGGCCTGAACGGCGCCTCGCCCAGTGAATTGCTCCTGACCCCTGATTGCCGCAACCCTCCACCGTCCAGCTCACCCGCCTCGCACTGCGAGGGGGCTTCGAGCCGGATAAATCCCCGGAGAACCGCCGGCCTAGTCCCGAGTCCGCCCACACCTGAGGCTGCGCCTGAAACGCCTCAGACACTCGCAACAAGGTACACTTGAACTCGACCCCGAGTTCACATCGGGTCCAGGGTCCGCAACGTTTGATTTCCCTATCGTCCATCATTTATCAACAGGTCGCTTCACCAGCGCGAAGCACGCAACGACCCACAGCGTACCTTGCTGAAAAGAACACCAAGAACTATTGCCTATTTAAATCTGGTGGCCTCATTCGCTAAACGTTATATGTTCTTGTGATAATTCTACAACTAAGTATTTTTGTATAAAGTCTATGTACTTTTGATACAACCTTACGACTGGTGTCCGTTTGTGATGGGTCATTATATTTACTGTGTGTGATCATAAATGCTTAACTAACTATCGCACTGAAGATAAGCCTTGCCTGCTCGCGCCACACTACCTAGAGGGTGAGCAAGGGTTATTTCTAAGGAGAAGTTCTCTTACCCTTACTAGAGGAGAGGGTCCCTGTTTGTCACAAGTGCATACCTGTGGCAACCAGAGACCCCCGAATCTAACAGGAGGTCACCCACGTGGCTGACTTTGTGCAGGGAACCCTCACAGAGTCCTCCGCATACCACTAATTGAAAGCCGGCTGCCCACGTGTTGTGCAGCTGCCGCAACCAGGGCAGCATCTGACTGATCCATCTGAGGACAACGTCTCTGTGTTATTTCTGCTGGGTATCTTTTTGCCTGTCAGCTGTTAGTGCAGCCAATACCGAGGAGCCATATGCCCCAGAGGAATTCCACCAGGGTGTGGGAGGTGCCACTTCCCTTTGCACTGCAGCCTCGTCATTCCTTTGTGGCTGGGGTGTGCAGGCTAAGCTTCAGTGTCCATGGCAGAACCCTGCATGGCCTCACACTAGGGATTCATCTTTGGCGAAGCCGACTTGTTTTCTCCGACGGCCGTATGGGGCGTTGTGTCCCTGCCTGCTTCCTGTTGGTTGCCTGGCAACACCGGGAACGCCTTCACGCTGACCCGCTTGATGAGCGTCTGCGCCTGCTTCTAGAATTTCTCTGGCTTTGGTTTGGCCACGAAGGAAGTGCTCCCATGCACTGATGCAGGAGAAAGGGAGAGTACACCCTGTCTCCAAAGTTGTAAGCGCTCCACACGCTTAGGGTCAGGGCCAAAAACCCAAAGGAATAAAAAACGTTGTCCAGGCACTAAGTTGAAAGTAAAGCAATTAAGTGCTCCTCCCATGCAATCAAGGTCTCAAGTTCTCCCCCTGCTCTCTACTGGCCAGGACAAGGGGCATGACAGCACTCTTTGGTTAGCACTGGGGGCACACCAGTAGGGTGCAGGCAGGCAGGCCAGTACAAAGGTCCTCAGAGCAAAATGGCAGTCCTTATTTCAGGCCCACAGGCAGCAGGTTAGCTCTTTCAGAGAAATCAAGTCAAAAGGCGGTGCCTCCTGGCAGTCCAGCAGTCCTCTGGTGTAGAACCAGCAGTGTATGGTTACAAGTCAATGCAGTGTCTTCCATCATGTGGTTATAGTCCAAAAGTCTTTGTTCTGGGGCACTTCAAACAACTCTCCAAAGTGCACAACACCCCCATTCAATCCCAAACCCTGGCTTCAGACACCCTTCAGGGGGGCGGAGACAGCATTGTGAAAGTCAGACACAGACCTATTCAGGTGCAGGCGCAACTCCTCCTACCACTCTAAATTCAGACCAGGTCTATTCAGGTGCAAGGGATCCTCCTCCCACCACTCTAAATGTAGCCAAGGTCCCTTCAGTCCAGCACTGAGTCACCCAGGTGACTGAGTGAATGTACATCCCTTTCTCCTGTCAGTCTAAACCAGACGTTGAATAAAAAACCAGGCAGGGCACAAAGAGCCATAAGCACACAGAAATTGCACATTTAAAAGTGGCCTTTCTAAAATAGTAATAAAAAATCTGCTTTCACCAATAAGCAGGATTTACTACTACTATTCCAAACATACCAAACATGGCCATGCCACCCCTTTCATATGAGAAATTACACCTGAAACACATATCAGGGAATTTCCAATGCAAACCTATTTGAGGGAAGCCTTGCAGCAGTGAGAAACTAAATAGACTGCGTGTCACTACCAAGACATGCCACACAACAAAGGCAGATGTCCTAACTTTTACCTACACAGAACCCTGCCCATGGGGCTACCCCGGGCATACCTTATGAGTGACCTATATGTAGTAAAAGGGGAGTTTCTGTCAGGGTTTGACTGACGTGCGTACCTGGATGAGATACAGGCCAGACTACATCTCCCAGAAGGCTATCCTTCTGAGAGGAACAGAAATCGTATTTAGTCACGTGACAAACGGGAGTGTTGTACATGATTCTTGTCTTGCTGGGGTTTCCTGTGGTTGCAGCCCTGTTCCCACGGATCTGTTTGTATTCGGGATGGCGTTCTCGGACGAGACGCCAGGTCCTTTTGTGGCAACTGAGGTCCTTTCCCAGATTTTCAGTGCGCATTCCGCTCGGTTGAGCGTGAACGCCGTTTCTGCCTAGAGTTCCTCTCGGCTCTCGGCGGCGCGGGGAGACGCTTGGGATTTCCCCCGCCCTTGGCCCGTCGAGGGAACTCTCTGTGCCATTCGCGAATACCGCTTGGCTGAGTGGGTATTCCCTTCTTTGTTTGGCCTTCCAGTTCACGGCTGACGGATCTGGGAGCCGTTTCTGATAACCTTTGGCTCTTGTGAAAACTCTTACAGGAACCTTGCCCAGGTGTGCTATCAATGGCACGGAGAGTAGCTGTATTCCTGGAGTCCTGGTAATATCAGCATCATTCTGGTGTGGATGGTATGATTCGAGACTTGTTTTACTTTTACTTTCCACTGTCATTCATCCAGGGTATTCAAACTGTAGGCTGGGTCAGCTGAATTATAATTTCCCCTTCTTTCTGGAACCAGATGAACAAAGCACATGCCGTATCTTTTGGGAAGGTTCTTATGTCCAAGCACCTGAACTATACTGATGATTAATTATCTTTTCCTGGTGCTGGAGTTGGCTTTTTTGTTTAAATTTTAGGGTGGATGGTAGATGGTAAGTATGTGGATTGGTGGCATATTTTCATAAATCATACAATGTTGCCAAACAATATTAACAGTGTACGTTGACTTGTAGGTGAGTCCTTCTCTGTGGTGAGAGAAGCATCTTGTCGTAGTGAAGAGAGAGGAAGGGTTCATCTCCTGATTGATCTATAGGGTATGGATACACACATAGCGAGAAATACCTGAGAGTAGTTAGGTATTTACATCTTGTTAATGTGTTGTTTCTTTTGTTTCAGGAATCCCTTTTTCACCGCTGTTCCCATCCTAACCCTATCCCTCGCATTATTACTTCTATACTCTGTATATATCTATATATTAGCCAGAATATGGGGAAATCAGGAGGTGGATACCTTTGAGCATCATCCTGACCCTGGGGAGCTTGATCATCGTGGCAGTTTCAGACGTGGCAAACACTTTAAATGCCATGTCACTGTGGCAGTGAACTGCACAGGCAGGCCCTGCAGCGACAGGTTTTTAAAGGCTACTTCTGTGGGTGGCGCAACAGCACTGCAAGTCCATTAGTGGCATTTAATTTACAGGACCTGGGTATATGAGATACCACTGTACAAGAGACTTACAGGTAAACTAAATATGTCAAACAGGTGTAGACCAATATGACCACGTTTACAAGAGAGAGCACATACACTTTAGCACTGATCAGCAGTGGAAAAGTGTCCAGAGTCATAAGCCGAACAAAAACAGGTCAGAATAAATACAGGAGGAAGGCAAAAAAATTGGGGATAACCCTGCAAAAAGGGCCAGTACCAACAGGCAATAACACAGGGATAGTGGCCTGCTGGGGACAGCAGACCACCATGTCTGTGCTTGCTTTAAAATAAAGCAACTTTTTTTAAACATATCCTTTTTTCCCTAAAGGAAATTGGGATGAGTTTCAAAAGAAAAATGAAACATTTCTGTTTCATTTTGTAAGGGTTGGCAGTAGTCCCTGCTCTTAAAAACGTTTTAACTACCATTCACAAAGCGGAAAGCATCCCCTGGACACTCCTTCCCATTTGCGACTGACTTACTACCTAGGTTGTTAACTACATTTGATTGGAGACTGCATGGCAGTTGCAAAACAATTGTGCATCCCCCTGCGACTTGCTATTTGGAAGGGACACCCTTGGCATGCCCCTTCCTAATACTGACTCTCAAACCCTACTTTGGGAGCTGGAAATAGCTTACTGACTCGCAAAATTGGGTCTGTACATAGAAAAATAAAATTTACTGGTCGCTTGCAAATGCATAAGCCCCAACATTCTTTAAAACTGCACTAATATTAACACAGGGAATCTAGCCAGTCAATCAGTCAAAGTCATAAAAGGCACATACAATACATATACATTAAAATTACAGTTCATTTATGTACAAAATCAGTGCAGGTACTACATCTTGTTTGGCACATAGAATTAGAATCTGTTAAAACGATACCATATTTACAATAAAGTGTTCAGTGGTACACGTTTATTCCTAGTTCTAAAAGCTTCCGCTAGAAAGCTGGCAACGCTAAAAGTAATGTAAATATTTCCCAACATCTGGAGGTAGATTAATGCGGGTCTGACTTGAATAAAGCCAGCCTGAGCCTCCCTCAAAACAGGTAACAGATGTTTTTTCCTAGCGGCAGTACAAATGCATGGTATCTTGTTTTGAAAAGTTATCACACTCACAGGGAGGGGCATCTTCTGAATTGTCCTATGATGGGTAACAACCTAAGGTGAATTCAATCAAATTAAACCTGAATCTTGCTAATAGGAGTCTATGAAGAGGTCTTGTAACAAATTTCAGGTATGGTTCCAGAGTGGGAGTGGTGATTAACATAGAGTGTGCTCTTACAGATGGTTTCATTATTTCCTTCTCCTCTCTATTAAGACGGACTCTCTCTAAAAAATGGACCTTGATCCATTGTACATCATCTCTCCTGATATTAGATGAAGATAGAAAAAGTTCTGGTCTACCTAGAGCAGAAAATGTGTTTTTTAAATACTTCAGCCAAGGTATTTTCCTGGCATGGTCCAAAGAAGTGACATCCTCCAGAATAAGATGGTTCAAGGTTAACTCTGAATTAAGCCATGTCTTTGCCCAGAATAAGAGGGGTGCCAGGTTCAACTTGTCTGCAATGTAAGGCAAACCCACTTCCTCGTGGATAGAAAAGGTAGGGGTCGATTTGGGGACTGAGAGCAATTGTCTGATTATCCCATTTTCTACCATTTGGATTTTATCATGGGTAGCGTAGCCCCACAAGGCGGCCCCATAGGTGGCAATGGGAATACACTTGGTGTTATAAACCTTTAAAAGCGCTTCCATCGGCCTAGCACCCAACCTTTTTGTAAAACCCAACAGTGCAGATGTCGAGCGAGCCAAGGATAAAATCTTCACCTTTATCTGGGGGGCCCAGGACCCCCTTTCGTCAAAGAGGACCCCCAGGTAAGGGAAGACCGGAACCCTGGAAACCACCTCGCCCTTACATGTGAAGATTTTAGATCTAAACTTTCCCCTCTGTTTACTCACTATCATGGAATGAGATTTTTTAGCGTTCACTCTCAGGTCAAGGTTTTCCATGAAGGAACCAAAACCCCAAATGATCCAATAGTGTCTGTAGACCGATACCTGTGCGAGCAATCAGTACGGCATCGTCCGCGTATAGGAGGGCCGGAACCTGCAGTCCTCCCACACGGGAATCTAGCCATTTCTATCATGTGATGGATGCTGTCTTTTTTTCAAAGAACCCTGAAGTTCGGAACACACTGGTTTGGACGCTAATGAAAAATGTCCTAGCTAACGTAACGGAAAGTTTCAATTCTATTAAGGACTCAGAGGCGAGGATTATGCCTATACATCACTTTATTAAACAGCAGCCAATCTTTAACAGTAGACTACATTTCTCATCAAATCATGGGAAAACTTTAGTCAAACAAATAACCAATGAACATTGTCCATAGTCCACCAATAGGGGTCCTCCATCACACAGATAGTCTGCCCTGACTGGCCCTGCCTCCTCTTTCTGAGCACGAAATCAGCTGACCAAAACTCCTCAGGCGTCCTGTTTATTGGAGTCAGACCTCACGGAGGCAAATGGAACCATCAATTTGTGCAAAAGTACAAAAATCAAAGTAGAAGCATGACAAGGCAGACAATCAAATGAACTCCGCAGAGAAATTCAAAGGTCAAGCAATTAAATCATCACAAATATACAACTGGAGAAGACATCTCCCACAGTGAAAGAACTTCAAGCCCATCCTCCAAAGCAGGATCCCCAAAAATGTTTTACATACTGACATACCGGGCGGGAATCTTGAGTCAATCCCTAGGGTGGGATAATCCTCGCCTTAGAGTCCTTAATAGAATTGAAACTCTCTGTTATGTTAGCTAGGAGATTTTTCCTTCTATGTCAGGACTGGAGGTGAGGATTATGTTAGTTCAAAGCTTGCTCACCACGAGGTGAGCCATATCCAGCACTGGCTTGAAGTAGAACCTCTTAAAGGTTGAGTCCGAAGACCAAACCGCCGCATTGTGAATATCCTCCAAACGGGCGCCCAAGCCAAAAGCATTGGAAAGGCATCGCCCCTCTGACTGAGTGGCACCAAACTCCCTGAGGCTGATCCCAGCTTCCTGCATCACCCACCTTGCCCATCTAGCGATGGTAGGGAAAGAAACCACCTTTAAAGGCTTGCGGAGGGAGAGGAGAAGCTGGCGCTCTCCCAGAGGTTGAAATTCCTCTGTCATTTCTTTGTATGCTTTTAAACAATGAACAACGCAGATTTTGGAAGAGTCTGGGAGCTCCGGATATGAAATGACCCTTGTGTGGCATTTTATCCATCTAGAAAGGGTGAAGGTCACCCCCGAACATCCTGAAGGAGATATCCAATGCTCTCACATCAGGGACCCGTCTGCAGGAAACCAGACAGAGCAGCATAGCCAGCTTGGCCGACAACTCTTTCCTGGAAAGAAACCTATTCGGCTGCCAGGACAGCAACAAGTTCAAGACCTGATTAACGTCCCATAAGGCCGAGTAACACGGTTCTGGGGGCAAGGAAAGCCAGACACCCCTAAGTAATCTGCAGACAAGGGGATGTTCTCCCACCGGAGAATTGTCCACAGGCACGTGACCTGACGAAATAGCGGAACGAAAAGTGTTAATCGAGCGGTAAACAAAACCCTCTGAAGCCAAATGGGCTAAGAAGTTCAGGATATTAACTACATCTGCGTCCACGGGATTGCAACACTGTCACAGACATCAATGGGACCATCTGGTCCAAGCGGATCTATATCGTTTAATAGTACTGTCCACCCATGCCTTAGCCATGAGGTCTTCAGCTTTTGTCGAAAGGCATGGGACTTCCCATTGTCGCCTGTAATCCTCCACGCGACAAGCCACAATGAGTTCTGAAGAACTAAAGAATGAGGGTCCCCTTCGGGATTGAGATGAGGGGACAGGGGGAGTAGGATTGGAGAATCCCAGGAAAGTTCCAGAAGAACTGGAAACCACACCTGAGACTACCACAGAGGAGAGTCGACTGCCAGCTCTGCTCCCTGGTGCCGGACCTGTACCGTGACTCATGTCAGCATGGCAAAGGGGGAAAACGCATAGCCCGCTTCCAGGCTTTCTGGAGATAGGCGTTCTCGGTCACCGCCAGGGGATTCGGCCTCCAACTGAAGTATCGAGGCAACTGGTGGGCGAGCCTTGAGTCAAAGAGGTCGATCTACAAGGGAGCCCAGAGGTCGTTCAACTGGCAAAACACCCCAAGTCCAGTTTCCAGAGGCTTGAATCCCTGAAGTGCCAGGACTGAAAGTTCACCACAATATTCTCCCGACCCGGAAGGTATTCTGCTGTCACCGAGACGTGGTGTTCCAGGCAATATTGCCAAAACCCGGTGGCCAAATCGGAGAGGGCATTGGATCTGGTGCCCCCCAGATGGTTGATATAGCGGACCGCCGAGACATTGTCGATTTTGAGCAGGACAGAAGACTGAATGCGATCCTTGGTCCAACAATGCACAACGAAGGAGCCCGCAAGGAGTTCCAGGCAGTTGATGTGCAAACTGCGTTTTTCCAGAGACCACAACTCTTCTGTAGAGAACTCGCCTCACCTGGCACCCCAGCCCTGATTGTTGGCGTCTGATTCAATAACTAAGTCTGGAGCGGACCCGAAGATGACACGTCCGTTTCAAGCTTCCATGTGTTGTAACCACCAATGAATCTCGAACCTTGCATCCTCGGACAAGGCTACTTTGTGAGAGTAGGGGAGCCCTCTGTAAAGGTAAGATGCTTTGAGCCACTGCAGGGCACAATAGTGCAAGGGACCTGAGAAGAATGCCTGTATGGAGGCTGAGAGTAGACCGACCACCCATGCAAGATCTCTCAGGGACACAAGAGCTCTTGCTTAAGTCCTCCTCAGCCCGTGACTGATCTTCGAAATATTTCACAAGAGGAGGCTGAGAGTAGAGGACTTTGAGTCGATTACGAAACCTGGAAATTTTAGTGCTTGTGAAGGAGAAAGCATATACTTTGCCTCTTTGATGACAAAACCCAGACCCTGAAGGAGGTTCACTGCCATTTGAAGATGTTGAAGGAGACAACGTGGGCAGGTGTCCATAATCAGGATATCGTCAAAGTAGACAATCATCCGAATGCCCCGAGCTCTCAACCATTCCACCACTAGGTAGAGAACCTTGGTAAAGCACCAAGGGGCTGAAGAAAGGCCGAACGGGAAGGAGGTGAACTCGAAAACCTGATCCCGCCACACAAACTGCAGGAAACGGGGTTGGGGGGAGATCAGAATCACCAGATAGGCGTCCTTTAAATCCAGGCGTGCAATCCAATTGTTTGGACGCAGCATATCTCACAGGAGGTGTATGCCCTCCATCTTGAAGCGGCAGTATACCAGCCACTCGTTGAAGCTGCTCAGGTTTATCACCGGGCGCTTACCCCCATCCGCTTGGTCTACAAGAAAAACATTGCTTAAGAAACTCAGTGGATTAAGAATGGCAGGGACTATCACTCCTTCGGACAGGAGGGAGGCAACATCCTTGTTGACCAGGGAAGAGTCATGGAGGGAGAACTGCAAGGGACGTGATCTGGTGTGCTGGGAAGGGGTCCCCTGGAACTCAATATGAAAACCCTGAATGGCTAGCAGAATCCACGGGTTTCCCATGACAGAAGTCCAGGCCTGGAGAAAATTCCCTAGCCGCCGCCCTATTTTTAGATGGGAACAAGGGAGTAGACTAACCTTTGGAAGAGGAAGCAGCACCTCGGAAGCTTTGTCTCTTGCCTCTCTTGCCTCTTGTTGGATAAAAGTTGCCGAAGCGGCTCTGGTCCTGGTACTGGCCTTTAGCGGAACCTTGCCCATGTGGCTGGTTGTTGGTACTTTGGCCGGACGAGCTGCCCCTGTCTCAACCGGCCCCCCGGGAAACCTAAGGGAAGACTTTTTTAATAGTCGACTGGGCCTTGTCAATGGAAGTGAAAGTGTTGACAAACTTCCCAACCTCCTTGACAAAAGGATCCTCAAACAAACTCCCTTGGGCCACAGCACCAGTTTCTTTATCCGCGAGGTCTCCAAGTTTGGGGTCCACTTTAATCAAAAGGGAACACCAGCGTTCTGTGGAAGTAGCACAGTTTGCATTGCCTAGGAACACAATGGCCCTTTGATTCCGGGGAGATGAGGGAGCCAGATGTTTTCGCCTCTTCCGCTATGTCAAAGATCTTGGTTAACGGACCAAGGACATCCAGCAGTTTGTCCTGACAGGACCTCCAGGATCTATTGATGTCCTTCTTGGGATCACGCATGACTTTGTGCAAAAAGGTCACCATGCGGGTGTCTATTTCTGGAGTTAGGGTGACTTTGCCCTCCAAAGAGGGACGAGGACATTCAGCTCTTAAACAGTTATGAGCGTCCTTCTTCAGGGACTTCCTAATGAGCGTCACTACGTATTCAGCCACTTTGTCTGCCGGGGCCCACTCCGATGAGCGTAGGTGCACAATCTCATCTGGGTCAAACATATCCGAGATGTCAGGTAGTGTAGGAGAGTCGGTTGGCTTTGAGGGGCCCGGCTCGGGATCGTTACTCCTCGAAGGCTGTGAACCAGGAGGGGGGCCCTTGGGGGTACAGGGTTGAGTGGCCAAAAAGGCTTGTTTGAGCCTATCAAATGCAGAGGTGCCCGACCCAGCGTCCCACGGGCATTTGGGTGGCGAAGGTGACACTGCCAAGGTCGCAGGGGAGGGAGTGGCAGGAGGTGGGGGAACCGCCGGAACATAAGCCAAACGCGCTAGCTCCTGATAAATGCGCTGAGTAAGGCGCACCTCTAAGGGGGCCATGGCTTCCTCCACAGCGCGTTATATGGAGGCGTTCATTGCCTCATAGAACTCCTCATTCCAATGGAGGTTGGTCAGGGCATCATCCCCTCCATGGGATTCATCATCATACTCATACTCCATTATGACAGGCCCAACAATAGAACAGACCGAGGAGGTAAGTAATATTAAATAGGCCTGGGCCTCAAACACTGCTGGAAACAATCCAGAATAAGCAAGGCTGGGTGACAGCCGGTAGATGGGGCGAGACCTCGCCAATTTCAGATGGGAGAATGAGGTAGAAGCCTCCCTGGCACCCAAGTCTTGTGAAAAAAAAAAGTTTTTTACACAGAAATCCTAAAGAACCCTGGCCTGGCCAGGTGCCTTCAAGCGATCTCACACGCAATAAATACAACCCAGCAGGGCGTAGGAAGCGGTAATTCTGACTCCATAAAAGTGCAGAGTGGAGCGAGAGCTATACAACAAGCGGCTGCCGAGTATGCAAAATGGAGGCAGCACGCTCGCGTAGATCCTCAGGCCAGCACACCCACCTACGGCGCGTCGCACAGACCCTTCTGGGTTTAAAATGCACATGCTGTAGAGACATCCACCACGCTCCTAGACGGGCGGGGGATCAAGGGTCACCAGACGAGCCACGTAGGAGTCCCGGCTCCAGTGGCTCCCGAAAGAAAAATGAGTGGGCACATGCCCTCGCAAAACTGACACAACAGCTGAGGCGGGACACGGGCACACGCCCCACGTCGCCTCACAGACAGCAAAGAACCCTGGAACACAGGCAGCAGGCTCGGAAACAAGCAGTGAAAACGCTCCACAAACTGTGGAAAAATGAACCAGAGGGCCGGTCACAAACGCTGACAAAGCGCTGCCAACGCGCAAGCCGGTTTTTACATAAACCATCAAAACAGCTCACTTAGCCCAAAGAACAAGCAAAATAGCGCATCTAGAACAAATTATATAGCAAAAACAGTAGTGCTAAAAGAATAGCATGCATACAATACATAAGCAATGAGGAAAGCACTTATCTCGGCTGCTGAGCAGCGAAGAAAGAGGAGGAAGGGCCAGTGAGGGCAGACTATCTGTCTGATGGAGGACCCCTATTGGTGGACTATGGAAAATGTTCATTGGTTATTTGTTTGACTTAAGCATGGGTGAATTTTGCGGATCTCGCGTTCGCGGATTTTGCGGATTTGCGAACTCGCAATCCGCAAAATCCGCGAATTCTCGCGAATTTGCGGATTTTTTTTTTATGTTCGCACGGGTTTCTGCAAGTTCGCGAGCGTTTTGTACAATTTCGCAAATTGCGAAATTGTACAAAACGCGTGCGAACTTGCAGCAACCCGTGCGAACACAATAATATGAAGAGAAAGAAGCTCCTGGTCACAGGAACAGCACGGGGATTGCGCTCATGAAAGTCAAGGATGCAAAGGCCTCTACCCAGCATCACAGCTGACTTTCCACGGTAGATTTGGGAAGAGGCACACCTGTCCAGCCTCGAAGACGCTCATGATTGTTTTTGGGCTAATGAATGAGTCACTGAATTTGAGCATCAACTAGTTCGAGCGACCATGTGTGTGTTACTATGCAATCGCCCCGAAGGGCGCAGGGGTCCCTTGAGTGAGCTGTCCATCATAGTGGGTGAATGGCGGGAAGACGGTGCAAACCGCGAGTGTGTGCGCGGGGCCAAACGTGCGGGGCTTCCATGCGAGTTCACATGCCTCTTGTGTGCATAAAAGGTCAGAGAAAGATCAGTTCAGCAGATGAAGAGAAAAAGCTCCACAGGAAGGGTCACAGGAAGGGCATTTGTAAATATTTTAGGATGGCGCCGGCAAGCTGCCAGCGCCATCCTAAAATACCTACTAAATTAGCTTCAACAGGAAGCTCTAATAGATAAAATAAAGCAGTTGCGAGCACCTGCTTTATTTTATCTATTAGAGCTTCCTGTTGAAGCTAACTTAGTAACTATTTTAGGATGGCGCTGGCAGCTTGCCGGCGCCATCCTAAAATAGTTACAACAGGGCAGGCTTGAACTTTTGCCCCCCGAAAAATCCGCCGCTCGCGGATTTGCGGATTTTCGGTAAATTCGCGGGAGTTCGCGGATTGCGAATTTACCGAAAATCCGCAAAATCCGCGAGCGGAACGGATTTTCCGCCCATGCTTAGTTTGACTACAGTTTTCTCACAGTTTGATGGGAAATGTAGTCTGTTGTTAAAGATTGGCTGCTGTGTAATAAAGTGAAGAATAGAAGGCATAATCCTCGCCTCTATTACTGACATAGAATTGCTCCTGCAGTCACACTGATTACAGAGCTGCATATCTGTCACAGTGTGAATAAGACTCGCTCGCAGTCGAATTGTGACCTGCTTGGGATTCTGTTTGCTCTTTTTGCTGCCCGTGAGGAGAACTGCGTTTGGGAGTGAAGTCCGCCTACAGACCGGGACTGCGAGGCCCACCAGGCTGTGCGTTGAAGATCCTGCACACCTGCCGCCTCTTCCCGTGGCCCCTCCCCTTCATCAACTCTCCCGCATATAGACAGGTTCAACATCGCGTGAGCGGGACAAATCCCGGGACAAAGCCCAGACTAAGGGCGGACCCTCTGAGACCCTCAGAGAACCGAGGAGACTGGACTGGGCACAACCCCTTGATCTTCAGTTATCTCATCGCCACTGAAATCGACTACCATCAGGTTTTCTTTTGCTTGATTCGTTGGGTTGCTTGTTACAAATGTCTTCTACAACGCCAAACATAGACCAGCCCGTGTCAGACAAACAGGGTGTACTGTTAAATAGAACTCTTGACAACTATTTTACAAAATCTACCCCTGACATTACAAAGGAAACTGCTTTGGCGGAGCGGCGCGCGGAACGTCGCCGTTCCGTGGAAAGCATGAAGAACAGGCCAGTGTCACTGGTATCACTTCCTGCTAATATTATTACCGACACTAATCTAGTAGCCAACAACTCAGTATATATATTGGATAGCCAGCCTTTGGTAGCGAGTGACACCACGCCCATATCAAATGCTTCTCCAAAGACGGACACGAATGGTCTATCCACAACAATTCATACGAGCACTCCAAGCATATTGAAGGTACCTGCTCCGGTTCCAGCGAAAATATCCAGCAATAGGGCAAAAAAACCTATGTCCTTGTCCAAAACTTATGGCCCTCCGCCGAATAAAAAACGTCGGAAAAGGGGGGGATTCGCAACAACCCAAGCTGAGTTGTTCTGACTTTGGGAAAAAGGTGAACACTATTGTTAAAAAACCTAGTATTTCACAAGCAGCCACAGAAGGAACTCATACCACATCTTCATTTTTACCAAAGCTGATGGAAGTATAATGTAGAAAATTGAGTATGCATTGGGAAGTAAGGATGTTGTAACCAACACTGCACCAAATAATGCATCTAGCTTAGTACCAAACAATGCATCACAAAATACATCATTACCATCTCAACCACCCTTAATTGTCCCTATCTCTATTTCCTCTTCACAAGCATCCACTTCCAAGCCCTCGGGGAACATAGTGTTTGCCCAACATAACCCACCCCCCAAACCACCCCAACAAAAAAAACTAGACCAGCCGCCGGCTATTGCTGCAAGTAAAACTTCCGATAATATGGCCAATACACTCTTGGAGAGACCGACAAGGGAGGTGGGGGACACTAGGTACACCTGGGGGAAACCTAGAAGGACTCCATTACCAGAACTCCCGCCAGAGGCAGTACCCTATGTGGTAGTCCTAACAGGGGTGCCTGTGTTGGAACAGAACAAGAGCGAGGGTTTCGCCCAATTGAAGAACAAGATTATGCATTGGCTGAGTCTATACAGGCCAATTGCAAATCATATTAATGGCGAAATTGTCCATGTTCGACGTCTCCAATGGTTGGGGGGCAGACCCAAAGACATCGATGGCGACGTGGTGGTCGTGAATTTTAGGGACCCAAACGCTGTCCAATTCATATTAAACTGGCAGACAGGCAGCTCTAACAACTCCATAATCCCTAGACCATTAACGTATTTTTACCCAAGGTCAGTGGTGTTTCCATCCCAGCACCACCCACCACAGCACATAACCCAAACCCAGCCAACTAGCCATCCTATTGCACAGAATGTTGGGAATAGTCAATATGCACTGTACCCTCCGGCAATACAGAACGCCAGGAACTTGCAATTTGTACCCTACCCTGTGACAGCCCCAGACCCCATTGGATGGAACTATGTACCAGTTAGAACTCACAACGCCCAGAACAGAAGGATGGATCATCTAAAACCATTCACACCTCTAGAGACCTCAAACAGATTTGATATTTTTAGCGGCCTAGATGATTGTGATTGATGCTTCTTGTGCCGGGGGGGCGAGGAAAGAGGATCAAGGAGTCCTACTGTTGTGGGTGCTGTCAATGAATCTGAAGTATTGGTGAACTCTGAGCTCTCTCTATTGGATAAACTAGTAACTAATGACATAATTACCCTAGGAGAATGCACTTAAAAAAAACATGGTTGCTCTATCCACCATCCTCATGGTTCCCCAATGTCCTTTAGTGTTGGAAGAACTGCTGAGTTTCTGACCCAGCAGAGCTTCAGACAATTTCATCCAAAGCAGCACATTTTCTGAGGACTAGCAGCCAGTAAAGTGCTGGATCAAGGGCAAATGAACCCACTTTTTAGGTCTCGCCCACGCAGCCAGCATGCGCTGCATAGGACAGAGACCTGTAGCCATCGCCAAAGCTTTGGGGGCAAAAAAGTGCACGCGTTGCATTGCTTGCAATGAAACGCGTGCACATCTTTACGATTTCCTTGCGGAAGTGCGCGGAGCCATATGGTAACACGCTCCCGCAAGGGAATCGCCAGGCCCCCTTCCCCTGCTGCCGCACAAGCCGCTCGCTTTTTAAAAATAATTTAGATGATCGATTTCACTGCTGCGTGGCTTTACTGCTATGCGGCCAATGCTTGATTATTTTAGGAGTGGATAAAGGAGATATTCTGAAAAAGGAGTTTTATTTCGAAGGCAGAGTGGTTAGTCCACAAGCGGGTACTTACAGGAAACACACTTTGCAAATTGCAGCTGAAAAGTACTAACATCTTTCCCAGCAGCAGCGGCTTTGGAGAGTCTGCAGAAAGGTTTTTGTTAAGCACAATATATATTGCTTTAGTGATGCCACTTTTGTGCCAGAACATTTTGGTTTAGCATTTATGCAAAATTGTCCTGCATCAACACAAAGTTTATATAATGTAGGCCGTTTATCTGTGGAAGACATTTGTTGTGTCCTAAGTCAAGGCACTATGCACATTCCCAAAAAGTGCAAGGGAGATGCAACAAAATACGCTAAAATAACTGACATATTTTCTGCAAGGTACAAAATCAAAGACAGCTGATTGCGTCCTGCACCCACGAGGGCGCTGTTTATCCAAAAAGCCCGGCTCCCAGCTGTTCAGGTTGCAGTCCTTGAGTTGGTCAACAATAGCAGCCGTCGTGCAAAGCTGTGACCTTTCAGTGTGCAAATAGCACCGCAGCACAGCAAGGAAAACTGCACTGCAGATGGCGCGAGGGGGCGTGTGCGCCCTCCCCTCCATGGCCCGGTCTCAGACTCTCAGACTGTGCCAAATGCGACACCGGAGCTGCACACACCAGCCAGCACCGCAACAAATGAGCGAGTACAATGAATAGGTGCAGTTGAAAGTGGAAGAGAAAACCCATGAGGGCGAATAGTGACTTAAGGGGCACTAGTTTTCAAATGCAGCTGTCTGTTTACAAGCATTTCTCAAAGAGAGTAAATAAAATATTCCTATATTTTTTGGGTCAGTCCCAGACAATTCTTGAGGCACCTGACTCAATTAACCTCACACCTGTCTGCGTGACATGCGCACCACTGAGTGCGTGAGATCAGAGCTTGCCTTTGCTAAGGTAGAACCCCAGGCATGGGTGGAGAGACATTTGGCGCACTTACTTATGGTAGTGATTTAAATGAGACAGTGGGGGGTCCCTTTTGAGTTCACAGGTCAGCACCTGGATGAGCAGGGCCTGGCCCCTTAACACAAACATCCCTGGACCTCCCCCAGCTCAACTAAATCATCAATATCTTTGCTCTCTCAGGTAGATGATGGCTTGGTTGATGTGTGACAGCAAGTGTCAGAGGGTGAAGGGAGGGCAAGGAACCCTCTTCCTAAAGGGGTCTTAGAAACATCATCCACTGTATGATATTGAAAGAGTAAAACCACTTTACACTGGCCAATCAGACAGAAACGAACAGGCGGGACAAGGACAAGGCTGAAGCAAGATGAGAAGGTTGTTGCTCTTAGCATCACCTTAATACACAAAGCTCTGTGCGCCCTTCAGAAAACTGGCAGCCAGGGCCCAGCTTATCCGTGCTAAAGGCCCGCCCTGCATGATGTCCAACATTATACAGCAATATTGGTGGTAGTGTTTCTCAGGAAGAGAAAACGTCCGCACCTTCCGTTAATATCTATTCCCACTGAACAAGTTGTACGCGAAATATAAGAAGAGGTGCACTGAGAACCTGATATGACACCCACCACCAAGGGTGTTAAACAAAGCAACTTAATGCTAGTATCAAGAATCAGGGAAAACCAAGTTACACAAGCACCCTCTAAGAAGTCAATTATCAGGAAATTTTCCGTGGAGTATTAGTTATTCAAGGTTTTTACACCAACATCAACCATAAGTTCATTTGGAGTTAGAGGGCTTCAAAATATGGATCCAAAACAGTCGTTGTACTTCAAAATCTTTATTTTCAAACACATTAAAAGTTTTCCAGCTTTGCACCGCCGACACGTATGATGTCCAACATACTTCCATCTCTGGAGAAGAACTTCCTGTCTGAGACACTGTGCTCCACTGGGAAGAATGCTAGCCTAAGGCCATGTGTCATGAAAGTTAACACCAAACTCTTCAAAGCGCAGGAACTTTTTACAAACCGGTTACTGGTCTCTTGTGCACCGTTCTGCATCCCATGATCATGTACACATGCCCAGTAAGTATGAGAGTTTATAGCAGTGTCTGCTTTCCATACTGGGCATGCAGCATGACCATTGCATGAATGTGTGCTTACATACAAGACACATGTAACACATAATCATGCCTCTGGTGCTCTCTCATGCTTACTGTTAGCACAGCCAGGTGGGTGGCAGCAGCTTCTACTGTGCACATGCAGACACTCATGGAAAAACAGCAACTGTGCACCTTTATCAGAACTGAGCATAACAACAAACTAACATGGTGCAAGGGCAGTGTATTAAGCACCCACAGTCACTCTGCACTACTTTAATGCTTAACTTGGGGAAGGTACAGTGAGCCTGTGTGTACTAGGCAGGTCCAAATATCTCCACTACACTATTTTAAAAGATACACACATGCATGATGCTTCAGTACTATGTGCAAAAACAAGCATTTGCAATGCAATAGGTCTCGAAGTTGCAAGAGTTTGAGCTGTTGGCATTGTAAATACCAATGAATTTTACTTACGTGTTGGCTTTTAAAAAATAAATAAAAGGCATTGGCATATACAATGCCAATACGTTAAACTCTTGCAAATGTGAGACCTATTGCATTGTAAATGCTTGTTATTCAGGGCAGGTCTTCTGATTCAGCTTTTTTTCCTGCTCTGGGAGACAAAAAAAAGAACACTGTCCGCGTCACTGAGAGAACCCTACCAACACATCGGAAACTTTGTTTTTAAGCAATCTCTCATCCATTTTGAATATTTGTTTTGGAAAATAAAGAAAAATGCTCACTGCCCATCATGCCACAATGACAGGGTCAGATATCCAACAGTGTGCAGTTAGCATTGTCAGAGTAGTTTAACTCAATTTACTAGCTTAGATGAGAATCAAGTGGTAGATATACTCTCTCTAACTAAATCAGGATCCCCCCTCGACCCCTGTCCTTCCCACATTTTACCTCTAGCCACAGATGAGGTTGGGGTATCGCTGACCCCTCTTCTTAATCTAGTCCTTAGTACTGGGATTTTTCCAGCAGGATGGAAAATGGCATGCATAAGGCCCATTTTAAAAAAGCCCTCACTTGAACCATGGGAAGCTAAAAACTATCGTCCCATTTCCTGTTTACCTCTACCCTCTAAGGTTTTAGAGAAAGCTATCAATATGAAACTGACTACCCATCTTGAAGAGAATGACATACTTGATTCCACCCAGCACGGTTTTAGAACTCGGTACTCTACTTAATTTGCTCTAATCATGGCAACTGAGGAGATCAGAAGGGTGCTGGATGAGGTCGGTAGGACGGCCCTAATACTACTAGACCTCATGGCAGCGTTTGACACTGTAAATCACACAGTGTTAATTAACAGGCTGCAGTCTGTGGGAGTCAGTGGTAAGGCCCTGTCCCTTCTCTCCTATTTCCTCGACTCCATAGTACAAATAATATACTGGGACGATCTGAGATCAGAACAGGTTACCCTTCCTGGTGGAGTCCCCCAAGGCTCGGCACTTTCACCCACCTTGTTTAATATCTATGTAACACCATTGGCAAGATTAATTAAAAGTCACGGTCTGTTGCTTGTGACCTATGCTGACGACACTCAATTGACAGTGTCAGTCACTCAAAATGACACTATGTCTGCTGAAAGGTTCTGTGATTGTCTTTCCTCGGTGATGTCATGGGTGAAAGCAAATCTTAAAACTAAATACTGAAAAAACCAAGATCTTGGAATTTGGCAAACAACCTTCATTCTGGAGCCACTGTTGGTGGCCCCCTGAAGCTGGCATCTGTCCATCGCTGGTGGGTAAAGCCAGAAACCTCGGTTTCCTCATTGACATATATCTTACTTGTGCTCCCCAGATCAACCAGGTGGTCTCTACCTGCTTTTTTACACTTAAGCTGCTACGCAAAATCTTTCCTTTTATCCCATTTTCCCTTAGGAAAACGTTGTTTGGTGTCCTTATTCTACCAAGGATCGATTACTGCAATGCGCTCTCTTTAGGTGCTGGAGCGAAACAGCTGAATAAGCTTCAGTCACTTCATAACGCTGCAGCTAGGGTTCTGTACGGCTTACCTAAACATCACTCTACCTTGGCCAGCATCAAACAACTGCACTGGCTGCCAGTTAGGTGCCGGGTTGATTTTAAAGCATTATGCCTGGTGCACAAAGCACTCTATGGAGTCGGGCGGAAGCCATACAACGACTTTTCCCCCGCTATGTTCCATCACGCTGTCTAAGATCGCTGGATTCTGGGTTGATTCTCTGTCCCCAAATAAAGCGAGACACATGGGGGTGGGGTGGGGGCGCTTCTCCTTTTTGGCAGCTAAGTTGTGGGACGCACTCTCCGTCTTACTTCGACTGCAGCCTTCACAGACCATCTTTAGGAAAGCTATTAAGACCAGGCTCTTCTTGCAAGGCTAAAGCTAGTGCGCTTCTTGATTTTTCTACCCAGCACCAAGACGCCTCGGCATAAGAGCGCTTTATAAGTACCTTCAGTCAGTCAGTAAATCAGTCAGTTAGTCATTGTGCATTTTCACTAAAAGGGCATATTAAAGAGGAGTTTAGTTGCTATACATGTTCCGGTGAACACCTCTTGTTCTCTTCCCTGTTAGCCTTCTCCACCACATTGTTTACTCAGCCTATGTGCGTGTATAAACAGAGAAGCCCTCAAACAAAGAAACCTCTTTCACTGATCAAAAGCCAGATCTAATTGCTTTGCCAGTGCTTGTTGACATTTTTTGCTGTAAGAGTTGGAGGATTCCCCATGAATAAAGTATTCTGACCAACTATAATTTTGTAAATAATTCATATGAAATTCCCCTGCAAGTCACACATTTCAGAAGCAGACATTCAAAGAGGTATGCTCTTTATTATCCAGTCAAGATTGAGATTACCTCCCGTTTAGGAGAGAAGGGCTTTTTACCTTTGATTTCTGGATTCGATTCTACATTTTAACCCGAAATATACATATGTCATTAACGCAAACTATGGGCATGTCCTGTTTATCTCCATTGTATTACTAAAGTATTTATTGCATTAACAGAGAGCACATAACTAAGGTTGCCACCTGACTGTTTTTTACCAACCTATTATTTTATTGTCCTGATCAGTGCAAAAATAACGAAAATCACGTAAAGCTTGTATTTTTGGGCCTTATCAATACATACTTTAAAAATAAAAAACAAGGAAGAAAGCAATTTAAAACATGTCCCAGAACAGGCTTAATGGCCCCAGACTGATAATTAAAGTAAACAAAGACAGAAAGGCCATTTTCAAAATTAATACAGAAGATTTTTTTTATACAATTCTCTTTAGCTATTTAGTACTAACACAACATGAATATTGTTTCTAAAGTTTTAAAGCTCTATTTAGCTACTAAAACATTAGAAATATTTTTGAAAAAAGCAATCTCCTCCCCACACGACCATTGTGTGCACCGTGATCTTTGTATCTCTGTATTTGGGTGTAATCGTTGAATAACCCCAACACTGGTCGTATGGGCCATTGATTTTCAAAAAGGAGAGATTAAAATGAGTAATCTTATACATCAAACATCAATTACAGTGAAGTCAGTGTGGCACTCCACAATAATCAAATTAGAGAGTTGATGTGAGTTAAAGGGTTTTACTAACTGTTCTAATATGATTTAATTAATTGTATTCTGCAAATATTCTTCTTAATTAATCATTTTTACAAATTCAAATAATCCATTAGTTGATCTTTCAAAAAAAGGTAAAATACTATAAAGGGTAAAGATTACAAATAATATAGAGATTATGCAACAAGTGTGTTCTATTAAGGAATTTCCCAAATAATATATATATTAAAATGGCAATTAAACTTCTCCTTAAGAGAGATAACCCTACAGATCTCAATAAAGAATTTAGAGGGCGCTCACAATATAGGGACCGATCCCGATGCGGGCAGGAAGGGCTCCAACCATTTGACGGTGCCCTCCTGCCCACATCGGAATGTGCTGTTCGGATTCCTTTCTGACCAAACCATGCCTGTCCGCCATTAGGAAACCCTTCAGTACTCCTCTGGCCGGCTCTTTCCGGCCGAGGGAGTATGATGGCAGTTTCCCACTGCCTTTTTGGGCCGTTGTTTACTGCACAAAAAGGCAGTAGGAAACTGTCTTGGGGGGCCCCAGTAGGACCCCCATGGGTGCGAGGCTGCCAAATAGTGGCCTTGGGGGCACATATGGTGCCTGCCTGTTGATCCCTGCACTACCTTCAGGTACCTGCCACATGATGCAGGGATGAACTGCACCCCTGCTCTTTCAATGAGAGCTTGCATTCCATTCAGAATGCATGCTCTCATTGAAAGGTATAGGCATGCAACCAAACAGGGTTCAGTCGCATCCTACTTGCTGGTCTGTAACCGACGACAGGAGGTCATTCGGTTACAGTTCCTGACCGATGTCGGACGTTCTCCGGTCCATTCGACATTGGAATCAGGCCCTTAGAAGCTAGAGGGTCGTGAGAGAGCACTCAGTCCAGTCTAGGAACACACGCTTATATAAATTCAAAAGAACACAAATTGAAACAACTGATAGTTTTTCCGTTCTAGGTGTCCAATAGGATTTAAACTAACCCTGGCGGCAGGTAAACTCCCAAGTTTCTCATGTCTTCAAAATAGACACCGAAACACTTGAAAAGATACTTTGTAAACATCTTGTTGTTCAGACAGTTCTTCGATAAGTCATGCTTCCTAACATTTCTTCTCTTCCCTGTGAGAACCTTACTATCAGTTGCCTATTATATAATAAATGCCTATTTACCAACTAACAGTCGATTTCTGGAAAGTTACAGCATCTGCAGAGGGAGAGAAAAACAACTTGTGCAAAACAACAATTCAATGAAAAAAGGCCTTTCAATGCTAATGTATAAATCAGCTATTAATGTGGCATCAGTAGTTAGGCTAACTTAAGTCAGTACATTATATTATTTAATGTCTATGCTTGCAACCACTACCTATATTTATACTACAAATGTGCATTTGCCATACATGCATTATTAAATACACTTTTCTATTTTCTATCTATATGTGTTTTTACTTGCAAAATAAAAACATTTGGTTTAGCACCATCTAGCTCATTACTTTCACAAGAACGTGGACAAGCACATAGTTGGTAAGGAAAAGGACATGAAGGATACTGAGACACTGTCCTCTTATCAGACACATACTAAAATGGTATACAAAATGATATCTTGCAAAGAAGACGGTATGAAGGAAAAGGGGAAAATGCTTGCATGTCCTTTAGCACATCCCTCCTTCCTTTACCAGCAAACACACACAGCACAACAGGGCAATGATTTCACAGATATATACCCGAAATGTGCTTATGCCCATATACTACCATCAAAGCAGCAACAAAAAATTTAAAAATCAATTTTTATGAACAATGATAACACACAACAACCTGGAAACTAACAAAAATGAATTAAAATATGATGTAAAAATGCCCCAAACAAAACAGACAGACGCAGCAATCACAACAGACAAAGATTTATAAAAGGTACAGAAAACACAAATTAAGTAAACATCCTCTTTCCCTCTCTCTCTCTCAGTCTCACACGCACGCACCTCCCCCACATACCTTGTGGTGCTTGATGAGAAACAACACTGTGGGCAAGAGCTAGTGGTGGTTTTGAAAAGCGTTCTTTCTTTGTTCCTGTGTTCTCACGATAAGATTGTATCCGAACAGAGCCTTGCTTCCTGCGTGGTGTAATGGCAAACTCTTGAGCATTACGCATCACAAGCCTAATGTGAAATGTCCCACATTACTTGAGATGAGGGCATAAGTACCATTGCCTGTATTTGCAAAGATCCATCTTCACACTGTAGGGTCTGCCTGTCGGATTGTACAGACCAGGGATTCACTAAGCCCCCAACACATTATTTGGCGTTTCCCTTTTTGCTGAATATAAAAGGGTAGCAGAATATAAAACGTGAACAAATGGCCGGTATTACTCCCTGGGACAGCTGGCGACCTGTGAAATCAGGGACCCAGACTCGATCCGCCCTCCTCCTCCCCACCCCATCAAGGTGGCAGCCACCATCCAGTAAAGGAAAGGAAACATCTGATCATTTTTTTCTTCACCATTCTCGTGTTTCTAATTTGTCTAAGTAGGTTATTCTCTGGTGATTTTGTGTTTTGTAAAAGAGTAACTGTTGTGAAGTAACAAAAAGATCTGCAAACCGTTTGCTTCATTTAATTCGACATACATGGTTACATTCAGGAAACTGAACATTAAAAATCAAGCATTTAATCCGAAATAGCAAGAAAGTGTACATTAAGGCCAGTTTGCAAATGAAATATGCAGAAAAATACAGTACAAGGAAGTAAACGCAGGCTACATTCAATAGTGTGTTCTAATTGTGTTAAAGCTCTCAAGAATTTATAATGGGTATTAATCATTTTAATGTTATGCTTATTGTGCTTTCAAAGTGATTTATTGTGTTTAATTATGTAAATTATGTTGTTAGAAATTACACCCAATCGTATATTATGTGAATAACAGGATTACATGATGTAGTCTTAAATGAGCTCCGTACTGTATGTTAATTTCTTTGTATAACCTATTTAAGGGCAGTTTCAATATACATAAAGCAAATGTTTATTAGGATGTTGTACTTGCTGTAGCACACAACAAAAGTCCATATATGATGGATCGTGGGAACCTAGCCAATAGTGGAAGTTTTTAAGGTTCTCCCAAAATTTGGGTTTGCCTTGCCATAAAAGAAAAACAAATATTCTTGAGTCCCCTCACTCACCCAGGGTTGCCCCTAGGTGACATGCTTCATCTTTGGGGCCATCCCAAGCATCTACTGCTTGGGGCGAGCTGCGACTTGCGAAGGATACGTAGGAGCACTGATTGCATCATCATCAAAAACTTTATTGTGTTTTTTTAACCATAAAAGTACAAAAAGTTACGTCAAATTAGACAATTATTAAAAAATTAACTATGTCACAATCAGATACAGTTCAGGGAATGCACAAATCCATATAGCACACTGCATTAAATGGTTTAAAATGCATAAATATTAAAAAAATTCTAAAAAGATTCTGATATATTTACAATTCTAACATTCTAGACTCATAGATGCAATCAATATGTCAGCAGGTCACGTGTAACAATAAGGGTGGGAAAGCACAATTTTCCATAACCTTCAACTGTTTGGAATTTAGAACAATATAGTCCTACATGGTAGCTAAACATAACTAAGAATATTCTTCATTGTAGTAGATTTCTACGAATTAGCCACATGGCGAATAGAAACTTTGTTACTGCCACCACATATAAAGGATTGGGGTCAGTTCTCAAGATCTTGAGGAAGTCTGAATAGTTTCTAATTCCTATATTCCTGCACAGTTGTATTAACCATTCCTGTCTTGGCAACATGTAAGCCCCGCAAAAAAGGACCACATGCTCCACTGTTTCCTCCTTTTCGGAGCAACGGGGGCAAAAGCGATTTGTCACTCCAGCCCACTTGTTAGTGAAAAAAAGGGGTAGTGTGCCATATCTGAATTGGAGAAAACGTTTTTTAGTTTATAAAGGCTGGATGGAATCTAGCACTTTTTCAAATTCGTAATGGCACTTAAAATCAAGGAATCTGGATGTCAGACCCGTGGTAACTGATGATCTTAGGACTTCAGTGATTCTGTACTCCCTGACCACCGCTTTCAGAGTGGATTTTGATGTCGTTGAACGTGCATCCATCGGATTAGACCAGAGGTTTTCCATGCCCAACGCACAGAGAGTATTCTTGATAAAGGATAACCATGGTATACTACTAGCCCCCAACAGTTTCATTGCCCCTTCCAATTCCTCCCTATAGCAACACAGTTCGGAAGAGCTCCACAACCTCTGCCAGTATAACAACCGTCTAATTGCTACCACATCAGATATAGGGAGGATATTAAGGTCCATCCTAAGTGGAACTAAAGGTGTTGATTTAGGAAGGGTCAGGATTTGGCGGATGAAGCTGTTGTCCGTTGAAGTTAGGGAATTACAGGGCCTGTGTCCCCAAAGTTCTGCCCCGTATAACGATGCTGCCCTTGCCTGGACCTTATATATTTCCAGGGGAGGGGCTATCGTTTTTGCTACACAGCTGTTTTGAACCTTAAGGATTCCCCCATAGCCTGAGTGAGACTCAAATTAGCTTTTTCCATCTGTGGGCCCCAACTCATCTTTTCATTCAATGTAATACCTAAATAATCGAACACGGACACTCTTTCCAGGGGTCCGTCCTCCATTAATGGGTGGGGACAATTTCTCTTATTTACATTGAAAACCATGTACTTGGTTTTATTAATGTTAATGACCAGATTCCTTTTTCTGCAGAATTGGCTGAATGCAGTCATGACACGCTGCATACCCATAGATGACTTTGAGAGCAGCAGCGTGTCATCCGCAAACATGAGGGCAGGACAGCTTTGCGTACCCAGCTTCGGGCAATCTATATCCTTTGTTGCTAGCAGATCATCAATCAGCCCAATTAAGAAAAGGGAGAAAAGGGTTGGCGCTAGCACACAGCCTTGCCTGACACCCTTTTCTAGAGGGAAGTGAGAGGTCAATTACCCTTGTTTGCCGTACCTCACTCTTGCAAAGGGTCCTTCATGGAGAAGCCTGAGCTGATGGCACAGATAGGGTGGAACGCCCATGCTCAAGAAAATACTCCAGAGCTGGTTACGATCCACCATGTCAAATGCCTACTTTAATTGACAAAGGTTAAGTATAAGCTACCACCACCTAGAATGACATGCTTCCAGTATAACATCTGGAGCTGAAAAAGCTGACCAATGGTGGAGGTTTTTGCCCTAAATCCTGCTTGTAGGGGAGTAATAATATCTTGTTCATTCATGCAATCTTGTAAGCGATTTAGTAGGACCCTAGCGTAGATTTTTTGTGACACGTCTATAAGGCTTATTGGCCTATAATTAGCGGGTTCCATGGGAGATCCCTTTTTAAAGATGGGGATAATCTCCACTCCCAGCCATGTGGTGGGAGCTGGTATTCCCCCTCAAATGGCGTTGAATAATGTTTGTAGTTATGGTGCCCAAATTTTTTGTTCCTCCCTGTACAGGTCACCTGGGATTGCGTGAAACTATGTGTGGTGCAGTGTATGGTGGAGTGGTGAATGGTGCTAATTAAAAATACCTAGCTAGTAAGCTCAGTGTTTTATTCCTGCTCCTAGTTGGTATGGTAAAAAGGGGGTAGACAAAGGAAAATTAACTGTTATGTGGTTAAAGTCCATATCCATGTTTCAAGGTTTCCATTACACCTCTTCTTCAGGACAACACGAGGGCCAGCCCCATTTATGCCACTACTGTGAATGAATTATATAAAGTAGGTAAGCAGCGCACTCTTTTAAACTAGGTTCTATGTGTTTTGTTCGATAGGTGTGCAGTGTTAGAATAGTGTCTGCTAGACATCTATGATATGTAATTGAGGAAGTGGCCTAGCTCCAAGTGGGCAACTAGGACTCTAACACGCATCAACCAGTTGCAATTTAATAGCATAAATTCAATATAATACAACCAATTATACAATCCAAAATGTAAATAAAGTTTTTGTACATATTCAAAATATACATCTCACAAGTAAACATGAGACCTTCCAACAAAAAATCAATTTTACATGGCATCAAGTTTCAACTAAGCATTTTTTAATGCATTTAGGGACTTCTGTCCCTTCTTCAGGGGTTACTATCAGAGATGTTGCTGCCTGTAGCTAGCTTGAAGATTTCGGACATACTCAAGCATTATAACTTCGTGTGCCTTCAAGTGAAGACCATCGTGACAAACAGTAGTTTCGTAAACGCGGTGTTTGAATGGAGTGCTTTCGGTCACTTTATACTTAATTCAGACTATCCGGTCAAGAAGGCATTTAGACTCTTTCTGTTAGGAATATGAGTGTAACCACGAGTACTCCTTCACTGTCGAGGCTTCTTTTCTACGACATTGAAGAGGGCAGCCACATACAGGGCAGAACATTTGTATACATTGGGAGCAAAACACCGCGCTTACGAAACTACTGTTTAGTACTTGCTATAGCTCCATCACATGTGAAGCATAGAAAAAGACATATTATAGCAACAGCTTATTCTCAGTTTTATGGTTTGCACCATTTATTTTTAACATTCAACATTCTTTCTTGCACACTGACCAGTGGTGGCTTCTCCGCTGAGGCGGAGGAGCGTCGCCTCACTGCTTAGCAGCAGTGAAAGAAAGGAAAAATAAAATGATAATAGCTCAATGTTATTATCTTTTTATTTGTTCCTGCTGCTGCGAGTTGGTGGGGAGGGTGAGTCTGCTCTGCTCACTGAGCAGGGGAGGAGTGGTAGGCACACTGTAAATGCGCATGATGTCTTGGGCCAGCCAAAGCGTTATGCACATTTTGCATGTGCTCCACCTAGGCTGTATTACAGCTTGGGTGGAGAACATGCCCAGGCCCCCATTCCCTGGCTGAGTGCCGAACCATGGCACTCAGACCAGCTCAGACCAGCATTGCATTGCAATACTGTGATTGGCTCAGGGGGCCCTGGGTATGGTTCCTGGTTCCTGTTCTTCCCGGATGCGGAGGAGACGTGAGGGAGATGCAGCGATAAGGTAAAAAAAAATCTTTTCTTACACCAACACACCTCACCACCCCCGATCCGTGCCAGCCGCCACTGGCACTGACTTACATTTGGAAACCAAAAATAGAGAGAAATTCAGTCGGTAATGACAAAGGTTCCACTAATATGTGTTCTCCCACACCTACCGAAATAAATGGCACCCCACTTGTGTGGTTGGGCCAAGTAGCCGAAACACAGCACAACCCAAAACATGACCTGGAGACGTCACATGGCACTTAGTGAGATCAACTTTTTTTTTGCAATGGGGTAGCAGCAGAATTTGAGTCCTAGCTCAGTGAACCCTACCAAACCTAGACCTTTCTGAAAACTAAAGACACAGGGGAATCCAGGGCGTTGTAACACTTGTGGATCCTACAATGTTGTTTTTCCCAAGAAGGCCTCAAACCTTGGCTAGTAAAACACACATTTTCCTCAAATTTCTGTTAGACTAAGTTCTGGATGCTGTGAGGAATCATCAAGCTCATACCACCCAGCATTCTTACATTTCTCCGGATAAAAATCCTACCCCAGTTGTACAGCTGAGCCTAGTGCCTGTGAGATCAAACACTCCGAAGCTCAGCGTGGAGACATCACTAAACCTGAGAGAAAAATGACGATGTGTGCAGCTCTAGATTTTATGGTCTGCCTCACTCGCCACCCAGGAAAACTTACCAAAGCCAGACATTTATGAAAACTAGATATCCAGGGAAAGGGGAAACATTGGTTACAAACACACCCCACTGATTGTGCCTATGAGGGAAAGCAAAGGCCAATGGACATTTACCCCAAAAAACAAATAATAGGGATGATCTGCCTTTGGGCCAGAGGTCTCCAAATGGTAAAGTATTACAGAAAATAAGAGTATGGACAAATAAAGTACTTTATTAAATGTCAAAAAAATGTAAAAGCATTTTTGTGATCAATATTGATGTCAAATAATTGTATATATTTGTTTTAAAAATAGAAGTAAATGAAAAATACTAAAGCATTATTCAGGTAATTTTGAATTAAATATGTAATAAATGTTAATATTAGAAATCTATTAAATTAATTATTCTTAATCATTTTGTTATACATTGATATATATATTAAAGTGATGTATAGAATATATTTAAAGTAAATTATTTATATTAGATATATTATTTTATTGTTACATTCATGTGTAAATGTAAATAATTTAAAATGTTTTAAAAGTAGATTAAAAATCTAAACGATGTTTAAAAATTAGTTTTAACATTATATTATATTTAGATATATTTTTCACTATTTTAAATAATTTAATTTCATTTTATTTTATTTTTTGTGGGGTTGTATTTTAAGTTCCAAATTCTTTTATTTTCTATGGCAAAGGGCTGCAGTACCAGGGGTTGGCCATGTTTGGTGCTAGTTTTTTTTGTAGTACCTCACACTTGTAACTTAAGCTCCAACCTCTTTCTCAGGGTGTAGAGACATTAACCAACACTTTTTGAGTAACTTTACATCGGATTTAGTGAACAGCCAAAAGTAGGAAAGCTGCTCAAAGTTGTAAAACATATTTATATATGTAAATGTACTCAAAAGTAAAATTCACCTTTGTGAATAGTCTCACATATTATTTATCTATGCATAGATATAGATAAGTATTCTGGCATAGATAAATAATCTGTGTACCAGAGACAAGAATCAATTTACCTAAAATGAAAAAATATTTATTCAGAGAAATTGGACAATCAATTAAGCTACCCATAAGCATGCCTTGTAGCATCCAAGACTACTTGCTTAATGCTTAAAAATGTTAAATATTAAATCAGGCATCCCAACTGGGAGTAGCTGCCAAGTGATATTGTTACAGTGTAAGTAAATATAGCTTTTTAAAATATTGATGGTCCTGTTTCTGCTTAAATATTAATTTCCATAATTCAACTCAGCTAGAGAATGTATTCTTTATTATTTCTAATGTTTATCAAAAGCCTAAGTCAATGATGAATGCAGGTTTTTGAGAAATATATTAAAAACCTCACTTACAAAAACATACTTTGTGCTGCCTGGAAGCTTTGTCAATAATTAATTTAGATGTGCTGGGCTTCCCTCTTAACACTGATTAATCCATTGTTCTTTCAGTTGACTGCTCCATTCCTAGTGCCGTTCTGCCAGGTAGCTACTGCCCCTGAGATCCCTCCTGCTGACCAGCTGACCCTTAGGTCAGTGGTTCGGGTCCTCTCCACCCGCAGGCGCCCACCTGCGCCTCATCCCTGGTGGTCTAGTGGTAGAGTGTCTCTGCTCTGTTGCTAGGCTGTCCTCTGTTTTCTGCTTTTTCTGACTTTTTTCTTGGTTTCTTTTTCTGTCGCTTTTTCCTTTTTTTACTGATCTCTGCCCTTATTGCTGCAATCCTCACGACCCCACTCCCCTCCAGTGCCCCTTTCCTGCTCCCCGTGTTTCCTGCCTCCCAGCTGTCCAGCTGCCCACACACTACGTAATGGCAGCCGCTGCCTGGCCGCACGCAGTGGACGTATCAAATGCAAGCCCATCTGCACCTGGACTGTGCCCGGCACCATGGAATCTGGTCAATGGACCTTTCACCGATATGACGCCAACACCCTCTTTACCCTCAACACCAGACGCCACGCCGCCTTCTACCATGCGTCACCAAAGGACTCCCAAAGACCTTTCTCCTGCCACAACTGCAGCTGCCCTCTCGCCCACCTAGGTACTCCAGCTCCTCCTGCACCCGGCCGACCAAGAACACACCAGACTGGCTCAGCTACATCCTCCTCAACACACGCTCACTCCACAAACATGCCACAGACATCTGGGATCACCTCGACTCTGTCCCTTCCGTCCTCGCCTTCTTCACGGAAACCTGGACAAACCCTAGCTCTGGCCCAGACATCACCACCACCATCCCCGATGGCTTCAAGATCACCCGCAATGACTGCACCCTTCGCCTGACGACCCACTTGGACGACCCAATGACAATCATGGAACACCTCAACTTCCAGATTCAGACCAACCCCAACACCACCCTGTGCGACTCCCTCATCTACAGACCTCCTGGCCCCCGCCCAGTCTTCATTGAAACCATTGTTGACTTCATCTCACCCCAGGATCTCGCATCCACCGACTACATCCTTCTCGGTGACCTTAATTCCAACTGGACACACCAATGACCAGAACACTGCACCCCTTCTGGAGAACCTTGCCAACGTAGAACTCAAGCAGTTAGTCACCTCCACAACCCACAAATCAGGGCATATGTTTGACCCCGCCTTCTCTGCCAGCAAAAACATCACCTACAGCCACACCATTGAACTCGTCTGGACAGATCACCACAGTGTGCATTTTGCCTTAACAAATCCACTGTACGCAACCACCCTCACCGTCCACACCGTAGCTGGAACAAGGTCACTGCTGAACATCTCTCAGCCTCCCTCAGTGCCACCCATCCACCAACTTCCACCAATGTCAATACCTCAGCACACAACATCCACTGATGGATCTCCAACTGCTCCAACACTCTGACACCCCTCAAAAAGTCACCCAGATAGCAACACACCAAGAAAGCCTGTTGGTACACTCCGTCCTCCACGAGTCCAGGTGCACCAGTATACTATTTAAGAAAAGATGGAGAAACAACAAAACTGCAAGAACCCACGCAAGCTTCAAAGACGCCACCACTGCCACCACCTTCTCCTCAAAACTACAAAGAAAACGGCCCTCCAAGACAGAATCAATGCCAACAACAGCAAAGAACTCATCGCCATTGTCAAGGAGGTCGCCATGCCCGACAGCGAGACCACAGACTTCCCACCCACCTAAGACTTCTGTAACAAACTTGCGCCTTCTTCCACCTTAAGAGCAGGCACTACTATGAAAGCGTTGGCACCAAAGACCCTCCCATCACGCCCGACACCACCGCACCTGACCACGCCGCACCCCAACAGTTCCTGCTCAACTGGACCCTATTCATCACAAATGACACTTTTAAGACCATGATGAGCTGATCCTCTCCCTCATCACCGAACCCACAACTGCCAGAAACAACTTCCTCAGTGGAATGAAGGCCGTTGCCTCATGGATGAAAGACAGTTGCCTCAAACTCAACTTGGACAATACCAAAGTCCTCATCCTGGGACCTACCCCTTCAGCTTGGGAATATTCCTGGTGGCCCATCACATTGGGAACACCCCCCCTACGAACCATGCATGTAACTTCAGCATCAGACTGCACTTCTCACTCACAATAAACCACAAGATCAATGCACTATCCTAATCTTACTTTCCCATGCTTTGCCTACTTCGTAAGACATTCAGATGGATGCCCACAGAATTCAGAAAGACAGAGACCCACGCTCTCATCAGCAGCAGACTCGACTACGACAATGCACTCTAAGCCGACATCACCGGGAAAATCCTAAGAAAACTATACAGAGCATTCAAATTGTCCTGAACTGGTCCTCAACCACCCCCGCCACAGTCATATCACCGAACACCTTCAGAAACTCCACTGCCTCCCAGTCAACAAAAGAATGAGTTTCAAGCTCCTCACAAAGGCCTAAAAAGCCCTCCACGACGCAGGATCAGCATATCTGAACCACCGCGTCTCATTTCACGTACCCAGCGGACACCTTTGCTCCCCCCAACTGGCCCTGGCCACTGTCCTACTATCTACAAGACCATTACCGGGGGAAGATCCTTCTCCCACCTCGCCGCCAAGACCTGGGACGCCCTGCCACTCCTCCTCAGGCAATCCCCGTCACTGACTCAATTCAGGAAGGATCTCAAGACCTCGCTCTTCAACTGAACCCCAACACCCTGATGGATCAGCAGCCCCGTCCCCCTCAGCACCTTGATATCCTCACAGGTGAGTAGCTGTGCTTTATAAACCCCTGATTGATTGATTGGTTGATTGATTGATTGATTGATTAATACCTAATGAGGTGTGAAAAGTTCTTTCTGCTAAGAGACAGCAATGCTAATTGCTAGCCACTTCTTTGAAATGTGGAAGTTATGAGTGGTTAGCAAGACAAATGGCATTACAGGATAGCGCTGACCCTCTTCACATATAAACACCAACAAGGGGTTAGGAGGCCTTCAAACAGTTGGAAGAAACCTATTTTATAAGAGTCTGAAGTAGAGGATCCAGATTTTCATAAAGGAAACTCTTGGTAAGTTTGAGAACTCAAAAGACAGGAGTCTGGGTCCTAAAATTTTGAGTATTCACTTCTTTGTTAGTTTTCTGACATCGAAACTGGAATTACTGCAAAAGGGTGATGCTTGGTGTTGGACTTGGCACTTTTTCCCTAAACTTTTTCGCTTTTCCCCCTAGCCGGTGACCATGTGTGTGAAAAAACCTGCTGCACAATGGCCTGCGCAGATTTATTTGTCCTGTTGTAGAGAAATGCTACTTTTAAAATTGATGCCATGGCTGTGTGTTGTGCCACCTGACTGGGGTGGGTTACCAGTCTAGTTGTTTGTTTCCCAGCTACCCCAGCTTTTGGAGGGAAGCCTGGCACCCAGGGTGCTCTACACCTCCCCCTAAACCAGTTGGGAACGGTTCCACAGGGAACCTTCCAGAAGCTTCCAGTCCTTTCTGGTAGGTGGGGTGAGGGGTGTATAAATAGCGGAGCTGGGATTCCATGTGCTCGGACTGAGAATGGACTTGAGTGAGAGGGGACCTACTGCCAGGAGATACCGCCACATGGGCCTGTGTGCTGGCCCCTGAGCCCAACTGAACCCCTCTGCTGTCCATAGGGCTAGTGAGAGCCCCCTTACTGGAGTAAAGACTGCTGACCCAGGAGGAGGGCCACTCTATGTGGGATGACTGTTCCTAAGACCTGCAGTCCTGTACTAATGAGTGCCCACTGATCGCTGATCTTGCCCAGTAGGGCCTGCCGCTCTCCTACCTAGCCCTTCGTGAGCGCTACAACTGTGCCCTGCCTGCTGACTAGCGCCTGGAGAAGAAGGGCGCTGTACCTTACTGCCCAGGAGGTGAGGAGCTGACACTGGCAGCACTGTGCTGCGAGAGTGCTATATTTTAATTGACTCTGCTCTGCTTGTGAGGGCTGCAATCCTAGCTGCCTGCTCCCTAGCGCCTTGGGAGCACTATTCTAATAATTATCAGGGGGGGAGCGCTACCCTATCACCCCTGTAGCTTCTGGTGCTTCCTAGCGCTGGTTGGGCACTTCCTTTCAATTTGCCCATGTTGTGGCAGTATTTTTGCATATTGAAACCGCGTGCTGCCGCATCTTTACCACCAGCGGGTGCCTACCCCGCATGTGTGCAGTTACGTGGGTGCCTAGCCCACACTTCTTACCTGCCCGGAAATCACCGCCATGGCCGACCCGCAATTAGAAGAACTGCCAACTTCAAATACTGCGGGAGCCCACACTGCATGCGGCCGGAGAGCTGCTTATTTCACAGAAAGTAGGTGCCCACTCCGCATGCCAGCCAAGAAGAGGAATCAGCCACATCACCGCCGGGCCGTGGGAGAACAGTCCCGGCTCGACCAGGAAGCCAGGTGCGCTGGCCTGACTGTGGGCGGGGCCTGCAGGGATGTCCAGAGCCACACGGGAGCCGAAAGCAACCAGTGGTGTTGTGGGGCTCCCGTGGTGACGAGGGAGCACCATGGTTGCAAGGAAAGCCAGGTGGGAGCCTACCTCCGTGAGGGGGCCTCCCCGGAGGCGAAGGAGAGCCCCAAGTGCTGCCGCCTAAGGGGAAGGCTGCTGGCGTCGAGGCGGGGCTCTCGCGTATGAGGATAGTACCGCGTGTTGCCGCATCACCAGCCCAGAGGAGACTGGACCAGCTCTGCTGAGATCCTGGTGAGTGGGGCGTCTTGGTCCAACTACTTTGTTGGGACACCCAGCAGCACAATAGTTGTGGGCCGCTGCACTGGTTGGGAGCCTTGGTGATGCAGAGACCCAGAAAGAACTCCAACTGCCCGTGTTTGGTTCTAGGACACAGCTGCCCTGCGAGAGCGCTGGGCAGCTGCAACGTGGGCATTCCTTCATTTGAGAGTCCCAGAGAAGGGATGCCCCAGGTGCAGTTACGCTAAGGACTTACCTACAACATTGGGCATGTTTGTTTTTGAAGCCAGGATGTGCCTCTGCCCCAGGATAATGCCCCTAGGTTCACAGGTTTAGGTCCATGTTGATAGTGATGATTATGCCTAATGTTCAGGCCTAAGATCCTGTTACGCCTGTTGACATGCATCTTGTTTTTAGGTCATGGGGTTTACCTAACGCAGCTATGCCAAATGCGGTTATCCTCATGATGATGCCCAATGCCCATATTCATTCCTAATGTGATGTATGCCCGCCTTTATGCCTGCTGATAATGTCTTTAGGCCCATAACATTACCTACTGCTTTCCCTTTGGGGTTGCCATGCTAATTTGAGGCCTTCATGCCCATATGCCCCTGCTAAGGCTGTGTAGGCTGTACACTGTGTGTCGTGCTATGTTGGGTTCATGCCCACCAGATGCAACAGGCTAATGTGCTGTTATGCCTTGTGCCATACGAAGAGGCTTTATGGTCCTACCTAAAGCTAATAATGATAATGTTTTCCCCCCCGGAGGCTTACATTGTTGGAGTTCAGCCTAATGTTGCATTAATGCTTGTGATTATACCAATGCAAAAGTGCATGTTTAATGAGATGTTCACATGTCTATACCTTTTGCAGATGTTCCGGCATAATGCTCTAAGTTAATGATAAGGTTTTTCCACAAGGCCTGAGGACGTCTTTATGCCTAAGGTGAGGCCTCCTGGACTGCAAGCCTCTTTTTCCTTTCAGGTCTGATGCCGATGTGCTCTAAAGCTGATGGACTTTACATTTATTCTTTACCCTTTTCTTTGCACCTTGTGATGATGTTGGCGGCGGCCCGATTGGCCCTGCCCTGTAAATAACCCTATGTAAATGATTGCTGGGTGTCAGTTGGCACCAAGTTCATACCTGTGATAATATCCTAACGTGTTCTGTGTAATACATATGCTGTTTTTCACCTAAACTGGTGTGGTCTCTTTTATGGTGTGCCTTGTGTGTCGCCTGTGTGTGCTGCGTGGATGCTTTAGCATTTCCTCCGGAGGTTTGCCCGCCCACTCTGCACCATGCTACCCGTTTCCAACATTTGGTCTGTGGAACGCCTGTAGCGGTTGAACAGAAATATCCCCACTGACTAAACAGTATGCAGTATGACATGGCAACCCAACATCAGACCTTCAGAATACATCAGGGCTTGGTGAAGGCTCTGGAGAAGGAATATTCTGTCTGGACCTGAGCATGAAAACGATTGAGGGATACCCTGCTCTACACTTATATCCATGGACTGAAAGTGCTTTACCTAGGTCGGTTAGCTGCCATCTTGCATTGTGCCATGACACAAAGGGAGAGGTACAGATGGGTGCAGACAGAAGCTTCAGCAGAGTTGCCAATGGATTGCATAGAACTCTATATGTGACTTGGATGGAGAAAGAGCTGAAGCATCAGAGCTTCCCCTGAAAACCTGGGAGATATGGGAGATACCAGGAGCATTGTATTCAACACCACAAAGAAGGTGATTTTTTTGGCCTCTGAAGGACTGTAACAAAACACCTAATCTCCCTGAAAAATGCACAACCAAGATGAGTAAAAATTATTTGTGTGTACCCATTTTTCCTTAAGACCTGCTGCATTGCCTCATTGAAGATTTCTGAGAACTAAACCTGTGACTACATCTGAACATTGGTGTTTGGACAAGAACAAAACAGTGGCAGAGATACCTTGGTGGCTATAGAAACCAGCTTTCACAGGGTTGGACATTTTCGTGCCAAAAACTGAAGACTTCAGTGGGGACTTATCCAACTTTGAGGGACATCATCGGTTTCAGCATTCTGTCATGCTGCTCTGGAGGAGATTGACTTCCCTAAAAATTCTTCTTCAGTGCATAGGAAAGTTTTAAGGGTATAATGTCGAGTTCGCAGTGGAAGTGTGGTCTGCATTTACTATCACTTATGTTCTGTTACGTTATCAGCATCTGTGAATGAGTGAATTGTTTCTACTCACTTACGCACACCAGCATAAAAAAATACACTCCTTATAGGGCTGGTGGCCCAATCTTTTACCAATGCTTTTTCTTTCCATTAATTATCGTTTTATTTTTTAGTCATCCCTGTTTTTTCAAACTACATCTTCATGTTACAGCAATACTAAGTTAATACTATGTTTTCTTTAAGTAAGTCAATAAGAATCAGATGTTCCTGTTGTGTGCATTAACACTATAAAGGGTTTCTATACCTGTTCTAAGTACCACTGCCTTCTGGGAAGCACTTGTACTTTTCTATTAAATGACACACATTTTTAAGTGAAAAAATGTATTGCACGCATATGGCCATCACATTTAGTATGCTCTCATAAACCTATAAGATATTTAACAAAATAACCAGTCACTTTCCCTATTTTTTCCTTATATTTTGCTCTGTAATGCTTTTTTTCATTTACCTCTTCATCTAATCACCATCATCTGTTCCTTATGGTCTCTAATATCCTTGTCAGTGGCAGCTCCTTCTTTATGGCGGAGGAGCGTCGCCTCTCTGCTCAAAGCCAGCCGTTAAATTTATTTTTTATAAAAAAACAATTGTATTATCATTTAATTTTTTAAGTGACTGGCTGAGCCATGTGTGAGTAGGGAGGGGGTAGGCCATGGAAGGGAGGAGGAGTGGTGGTCATGTCGGTTTTGCGGGCGTCTTATGGCTGAGCGAGCTTCAAACCAGCCCGCTCAGGAAAATCCCAGAGCAGCTCTCATAGCATTAGAGCAGCGTCTGGCTTGGATGGGGAGTCTGTCCCAGGGAATGCTGGGAGCAGCAGGAGAGCAGAGGAACACCAAGGCATGAGGGGGCCAGCAGCATAAGGTAGGGTTTTTAAATTATTTTATTTATTTTTAATCCCCTGTCCCCACCCCTGCCGCCCCCATGTCTCCATGCCACTGAATATTTTCAGCAGTTGCTACTGATCCTTGTCTCTTCTCCCCACATTATGCTGACATTGCTGGCCTCCTGAATCTCTCCAGCACCTCATTAACACATGTATTCTTTGCTAAAATCACTTTTTAAACTGTCCAGATGAAACCAGCATTTTCTCACTGGTAAAGATATGAAGAAATTAGTCCTTGTGTCCTGAGGTTCTAGAGCTGGGAAAGCTTCTTATGTTCTAAAAAAATCACGACAAGCTACTGACACAACTTATTTGTGTTACAATTATGACCTCTTCAGACAAGATTCCATTAGTGGCAGTTACATTCAGGATTACTAGCAGTGACCAGCTCAATGCTTCAGACAAGGTTACCAGCAATAATGTAAAAAAAGATTTTTTGAGTTACATTTTAAATGTATGAAATGCCCTCTGACACTTAAGAAAGAACATCAGTAGAAAGACTCTCCAACACATTATGAATTACCATTTAAATGTTAGCCTTAAATGTCAGACTTAAATATATTTTTATGCAAAGGGTTGCCAGAAAGCTGGTGAGAAAGATGGCCACCCGTTAGCTGTGCTCTGATTCCCTGAGCAACTCTTCCCTCCTCTCACTGTCTAACGGTGTGCCAAGCTGGATCCAGGCTGCTGGAAGGTTTGTGCTCTCCAGCAGGTGTGATGGGGACCCCTTTTGCGTGAGCACTGGCAATACCTCACCTCACTGCTGGAGCCACAGAGCTGCCTCGTGTTGGGGCCTACTACTGCTGAGTGTCATAACAAACTTACCTGCACTCTTTCGATGATATGTCCTCAGTGCTGCCTACAGTGGCCACCATCTTAGGGCCGCAACCAGTCGCTACTTTGCATCTCCTCATCAAATTGGAGGTAGGGGCCTGTTAGAGTCCGACACCACAGTCAAGTAGCTGGTCCTCTCCTACCCAGAGGATCTCATTGGTTGTTGCTGGGTGTCCTGATGGCGGCTTGACAGTGGTTGCCACCCGGCACTCGGCTCGAGCATTCCACTCTGCTTTTTGTGCCGGGCCAGACCGAGGCCTGGCGGGCCACCCCCTGCTTGGTTGCAGCCTAGCATTCAACCTGGGCTGTGGTTCTGCCTCTCGTGATGGGCATTGGTGGTGCCTGGCACGGCAGCACCCCACTGTCGTGCAACTGGCTGGCTGAGTATCATGTGGCCCTTCCCCTCATCTTTGGCCTGGTTGGACATTGCATTCAGGACTGGTGGTCAGAGCCTCTCTGGGCTTTGCACTGCAGAGTGACCAACATCCAATACCATGCTATGGGATGCGGTGAGCCTGTGGTTTGTCGGCCTGCTTCCTCCTCCCTCAACTTCTGCAGCCCTGTCTATGGAAAATACTATCTACGTTGTGTTTCTTGCAGGGTGTGGTCTATGCTACAGACTTCCTGCACTTGAGTGGCTCCAGTTGCCAAACATGATGTGCTAAGGTTACACATTACAAGTTCCCTATGGATGATGAAGGGCTTTGCTGCTAGAGGGTGTTTGGGGCCTCTCTGAATCTCTGCCTCTGTGATTGGTACTTCCTTACCATTGCTGCTCTCTCGTACACTGCATGTAGTGCCCTTCGTAGATCTTTATACTGATCACACCTGGACACAGTCTGGCCCATTCTCTGTTCATAAGAACGATAGTTGGTCTCTTTCGTATGACTTGCCACACCGTATTGGTTCCTCTCCAGGGCCCTATAGCAACTCCAGGCAACTGTTAACCATTTATAGCCTTATACTTACCTACTGCGACAGCCATGGGTGCTGTGTTTGTTTCTGGTCATGCAGCCAGGCACTCCTCACGATGAGCAATGTTAACAAAAAATTCTGGCCTATCCAGGGTGCACAGTGACTCTCCGACAGCAGACTCCTACACTTCCGATGACACTGATGTGACTGGCATGTTAAAGGAATTCAGGGACAGCTTATTCTCCATCAATGGCAAGATGGACTCACTAATTGCATGTTTAGATAAAATTCTGAAGCACGGCGATCAAAAGGACTCCAGATTCACCCAGCCCAAGGCTCAGATCTCTGAATTGGAAGACTCTCAATGGGAATTGGACTGTGGTCTAATGGAATCTGTGTGAGAGTTCAAAGATGATTATTTCTAAAATTGAAGACCTTGAAGAATTAAATAATCGAGTGTGTGTCCGAATCTGCTAATGGCCCAACATGGAGAGCATTGTAGAAACCCTCCTGGGCTCTCTGTTTGGCTGCATCCACTATTCTTCATTGTTGAACTTTTGCACTGTGGTCTCACTCCTAAGCCAAAACCTGGTCAAAATCCGCAGCCCATTATAGCCCGTTTACTAGATTACAGAGTGTAGGATCTGATGTTATTTGCTAAATAGGGATAGTCCAGACCTTCAATATGAGGGATCTAAAATGTCCTTTAACCCAGACTTTATCCCTACTATAAAGGAAGCTTGTTGCTCCTTCCAAGAAATAAAACAAATCCTCAGATGATTTGTAGTTAAGTACTCAATGCTTTTTCCTGCTAGGCTTCATCTGGAATATAGAGGTAAACCTAATTTGATCCTGCAAACTTCATTGGCCTTAGAATTCATCAAGCATCACATTTCTGTTGGCAGAACCAAATATTCCAATCCCTCCAGCCCTACACTTTCCCGTGATGGAGAGTGAGTGGGTCCTCCACTCCCAGTGACAATAACTAACTGCCCATTCCTTAGAACTGTCTTACCTGTTGTCTTTCACACACCCCACCTGTAGGCCCATGCCCTCCCTCACTGTTGCTTATCTTCTTTGGCTACTTTGTTGGTTCTGGCTCTTCTTTGTATGCTTTACAGGTACATCACCGCAAACATCTTCCTGGCACCCTGTGCAGCACGATGCCCGACGGCTAGTTTCAGGTATGTTAGATTTATAATTGTCATTAGGTTCATCAAATGTTACAAAAACACCTATCCAGCAGATTTGCTTGGGGCTATGCTGTGCTCTCTAGGCACCTCCTCTGCATGGAGCTCACCTCTTGCCCTTGGGTTTAATGCTTCTAGCTGTGTGTTCCTCCTTGGTTTTTTATTTTCCTTTCTGTCCTCTTGTTTAGTAGCTGTACAGATATTTGCCAGTGTTTGGGGTTTGGGAGATTTCTTGTTCTAGTTTGTTATTTGCATTTTTCTGCACTCATGCAGTCTCTCACACACATATACCACATGCTCTATGACGTTCAAGGCAAATTCACCTTTGCAGGATACAGTCCATGTCCCACTATTGCAGGTTTCGTGCATCTCTCGTCCCTCAATGCATAATTTCCTGACAGGGAATGTGCAGGGTATTAATTGCCCATGCAAGGCAAGGTTTGTGTTGCCATACCTGGATTGGCACAAAATAGATTGATAGAATACATCCAGGGTACACAGCGTTCCCCTCTTGGTACTCCAGGGTTTGACTCCTCCTGGGGTATGCATTGTTACTTTTCTTCTTACTTCACTAACTCCAGGGAGATGGTGACTGTGATTAAAAAATCGGTAAATTTTCTCTTTCGAATCAAATTAGAGACTCTGTCTGTAGATTAGTGGCAATTGTCAGCATATTGTCCGGGATTTGTTTATTGTTAGTTAGCATTTATAGATCAATCTTTGATGGCCTTGGGTTCTTCAATGAGACCACTCAGTTTTGTTTGAAGTATCACGATTGCCTATTGTTTGGAGTGGTGAGCTCAATCTTACCTTCCCTACTGTAACTTCATGACTTGATTGATGCTTGGAGAGCACTCCCCTCTAATGAAGCAAAGCATACCTTCCATTCTACACACAATGCTCCATCTCGTTTTGACATGTGGTTGCTCTCAACTGTGCTTATGCATAGTGTGAGATGTATTGAAATTCTTCCTAACACCTTATTTGATCACTTGCCTGTGAAACTGTCACTCTCTTGACCCACCTCCGCACCACAGTTTTATACGTGGAACCTTCATGGTTCTGAGTTACAGGTTGCAGTCTTCCATGATGAAGTTGATGCTGTAATTGTTGAATATTTTGTATTTAATGATAAGACTTTAGGAATAGCGCCATGCTCTGGGAAGTCTTTAAGTCCTACATTTGGGGCATTTGCATTTGGGAGGGAGGGGGACAAGCCAAAACCGAGACCAATTTTTGTTTGTGTAAATGGCCGCGCTTTATGGAAACTGTTGTATATCACAGTGTCCAACATAGACAACTGCCTTACAACTGAAACCTCACTATACATAACATACCTGATCCCCCGTTTCCCCCTCGCCCCTACGATCCCCACATCAAATCCCCCACCCTACCGGCAACATATTAACATTACATAACAACCACATTACACAGTATTGCATTTACATATTCTGCTCTCCAATGAAACCTAAACCCCTACCTGTCTTTCTGCAACTGTAACTACCCAACATCTAGTCTAAACTTAGCTTACCTGCCTACCCTTTCCCTGCCCCTGCTCACAAACTTCCAACACTTAACTAAAAACTTCTGCCAATCTTGGCCAACTTTTAACAACCCCATCTGCACCTGTTCCAAGCGACAAGTATACAAAAATTCAACAACTCCTATGCACCTGTCCCCTCAAAACCTGGCCTATAAACAAAATTTCGGACCCCAAATTGACACCCCCAAAAAACTGGATTAAAGGGTGGGAGGGAGAGACAAAAACGTGAATCTACCAGACACACTCCCAGCCACTAGGTCACCAAACCTAAAATGGTTGCTGGGAGTGCGCCAGGACCCAACATATATCTATTGGGCTACAAAATTAATTGGGCTGCCTTTGGGCTATTCCCAATGCATCCCAATGGGCGAAATGCTCATGTGCTCTGTCGTAGACCGCCGCTTGGCTCCTGAGAGCATAAATTGCTCCCAAGCTAAACTGTATGCCGTCCTTGTAGAGTGTGCCAGGAACCCAACCACCAGTTGTAGCATCCTGTGTCGCCTACGTACCAAAACTGCCGCAGCATGGAGATCGGGGTCCTGTCTGCATCCTTGTCTAGCCCACGGAATCTCCCCCACTGTGAACGAAACAAGGCATCCGATATATCATTGTCAACACCTGGTACATGCACCGCATTGAAAATTATATTAAAGCGCAAACAGCCCAAGACAAACACTCTCAACAACTTCAATACCTGCTCGTCCCTGGCAGACTGTTGGTTGACAATCTCCACAGCTGCAATGTTGTCAATCCTGAGTATCACTTTTTTATGCACCAATTGGCCACCCCACAAACTCACAGCCACTACTAGGAGAAAAAACTCCAAGAATGCAATACTTCTACCCCACCCTCCCATTTAGTTGGCCACTGTTCTGTGCACCATTTTCCTTGCCAATATAGGCCTAAGCCTTTGCTGCCGGCGGCATCCGAAAACATTTGAACATCTCAAACCATGTCCTCCCCCCTTGCTAAAGGAATGCCATTGAAGTCCTGTAAGAAAAACTTCCACATCCTTAAGTCCTCCCTCAACCCAGCCGACAAGCGGGCGTGGTGATGTGGCGGACTCTGTCTCGTAAGTGCTCTACCTAGTTGTCTACAAAACGTACTTTCTACTCTCACCAACCGGCTGGCAAAATTGAGGTGTCCCAGTAACACCTGAATCTCCCTCACTGTGACCTTAGCTCTGGCCAGCATTGCCTCTAGCAGCCCCAGCATTTGCCGCTTTTTTCCTATGACAGTCGCACCTCCATGGATTGAGAGTCTAGTTCGATACCCAAAAAGGAAAGAGCCGTACTGGGACCCATCGTCTTTCCGGGGGCCAAAGGTACCCTGAGCCCACTCATGATCTCTTTGAAGCTGTCCAGAGTTTCTGGGAACTCTGTGAAGTCTGAGGAGCCGACAAAGAAAAAGTCATCTAGGTAATGCGTTACCAATTGGTGACCAGTGCGCTTTGAGAACAAACACTGGAGGAACGTACTGAAACATTCAAATAATGCTCAAGACATAGAACAGCCCATCAGTAATGCTTTGTCCACGTACCATTTACCATTGAAATGGATACCCAGGAGATCCCAATCATCCAGGTGAACTGGAAGCAATCAGAAAGCTGATTTTATGTTGCATGTTGCCATTTCTAGTATAAACAAAAGAGGAGTATCACCAAAAGGACCATGGAAGGTTATAAATGGGATGTCAAAAAAAGGGCATTCTCCTTTTGTTAAGAAACTCCTCACTCACCAACCTGGTTGGTGACATGCTTCATCATTGGGGTCCACCCAGGTTGGTGAGTGAGGGGTTTCTTAACAAAAGGAGAATGCCCTTTTTTGACATCCCATTTAGAACCTTCCATGGTCCTTTTGGTGATACTCCTCTTTTGTTTATACTAGATTCCAGTTGTGGGGACTAGGAGTACCCTCCATTCACCACGGTGAATAATCCCTTACTCTCTCTTTTGTTGATACATATTTTGCCATTTCTTCCATTGCTCCCGTGGTCACTACTAGTGACATGGCCACGTCAACCGACGAATAGGACACAGTAAACTCCCTTTCATCAATAAAATTATTCACCGAGTTCCCTTCTGGCCAGGATAAATGTTGAATTGGCGGGAACTGCCCCGGTTCCTTCTTTGGCACAATACCTACTGGAGGCACAATCAAATTCTCCAAAGGCAAAACCTCAAATGGGCCCGCCATGCAAGCCTTAAACACTTCTCTGTATAATTTCTTTTGTACAACTTCAGGATATTTCTTTTCCGATTGTAAATTGTCCGCCCACCGTCTAGTCCTAGGTCCCCCATATCCTAGCCTAAAACCTTCTTGAAAATCTGCCTGTAACATTTTTGTAGCCTTCTGGTTGCCATAACCCTGTAAGGCTGCGACTAACTTGTCCACCCGAACCTGTGTATGAGCCCTTTAGCCCAGTCCCCTTAGCCCCCCCATCCTCCCGCATTAAACCCCCCTTACTGCAACTGCTGGTGCCCTTGCTGCAGCTCTGGCCCCCCCAAAGCAATTAACTAAGGTGTGTCTGCCTCCACATTGCAAGCAGTCATACCTAAATCTACAGTACTTCCGGGTGCACAAGCCCTTATTAAAATCTAAGCAGGCCCCTCCTGATCCGGTCTGCCCTCTGCCTGTACCACCCACCCCTCCCCGGGTGGGTTGCTCTTGAAAGGGCCAATACACGAGCGATAGCCCGCTGGCTGTGAAAATAGTCTTCCCTGCTCAGGACACCCCAATTGTATGCTGCCACAAGTCTGTATCTAACTCCCCCAATTTCGCCTCAGTGTCCCATGCAATGCGTGCCCTAAATTCCTCATCGTATTGAACCCAGGCGTATCCACCCCCAGTGATTTGTGCCTTCGGAACCACATCCATATATTTAAACAACGCCATGCACCGTTCTGGGTACTTTTCACAGTAGACACATGCATATATTAAAAAGGCCACTGTCCAGTTCTCATTGGTGAGAGGCACCTTTGGCCAATTCGTACTCCTCCTCTTTCGATCCTTCCTTCACGCGCAGTTTGAGCATCTCTACTTACTCACCTTTTCAAATCTGCTCTTTAGTGTCCAACATTAGGTGTGCGCCCAGCGGTTTGGTTACTCCATATAAGGCAGTCTTTTTACTTTCATCTCTTTACTCTCTGACTTGTCGTCTGTCTCTACTGTCTTGGACATACCTTCATCACCCTTCATCTTAGTATCTCCAACTTTGCTTGCTGATACCTTACCCGCATCGTCTGTGCCCACTCCCACTCCCAAGGGAGCTGTAGGTTCGGCCGACCTCGCTGTCCGACCCGTAGGCTCTGCTGGTCATCATGACACCTGCAACATACTAGAAGAACAATTACTGAGCCCCTGCACCCCTTTTCTTGCTCTCACGTAACTCGCCCTCTTCCAGTCTTTCCTCCTCATAATCTAATTCCTTGGGCTCCTCGTGTCCCAATTTCTTCCCAACCAGGGGTGCAGACTGTACTCTTCTATGCCCGCTAGTATTTTCTCTGCCTGCACTCCTGTGTTCTCGGTGCCCAGTGGACCGTTGAGGACCGTCAGGTGTTGGGGCCAGCGAGACCGCTCGGGCCTACTTGTGCCAACCATGTCTAGATCCCACGCTGGTAATGGGTATGCCGCTCTAGGCGCCACCCTACCTTCTCCTCAGCGCCTCAGAGCCCGTACCCAGCTCTGCCAAGTCTGTCCCCCGCTGCTGCTCCACAGCCTGAAATAACAAGCATTTACAATGCAATGGTTTCGCCTTTTGAAAAGTTTGAGCTATTGGCATTGTAAATGACAACATTTTTATTTATGTGTTTGTTTTGAAAATAAATAAATAAATAAATGGCATTATCATTTACAATGCCAATAGCTTCAGAAAGCTTAAAAAAAGGCAAGAGTGAACGTCGTGCAGGGCCAAAACACAATTATGCTCAACAAACTCCTAAATAATTTGTTGCATGCAAATAATAATAGCTCTGCTATGAGTATTCTGGGCTGTGAAGTATTTTCCACGTATGCCTTGCTGCACAAAAGGGACTGCTTGTTCTTGGTTGCGCTTATGTTTAGTGAACGTTGTGCTGTTTACTATGCCCTTTGTATCCTGATCTGACCATATTTTAATGAGCAGTAGGCTTTGCCACGTGTGCTGCTTGCACTGTCTCTGTGCAGTGCACCACTTCTGTGCCCTGCGAGCTCTGCTTCCGAGGACAAGCATGCTCACTAATCTAGGTTTAGCACGCGGGGCATTGTGAGATGACCTGCATGTGCTGAGTGCGGTATTCATTAGGCGTCCCCGGGATACCCGCAGGCTCACCTGTGCATCCTGGGCTGTGGTTCTGTTGTTATGTATCTTGGGATGTGCATTTTGTGCACTGTGTCCACCACTCTTTTCTGAGCTTAGCGTTCTGAGCTGTGTGTTGTTTATTGAAGGCCATCTATGTGAGCATTCATAGATATTTATAGCTCTCTTGGACTCTATGATGTGTATCACAGACTGCATAAAAATCACAATATACGATGTACTATAAAATGACGACCATGTCCGGTTTCTACAAGTCTTTTGCGCCGGCGAGTCGGGCAAGTCTTTTTGGGCGCCTGTCGGGGAGAGGAGCGGGGGTTTATCCATTTTCATCAAGCAAATTAGAGGCCTCACCACTGGATCTCAGCAGCTGCACAGTGGCACAAGCAATCTTCATCCAGGGCCTGATATGTAATTGGAAAGATATCGGCCTGCTGGTACATTGTTATCTTAACACCTCAAATAAAGCAATGGTGGCGACGGTAAGAAACTTACCTGACAGCCTTGAATCACTTCACCTGGACTGTCCCCGCCATGGAATCATAATTGCAGGAGACTTCAATACCAGCGGTCTGGGAGCGCCCCCAGAATGCACTGCCCAGTCGAGAGCGGGATCCAACATAAAGCACTTTCTGTCAACCCAGAAACTGACATCAGCTCAAACAGTCTCCGAGGCGAAAGAGAAGGAACGGTTATTTCCTCAGATTCGTAAAGGCCTATCGACCATCGATTATATCTTTCTCTCCGAGTGTTTAGCAGTCCAGCTTGCAAACTTTGAAATAATAGAACAGAAATCGATCATACCCCACGGAAGTGCACACTGACACTAACTTAACTATTATCAGACAAGTGCAATCATGTGAGCACTTCAAAGGGGGAATTTAGTAAAAAGAATGAAGTGGAGGCCAGAATATACAGCAACAGTCACCACTGGTTAGTTACATGTGAGCTCCCATTAAAGCTTAATCATCCAGAATCAGCCCTACTGATGTGAGAAAAGTGCGCAGTGGATCTTAGAGCACTTATGATGACGAGACTAAGCCCAATTCTCAATTGACTGGTCAGGATAAGAGAACGGCATTTCACTATGATAATAAACTCATAATTTCCACAAAAAGAGCTTAGCTGTTCTACTGACAAAAAACCTTCTGCCACCACTGCAGTGGCAGTAAAACTCATCAGATCAACCCACAAAAAATCTGTTTGGGAACACCAGAACGAAAGGAATTGAAAATAATAGGCTCCCGTTTTTCAGTTTCTCAAAAATCCAAACCAAGCACGCTTCTGGGATCATCTCAACAAATTAAGAAATGGCAACGTAAGCAGGGAGAATGGGGTCGAGTCTCTTCCCCGCCTCCCTCCCGGGGTGCCGTTCTTACCTGCTGGACGGGGGTGTTGGGCCCCAGAAACCTGCTGGAACCGTTTCGGTAGGGTGAGGGGGCCAGGAGCCGGGTCCGGGTGGAGTGCAGCCGCCGGCCAGGAGCCGGGTCCGGGTGGAGTGCAGCCGCCGCGCTGAGTCTGTGTCCGGGCTCCGGGGGCGGGGAAGGAGGAAGGCGGCCATGAGGAAACAAGCGGGAGGGGGCGGGAAAGGGGGAGGAGAGACGCTGACGACGGCCTTGGAGCAGGAAGGCGGCCATGAGGAAAGAAGCGGGAGGGGGCGGGAAAGGGGGAGGAGAGACGCGGCGGGCACCAAGAAACAAGCGGGAGGGGGCGGGAAAGGGGGAGGAGAGACGCGGCGGGCACCAAGAAACAAGCGGGAGGGGGCGGGAAAGGGGGAGGAGAGACGCTGACGACGGAAGGCGGGTGCCGGCAATGCCGGACCAGACACGGGGGCGTTCCCGGCGTCGCGTGACGTCGGCAAAAGCCAAAGAATCTCGGGAACGCCCCCGTGTCTGGTCCGGCATTGACGGACGCCTCTCTGTTCCAATGGCTATCCTCCATTTATGGAGCTAGCCAATGAAGCAGAGGGGCGTGTTCAAGTCACCCATACTAGAAACTACAGATTTCTCTGGAGGAGGAGCCTAACGGCTCCGCCCCCCAGCGAAACCTAAAAAGGACTGGTCTGGTGTGCTGGGCCTAGCTTTCCTATCCCTCTCTTCCCAAGTCCTCTTTCTGCCCACACCTAAAGTGCAGGCTGCCCATGCACACCCCACTTTGCTAAGGTCTAAAGCTTCACCCCTGTCCCCCCATATCCTCATCATCATTCCACTCCATTCCCGCAGGTCCCACAGCCCTAGCCCAGCTGGGCTCTGCCTGGGCCCCCAATGTCCCCATACCCAGGCCCCACTCCTTCCCCTGCTGGCTCCTGCACCCCCTTGCCACAGACCCAAAGACCCCCCTTGCGCCATGTAAGCATCCAACTGCCCAGCCTACCTAAACCCCTCACCTCCTAGTTCCAGGAAGAGAAAATGTCCAGGCCCTCCCAATCCCGGCTATCCCCGGCTGACTCCAGCTCAACAGGCACACCCTTGCCCTCCTCCTCCAACAACCAGGTACCCGTACCCCCCACACCCCCACAACTCCTACTGCCCCAGAAAACACCTCTGCATTCTCCCATGGCCCCCCTCCCACTACTGCCTCCCCCACCCGCCCAGCAGGGCTGTGCCGGGATCCTAGCTTCAGGCCCCCCCTGTACTGCCTGTCTGTAACCCTATGTGGCCTGCCAAGCCCCCAAACCTGGATCTTACCCCAACAGCACGCTTCCCTCAAAGGGGGCTGTAGAGCCCATAAGTCTCTTCTTGCCTTTTTTCCCTCCCTTCTTATGCCTCACCAAGATCCCAGGGGCCCCTTCCCCATTCCCGTGGCCCACTGACACCCGGGGACCCGACCAGAGAGCTACCCGACTCGGTCCTCCGGTGGGCCCCATCCCCGTTGTCTCCCACCGGAGCCTCGATCATAGCGGGAGGCTCCGGCTCAGTGCGCACAAGCGGGGCTGCTCTCCTAGTATAGGAGCAGCCTGTACACCTAGAGACCTGTACAGGGACACGCTCTCCTCCGGCGGGCCCCAACCCGCGCCTCAGCCTCCTCAAGCATATGAGGCTGTGGCTCAGTGCAGACCCAAGGTGCTGCTCGTGGAGACCCAGAGAATGTCGAGCAATCACTTGTTGTTTTCATGCCTTCCGGGAGGGCGATCAGGCCGCGACAGCAGTGGCCACCCCCACGGACATATGCCTCGGGGGGCTCGCACTCCCTGAGGCCTCCGGCAGCAGGAGTTCCAACCGCTCTGCCTCGCTGAGAAGCCGGACGGCTTCAAGAACCCTCTGGTCTTCCCCAGCCATCACGATAACTACCCTGCCAACCATGTAGAAGCAAACCTCCTTTTAACCTACCCCTGCTACCACAAACAATGCTAATCTACCAGCGCAAAAAGCGCTAATCTACCAGACATGCTCCCAGCCACCAGGTCACCAAACCTAAAATGGTGGCTGGTAGCGCGCTAGGACCCTGGATATATCTATTGGGATACAAAATTAATTGGGTTATTCACAATGCAGCCCAACTCGCAAAATGGCTGGTGCAGGCTAGCCCCTCCCAATCTGCCCACGGGGCGGACCTCACTGGTTTGGCTGCCCCTCAAACACCCCTTCCAAAAGTGTCAGAGTCCTCTAGTCAATCCACACCCATCTCTCGCAATGTGAATCCCAGTTTAGGCACCTGAAAACTGGCTACTCTGCCACCAAAGATAGGGCTCTCTTGGCAGGGTTGCACAAGAGACTTCTAGAACAAAGGGAGGAGGTGGAGCAAAAAATTCAGTATTTGGTTTGAGGTGCTTGGGTTCGGGCCTTTTCTGTGAGGGTGATAGGCCAGGTAGGATTCTTCCTTGGATCACTGGCCATGAGCACAGGCATTCGGGTGTATCTTTGATAATCCCCTTTCAATATAGAGTGGGTTTCAGTCATACTATGATTGTCTTTATGTTCACAAGCCCAGCAGTGCTTACTCAGATATTTCACTGTATCTGTTCCAGATAGCACTGACCTGGATTGACAGCGAGACCAGGCAACTCGTGAGTTCCCCAATAATACTCGAAAATATTACATGTGCTATCACTGTTCTCCCTTGTGGCAAAATCCATGGTGCTGATGCTCTTCTGGCAGACTTTTATAAAACATTTAGTGCCACCCTCACTCCAAGACTGCTAGATATGGACAATGAAACAATCTCTAGAGGGTTCCTTCCTCACTCGACTATGGAGACAGTTATCACGATTCTTCTTGAACCTAACAAAGAGTCTACTGAGATTGCATTGCACAGACCATTGTCATTATGGAACGGAGATAATAAGACCTTTTCCAAGATCCTTGTTCAAAAGCTCTAGCCTTGAATGTTTGGCGGCGGTTTGGCGTTCCCCAAGGGTGTTGAGACTGACCAAAGTGCTGCCACTGCTGCTACCGAACTGCTTCAGAATGGGGGCTCGGAGGTGCATGTGGCCACACACTCATACATACCACAAGAAACCTTCACTTCTTGAAAGTAACAAGCCCACACAGATTTGCAGGGGTTCTCCTCTTTTTAATTCAACATCACAAGCGCGGCATAACGGTTTTGGCTCCATTGCCTTAATCAAATGCCTCCATCACTGTTTTATCTAACACTGTCCACTTATAAATGCTAAGTGCCCCGCTTCAATTGGTGCAGACACTCTAGCAGGCAGGGAAAGTCTCCTGAACTCTGTGCCCCCGCACTCGGTGCTCCGAGCTTTCGCGCTACAGGTACACTCTCGCAAGTACTCTCCCCAGTGGGCGGTGTAATGTTCCTATCTTCCCCACAGAACACTCAGGAAGCAGGTGTAGTGTTCAGGTTTCCGTTTATTTAATTTCTCTATCAAGTTGTAAGCTAAGGGCGCCGAGCGTCTAACTACATTCGCTCCGGTCGCCAACTGCCGTTTCATTCCTTTCGCGCCTTGCTTTCTCCTCTTGTGCGCATGCGCGCCTATCTCGCTCTAGCCTACGGCGTGGCACGTCATCACGTGTACGCCGGTAGGCTAGAGCGCACACCACATATCTCCCCTCTTTACCCAAACACAAGGATGTAACATTCCCCCCCAACGGTAAGTGTCCTCCAACTGTGAACAAAGTCTATGTGGGGCGCCCGGGGGGGCCGGCACCAAGCTAGTGTCCGTCCATCACAAAGTCACTATAACGAGAGGGCCTTACAACTGCCCTTCCGCTGCGGGTGTGTCTTACCGGCATGTTCTCGCTCGCCACTGTCTCTCCTTGGGACACCCCAGCTCCTCTCGCGCCTGTTCCCTGCTCCGCATTCTCTTGTATTCCTCCTCCATCGGTCGACCTGGCTCTCAGGACATCTCCTTCATTGTCCTCGCCTGCACCTTCCTCTTGGTTGTCTGTGCCGAACTCAGAAAGCGGTCTAACCTCTTGGTGATCCATGCCTCTCTCGACTTCCTCCGCCTTGGGCCAGACCAGTATTTTGTTGACCCTGGCCATGCGATCTTGCGACCAGACCTTGCCATCACTGAGGAGAGCCGCCCTGCCACGCACCTCCTTGACTTGTAGCGGCTGGCTGAATTTGCTTTCGCCCTTCTTTTGTAGGGTGGGGAGTTTGATCCTAACCCACTCCCCTTCTTCCAGAGCCGTTTCCTTCGTGCTGCGTCGCTTGTTATAGTGTGCTGCATAGATCTTCTGGGCCTTCTCCAGATTGTGTTGCACCACGGCTGGGGACCACTTGCTGGTGATGGTCTTCTCCCTCCATGCTACATTGTCCCGGGTGAAGGGATGCCGTCCTCTCAACACTTGAAACGGACTGTACCCCACTACTGAGGGCGTTATCCGGTAGGCCCATATCATGTTCATCATTTCCACCTCCCAGTCTTTTCCTTGCGATATGGCTGCCTGTATGGAGCCCATGAGCACTCTGTTGAACCTTTCGACCTGGCCGTTGCAAGCTGGATGGTATACAGCGGTGTGTCTCACCTCGATCCCGTTCCTCTTCATGTATCTCCCCCACTTCTCCGACACAAATTGTGGTCCGTTGTCGCTGAGGATTGTTTTGGGTATTCCCTCCCTGAGGAACACCCCGGTTAGGAACTTCAAGATCGTGTCTGTGTCCATCGCCTCTTGTATGTCTGCTTCAGGCCACTTAGAATACTTGTCTATTAGCACACAGATGTACTTATTCACGCCTCTACTGTCCAGGATGGGCCCCAGGATATCTATGGCTACATCCTCCCATGGGCCCTGTGGGGTGTCGAACTTCCCTAGTGCGGGTCGGAGTGGGCGGAGCACTTTGTCCGCTCCTTGGCACTGTCCGCACTCCCGCACTTGTCTCTCGATGTGGGCATCCATTCCTGGCCACCAATACATCTGTTTAACCAACGCCTTGGTTTTCACTATGCCCAGATGCCCCTCGTGAAGCACTTTCAGCAGTCGGGGTATCATGGTCACTGGGGGCACCACTCTCTCTCCTCTGTACAAGAAGATCCCCGAGTCACTCAGGGACAACTCTTCTCTCATCTCATAGAAACGTCGGACACCCTCCGTTAGCTTCTTCTTGTCCGGCCACCCCAGCGTGAGATGCTTCTTTACGTCCATCTTCTCCTCATCGAGCTCGTAGGCTGCCTGCCATTCCTGTGCACTGATGGATGACTCATGATCCTCCATACTGGCTACCATTTCCTCTGTGTCCGGAGACTCTCCCGGCGCCTCTTCCATGGCCGATGCTCGGCTGAGGTAATCAGCTACCCTGTTCTGCGTACCTGGAAGGTATTCTACATCGTATGTATAATCTAGTAACTTCAGGGTCATTTTAGCTATCCTCGGGGTGGCTGTGTCATGACCTGATGACGTCAGTACCTTGATGAGTGGCTCATGATCCGTTTGGAGCCTGAATCTCGTGCCCCATATGAACTGACGAAATTTGCTTAACGCCCATGTGACCGCAAGCATCTCCTTTTCAATCACGCTGTACCTTTGTTCCGTCGGGGACAGCGCCCGGGATGCGAAACTGATGGTTTCTCTTGTTCCGTCCTCCCTTTCCTGCGCCAAGACAGCCCCCAAGCCTTTGTCGCTTGCATCCGTTGTTACCATAGTCTTTCCTGTGGGGATATACCCCTGCAGAGGGATGGCATGGCTGATACAGTCTTTAATGGATTCAAATTCGGACTGGGCCTCCTTATCCCATTCAAATTTTGTATTGTGCCTGGTTAGTTGTCTCATCTTGTGTGTTCTCGTGGCAAAATGTCTGACGAACTTGCTGTAATACTCAGCCATTCCCAGGAATGACCGCACTTCCTCTTTGGTGGTTGGGGCTTTGGCGTCTCTTATTGCCTTCACATTTTGCTCTTTCGGCGATATGCCATGCGTTCCTATCTCATGCCCTAGGTAGGTCACTGTGCGAGATCCGATTCTGCACTTGCTCCATTCCGCCGTCATTCCTTTGCCTTGCAGCACTCCCAGCACTTGGTGTAGTTTCTTGTCGTGATCGCCTTTATTGGAGCCCATCACTAAAATGTCGTCTTGGAAGTATTGCACTCCCGAGATGTCCTTAAACAACCTGTGCATCAACTTCTGGAACACGGCCGCAGCGGATGCTAGGCCGAAGGGCATTCTCCTGAATTGGTAGCATCCAAAGGGCGTTATGAAAGCTGTGTACTTCCTGCTCGACGGGTGGAGTTCTATCTGGTAGTATGCGGACGTGAGGTCTATGGTGGAAAAATGGGTAACGCCTTTCGTCTTTGCTAGCATCTCTTCTATTCTGGGGAGCGGGAACCTCTCCACTATGAGGTTTTTGTTGAGCTCCCTCAGGTCCACACAGAGCCGGACCTTACCATTGGGCTTTTTTACCACCACTAAGGGCGATAGCCACTCCGCACTGTCCACCGGCTCGATGATATCCAGCTCTTCCAACTTCCGTAGTTCCTGGCGCACTGCCTCACTCGTGGATATCGGTATGTTCCGGACCTTGTGTACCACTGGAACTGCTCCCTCCTTGAGGATCATTTTATGCACGAATTTGTCCAGTTTCCCAACCGTGCCCTCAAAAACCTTGGGATATGCTGCTTTCCAGTCTTCCTCCCTCGAGAGGGGCCATTCGTCGGTTAGCAGGATTTGTTCTTTCCCTCCAGGGTTGAGAATGATGCCGAGAGCACCTGCGTCTCTCCATCCTAGTACAGATGGGCCCTTTTCCGCTACGTACAGGGTGCACGTGGCTGACCGTCCTCTGAATTCGAACTCCAAGTCCTTGCATCCCACCAGTGGAATGGAATTCTCCGTATACGAGATGGGTCTGATGTCAGGCGGCTCCAGGTCGGGTCCTAAAACTGGTGCGAAATCCTCTTCCCATATCGATCTTTGCACTATGGTCCAGGGGGACCCGGAATCCACGGCCACATATACGTTGATGCCCCCGATGCGCATGTCGGTGCGGGGTTTATCCCTTCGCTTCCCGGACACGTCCAGTACTTGATCCTCTATGCATAGCACCAGGTCATCTTCTTCCTGATCATCTTCTTCACTCACATTGGCCGTGGCCGCGTCGATACACTTGACTGTGGACTTCGTTCCTTTCTTTCGGCAGACCTTTTCGAAGTGACCGGTCAACCCGCAGAATGAGCATCTGGCGCGAAACGCGGGGCAACGCCTGTCCTGGGCAGCGTGCGCCGCACTGCCGCATCTGTAGCACGCAAATTTCGTTCCCTGGTTGGGGCGAGGCGTCTGCTTTCCAGACCCTCTTCCGTCCTTCTTCGGGTCTCCGTAGGTGCTTTTGGGCTTGCTGGATTGCGGCGCCTCATCGATCTTGTTGATCATCTGTCTCGGCCCACTTTCTCTTTTTGCCGCGTCTGCGCCTCTCTTCGACATTTCCGCCTTCTTGACCATCGCCACGACTTCCTTCAATGTAGTTTCATTCATCGCCCACAGCTTGTCTTGGACTGCTCTGCTGGTGGTGTGCATCACTATTTGGTCTTTGATGTATTCATCTTGTAGATTCCCATATCTACACGTGATGGCTAGCCGGCGGAGGGCTGCCACATAGTCATCAATGGATTCTCCTGCCTCTTGTTTTCTCTGTTGGAAGTTGTAGCGGTCTATCGAGACGCAAACTGCTGGGCGGTAATGGCTGTCCAGGTCGTCCAGTGCGTTCACAAAGACGTCCGTCTCCGCCGCACCCCTCTCTTTGGGCACCAGGTTCTTAAACACTCTGACCCCTTCTGGGCCTAAGTTGTGGAGCAACAGCCTCTTTTTTCTTTCTGGCTTGTATTCCCCTTCGCTCTCATCTTCCAGAGCTTCAATGTAATTGAGGAAATATTCCTTCCAGTCTTCCCATTTTAGTTGGGGTTCCCCTGGCCTGGTTAGGAACGGGACTGGTGCCATTAGGGCTGGCGCCTGATTCGCCATTCTGGCTTCGCCTCTAGGTCCTTCTTCCTGGGCCCTATGGGTAGGTTCCCCGGACGCTCCTGCGCTGTCTGCCGTGTCACCTTGACCTCTTGGGCTACCTGGGGTATTGTCCCTCGTAGTGTGCGCTGCCTGCGCTGTCCTCCCCCCTTCCTCTGGCTTGGGGGTGTCTCCCTTGGTTGCCAGGTTGCTGCCTGGGGGCTCCTGGGGACTTGGGCCACACTGACCTGGCTTGCGAAGTTGGTGTTTGGTTCCTGGCCGTGCTGCTGCGCTGCTGCCACGCCCTAGCTTTCTTTTGCAGGTCCTGTGCCTTCACTGGCTCGTGGGTGTGGGCTGTGGGGGGTTTGATCTCCTTGCCGTCGTCTCTGCACCAGATGGTATCCGGATCCCAGCCTCGTCGCCACTGTAATGTTCCTATCTTCCCCACAGAACACTCAGGAAGCAGGTGTAGTGTTCAGGTTTCCGTTTATTTAATTTCTCTATCAAGTTGTAAGCTAAGGGCGCCGAGCGTCTAACTACATTCGCTCCGGTCGCCAACTGCCGTTTCATTCCTTTCGCGCCTTGCTTTCTCCTCTTGTGCGCATGCGCGCCTATCTCGCTCTAGCCTACGGCGTGGCACGTCATCACGTGTACGCCGGTAGGCTAGAGCGCACACCACAGGCGGTGCCTGCAGCTTCACGTCACCTGCCTGGATGTCATCGTGGAAAATTGAGGAAATCCTGGAATCTCCATTCAGCCGCCATTAACCCACAAGGTGCCCTAATACACTGTCCTTCAGTAAGTATATGCGTTCTTCGTGCAGTCACAGAAGAAATAAAATGGGCATAATCGAACTGCTTCAGAATGGGGGCTCTGAGGTGCGCGTGGCCACATACCCATACATACCACCAGAAACCTTCACTTCTCGAAAGTAACAAGCCCACACAGATTCGCAGGGGTTTTTCTCTTTTTAATTCATCATCACAAATGTGGCATGTCCAGTTTCGGCTCCATTGCCTTCATCAAATGCCTCCATCACTGTTTTAACTAACCCTGTCAACTTATAAATGCAAAGTGCCCCGCTTCAATTGGTGCAGACACTCTAGCAGGCAGGGAAAGTCTCCCGAAGTCTGTGCTCCCGCACTCGGTGCTCCGAGCTCTCGTGCTACAGGTACACTCTCGCAAGTACTCTCCCCAGTGGGCGGTGCCTGCAGCTTCACGTCACCTGCCTGGATGTCATCGTGGAAAATTGAGGAAATCCTGGAATCTTCATTCAGCCGCCATTAACCCACAAGGTGCCCTAATGCACTGTCCTTCAGTAATTATATGCGTGATTCGTGCAGTCAAAAAAGAAATATAATCTGCATAATCCTTTGATATTTGGCGGCGGTTCGGCGTTCCCCAAGGGTGTTGAGACTGACCAAAGTGTTGCCACTGCTGCCGCCAAACTGCTTCAGAATGGGGGCTCTGAGGTGCGAGTGGCCACACACCCATACATACCACCAGAAACCTTCACTTCTTGAAAGTAACAAGCCCACACAGATTTGCAGGGGTTTATCTCTAGTTGCTGGATTCATCAATACAATTCTGTTCAGCATTTGAATGATATTTTCACAATCTCCAAGCAACAGTTATCTGTCCATAATATATTGCCATGTTAGCCTATGTGGCCAACTATCTTCAATGGGGTAAATAAAAAGTGTAATTTCTTCCTCACCAGGGTTTATAAAACCTCTTTTATAAAGTTCCTGCTCATAATTACAGTTTCCCACTACTGGAAAAACTAGGGGAGATCTTGGGGGTACCTAGTATGTAACAATAATCATTTTTAAAGTTCCCATACCACCAAAGTCGAGTTTGTAGTGAATTTACTGTAAAAAAAACAGTGCTTCAAAACCAGGCTGCTTTTAAAATGACCTCAGGCTCTCAGCAGTGCACACATGCAAGTGCAACAAAGTCTGCTGGTTACTAAACTGCCATGCCCAACTATCTAATAAGGACTTGTAGGGTAGGTCATGCCAAATATGAGTGTACCTCAATGTATGTGTTTGTGTTTACCATAGCACTGGCCCCGAGACTGACTAGCAGAGCCCAGGACACAGTCAGAGTCAGCTACCACCAGTTCTATTCAACACAAACAAATGGGTAGGTGAACAGGCCAAAAAGGGTGACTTTTGAACACTCACTATTAACTAACTTATTCATTCACTCACTCACCTTCTCATAGCAACCCTCAATCATAAGGATCACATTGATGCCCCCCTTTAGTGGTGCGGAGCAATTGCTTGCGTTCCGGTTCAGAAATGATCTGGCTAGATAGTTTAGGCTGGACTGTTCCCATGAGGAACAGGGTCAAGACTGATTTGCACATGGGTGGGATCAAACTGAGGTGGCATGGTTAACGAGAGAATGATGGGCTGGAGTGCTGCCCCAAACTTTTGCCAATGATTAGCCTTATTGCCAGCAGCCTCTCGTCACCTTGTTTGTGTTTCACAGAGCAATTGTAGCAAAATGATCAGAGTAATCAAGGTTAGACTTTGCAAAGGATGGCCATGAGAGCTTAACTCTGGCTCAAGTTGCCTGACCTCTAGAGCAGCGCATCCACTCCCTTAATATCTTAAACAGGATTTTAAAGCTGACATCCGATCTCCTGCTCTTGGATTCACTTTCAAAGAGACCCCAGACAGAGACTGTCCTATTTTAGGACTGCCATTAACCTAATCTGGCAAGTCTCTCTTTAGCACCTTAGTATGGTCTTTGCTGACTAGGAAGTAGGGGTATAATGCTGCTTACTGGGTATGACCTGAGCCTAGAGCCCAGTCTAGTCCAGATTTAAGCTCTCATAAGAAATTTCTTTGCTTCCTAAATAAAGTAATAATAGCAATCGAGCATCCTTTCCAAATGTTTTCAGACCTAAGAACTGAGACACAGCCTTCGCCCAGATGACCCATCAATTGAAAAACCATCCAGCTTTTAACCCAATTTGTTAATAACTAATTTAACTCCTGCCAGTCTGGAGCTCTGCGGTGAAAGCAATGTGATATTTTGCATGCTACAAAAGATAATCATGGTAAATTAGACATAAGTACACTACCAAAAATGCTGCATTTTGATTGGTCCTTAGCTGGTTGATATTTACCCAGGAGATTCATATCATTATGCCTTCTTCCAGTAATACCTGCCTGTGAAGTTCAAAGAGTTCTAATAAAGAACTAGAATTTTCACCAATCTTACATTATGTGCCTGCAATGGTGAGCATGCTGCTGGAAAAGACAGCTTTAAAATCATTCACTTTCCTGTACAGAAGGCTCAATATGTACATGAAAATTGTTCTTATTCTTCCTGCTATACGTCCTGAGAAAAAATCAGTTCCTGAAATATTCCTTTCCATGTGTTGGCATTATATACTTAAATGGCTACCTGTGTGTGAAAACTGTTCAGTCTATGATAGTTTTAACTGTTAAAACAATACTCTCTTTGTTTTGCCGATTTAAAATGTTAATTATTGAAAAATATATTTTAATTATGCTTGAACAACGCAGTTTATAAGGTATACTTAAAGTTATTTTAAAAACAATAACCATATATTTTTAAATAACTTTTCTTATTTGCTAATATTTAATTCACAATAAAAATTATTTCCAGGGAAGTGCACATTGAGAGCGACAAATGCAATTACTGAAAAGAGGACATGAGAAGAAGTCAAAATAAAAAAGAAATGTTGAAAACACAACTTTTTTGGAGGGTTCCACTACTGAATGAAGCACCAATCTAATAATGTTAAATATAATAGTTGCGTGTAAATAGCTTTCTTCACTTCTAAATAAATCTATTAACATACATTTAAACAGAAGATTGAAGATTAAAAGAAAACATTGTTGTTTACCAAAATGTTACTATTTTAAATAGAAGAAAGGTAGCCATAGTAAACAGATATTGAAAGGGGATGCTGGATTTATGCGGGATATCTCTTTTTCACTATCTTTATCCCCTTTAAAAATATATTACGTCTCAAATTACTAATAATCCATACCTCTTGCCACATTTTTAGCCAGCAGGTTTCATATCAGTATTAATACCTCAATGCTTTTACTTAGGCCAGCCCCACAGGAAATGCTATAAGATCAACCACTCCTATTCCAACACAATGATGTTTATGAGGGTCTTAATTTTGTCTTGAATACAGATTGTTAGCATTCTAGTTGTTCATTATTACTATGAGATTAATCTGCAGTAGATCACTGGAAGGCAACTTTTGGTAATCATTTTTTTTTAAGTTTGATTTTATTGAAGAAAATAACAAGGGAGGGAGAGGGAAAGGAGGAAAAGAAACAGGAAATGGATACAGTAATATAAAATGCTTGAAAGGGAAAGATTACTTTAGGGAAATATGAGGTGAAATAGGCAATACAATAAAAGTTCATTAAGTTCATTGGTAATACAATTTTAACTCAACATGCTAAACCTTTTTGCTCATATGGAAGATGTAGCATCCTCTCCAGCCTGGGTACCCACTAATGACTACGCCACACAAGGAGCTTAGTATAAGAAGTCTTTATTCATCTGTAGTAACCGTGAACTCAACCTTCTAAACCTGCATTCACTTCACTACGCTCTATCTCTTACGTCACAGCTCTACGAAGTCCATCAGGAGCCAAAAGGGCCCGCCATTGCTAACTCACATAACACCACATCTCGCCGTCTGTGAAATATAAAATTACAATATTTTGCAAATATTTAAATCAAAGCTCTTTGATAAGCCTTCGTGGCACTCTGATCACACATCCTGATTGTGTCATCATAAACTAGGGACAGACAATGGAAGTTTCTGTGATCTGCATTCGTGATGTAGGAACAACAGCAGTAAGGTGGTTTTCAATTGTACTTTCAGACCTAGTCTCTACATTGAGATCAGTGCCTGGTGAGCGATGAGCCATATGTTGGAAATGCAAGGACTCTCGCATAGTAGACTCCCCAGAAAGTTGCACAGTCACTATGTGTCCTCTGCTGGTTAAAACATCAAAACGGCTCAGCATCAAGTGGAGCATCAGATTTCTGTTTTCCAGCCTGACGGACAAGCACTCAATCTCCTCTAGTGAACGTACCGTCTTTTGCATGTCAGCGCTTGTTTGCATATGCCTTCATTTTCCTTTTATGGTCCAAACCTTTTATATGAGTTCCTTTCTAAGTACTTGATCTTCTTTTGGTCCATTGAAGGAACTTGCCCATCATGGCTCTCCTGAACATCAAGGTTGCAGGGCCTTCACCTGTGGTGGAATGAGGAGTTGAATGGTAAGTTCAAAGAATAGAATTCAAGCCAGTTTTAAGGTTGAGCTTTTCCAATACAGCACACTGAATACCTTTCTTAAGAGTACTCGTGAAATGATTGACAAGGCAATTGGCATGTGGTGAAAGAGGTGTGCTGTTCTGATGCTTTACATTTAGATGACTGAGAAAGTCTCTGAGTTCTCGACTGCTGAACCGTGGGTCATTGTCAGATTGTAACGTTTGCTGATGCCATCTAACTTCTCAATGACTCTTTCTTGAGTAAATGAAGAGAGACCTTTTATCGATTAAAAAGAGGAGTATTCATCAACAATCACCATTAGGTGATGTCCATTGTCAAGAGGACCTAAGAAGTCAAGGGCAATTCTTTACCATGCATGCTTTGGCAACTCAGACATGTTTAAGGTATGTTGGGTGGTTTTCGACGAGAGGCAGTTGCCTAGATAACAGGCCTTCACTTCTTTTTCAACTTTCTCATCGAGATAAGTCAACCAGACTCAGTCTCAGAGAGCTCATTTTGTGGCAACGATTCGACAATGTCCTTCATGACCACTTCAATTATTTGTTGTCGCAGACTCTCCAGTATAACAATTTTCGAACCTCTCAGCATAACACCTTCCTGAGTAATGGACAGTTTGTCTTTGACATTTTTTAACCAACTGGTATTCACTGTCACTAGTAAGAGGCCGAGTGTGTTGGTTCCAATACTGATGTGTAATAATGTCTTTTGGTTTCAGCATGCCACTATCTTGACTTGTGGGAGTAACAATTTGATCCAATGAAATGGTAGCTAGTGTGCTTGATTTTACAATGAAATTTATGAACGCTTCAGCTGACTTGGAAGATTTACCATGGCACTGTAGAGGCACTGGTGAGCAGTAGCCTGTAGGGTTTTGATAATTCCCTCAATGGTGCATGATTGTATAGTTATATTCTTGTAATCGTAGATTGTTAAAGATAGTCAATAAGGTTTGATGATCAGTCCAAGCATGAAAGGCTTTCCATACAAGATGTGAAAATGCTCACAAGCCCACACAACGCTGCTAAACTTTCTTTCTCATGTTGTGAATAAGCACATTCAGTTTGGAAAACACTTCTGCTTGCATATGCCACAATATGCCTTCGAGAATTTGGATATCCACTGTGCAAGGATTGCGCCTAACCTGACTGGGCTAGCGTCAACAACAACCTCTGTATGAAGCTTTGGACCACGTATTGCATTTCAGTAGCATTCTCTATAGCTTCTTTGATTCTCTTGAAACTTTGCTCACCTTCATGTGAACAATGTAATGAAACCTTGTTTTTTGTCAAGTCTCTCAACTGAGCCTTCATGGTGGCAAAGTCTTGTATGTATCTAGAACACTAGCTGGCCATGCTAAGGAATGAAGGTAACATGGAAACATCTTGCAGTTGACAAAGCAAGCACTTTAGCTTGTTTGAGTGTCATACCACCATCAGAAATGATATGCCCAAAGAATTTTTGCTTTGTCTTATGGAACTCACATTTTTTGGCATTCAAAGTGAAACCTGCATCAACAAGTAAATGACACCCTTGCATGAGAGCTTTATCGTGCTCCTTCTGTATATCACCGAAAACCAATATGTCATCACTATAGCTGAAAGCATTCATGACAGGCTGTATGATACGCCGAATTACACGACAAAAAGACTTTTATAACAGAACAAAACAAAAGATGTAGAAAAGTTTGTAATGTGCCTGTAATTCTCCTCGAGTTCAAACTGATGACCTTTGTACCATTCAATTGTGTTATCATGTCAGCAATGTGCGGCTCTGGATGTCATTCTCTTTCACTTGCCTTGTTCGCTTGATGCATATCAACACAGATGTGTACAGCTCTTTACTTACCTTTTTGGGTAATACCACTAAAGGAAAACCCATGGCATTGGACCAGTGGAACGTTAAATGAGATCATGTTTGAGTAATGATTCCGATTCTGTTTCAACAGCTTCCTGTGAATGGAATGCAATTCATATGCGTCTTTGAGCAATAGGATGGGCTTTCTTATGGATGAGTAAATATACTTTCATTGTCTTGAGTTTTCCTAACCCATGAAACAACAAAGGGAACTGATTTACTATTTTGTGATGAGTATTCATATGATAGTTCACTGATATCAGTCCCATATCAGCAGCTGTGCTGAAGCTCATTAAACAGGCACTTGATGCTGTACCCTGAAGTACATGAATGGGTGCTTATACTTTTGTTTTCTTGTGTTTCATCATTGCTACAAATAAACCTTGACTTTTTAATGGCATCGATGCAGCCAATGTATAGACTTTAGTTTTCAATGGCGCAAGTTGTGGCAAAGTGGATAGTTCATTGTATTTCTCCTCAAGCATTATGTTTATTGACACACCAATCTCGATAATAAGATGTTTTGAGTAACCACTTACTTTTAGTGTAATCTTTGTACAATGTTTAAATGACTTTGGTGCTTTTTCATGTCGATTTTGTTTTTACTTGTATTTTTTTCACAGGCTGTTAGTTCAACATGCACACATTTTTCTGAGGTAAACATAGAGATTGCTTAACCATCTTCTTCCTTTCACTTGTTACTGGTACTGAAAAACCTATTGATGATTTAGATAACGATCAGCTTTGTTTGGTATCAATTTAATTTAATCAATTGGGCAGCCATTTTGTCTTTGCGCCATGACGCACTTGCTTTTTCCTTTGCCTTGCAAACTTTTACAAAATAGTTCTCCTTCCCACAGACAGCCTTTGCAAACCTATCCAATGACAGAAGATTTACCTACATGTGGAAACAAAATTCCATACCTGAAGCACAACATCTTTTTCCATGGAGACATCACTCTGTGTCATTGTTCCCTGTGCTTTGGCTTACTTTTAATGTTTATGACTGACTCACTCTGGGTGCCTTCGGCCTTCAAGTCAGCAGCCTGTCGACCAGAACACTCCTCAGCTCAGACAGCCATAAGAACTTCTTCCAGACTAAGGGGCACATCAGGATTGCGGATTTTCCGCATCCTCCGGGCCGGCAGAAGCCACCGCCGGCCCGGAGGATGCGGAAAACCCGCAGCGGACCCACCGAAGACCCACCGCCGCATTAGGATGGCTGGTGGGTCCTGGTTTCAGTCCGCAGCTTTTCCGCCGCGGTTGGCTTACAACCGCGGCGGAAAAGCCCTAATATGGTGGCGGTGTCTCTCAGACACCGCCAGCCATATTAGGATGCCCAAAAAAATATGCTTTTCCGCGGCGGGTTTTCCTCCGTGGAAAAGCATACAGACCTTCACTGCGGGGGCCCTTGCAGGCCCCCTGGGTGAAGGGGAGGTTGGGGGGTGCACATGGGGGGTACCTATGGTACCCTCCTGCATTTGTATGCAGAAATCGGCAGGCACTGCACGGTGCCTGCCGCTTTCTGCATACAAATGCATTGCATGTATTTTTAACATTGCGGCGGGTGCAGCTTGAAGCCTCACCCGCCCCAATGTTAAAAATAGAGGATGTGACCGCCATGATGGCGGTCACATCCTAATTGCACAGGAGGGAACTCCGCAGGCCATGCAGAGGTTCCCTCCTACTCAGTGATCGCGGACAGACTCAAGTCCGTCCGCGATCATAATGGGCTCCTCAGTGTTTCTCTCAGTATTGATCATCTGAATTAATCTGACAGACACCTGTCAATAACTCTGAGACATGTAGCTTCCTCATCATTAAATTAATTAAACTTACAGTGTTTGATTAGCTTATCCAGGTTCTTAGCAAGCCTATCTATATTTTCACCAACTTTTTGCTATTCTTGACTGAAAATTTACCTTTTGTAATCTACATTTGGCATTGGATTGAACCTGAGGTTCAAGATTTCTTTGATTTGACGATTTGTAATCTTGCTAGTTCACAGCATTTTCTTTATGACTTTTACACCTTCACCAGCAAGATTCATAAGGTATTAGAATATCGTTTTGTTATCTGTTTCTTCTAGTGCATCAATTAAATCATCACATTTCTCTATCCGAGCAGACTCTCTGTCACCAGTAGCTTTTTGGCAGTATTGAATGGTGGTACTGGTTTCAGGAATACTACGGAATTGTAACCAGTTATGAAATTGACTGACATTGAGAGTAGAGTTCTTTCTGACACTGTTGCTGTCTGCTAGGGCCCGCTTCATCCATACCATGTCTAAGGCCCTGTGCAGTTATGGACTCCAGGTCAACATGGACCTTGACCTCCCTCTTGTTCTCCAAAGTAGCCCTTCACTTTTCTGGAGACGTTTTGAAGTTGTCCTGAGCCACCACTCAACAGCTTTAGTTGAGTACCTTCTTCTGGGACCACTTTCCACAACACTGTGGTATTGTAGTATAATGATTCTCTTTACTCAGTTCTGGTTAGCAGATGGCTGATTCTTTTATCTGAATCGCTGTATTTTTAAGTGTTTATTTGTACTGTTTGACAGTTGGCTGATCTCTGCCTTGCAGTGCGTCTGATCACAGTGTCATTTTGCAATTTGCTTTCTCTATTTGCTGCTCTTTCAAAACATGGTTATATCCGCCTTTAACGTTATCACTCCATATGATGTGTAGGTCTAGGTTGCGTAGTAGCACTGCAACTCTTGTTATGGCTGTCCCAGCAGGTTCTTGGCCAATGATAGGCAGACTTCTCAGTAAGGCTTTTGTTATCTTCAAATGCTTTACACTGGCTGGAATTGCGCTTTGACTCCACATACGCCAACCGTTGATTCTGCTCTTCAACTGAGGCACAAGTGATTTGCTGGACCACCGCAAACTCTCTGGGAGAGCTCTGTTGATTTTTAGGTTACTTATCTCTATCTATTCGCCAGTTGTAGTGTCCTCCCCATCCTGGGTACCACTAATGACTGTGCCTTACACAGAGCTTAGCAGAACACATCTTTTTTCGTCTGCATGTAACCGTGTATTCAATATTCTAAACCAGAATTCACTTCACTAAGCTCTAATGTATACGTCACAGTTCTGCTCAGTCTGTCAGGAGCCAAAAGGGTTCCATCATTGCTAACTCACACAACACTTCAGAAGATATTTAGGTATGTATAGCAAATGTGTCCTAATTTTAAGTTTCTAGAGCACTAACCATAATTTCCATGAGAAAATGAAATTCATCTTGTTCATTTACTGCAGTCTCCTCTGTTGAAAATGCTTTCAGCACCACAGGTCCGATTCCAGCAAAGTGGTGTGTAGGACTGCCTCACATTTGTCATAAATATAGAAAGTTTACAGTCTAGTCTGAGGTGAAGCTACAATAAAAAAGATGGGGAATCAACTGACAGGCTGCTGCTGCTGTTGGCAGTATTTTTTACTTATCATATCAGACTTTTTTCTCACATGGTTGAGAAAGCTATTTGTGAATTTATATACATTTACAGAAAATGTATTTCATAACCTCTATCTGAAAATTGTGAGAGATAATTGTTTTCTCTCGACAGTCTTCATCAGATCCCAGGAAAGGATCAGCATTTTTCCCAGGGTAAAACCTCCTTAGAACAGCCCAATTCCGAACTTTAGTACGACACGCTCAACAAAACCAGACATTTACTATAATGGATTTCAATGGGACAAAAAAGCAGAACGTTATCAGATATGCTTCTTTTAACCTTCCACCTAAATAATCTCATAAAAACACAGGGCCTCATTTATGAGGCTATGCGTCACTTTTACGCTGCCGGTGCGACCCTTTTTATGACGCACCAGTGGCGTAAAAAATGCGCCTTGTTGCGCCATATTTACAAAGTGACGCATCTAGGTAGATGTGTCACTTTGTAAACCCCTGCGCCACATTATACCTGCGCCAGGTAAAATGTATGCAAGGGGGGCGTTTTGACACAAGAAAGGTTCTCGGAAGTGGCGCAGTGAAATCTATAAGATTTCACTGCGCCACTTCTAGGACACAAATGTGTCAATTTCTTACGCCTGCCTCAAAGCAGGCGCAAGATTGATGCAGGCCCTTTCACATGGGGCTTGCCCCATGAGAAAGGGCACATTGCTGGAGTTGCGTCACTTTTGTGACACTCTCCAGCAATGCGTCACTTTTGCGCCATACAGATACGTCAGAAATACTGACGTATCTGTAACTCCTTGCGCCATGATGCGTCATACTATAAATATGACGCATCATTGGTGTCGCAAGGAGGGCGCAGTGAAAAGTGACGCATCGCTGTTTTCACGCAGCGATGTGCCACTTTTCATAAATGAGGCCCACACTATCTAAGAAATTTTTTTGTGAATGTATACCGTCAGTTCTAAGGGTCTCATTTACGTCACCTATATAATCCAAGTGGAGGGCACTCCCAGGGAGATTTTGACCAGGGCAGAGTAGGGTTTTTGGCTACCCTCGCCCCCCCTCCCCCTCCCCCCTCCCACCCCCTACTGAGTCCACCCTGGTCAATTGGAATGATCTCTCCCCCTCCGATAATATTCTTTGAAAATGTTGCTGTAGCAGTAGAAGGTCATCAAGGTCAATGTACCATGCTTGTATTTCTTTTGTTGATTCCGTGGGTGTAAGAAACTACATCAAACGAAAATGATTACAACTGAACCTCACGCTAAATCCGGAAATACAATAAAATAGACATAAAGGCAAGTATAACTGCTGCAGTATGCTGTACTGCTGACCAGCAGATGCAAAACACGCTGTGAAATATCTTGTGATTTTTCAATATTAAATTTCAAATACTTTATGCACTGCATGTTTTGGAGTGAGATGAAGAAGACACCTTTGTCATTTGTTTCCAGCGATATGTCCTTTCGGTGACATTTAAAGCTCTGAACTGATGTCAAAGAAAAGAAAATCGACAATAAAGATGAATTCCTTTCACGCTGTCATCTACTATGAGGAAAGACTGGTGTTGTACATTGGCAAGTTACTGTAAGGAATAGAAACTACACCGTATTCTAATTATGCTCTGTCTCAAACGCCTTCAGTGCAGGACAAGCATTTGTTTATTGCTAATTTGCTGAACTGCGTAGCTCATGAATGCAAATCAGGGTTTACACTGGTAGAGTTCCAATACATTGATATGTCTATTAGTTTTGTTAAATGACAAAAGGGAATAAATGGTAGGAATGCATTATTCATTTTTTCCACCTTAAAAGTATTCACTGTATTCTTTTTGATTATTTTTTCTATTATTAGTTTGTTCGGAACTAAAATTAGTATTTGTTTAAGCATTGATGCAAAAAGCTTCATAGTTCAGTTAAAAAAAGTGTACATATTTTTAACTAGAAATTTCACAAGAAAGAGAAGTAGGAAACCATAATGAAAATAGAAGTTGTATTAATTTAGTAAAAATGAAAGGACACGTGCCTTAATATCACAGAATTTGGCTGTATCTCAAAGTGCTGCAGAGGCAATGAAATGGGGAGGAAGGAGTTTATCTGGGGAGAAAGCTTAGGTGAAGACACCGAAGCTTAGGAAACATCTTCCTTTTCAGTTTGGGAATGAGTCTAAAAAGAGTTTGCAAATACCAACACACTAGTAGATTTGTAGGTGAGCACACATTTTCCACTGCACGCCTACTCTCTGCTCACTTGAGCAGATTTGGGGGGATATTCACAAGGACTCAACACCGAATTATCCCCACCTTAACGCAACAAATGTGGAGCTAAATTTAACACCCCATGCACAAGCTGGTGCAAACTGTAGACATCGCCAGTATTCCAGCTATAACTGCCCCAAAATGTATCTCCACGGTAGAGTGGTGTGGCTCACTGGTTAGTGGAGTGGTGTGGCTCACTGGTTAGAGGCGGCAGACCCGGAAGCAGAGGACGGACCAGGGTTCAATCCCCGATGCGGCAGGGTCGTGAACCAGGGTCAGCGGACCCGATAATTCTCGCCTCAGTGCCTACTCTAACCAGGGATCACACTCAGCAACTCTGGGCACTAGCTTGCCTCATCTCCACAACGGCCCCCCACAAACGCCGGGGATGCCTGGTTTCACCTTGGAGATACCCAAGAGGGAATATCTCACAGGGAAAGCCAGGACGGGTTCCCCAGTGGTCTATAGCACTAGGACGCCGTAGCAGTGCGCTTTACAAGACACACACATTTACATTTACATGTACATTTACATTTAGACACCACCAACTAACCCTAATGAGATGCAGAGTAGGCGTTACCGTGGAAAAACACAGGAAAAAACCACAACACCACTTTCACAACGAACTGCAGGATCCACGATGCTAAACAAAAACAGGCGATAAGCCGCGGTAGCAGCAGGGAATTAACACCTGCTCATTGCTGGTGTACATCAGGACGACTACCTGCAGCATGAAAGGGAGCTCAGCCAAGAGCCACACCTGAAGACCCACAGATGCCATGGAGATAATGATCATGCAACGCGAATACGCATGAGGGCCACAGCACCTACCGCAACCACCCCAGGCCCGCCACCACCCCCAGGACCCGTCCCCCCCCGGGAACACCACAGAGGCAGTGTACACAAAGACAGCTGACCCACCTGAGACGCACTTGTCGCCCACAGTCGTGCAACTCACGACACTGCCAATGGGCACGTAGCACAACTACATCCAACATGACACACAACATGCCAACCGACCAGACACGACAACAAAACTCCATTGGGAATCCCACCTTGCCATGCCCCCAACCCAGCCACGGCATGGGACCTCAGACACACAATAGCAGGTTGTGAGGAGGGGCATAGAGCAGGCATGTGTGAGAGCCGGAAGTGACTAAGGAATGTGAACCTACCCAATGCCAGGTGTGGCGTGGAGGTGCTGGACAGACCACAGAGTGCAAACCACGGAAATGGCCATGTAGAGATCAACTGCTGGTGCATGGAGTGTAGTGGCCAGTGGATGCTACCATGTCCCCACAGGCTGTGGGGCAGAACGCAGAAATGTTGCACGTTTTGTCCCCCCCCTTCATGCACATGCGTAGTGGGTTGGACCTGTGTATGCCAGGCCTGCGTAGGGGTTGTAAACAAAAAGCCTGTTGCACTTGACTTGGTTCTCATTCAGAATGGACCACGCGTCAGCCAGGGCGGCACCTCTCAGCCCACCACGAGTCGTGCGCCGAGCCCGGCAGGGCCTGCATCCCTGAGCTCCTGTTGCACCCCGGGCTGCCTGTCCCGAGACCCGTCATGCCTGCCCCAGTGCACCAACGAGGCTCCGCTCACCTGCCTACACTGGCGTGTGCCAAACTTGTGTCAAAGAGGGCCCACCACGTGCCGCTGCAAGCTCCAAGCACCAGTCCCGCGACCACTGATGTGGCCCAGTAGGTCCCACATGTGGAACTGTGTCCTGAGTCCTGAATGGCAGTGACCCCAAGTCAGTGGCAGCGCCACAGCACCAGACCCCCTTCGATCAGTGAGGCATAATTCCATATGGTAGGCAAGACTCATGAGGTGCCACTCACCCTGTTGAACGTCAGCCGTCCACACGAGGTGCCACTAACCCTTTTCAATGCCAGCCAGCCACAAGTGGCTGAGGGCTGAGGCCTACCCTGCAGACCAGTTGGTCCCAAATTAAGCACTATTCGCAAATCATGAATGGCAGAGTCCACACCAGTGAATGCACGGAGAGGAGTAAGAGGAAGATGCGGGTCAGTCCAGAGGAAAGCCAGGTCAGATTCACAGAGGTCTTTGAACACTTACAACGACTGACCTGGTGCCATCAGCCCTGTTCACTGCAAGTCCGCGTCCTGTGGTGACACTGAACCTGAACTATGCAGGCTGGTGTGGCCATCCAACCAATGCCGGCGACACTCAGTGAATGGCCCGTGCTAACCGCTGCCTCAGGCCCACATTGTGGTCCAGTAGGTCAGACATGTGGAACTGTGTCTTGGGTGAGATGTGGAGGAGTCCACTCCATTGGACATGCCTCTTTGAAGGCAGCATCCCCTAACAGCACTGGCGCCAATAATTCTGTGCGCAATGAGTCATAGGCAAGATCTGATTGGACCTTGGTGGCGTCTGAGTCCATGGCCTGGTGGTTGCCTACATCTTCCTCAGGCTGAACCGGACTCGGTGTCTGACGTGTATGTTCCATTCATCTCCACCATAGTGACTGTTTCAACATGGTCCTTCACTCAGCATCATGCCCTTCAGGTACACCTTCCACTGTCCACCGAGGCACTCCGCGACACGCTCCTTTTACATCTACAGAAACCTGCTCTGCACTCGTGACCCTGTCCCAGTGCTCCGCAAGTTAGCGTCCCATTGCGGTAGGACCGTGCTGGCCGCTTTGAAACCTGGGCCACTAACTCTGTGCAACAGAAGTCATGAGGTCTTTAATTTTGAATGGTTGTGTCCTTTGCGATATGTACACTGTTGTCGATTTCTGACTGCACCAGGCAGCAGCCCTTGCCGGCTGGTGTGCACACACCCCACACACATCCAACACAGGTGTCACTCAGTATGTGTGCCTGCTAATAAATGTGGCTGTGCGCACGTGCACATAGACATTCACACTATCTGAGCAAGTGTGTCCGTGTGGTCATTGTGTCAGCATGATGGGCACGGGCCCTGCAATGTCACAGTGTGCTGTCTTCAGCGGACGTTACCATGTCACCTAGGCATTGGCAGTGACCCTGGACATGTAGCTTCGCACACACCACCCTGCATGCACAAGGGCGTGTGCTAGTCCAGCGTATGTCAGGTCAGCACATGGGTGTGCAGAGTCGGCAGGGGGAGCAGGGCGTGGCTCAGACCTGGCCTTGCGCAGGAAGTGCAGTAAGTGTGTCTCTGTGTTGGGGTGTAGTCTCCACCAGGGCCACAGTAGTCAATGTTAGCATGCACCAGGAGAGTGGGGTCAGACGTATGGGGACATGTAACAGCGCAAAATCGCTCGGGGTCTTGGCACATGCATGCCAAGTGTTATGTTTTTCAGCCCTGCAGATGCATGGGTCATTTGCCTGGCCTCATTTGAAGCGTGATCCTAGCCAGCCATGAGCTGTACACCTGTGTCTGCACTGTTCGGTCCACTGGCCTACACTCATGGAGCCCCGCACCTACAAAGGCCAGCGTCACTGTGTTCCCAGGGTTGCAGACATCCTACCACACCCACACTAGGACCTGTGCATCTCCTGTATGCATGCAGATGGTGAAGTTACTGTAGGGAAGAAAGGTCCTTTGTGTGAACTATCAGGCGGTAGCACATCTGCAGCTCAGAGCAGGAACTGGCATGTGGCCAGCACCCCCCTGACAGATACAATGGCATTTGCTTGCGACTCCCACACTATGCACTGCCCGAAGCGAGACCAACGTGTACACATCCCACACGCAGTAGTCCTTGGTCGTAGTTGGCGTGCGTGAAATGGCCTTCACACGTACTCCCACCCCACCCCAGGCCTGCACCAATTGCACACAGACACTGCTCATTGCACACAGGACTGGCGCAGGGCAAGCCAGTGCAGCTTCTAGCAGAGCCACTGACGTCATGGCAGACAATCCCGGACACATGCCCGATCCTGTCACGTGGACCTGTACCGTGCACATCTGCTGCATGTACTTGGGGCACTGCCATTGGCTGTCTTGTCGATCAGGTACCGGCTGAGCTTCCGCCTTGCAGACATCACCTGCGTTCAGCCTGTGTTGCATTTTCCTTTGTGCATATTCAAATGGTCCATGGATGTCTGCCTCTCAAATGTAATGGTAGCTGACCTGGATTACCACATGTGTGTGTGCCCCCTGTTGGCCCACGACCTGGAGTGTCACAGTGATGTCCATTTATTGCATGCATGGATGTTTGGCATGCAGGCAGGATACAGGACCTCGGAGATTGCACGAGTCCTCGTGTGCAGTGAGCACATTGAGCACATTGAGCTCAGCTGATAGATTACATTGATGACATGTCAGACTTGATGGACGACGATCGCTCATTGGAGTTGTTGGCCTACGCAACTGCAGTCATGTTCATGGACAAGTGACATGGTACCTGCAGCCACAACTGGATGTGACCCATTGCACATGTCCCGATGCCTGGTTGCATGTTGGAAATCTGGTCACATGTCCCAAGACGACAGTGGACATGGCTGCATTGGCCTGGACTCATGATCCATGCACGGACAACCAACGCATGTTGGCCCATACTTGTGTTGGTGATGGACTCCCCTGAGGTGGACATGGGCGCTTTCCTACGTTTCTCATTCAGACATGCTGCTGCATTGGTGTGCATATCGTAGCACTTCTCTCGGCCGTACTGACACGTACTTGTTGATAAAGTTTCCGCTTTTACACTTGTCTCCGACTATGTTGTGTCTTGATTTGTATGCCAATGTGTGTGTCACAGACTCTCTGGCCCCCTGCCATATGTGCATTGCTACCCCATCAGGACTGTGGGTATGAACTTGTACATTGTCATATCCCTGTGTCGTGCTTAGCCAGATGCGTATGGCCGTTTACCGGCAGCAGGCGGGTGCACTTGTATCCTGTGTTTGGTTGCGCAAATGTTGGTGTTCGTGCCACATTGTGTCCAAGGATGTGGTGATCTGCTGCCTATGTGTGTGTGCTGCATTGTGTGTGAGATGTCCCTTCAGCTCTGATTTGGCTCACCCTTTCTCCCTTTCAGGCTTGCACGTCTGTGCTTGTTCAGAGGTGTGATGTTGCCGGTTTGTGCGACTTGGGCCCTTGGTTGGTGTTGTTCCTCCTGGGCATGGTTTGTCTGCAGTAGTGCTGTGCTTAAATGTGCATGTGTGCCATTGTGCCCATCTCCCATAGGTCCCTGCTGGCTTCTCTCCCTGTTGCTGTTGTGTCTGTATTGGGCAGTTTCCGGTCCCTGAGTCCTGCCACCGTCTCCAGACTGATGTGGTGGACACCATTTCCACCATGTCATCCAGCTCCTGGTGTGGCGCTGGCCTCCCACCTCCGGCGTGCAGTGCTGCCTTCTTCTTGTTTTTATCTCTCTCACACACAAATAGAACACTATGTGAGTAGTACCTGGTTTTTGTGAATAGATCCTTCTTTTTTTTTATTTCATTTCAAATTATCATTTTGTCATTCATTTTTTCAAATTTTACACTTTTCAAAAAACCTTTTAAAAAAACAGAATATAAATAAGCATATTGTTATTCCCTATTATACCACATCCCCTTCATATCATTCATACACACTATCACTAAAGATCTTTGTCTGACATACTCCACAATGGACTTTATTAACAAATTAAATGCAGTGGAATTCAACAGGAATAATGACTGGATGGTAACAATTGACATCACGTCCCTGTATACCCAGATACCATTAGACGAGGGCATACAGGTCTTAAAAACCACACTAGAGACAAGAGAACGACCACAAAGGGTACCAACAGAATTTATTGTCCAATTGGCAGAGTTTGCATTAAAACGGAACTGCTTTAATTTTGACGGTGACTTTTATTTTCAAGTAGGCGGCGTAGCAATGGGCCCCCTATTTGCCCCAGAGCCGGCAGTCCTTTTTATGTCAAGCTACGAAGAAAAATTTATTTATCAGAATAATCCATTTGGAGCATGGATTAGAAATTGGAATCGTTACATCGACGATATTTTTTTGTGTGGACTGGCTTGTGTGGACTTGTGTGGAATGGCTGGAGAATAAAACACAGGAAATTAAATTCAGCCTTACCCATTCAAGAAGTAAAATTAAAATTCCCTTCTTAGATGTTGAGATATATCCATCTGAGTAAGGAGGCTTGATGACAACTTTGTATAAAAAAGAAACTGATCAGAACAGGTCACTCCATTACACTAGCAACAACCCACGAAGCCTGAAAGAAAACTTGCCTTACGGGCAATACTTAAGGATTCGCTGAAATTGCCAACATAAAGACGAATACTTGAAACATGCAGATAGACTGACTGCTAATCTGATTGAACGCGGATACCCCAAAAAACTACTCAGACGTTCCAAGAAAAGAGCATGGTGGACACCACGTGAATGTTTATTGGAGAAAAAAGCCAAACAGAAGTTGGATAGAATGGTACTAGTTAAAACATACTGGCCTAATTCGAATTTGCTGAAAAAGGTGGTCAATAGCAATTGGCATCTGGTGAAAAATTTGTGCGAAGAACTACAAAAACCTCCTCTATTTGCCTTCAGAAAAGAATCCAGCATACCCAACAGATTGGTTAGAGCAGCATTGCCATTGAAAGTTCAACCGACTTTAAGGACCATGATTGGGTTGATACCAGTCATGGGTCACCATAAATGTGGTGGATGCAACTGTTGCGATACAACTGAAGAAGGGACTACCTTTAAACGTAATGAAATAACGTGGAAGCATGAGGCCTTCACGAATTGCAAATCGCGATTTGTGATATATGGGATTAAATGTCAGTGTAATTTGCTATATATCGGCAAAACGAATCAAGAGATTCGTACAAGAATTCAGCAGCACAGATCAAGAATAAAACAAAATTTCCCAATGCTCCTTTGGTGAACCATTGGCAAATAAAAAACCACGGAGAGAATGAGCTGCGATGGAAAGTTATTGCCAAAGTGGACCAGGACATAAGGGGCAGTAATTTGGAGGCAAAACTTTCTAAACAGGAAGCCATGATGATTGTGAAATTTAATTCAGCCATGGAAGGACTGAATGAATTGTCCGAAATATACAAATTGTAGTGACATCTAGATACTTGCTACTGAGTTTATCTGTAAATACAGTTGATCAACACCTTTCGAAAATGGCGGCGAACAGAACCATATGATTTATGAACAGCATAAACCTTCCTCACGATTTGCCCAATTTAAGATGGCGCTCACAGATAGTAACACTCACGTGAACGAGACCGTAACACTCCATCGACATTGCACATACGCGATCGTCCACATAATCTACATCGCCGTAATAGAATTCTTTAGACCGGTGCCGCAGTACACAGCCCACGGATAGAACAATAACAATGTAAATGTAAATGTAATTTGGATTTGTATAGCGCCTATCACCCAGGGGTCTCTAAGCGCTGTACGAATACCGCTTTGGAACCATTCCTGACCTGTTCCTGTGATGTGTCCACTCCTGGCCACCCCCAAGGTGAAGCCAGGCATCCTAGCAGTGTTAGGGCCAGTGTGGAGATTAAGCAAGCTATTGCCCAGAGTTGCAGAGTGGAACCCATGATTAGAGTAGGCACCGAGGCGAGAATTATCGGGTCCGAGGACATTGAGCCCAAGACCCTGCCGCGACGGGGATTGAACCCTGGTCCGGACCAGACCTCTGCCACAGGGTCTGCCGCTCTAATCGGTGAGCCACACTTCTCAACAACTGTGGGTTAATAATGACCCGATACCCACGATTTGCACATTCCAAGATGGCGCACGTTCCAAAGATAGAAACGACGTGATGCAGATATATTCTGAAACGAAACGCAGAAAAAGTACAGACTGCCCGGGATCGATAGACCGGAGCCTGACTAAGCCAGGAACCATATCGGACAAAAGGTGAGCACCATAGAGCTTTTTAAAGCACGGTTAAACAGGGCAATGTTGTTAAACTTAAATTCGCCCGGAAAGAACAGCCAGATGCTCTGGTATATAGCGTAATGGATAACAATCAGTGTTCCACTGCAATATGAATGAGAATGCATCACTTTACCTTGCAGGTGCATTCCAGATCTACCCCTTCAAAATTCACATCTGAAAATAAACAACAGCAAATAGGTCAAATATATAACTTCCTAACCTCGACGCCACAGACAGTGACCATGATTTTATCCACTAGTAAACAACACACATTTGTTTCTTTCACAGAGTAGAACGTGAGGAATCGCAGTACGAGACCAGTGAGTGTCTTTTGGTGTATAAAGGTGTTTTGGATGCAGTAGATTGAGACTATATGGCAGTCTTGCTGAAATGTATGTTTATCATTTAGGTGGTCTCACACAGCGGTTTTGGGTGATCAAAGGAAATTGAATTGATTCACTACTAGAAAGGTAAGACACATACAGGTGGTTGTTGAGCCTACTAGCAGTCTTGTTTATGGTCAAGGAACAAACACCTAATAACGGTCTCCCCCCTTTTTTTCCATTTACAGTATAGGGTCCTGATGAGAACTCCGCACTAAAGAGAGTTCGAAACGCGTAGACCTTGTTATTTACAGCCATAAGAACATCAAATGATATTCGTATTATGTTGATTTTTTCTTGAAGCTACATTCTATGGCTTTGTAAAAAGTGTATATAATTTGTACATGATTTTTTTGTATAAAAGGGTTTTATACAAGAGTGTTGTGAGTGTGAGTGTGTTTGGAGTATGTCAGACAAAGATCTTTAGTGATAGTCGGTATGAATGATATGAAGGGGATGTGGTATAATAGGGAATAACAATATGTTTGTTTATGTTGTTTTTTTTAAATGTTTTTTTGAAATGTGTAAAATGTGAAAAAATGAATGACAAAATGATAATTTGAAATGAAATAAAATTAAAAGAAGGATTTATTCACAAAAACCAGGTACTGCTCACATAGTGTTCTATTCGTGTGAGAGAGAGATAAATAGATAGTTTATCAAGAAAGGCAGCATTGGCATTTTTTTGTAGTATACATAAGGCAGGGTTTGGCCTTGCTGCTTGGGAACCCATACCTAGTGGTGTTTAGTTGCCTTCTTCTTGTTGGCGTGTTTCTGATTGTTTGTTAGTTTCGCATCATTCCGGATGTTCTGGTTTTCTTCCATTGTCCACCTCCGCTCTCAGGCTGCATTCCCCTTGTCTGAGATGGCCTGCCATGTACAATGTTTTATTGACAATGGGGCTTGTGGGGTTGTACGCTGGCTCGGGTTGCCTCCATTGTGCTTGGCTGTTGTTTTCTGTTTGGATTATCTCTTTTTTCAGGCTTTTGTTGTGCTTATTTCCACCTGCTGTGTGTGTGGCGGGCCTGGCAGTGCTTATCCCTAGCTTTTCTCATTGCGAATGGGCTCTTCGCGCATTTTTTTGTGTTGTGGTTTGTGTTTTTATCTCTGTTGAGGTGGTTGTATCGCAGAATTGGCCGCGGTTTAGGCAGACTATTGCATGCTACCCCCCTTGTTGTGCATTCCACGTTGACACAGGGTTATTTTCCCATGATCGGCTGTTATGTGTAAAAGTGCGTTAGCTTTTTTTGGTGATGTTTAACACACGTTCTTGTGAATATACCCATTAGTCTCACATAATATCTTAGTACTCTGCGAATAGATGCAGGGCCTCTGGAATTATGCAATTGTGTGGCTGCACCGTTTTTCACATGTTTATTAATCTGCTGAATTTGCCATATAATCTGCAGATTTTAACCAAAAAAATTGTTTCTTGCTCAAATGGTTCATGTTACTAAAAACGTAGAGTAGCAAGTGTTGCCAAGCAGTGGAAGGCCCTATGCAAAGGTTGACTGGTCGCCTTTCTGCTGCTTATTGCTATATTTGGCCAAACTGGAACAAAAACGGTGCAACCATTTCAGCATTGGTTGCACCGTTTTTGTTCCAGGTTGGCCAAATATAGCAATGTTAAAAAATGTAAAAGTTACAAAAAAATGAAGTAATACTATGAGAATGTGCTATATTATGTCATATAATTGCCTTGTCTTGCCGCATATTTTGCTCAACCCTGCCACAAAATTTGTCCCTCCTCTGCCTTGTAATTCCACTGGCCCTGATTTTGTGCAGTGTGATAAAAACTCTTTATGAAAACAAATTCAACTTTGTGGACAGAATGATTAAATTGCCGTTAGTGAATCAATCAATTTACACTGTCAAATTCCTAGTGAATCTGGTCCTCAATGTTTAATATGTCGAGTAGGAGATTTGGGCAATTTAGAAACCCTTTTGCTAGTATAGACTGTAACTAAAACAGTAGAACTGAAGCATTGTTGAACGACATACTCAAATTTGACTTCTCGATCTTGAAATAGCTCAGGTACTTAGTAAAGTATTTTTACAATAGCTACAGTTCTTTTGCATTCAGTGATTACATATACTATAGTCAAGTGCATTGGAATATGCGATGGATAAACTAACTCAAAACAAGTTTAATGTTTATTTTAATGGATGGGCACATTAACAGCAAATTATCACAATAATAATTTCATTTGTATGTTTTCATATTTATATAAAGCTCTAAGCAGGCCTCATCTGGAACTGAGAGCATCGCTCTGCAAGACTGGGTTAACATGTGAGACATGCATGGCGTTATTCAGAAGGCAACACTCTATAATCATCCATCAAACAAATATATATATGTCCTCAAGGGGACCATGTATGTATATTGGGCCATCTGTAAAATACATTTACAAAAGAAGGGTCAGCACACACAATGTGTATAAACATAGTACAAAATAAATTCACTGAAAACTTTGTTTAAGGAGCGATCTGGTTGGCTAAGTTCACAAACAGCTTTGCAGAAATAAACAAACAGCCTTGAAACTTCAAATGTCCATTTTTAATTTGTCACCCTGGTAGAGCGCAGTGATATTCTGGAAATTGTAAGGGTACATTATATTCATGAATAGTCCGTACCCGCATATATCCTTATGTGTGTTAATTTTAGCTGATAAATTGTTATTGTAATAATCAATGGTAAATGAAGTGTTGGAATGAGTTGTGCCATTCAAGACAAGAAAAATGGCATGTAGATAGAATCATGTAACTCTGGATGCTCATTACAAACGCTTAATATAGTAGCTCAGATGTAATCTATTGTATTAGATTTCAATGTGCACCATATTAAAGTCTGCACACGTAGAGATGATTTGATTTGACCATAAAATGTGATGAAATGTAGTGCTTGCAGATGCAACAATTATAAATACGTGTTTAATTTGATGTCAAAGGCCTAAATGGAGTATTTACTCTCTCGTGCTATGAAAGGCGTATTCATATTTCTTATGTTAGCTGGTTTGTGTAGGCCTGAAATGCATTTTCCCCCTTAAAGCTCTCATTTGGAGGCAGTCGGTGAAATTCATGTGCGTGCAAAGGTGTTCTCATGTTTCTGTTACAGGGGCAAAGAAGCCGTCCTTGTTAGTTAGATAAACACCTTTTGTTTTAGGATTTAGGCATGGAGGAGACTGTTACAAAGTATTCAGGAATGCCGATAATTGGGAGCCAATATTCTTTCTTGCTGAGGAAGCCTAAGACCAAAGGACACACCAACCATTGCTGGACCGAGTACAAGTTTTGGTGGGAAATTACCTACGAAAGATGTTTGGCCAGAGGAGGTGTTTCACAAGCGTGTTTTACCAATTGTGCATTTTGTATTAAGGATGACAGATACAGATACAGGCTTGGTAATTTGCTCGTGATTTTAAACCGGCTATTTTGCACATTATTTTAATCTGTATTGATTGTATTGCTTGTTGCCTGTTGCAGGCGCCCCTGTTCCGTCGCGGCTTGTGCCGTTTGAGCGGAGGGATTACGCCACCCTATGAGCGACTCACTTCTTGAAGGGTGAAAGGTCAGCGCTCTAGGGACATCCTATCATTGTTGCGGTCCCGCCCACTTCCTCCTTATCTAGAAGTGCGCCGAGCGGAGGTGCGCAGTAGAAACTTCCTGATGACAGATACAGATACAGGCTTGGCAATTTGCTCGTGATTTTAAACCCTGTCGCCGAAGTGCACCGAGCGGACGTGCGCCAAAGGCAAGCCCGTCTGCGCCCGTCCGCTCCCGGCCGACTCCAGACGCCAGGTACCCTGCACCTTTTCATCCCCCTTAGACTGCTACCCATGATGATGGGTATCATCCGCTATACTAACCAGGAACTCCACTCCTTAAATATAGGCAGGTTGTCCTACACTGCATCTTATATCACTCCCCATAATGGCAGTACCAATGGTAGAGATAGAAGATCTGTAGCAGAAATAAACAGCCCCAATCCCCAGCCTCAGTTATCTTGCATGTACTGTAATGCCAGACCGGTGCCCAAACATGCCGTGGAAATTTGGGCGCTTCTGGACTCACATTGCCCTGATGCGCTATTTATCACAGAAACCTGGTTACATGAGTCTTCTTCACCAGATATCTCAGTTGCCTTACCTCCCCCATACAAAATACACAGGCTTGACCGCCTAGGGAGGAAAGGAGGAGGAACGGCAATAATTTATAAACCTGACATTAAAATTCACATTAATGACTCCTTTCTAGAACGTTGGGGTGAAATGTGTATTGCCTCCTTAACCATAAGAAACCAGGTGTCATGGAAAATTGCCCTCATATATAGACCCCCAGATGCCAAAACTCATTTTGTGGAGAAGCTTGTCGAAGCAATTGCACCCTACGCCCTAGCAACGGATAACTTTCTACTGTTAGGAGATATAAATTATCATCTAGATCAAACCCATGACCCTCATACTGCTGACCTTATTTTAAGCTTCGCCTCCTTACAGTTAAATATTCTCCCGACAGGCCCAACCCACATTGCGGGACACGCACAAGACCTCATTTGTACGAACTCCCCTAATGTCAAAATTATGCAGATTGATCCAGTCCTATGGACTGACCATTATGTTATAAAATGTAATATCTTATGTTCCCAGTCTGAACCTCGGAAAACTACTCCAGTCAAAATGAGCAGACCGTGGAATAAAATAACCTTGAAATCCTTTGCAACAAATTTCCCCCCCCAGTCATTACTGACAATACTGACCCTAACACAGCCGCCGGAGAGTTGGAATCTGCATTTGTCCTGGCATTGGATCGTATTGTGCCAGCTCGAGCATCTAAACCTCCTAAGAAAAATTTGCCTTGGTTCACGCCAGAACTGGAAAAAATCAAACAGGCAGTCAGAGTAGCTGAAAGAAAATGGCGCCAAACCAAAGATCTGAATGATAGGAATTTATATAAAACCGTTCATAGACAATATATGAAAGGAATCACCGAGGCAAAAAAAGTATCTTGGTGACAGAATCTCTTTGGCGTCGAACTCACAGAGAGAGCTCTACAGTATAGTGAAAGACTTCACCAACCACTCGGCTAGCCAGCAGATACCTGATGAGTCTAAAGAATGGGTAGATTCTGTGGCAGCATATTTCCATGAAAAAATTAACGAAATCCACAAACGCTTTCCTCAGTTGCCTCCCACCTGTCTGACAGCAGTCTCACCCGCCAATAACTGTGGCAACTCCGACTCTGGCTCTCCCTCATTAAGAGAATTTTCTCCGTGTACCGAAGCTCAGGTCGAGTCAATTGTACAACGAATGAAGTCCGGGGCCCCGGGAGACCCTACTTCTCCACAAATTCTATCTAAAATAGCTCCTGCTCTGATTCCGACCCTCACGAAAACTTTAAATCAGTCCTTACTTCATTCCTCTGTCCCATTACATTGGAAGGTAGCCGTAATCAGACCTATTTAAAAAAAAACCTCAGCTGATCCTAAATCGCTTCCTAGTTACCGGCCCATCTCACTCCTTCCCTTGTTTGGGAAGATTTTAGAATCCCAAATAAATAAACATCTTAAACTACATCTCGAGACCAATAAACTTCTTGACCCCTCACAGTCAGGGTTTAGGGCATTCCACAGCACCGAGACGGCCCTGCTCGAAGTCGTGGACAATATAAGAATGACACTTGACTCCAATCAATCTGCCATATTGCTCTTGCTCGACCTGTCTGCGGCCTTCGACACCATTAGAGCGTCTTGCTGAGATTGGTGTCGAGGGCCCCGCACTAGGTTGGATAAAAAGCTACCTGACTGACAGACGGTCTACGGTCCAAGTGGGCGCTCATTCTTCCACCCTCTATGAAAACGATAAGGGCGTCCATATTGAGCCCTACACTTTTTAACCTGTATGTATCCCCTCTTGCTAAGGTCATTCGAACACATGGCTTCAGAACCGTATCCTACGCAGACGATACCCAAATACTGATCACCATCAATCAGAATCCTGATCTAACTAAATTGAGCTTTAAGAACTGCATGGTAGACATCCATGACTGGATGACCCGGAACTTTTTGATGATGAATGCAGGAAAGACAGAGGTCCTACTGTTTGGAAAGGCAGACAAAATTTGGTCCGATGATTGGTGGCCACCCGAGGCCTGGAACTCTCTTCCCCTCCAGCTTAGGACGGAACCTGATTACCTGAGATTCCGCAAACAGTTAAAAACATGGCTTTTTTGATCTGCCCTTGCCATATCTGGGTTTCTGCTAGGGGTTTTGCAAGCGCTCTGAGACCTTCGGGTGATATATGCGCTATACAAGTGAAATAAATAAATAAATGAAAGGACAGTGCCTCGAGGGAGGAGAGGGCAGAGAGCAGTTAGGAGGGCAGAAGGAAGGGATCGATTCTTAGAAGGAAGTCTTAGAAAGAATTCTGTAGTTTTGGCTACTGACCTTTACATTGTGAGTGTACTTCTTAGGAAGTCTTCACGAGCTGACGCCTTTTTGATTCTGCCTGGAAAAGGCTTAGTAGGGATGCCACTTTAGGGATAGTGCAGAGATAGATTGACAGATTTCTTTTACAGCCACTAATGAATACTAAGATAGATGTTGGGACAGTTATTGCCTGTTTAGTATTTTTGGAGTTGCTCATTCTTTTTATGCTGCACCGGATTAGACTGACTCGTAGGATGGAGTTTGTATTAGTGCCTATGTATTTCTTTAACCTCAGCATGAGGTGCTTGTATGTTCAGTTATTTTTGGCTTTGTAATAAAACCCCTGAATTAGAATCCGGAATCTGTGATCTTTTCCGAGTTTTACTTATTTGGTCTATATTAGTTAGTCATGAATGCTTTGTTTCTCCCCTTTACACTTCTCAGCAGGTAATAAAGGTCCAGTCGACTGAGAATTCCTAGTAAGACTTTTATAGTGGAATCCGGTGCAATCACCCCAAGAGGGACAGGCATGGCCAGATGTGGGTCCTATGCTCCACATGCCACTGGATACAGGCAATCCAGGCTGATGAGGGGTGATACCCCAAAACTGATCCCTAGCAGTCTTGTTTCAGCTCCATGGTGAAAATGGCCAAGCAGTTTGGGGTGGACTGTTCCCATGGGGGGGAGCAGGGTGAAGACTAATTTGCAGATGGCTGGGTCAAAACTGGAATGGTGAGCAAAAAAACAATGGATTTAGGCACAGGTCTCTGACTGGGGGTGAGTGTTTGTCATTCATCAGTACCCCATCCATTAGTTGTCCCTTTTGAATTTGAAACTTTCATTGAACAGACTTTGTAGCTGGAATCCTAATAATTTAGTGACACTTCCAAGTTAGGGTTCAAACTATAATGCTCAATGCGTGGCTCACGATTACCCACATTATGTCACAATTTACATAAAAAATTACACAGATTATGTCATCACTGGTGTCATCGCATATAACGTCACAGATCCCTTTACGTAAGACAGGCACTGAAGCCACAAAAAGTTTCTTTTAAAATCTGTTTCCTGGCCAGAGAACACCACCCCTTCCCTGCACAAAATCTCTGTGAGAGTGTAAGAAATTTAATTATTATGATTTGGAGTGGGTGACTACCCTTCAAAGGAATAATCACAACCCTTGTCAGTGTGAACCCTTAATGTTATTAAATGAACCTGAGCTCAACCACATGGTAGACATAGAGCAGAGCAATTGGGGCAATATGTAAAGTAAGTATGAAGTACCAAAACAGTAATAAAGTCAAAATGCCAAACATTAAAAATGTAAAACTATCTGAGAAAAATAGGTTACGATGTCATTAACAAATTGACACTAGGGGGGCGTGGCCACGGGTGCAACCAAGATGGCCGCGTCTGTTTGAAGCTCCGCCATCCGGTTGAAAAACATTCATATTTTCGTGTTGGAGCCCCAGAGTAGCTGAACGGAGACTCCATCTGCCCCCGAAGACCATGCTGCCCCACTGTGCATGCTCCGGTGGTCCTGGGGCTTCCCATTGAGGGCGCGCTCGGATCGGCGCGCGGATGCGGAGCAGCTCAGAGGCCTTCCCCGGATGAGGAGCGAGCGGAGAAGGGTGTGGTGAGTGCAAGCCCCGGCGGTCGGCTGGTGCGGAGCTGTGTCCTCCTCTATTCTGCGCTGCGGGCTCTACCACCCCCCACCCCGTGCCATGCCCAGCTTTATGCCCCGTGACTGACTCTGTGCTTTCAGGCCTCAAGGGGCCTTATGGGCGTGTCCGCACCGGGGTGTGGAGGTGTGGCTGCCGGTGGGATATGTGGTGGGCTAGCGGGTGGGCCCTGGTTTTCCCCCACGGAGGTGCAGTGGCGCTGGCTCCTGTCGGGAACCTTGCCTCCCCCGGACACCTTCCTATCCAGCTGTGGGGGTTATCGGCAGTCACCGGCTGTTGTTTCGCTTTCCGGTCCACGCTGCCTGGTATTCTCCACCTCTGGGCGGCGCGGCCTTACATCTGGGCGAAACCTGGGCCTTCATGTACTCTCTGCTCCCTGACCTGTCCATGGAGGCTGTTGCTGCTTGAAGAGACAGGCCTACTGGTGTATTTAAAACCCCCAGGCTTACACTGCTGCCCATTTTGAAGCGAAGCAGCAGGAGCCGGGTCATAGTGATTATACCTCCATTCAGGGACGTGCCACTGGCCCCATATTGTAGCCATCAGCCGTGTGTGGGCTCCTTCATATCCAACCTGGCCTTTGCTATTTACAATCCTCATCTAGAGTCGCCTGGTCGCGGTGCGCTCGGCACCCACTGTGCTGTGCCCTACTCCAATGGTTGGCCGGTTGGGTCCTGCGTCCTTGGGGCGGCATGCTAAGCTGCACGCACAAGCCCGGCGGCCCCCTGACTCTCTTTTCTTCCATTCTGCGGGCTGGGCAGGCTGGTGCTTGGATTCCGCTTTACTGTTGCCCTGCATTGTGCTTTGAAAAGATAGTCACTCCCTGCTCTGGATACTTGGTAGTGTGCATGTAAATGTTGGAGTGGCTGGCTTCCATCCCTTGGCCCTCTGTGGTTGTGGCCCTGTTTTCGTTGCCCCTTCTCCATGTCTCCAGTGGCGTATTCCATGGTGGGGAATAAAGATCCCTAACTGAGTAAACTGCCTTTTGATAAACCTGCTGTGCCGTTCTCGGGCGCCCCTCCTGCCATGTCTGGGGAAGCTTCAGGCCCTGGGATCCCTGGCGACACCGCCTGCCTTGCGTAATCCATGTTGACTGAGATGAGGGCCGGTTTCAAAGCATTAGACAGTCATTTTGAGGATATTGATAGGAAGCCTGCTGACATGGGCACTAAACTTCAAACGCATGACCGTCGCCTGGATGTCGTGGAGGCGAGGGTTCCGGACATTGAAGACGGCGCCTCATCATCGCTGAAACAGCTGGAACGTGTGGAGAAGAGTCTCAAAGATGTTGCCATCAAAAATGAAGTTTTAGAAGCGAGGAGCCACAGTAACAACATACCCATTATTGGCGTTCCGGAGATGACGGCCACTGGACGGATGGACACCTTTGTGGAACAACTACTGGTGGATCTTTTCGGCAGAGAGAACTTCACACAGAGCTTTGTGATTGAGTGTGCTCACAGATCCTTGGGCCCCGTCCTTGCCCGGGCCTCCCCCCGTGCCCCATCATTGCAAGGCTGATGAACTTCAGAGAAAGGGATACTGCTTTGAGATCTGCTCGTGACATGGGCGAAGTCCAATGGCAAGGTAACAAACTGGCTTTCTTTCCTGACTTCACCATCATGGTCCAGGAGACGAGGCGTAAATACCAGTGGGTGAAGGCGGCCCTGAGGAATCTGGGGTTACAATATGGCATGTTGTATCCGGCAAGTCTGAGGGTGGACGTGGATGGAAGGCCTCGCATTTTTGACACCACGCAGAGGCTCAGGAATTTTGTCATAACTACAGGAAGGACTCTTCTGGATCCCAGGCTGGGCCCCGTCAGTCCTCTCCATCGCAGAGTGGCTTGCAGGGTAGTGTTGAACTCTTCTCCCAGTCCGAGCCTGACTGTTGGACTCCGATGCATTCTGACTCCTGATGTTGCAGCTGTCTATTGTTCATTTGTTCTGCATGATTGGTTCCTATACATGTTTTTGTGATCCTTACCATAGCCCGGTCGGCGTGGCGTTGTCACGCCCTAAGGTGTATACCAATATGTCTTTGATTGGGTTTTTTTTCAGCTTCTGACCGTCTTGGTTTTTTTAATCTGTAGTTTTGGTTTATTGCACAAGCGTTTCGAATTGTTAGACAGGGATCGCCTCTGGTGGGTTGCGAGGAGGCTGGGTGGGATTCTATGTTCAGTCCTAATAATTTTTGCGTTATGATGTATCAAGGTGCTAGTTAGCAGCGTATGGCCATTACTCATTTTGTGACCTTCATGTTTTATAGCTAACCTAGGACAGCAGCCCGGCCCTCCCGGGCTTTCTTTACTGTTATAGAATGTCAGGGGTTTAAATAATACCAGGAAGCGCAGACAGGTTCTGAATTATATTACCAGACACCACGCAGATATTGTGTTTCTTCAGGAAACGCATTTGGCTGGGGCAAATATTATTCCTATGGCTGTGAGCTGGGGATATTTTTCGAATTTTAGCAGTTACACCAGAGGAGTGGCAATTTTCATACATAAGCGTATCCCATTTGCATTGCACAAACTCGTGGCGGATACTGAAGGCCGCACATTATTTGTTTCAGGCTCATTGTAGGGGCACAAAGTTTTGTTTGTAGGAGTTTACGGCCCTAACACTGATTCCCCATCCTTCTTTCATGATCTCCAGGTCAAACTCTTGTCACTCGACCCTGGGCTTTTAATTTTAGGGGGGATTTTAATTTGCTATTGGATCCATCCAGAGACAGCACCTCTCTCTCGTGGGACGCCAAGCCCCGTGCATGACAGGCCCTCGCAGACATATGCACACACTTTTCCTTAATTGATGTTGAGCGACAAGTACACTCCTCCCACCCGGATTTCACACACTACTCGGGGTTTCATAATACGTGGACTAGAGTTGACTATTGGTTGGTTTCCCCAGGGGTGGCTGGTTGGCTAGATGGTGTGCTTACCCTTCCCCGTAGCCTATCAGTTCATTCCCCTCTCATACTCTGCCTGAACGTTCCTAGACCGGGCGGCTACGAGCGCCAATGGCGCTTTCCCCTGGACCGCGTTAAGGGATCAAGTGTTTCACGAGGAGCTGAGTACTGCAGTAGATGACTATTTTGAATTAAATACTGGAATGGTTGACACTTGGTCGGTCCTCTAGGAGTGCTTTAAAGCTTATATCAGGGGTGTGCTGCGTGATCTTCGTTCACCGTTGAATCGGGTGGAGAGGGATTTTGCCACCTTGGACCGAGATTTAGTTGTCTCGGCCACTACTTCTGGGGAGGCAAAACGACTCTCATTACTCCTAGAATTTAGAGAAACAGCAGAATGTGAGATGTTATTCCTCAATAAACAATACTCGGCGCGGCGTTATGGCGAGTGTGAGAGGCCTGGGAGGATATTGGCACATACCTTACACCCCCAGCGCGACCACGCGTATATTACTACAATTGCTGGCCCGCAGGACAACTTGCTGTACACCACCACAGATATTCGCGATCACTTCCTAGATTATTACATCGCGCTATATGCCTCTAGGCTTACTGGGATCCTGCGGGAACGGGGGGGAGTTTTTATCGGAGATAGCGTTGGATTACCTTGAGAAATATATGCAGGACTTTTTGGCCGTCCCCATTTCACCAGATAGCATTATCGAAGCCATAGATGCGCTTCGTGGTTCCTCCGCTCCTGGATTGGACTGCTTCTCGGCCGATTTTTATAAAGAATATAAAGACATATTAGTCCCGAGATTGATTGAGGTCTATACAAAAGCACTTGAGACGGGCATACTTCCCCCGACATTTAGAGAAGTGGTAATCATTCTTCTTCCCAAACCCGGAAAGGACTCCGTTCTATGCAGCTCATACAGACCACTATCGCTTCTAAATTCCGATTATAAAATCTTGGCTAAAGTCATTGCTATACGATTGTCGTTATTGATGGATTCCATCATTTCTCCAGCGCAATCTGGTTTTGTGCCCCATAGGTCCACCTCTCTCAACCTACGTACCTTGTTCACTGTGCTGCACAGATTAGACCCTGATACCCCTGCGGCCGCTGTCATGTTGGATGCCGAAAAAGCGTTTGACTCCCTGGAATGGCCCTTTTTGCTATCAGTTATGAGATGCATGGGTATGCCAGAATGCTTTGTCTCTACGGTGGCCCTGTTATACACCAAGCCCACTGCCAGGTTCTGCCTCAATGGTACACTCTCTGAGTCCTTTGCAGTGTCACGCGGCACCAGACAGGGGTGCCCGTTGTCCCCACTATTATTCATATTAGCTATGGACCCTTTAGTTTGTCATTTCCAAGAAAAACACTTGCATCGTGGACTACAGTTCTGCACGGGCCCCCTCTTGATCTCACTTTATGCGTACGATACTGTCCTTTACGTCCGAAATCCCCAAGTAAACCTGGAGCCCCTAATCCTCGAAATTACGCAGTTTTGCAAATTCTCCGGACTTTGCATTAATTGGCAAAAATCGGTAATTTTTCCTCTTACGGCTGGAACGACTTCATGGCCTTGTGCATTCCCACTAACATGGTGCAATGATGCGGTGAAATACCTCCGGGTCTAAATTCATCTTGATACAAACGCCATGATCAGATTAAACTATGGCAAGGCTGTGGGGGACTTGGAATCGCAGGTTTCAAAATGGCTACGCCTGCCATTATCTATGGCTGGTAGAGTTGCTATCATCAAAATGGTCGTTCTCCCTCGCTTTTTATACTTGTTTAATAACATCCCCATTCCCGTCACTAACACCTTCTTCACGCAAGTGCGGACGTTACTGCTTCGCCTTGTTTGGGCGAGCAAGACACCTCGGGTCCGATGGCAGACCTTGATACTGCTGTACGAGAGAGGGGGGTTTGGAGTCCCCGATTTCCGTTTATATTATTTATTAGCTCAATGTTGTTATGCCTTCGCCTGGTTCCACCTGGATGCTCACGTCCCCCATCTTAAACTGGAGGCCGATCTGCTGTTCCCACGCCCCCTGTCCAATGTCCTGCCTACGGGATTCCCTCGGGACCCCCAAGATATCCAAACAGTTTCTACCACTTGCTGGGCATGGGATAAACTGCGCAGATTGCTCGGGCTGGAGCGTCTCTATTCTTCAGCTTTGCCCCTCCCGAACTCCTCCTGGCTGCCGATCACGAGTGAGGTTCTTGTCCAGCACACATATTCTCTGTGTCTGAGGGAGCCTGTTTTATGGATCGCTCCTTTATGGACACCTTTGTACTAAAGCACATACGCTCAATGCTTCTTGCCACTTTCCCATCATTCCCCATGGCTCCTGAGCCCACTCCCCCACTCAGTTTACTGCTGCAAAACTCTACTGGCACACACTTGGTGTCTATATTATACAAGCAATGCGGGTCGGCCAGGCCAGTGTCTGACTCCAAGGTGAGGGAGGCTTGGGAGGCTGACGTGGGAGGACCCATCACTGATGATCAGTGGAAGTGGTGTTGCAATGCCACTAAAGAAATATCACTAGACAGTAGACACAAACTACTCCACTTTAAATTTCTTCGAAGAATGTACCACACAACCGCCCGATCCCACAGGATCGACCATAACAGACCCCTTCATTGTCCTAAATGTTTCGCCCCTTTTGCGGGTTTTGCCATCCTGGCAAGGACCTGCCCGAAGATACATCGTTACTGGTACATGGTTCACTATACGTTGGGGGAAATCCTGTCCATGCAGCTACAACCTATCCCTGGGATTGCACTGTTGGGGTATGTTGCTAACTTCCCCAAGAAGTCCAGGAAACTGGCAGCCTGGGCTTTCTGCTTGCCAAACGCAAGATCTCATTACTGTGGGGTGGCAAGAGGGCTCCTACTTTGCAGGCGTGGCTCCGTAGCCTGGCTTTTTGCAACACAAACAGCGAAGAGTACTCTACACTTGTCACCAGTGCTTCCCATCCTTCAGATATTTGGGGGCCATATCGGGCTTACGTGGCTGGGAAGCAGGCCGAACAGGAGGCCTTGAAGTCTTCTGGTATTACTCCTGCAGGTATCGGCTAAGTATTAGTTTGTTAGAGGGGCTTGAGATGTGTCTTGCTTTTATGTCTTTTGTTTAGATAGATGAGGCCTCACCATGACTGCTTACTGATTATTGTCTATCTTCATTTTCACTCATCTTGCTCTTTGCGTGTATGATGCCATAGCCTTGACATTGCCATATTTTAAGTTATTCTTTTTGTTTCTTATAATGCTGTACAAACCGCTGCTACATGATGAACCTACTGTATAAGATCTGATGTCACCAGTGATGCAAACTGCGCTGTAAGGATATATCCTTTTTGTTATTTTGCAAAAATGGGAAAATAAAGGTTTAAAAGAAAAAACAAATTAACACTAAAAATGGCACAAATCCAATAAGGTGATCTTGAGGTATACATTTTTAGAGTAGGAATAGAGTCAAGAAGCATAAATTGTACATGGTCATGGATGATAGTGGGTGAGATAGACAGTGGGTCAGATTCACCAACCATGTTTGCCCTGGTCAAAGATTGTACATTCTAACTTAGTCCTTTAAGTCTCTATCCACCACATTAATACACTTCTGAAGCCACCCAGGACCTCAGCGGAGGCACTTAGAGACTCACTGTGGGTTAGGAAAAGGCCAACAGCAGGGTCCAGTCCAGGTCCAATTGTCTCTGGTCTGATGTGCAGTTGCAGGAAAGGCCTCTTGTAGCTCATTGGCTCTCTGTAGCCACACAGGATGTCAGCCAGCTCACACTTGTTGTCTATGCCTTTGTCCTGGGTACAAGAGGGTACAGGTCCAGCCCTTCAAGGTTCATCTGCTCTCCCAGGCAGCAGGTTCTTCCTCTGGCTCAGAAGTGTTCTGAGGTTGGTGTCTGGAGGTTCCACATATATGCCTCAGCAATCTACTGAGTGAGAATGACTCCTAAACACTAGCAATACAGACCACAATCAACCCAGAGAGCGAGCCTGGTAGAACAAATGTAGGATTGTACAGCAACCTGATAGTGGATACACAAGAATTGACTGGCATCTCCAGTGTTATATGTAAAACCCAGGGATAGAAATCTAGGAAGACAAAGCAGGGTTAATCAGCAACCAGCAGTGGGTACATAAGATTAGCTTTGGCATCCAGTTTCTGTATCTTTCAAGTGCCCACCGAAGCGTTATAAGTAATCCCAGCAGACCTGCTAAGCAGGGTTTGACACTGTAATGTTAAAAAGGATGCTCACAGTCAGGAGCAGCTTTTCGTACTGTGAAGTGATGGGGCGGAGGGAGGGGAACACACAAAACAACAATTCAAAAATATATAAAATTGTACTTACCCGCTCCGACGGCTGCCACTTTCCTCCTGATCCTCATGTCCTTGTTAGGAACCTGGTGTATACTGCTAGGGATCCCAGCTCTCAATCCCAGCACTGCTCACATGCTGATAATGCTATTCCTAGCATGTGGGCTGTGCTGGAATTGGTCTGGGCACCTCGGTTCGGCGTTCAGACATAGACTGGGAGCCTGTGCTGGTTTCTCCACCCAGTTGTACAACACAGCAAGGTGGAGAAAAGCTAAGTGTGCATGATGGTTAGGCCGGACCTCTGTGGCCGACCAAACCATCATGCACATTTGGCACAGCCCACCACTCCCCCTCCTCCCTGGTGCTGCAGCTGCAGCGTCACTGTGGCTGTCCCAGCCCCTCCCTGGGCTCGGCTGGCAGGAAGGAAAAAAAAATGATAATAAATACGTTTTATTATCATTATATATATATATGTACTTGCCTCTGCTGGCTTTGAGTCTGGGGGGGCAATGCTCCTTTGCCTTAACAGAAAAGCTGCCACTGCTCACCGTCCCCAACTTTCATATTCAGTAAGATTCAGAGGAGTCATCTCTGTCTATTCAGGAAAGGCTATTCTTTGCTTCTGGGAAGCATTTCCCACCTTTTCCACACATACTCAAATCCTAAACCCTGACTAGGAGAATTTGACAACAGATGCAAATTTGCCTTCAGGAAATAAAAAAGATAATTGGATAAAACTCTTTTTTTAAAAGGTAAACTTCACAATTGAATTGGATTTATAATAGCTAATAAAAATAGTTGTTTAATTGATTTTCTTGCTCGTCCCATTCCTGAGATATAGAATTAAGATTTTAATCTATGGTCTGGTTTTCTACATAGGACAGCTTGGCCTATCACAATAAAAATTAACTTTTGGGTGATAATCACCATAAGGACATGCTAGTATTACATTTCAACATGACCTACTTTTAAATATCATTTGCCCTGCCTTTTGGGCCATAAGGCCTGCATAGAGGTGACTTACAAAAATTAAAAGGGATGGTTTGACCTGTCAAAATGGTTTCTTTTAACAGGTAAAATTGCTGTGTATAACGAGCCACAGTCTGGCTACAATAGCAGGACTGAAGGCATGTTTTACACTGTCACTGTAGTGGATGGCACAAAAGGTGCTGCAGTCTACCAGTGACATTTTACTTATAGACTCTATAAGTAGCAGCGAGTAGGGAATTATATGTAAATTACCCATACCAATTAGGAGTACACCAATTTCATCATGTTGAAGGGAGGAACACAGACACTTTACCGCTAGTTAGCAGGGGTAAATCACATAGAGTTTACAGTTAGAAAGAACAGTTAAGGCAAAAAACTTGGGTTAACCCACGCAAAAGAGGATTATTCCCCCAGAGAACATATAGATCTTGACCGCATTACTACATTCTTATGAATACATTTAATGGGACTGGAACACAAAGGTAAGTGTGCAGGTGCAAACCTGTTCATGTTTAAATCTAAGTGCAAATCACTTTATTGATAGAATTCACCATTGCCATGTGGAAATCTCCTCCTAGATTTTGACTTATGAGTCTCCATCCCCTCAATTGACAGAGAACACACCTATAATTGAATACAAAACTGAAACGTTGTTGGCTATCGTGATCACAGGGGCAGACCTCTCGCTATAAAAGTGAAAGGAAATTTTAAGAAAATTATTACAATTTAAAAAATAAATACACATTTATTTTTTAAATCAAAACATATTAAAAGAAATGTTCCTAACTTTTATTCACCAAGGACCACAGTAGCAAGGAACAACACATCTATTTTACATATTATTAAATTATTTTAAATGTTAACTTTCTCTCTGTCAGGAACGCTCCTCCCCTCCCCTCTCCCCCCTCCTGTGTACTGAGGCGGAAGCGGCGGAGTCCGTGAGTGCCGCTGACCATGACCTCCGCTTCCCGGCAGCTAGCGCAGTGAAGGTTCAAACTGCCGCCGCACTGAGGTACTACACGTCCCAGCAGACTGTTCGCGGAGCATGCGCAGGCCGCCCCTGCCATAAATGGCGGACGCGGCGCAGATCGGCGTCGGATATTGAGCCGGACACCGTCAGTTGTTGGTTACCCCCTGGAGAAGCGCTTGGCTGACTCTAGTCTCCTTCAGTACATCGCAATCTTGTTCCCGGCTTCTGGGTGGAGCAGCCGCCCACCATTAGTCTACTCTGGAGATTGCCAGCACTTAGAGGCAAAAGGACCGGCGAGTCGGAGCCTGTGAAATACGGGGATCCGAACAGGCTTATTAAGCAGAACAGCGGACCTCTTCATAAGTGGTGAGGTTAACCACTGGAACAGTGCTGCCGCACCTCGCTGACACCCCAACACAGCAGGCGGAACTCAAGCGGCGTTTTCGGCCGCTGCTTAGCAAGGTGTCCTCCGTAGGCGAGCAGCCAGGACTGGTGCTCATGCGGAGGACAGTTGGTCCTTGATAATCGCTCGGCATTGTCGGCCGAGGGAGTTCCGCAAGGTGCTGCTGCTTGGTGAAGGGTATCGTTGAAATTTTCTTTCTTTCTGTTATTCGGGATATATTTAGGGTGGAGTTAACCCTTTCTTTTGGTGCTGCAAATAAATAGTCTAGAGCACACTCACAAGCTAGGTTGTATTGGCTTTATTATTGAGTGAAGTAGTGTGGCTCACTGGTTAGAGGCGGCAGACCCGAGAGCAGAGGACGGCCCGGGACCAGGGTTCGATTCCCGGCGCGGCAGGTTTCTGGACCAGGGTCAGCGGACTCAATAATTCTCTCGCCTCGGTGCCCACTCTGATCAGCGATCACACTCGGCAACTCTGGGCATTAGCTTGCCTCATCTTCACTAAAGGCCCCACAAGACCGCCGGGGATGCCTGGTCTCACCCTGGAGATACCCATTAAGGGACCATCTCTCAGGGAAGCCAGGAACGGTTTTGCAGCGGTCGAAGCGCCTTGGGACCCTACGGGTAAGTAGTGCGCTATATAAATGCCTATACATTTACATACATTTACATTTGATCCCTCCTTGCACAGGGTATACAGGATTGTTTGCAGTTACTTCCTTGCAGGTATCCCTTACTGCCATTCTGATTGTTGTCACACCGATCCTGAGGACCGATGAGGATCACACTCTCCCCACCCCTTACAATATGATATGTGCTGAATGTTTAACAATTGTGTAAGACCCTAATTTAATATTTATTTGTGATTTACATTTTTTAATATAATAAGCTATCATTTGCAGTATCTTTTTAAATGTTATTATGTATATTAAAACTGAACACTTATTTTTTTAGGAATAATTTAATTAAGTTTTAATTTAAAGTGTTATTTGCTCTATTTTATATGTTTTCCTATTTTTTGCTGTAACTGCCTGCCTCTATTGATTTCGGTTGGAGTGAACTGCAGTGTCAGTGGTTAGTGATGTGTGGTGCTTGATGTTATCAGGTTCTGAGGAACCCCAAGGAGAACTCCTCAGAATCCGGGTAATGCAAAAAGATGTCCACCTCTCGACATTCCCAACTCAGATAAGAAATCACAGAGTATTAGGGCTATCAAGCGATGGAAGGGAATAGGGAAGAAGCAGCTGGTAATAGGAAACCTCTAGAAGAGAGAGAGAACACCATGAGAAACAAATTATATCACTACTACTCTCATATGATCTTGCTACGACTGATTCATACCTGAACCATACAGTTGTCTACTCGAATCAAGTCTCTGACCGTAAAAAGTGCTCACAGGCCTCCTGGCATACTCCTACAACAGAAAAAGACAATATTCGGTAATTCCAATTCATCCCTATGGACCTCCAGGCCCATGGGAATGAATGGGATTAACCGAATCGGTATTTACCGAATCGGTATATACCGAATCGGAAAATACTGAATCGAAAAAACAAAAAGAACCCATGTGAGCCAGTCAACCAATCAGGAACACCCACCACACCACACAACAAAGCAACAGAGGAACCAACCAATCAGATGCAACTATCCCTCCTCAGTACCTGGATGTGGCCACACCCATGCAGGTGCAAAGCAACTGAACTGTTTGGAGAACTGGAAGAAACACAGTGGAGCAGGCTGCCCTGAGCATAGATGAGCTGCATAATGGAGTCCCAGGATGGCCAGAAGGATGTAGCTGAGCGTAAGAAGAACATGAAATTCAGCCCAGCAGAACTGCAGGTTCTGTTGGAGGAGCTGGGCAAACACCACACCCAGCGCTTTGGCAAGCAGTCTCTGCATGTTGCTGAGTCTGTAAAACGGAACACCTGGCTGGAGATCCAGTCCAGGGTCAATGCCATTGGGGTCATACACTCGGACATAGATGACCTAAAAAAAAGGTGGTATGATCTGCGGATCATTACCAAAAAAAAAACTTGCAACACAGAGGAAAGAAGCCGGAGCCACAAGTGGAGGGAGGAGCCGTGCACCAAGACTGACAGACCTGGAGCAGCTGGTGGAATCCACCATGGAGCCAGACAGTATCCATGGGATCGGGGATGCTGACAGCTCAGCCAGAGCTGCAAGAAAACAAGGTAAGATGCATGGTCATGAATCCCCACCCTTTTCCCTGACCCCCTTCCCCAATGTGGGTGTCTGTATCACACTCCAGAACTGGTTTTAGTTTTTACCAGCAATGCATCATGGGAGACGTAGTCATAGGAACATACATCAATGCAGTCAACATAAAAATCAGCATGGCATGCCACACACTACATCCACTAGGCAATTGTGTGATAGGAATGTGGTTTAATAATGTCACACAGGTTAACAACACCACTGACCCATTGTCCATATCATTCTGTCCACAGGAGAGGCATCGCGCAGTACAGCGCAGGAAAGGGAGGAGAGTGCACCGGCAACGGGGATGAGGGAGAAAACACCCAAAAGATCAGGTCCAAGCACTGTTCTGGAAAAACACCCACAGCGCAGGCAGCCACTACATCACAGCCACTGTCACCTCGGCTGTTTGGGTCACAACATTTGGAACCACCAGCACTTTCCCCCACACCAACCTCAGAGTCATCTGTACTGTGAAGGCCAATGAGGCATGATATGCCCCCTCTCAGGATCCTGGAGATGTCAGATGAGGAAGATGTGGAGGCTCTCACACCAACAAATCCACCTCTGGCTGACAACGCTGGGCAGCAGACTTCATCTAGAGCTGTGCGTGCCGGTGTCCGAGGCCGTAGGGTACGGGAGAGAGGCGAAGGCCAGGATGGAGAGGGTGTCTTCTGTGGTCTTGAGGCCACCATGGTGAAAGTCCAGCGCCTGCAGACAAAGGGTATTTTAGCAGTGCATAGACAGGTGCGCATATTAAACAGCAGGATGTCCAACATTGACAGGGGGATTGGCTCCATGACAAAGAGCATGCACTCCATGGCAAAGGGCGTGAGGGAAATGACACAGTGAATGAGTGCCCTCTGTGAAAAACTAGATAGTGACCACTCCGAGAGGTGCAGGGATCGTCAGTGCATGCGGCAACAGATCAAAGCCATGAACCGGCTTGCCACAGCAATCTTCCTGCTATGCCGGCGCTCTGCCGCCATGCAGAATGAGATTGTGCACTGCTGCACGGATTTGTCGAGGGGGATGGGGAGAGTCACCTCTGCCATGGAGGTTTTGCTCACTCACCAGGCTGTCACTGCTGGAGGCACAGGTGTCAGGGACACAGAAGATTCCACCAGCAGGAGTGGCTCTAGCACTCCTGTTCCTGACATTCGTAGGAGCAGCAGGCGCCAATCTGCTGACCCAGGCACCACTGCAACCGTTGACACCCAGCCTCGTGCATCCCGCACTGTAGTGCATGGGCGCAAACATTGACGATGCCCTCAACCCACAGGTCACTGTGAGGTCAACTGTGGCTACCCAGTGTGAAATACAGACATTGTAGTACCATGATGCGGTATCAGTAAGGTGCTGTAGTGACTATTTAACTACATAATTCAAATACTAAGCCTGCCTGTGTCTCCCTAATTACTTAGAAATAGCTGCATGTGATCTCTGACCGTCTCAGTCTCCCATCTGTTGCTGGTGCTGCTCCTGCTGCATAGGGCTCTGCCTGTTCTGTTCCATCATCAATGTCCTCATTATGTGTGATCTCCACCTCTGTGCCTTCCTTGGTGGCAAGATTGTGCAGCATGGCACAGGTCGCTATTATTTTGCAGCAGATGATTGGAGTGTACTGCCGTGCACCTCCACTCTTATGGAGGCAGTGGAACCTGCTTTTTAGAAATCCAAATGTGCGTTCTACAATGCTCTGTGTGCCACATTGTAATGCCTCTCACTCCTGGTAGATGGATTCATGTAGGGGGTGAGAACAAAGGACCGCAAAGCATAAGCACTATCACCTATGTGGAAAAGAGAATGTCATTAGATACATACTCATGATTGATCCATCTGCATTGACTATCAGGGTGTATCACAGTTATTTACCTAGCAGGTATCCATCCCCGAAATTGCCAGCAACAAGACGTGTGTATATCCCACTGTTCTGGAAGATGTACGAGTTGTGGGTACTCCTTGCGAATTTGGCCACAATGTCTGTTATGATGTTGCCATCATTGCATATCACCTGCACATTGATTGAGTGCGTTGACTTCCAGTTCCTGCAAATGTGTTCTGTGGCTGCAGGTGGGCAGAGTGGGATGAGGGTGCAATCTATAACGTGAGGGAAGTGTGCCAGTTGAAAGAAATCTGTTTTGGTCTTCGCAAGTTCCGCAGGTGTGTCAGGGAACCTATATTATAATGCATTCTCTGCATCATGGCCTCAAGGAACTTCCTGAAGAAACGGGACAGGCAGCTCTGGGACACACCACCTACTGCAGCAATCACACTTCAGTACCTCCCAGAGGCAAGCAGGTGTAGGTAGCACCGCACCTGCACATGGGGTGGAATGGCGTACGCCCTTGGTGCTGGGTGATCCAGGAGTGGGTGGAGGTCCCTGATCAAGTCCAGGATGGTTTGGGGGTGTAGCCGGTACCTTTGCAGTATCTCTGGCTCAGTCAGTTGGAAGAGCGTTATCCTCTGCCTGTAGACTTGCTCCTCCCTTCTCCATACCCTCTCTCCTGCTGCCTGTAGCCGTAGCCGCCTTGCTATGATGTAGAATGCCGTCATTCTGGTTGCACTGTTGCATTTTGGGTCCTTATTTTATAGCCTGCACCTGGTTACCACCTGCTTTCAGTCCATGGTATTTACCGACTCTTCAATACCGAATTTCATGAAATTCTGTATTTTTTGGGTTTCCTACATCTTGAAAGTCATTTTTTACCATTTCTTAATAACCGATTCGGTAATTAAGAATTCGGCAAATAAGGATTCGGAATGTTCCGAATCAGTAGAATTACCGAATTTCGGCCGTTACCTACCAGTTTTTGGCTACCTACATCTGGCCCTTGGTCTCTAAATGCTGAGGAGCTCCCTCAGCAACATAGGAAACAAATTCAGTTACCGCAAGGTGGTTGAAGATAGGAATAAGCGGCACCCCTGAGGAGCTGGAAGGACACCAATACACTGTCCCGAAGTGAAAGCGCATGTTGACCGACTGTCAAACCGTGAAGAATTTCACGATTGCTCTCCATCCTTGGAGAGTGGTTTAGAGCAGCCAAGATGCTGCACAAGGTTTCCTCTCCTGAACCCAGTCAAAACGGAAAGCTGAATGTCGGGACACCTTCTGAACGGGTCTCTGACAACAAAGAAGAATTATGTACACCGGCAGGCATACAAAGGCGGTATAATTATCTGGCTCCTCCCATCACATCTGTCGACCTGTCTTTTGGGAAATGTAGTACTGCCTGTCTGCTAACACTTCAGGAAGGCGTGACGGGGCCTGGATCCTGACAGACGTACTCTAAGGCTGGGCTGGAATACATTTAGGCTTGTTTTTTCAGTAGCACTAGTGTAGTAGGTTTACTTGTGTATTTTTTTAATTGTAATTGTAGGGTTGTTGGTGCCCAGACGCCATATTGCAATTCACTGCATGCGTTCTACGGCTCCTGTGGTAGAGACATAGACATACCTGCTGGAACTGGCTTTCGGAGAGGAGCTAAGAATGGAAACATCCAAGATGGTGGTTAAGATGAGAGAAGACATGGTTTTGTGTGCTGACATTAACAGAATCTCAGCAGGCCCAAAGACATGGAAGACAACACACCTGACAAGATTAAATAATGGGCACTCTTGATGTTTATTGGATGTAATCCTACACAACAAAATCCACACCACACCCTCCTACAGCAACACGGCTCCCCTGAAAGCAATGGAAGAGCTAACATTAACATATTCACTGCTCCAGGCTGGAGCACCCCATAATGGGTTATTATTTTGCTCATTTTTCTCCTGTTGTGGTGGCCCCGGGAGGTCATGGGTTCCACCAATGAATTAGAAAAGTGTAGTGGATGTAGGAGTTACAAATGTAATGTTTAGAAAATTGACCCTATGCTTTCGTTGTCAAGGAATCCTTGCCCCTCTAGGATTTTTCACATAATTTTTAAAACAGTCCCAAGGCTTGGGCTTCCGCTCTACAGCTGGGAGTGCAGCACCCTCTAGGGGCGTGTTTTATGGCTGCATTTAATGTGGCTTGAAAGTGCATAAGGAACATAGATGGGGTGCAGTACCCACTAGGGATGAATCTATGGTTGCATTTTATGTGATCAGAAAGTGGCATTGTGTAGGGGTTGTTTTCATGATTGCATATTTATGGATTGAAAGCAGATAGAAATCACACAGATATATGTTATTTACATTTTGAAATGTGTTACTGACATACTAATGCTGAAGTCATCAGTGATGTCACCAATGATGTCACTGTTATGAGTGAAGTAATATGTGCCGCCTTAAGCAGTGCATTGCAGGGGCATACGTTATGGTTAGCTCAAGTAACCAATCTATAGTATCCCTGTAACCTTTGCTTTTTTACAGTGACATTTTCAGGTTTTTTAAAATTCTATTTCATAACTATAATGCCTCAGTAACGTTTAGTTTTATAAGTGAATTCCTATGTTTTTTAACTACTTGTCACACGTGCAGAGTGGTGGAGAAAAGGGGCAGGGCCTCTGGCCAGCTTACAGGAATCCCGCTCTGTGGGACTTACTGGAGATAACAGGAGGTGTTCTTGGCCCCCAAGGACCCTCAGCAACCAAGGGGACTACATGCCCTAACCAGTAGTTCTCCAGGAGGCACGTTTGCAGAGTGGTGGAAAAAAGGGGCATGGCCTCCGACCAGCTCTCAGCAATCCCGCTATGTGGGACTTAGTGGAAGTAACAGGAGGGATTCTTGGCCACCAAGTATTCTCTACATTCAAGGGGACTTCATCCTCCAACCAGTAATGCGCCAGGAGGCGCGAATGCAGAGTGGTGGAGAAAAGGGTTGTGGCCTCAGACCAGCTCTCAGCAATCCCGCTGTGTGGAACTTACTGGAGGTAACAGGAGGGGTTGTTGGCCCCCAAGGACCCTCTCCAGCCAAGGGGAATTCATCCCCCACTACGTTGTGCGCCAAGAGGCTCATTTGCAGAGTGAAAGGGGGTGGACGTCCAGCAACTTCCCCCAGGGCCGGCCTTTTAAAAAAAACAATCATTTATTGGGGAAGGAGGTCCACGTGGTAATCCTCCCTGGGCCGATTTCTGCCCCGGGGACCTCTTGCCTCTGGGGCTCACTTAATTTGTAATAAGGTAGGGAACATGTGGCCCGCCATTCAAGGGCTTATTTCAGCCCTGGGGACCCCATCTACCAAGGCCACACCTTATTGTAGTGAGCGCGCTAGCACGGCACGTCACGTGGCTACGTGACGTGCGTTGACGTAGAGGCGCGGCAGGCGGAGCGCGGCATTCAGAGCGCGAGCAGGCTGGGCGCAGGACATGCTTTGCGCTCCTTGTATGTATGTACCTGAATAAAGAGGTTGGTACCACCATCCGACTCCGAGAGTTATTGGGGGAAGAAAGAGTATCTTTACAGTGGCGACGAGGGTGCGATACCGACCCACGACCCCCACCACGCAGACTACGAGAAGCACGGCGGAACGGAGTGGTGGCGCAGGAGAAACGAGGAAGGCCCGAGGGTACGCACAGCGACCCCATCCTCATAGGGCACGGCAAGGAGCGCAACGCAACCATCAGCAAAGAGAACAGAGCACCGAGAGCACAAATAGCGACGGTCGAAGAACCCTGAACAACCGAGGTAGGAAGCCAGCCACGGTCACGGCCCACCGGGATACGCACTGGCTGCTCCACCCGAACAGGAAAGGGCTGAAAGGAACAGCCCTCCACCCTTGCTCAAGAAGGAAGAGCGAAACGGTGCACCAGGGAGCCCGAGAAGCCTGGAAGGTACGCTACCCGCAGCCCGGGCGGAGAAGATGAATGCACAAGCGGGCTACGCGATAGCGCCAGTCCAGTTCCTTCCCCGACCAGGAGAACCGCTCATGAAATGGGAGGACTGGAAGGAATACATAGACAATTTCATAGAAGTGATGGAAGACGAGAGCGAGGAGAAGTTCAAGCCGCCGAGAAAGAAACGCATCCTGCTGCTGAATCTGGGCCCTGAAGGCCTAAGGATCTACAAAAGCTTGGTGCCGAAGAAGAGAGAGACAGAGGATGACGACGTGTATGCCCATGCGCTGGAAGACCTAGAAGAACACTTCAAACCCTCAGTGTGCGTCTCAGTAGACAGGTTTAACTTCCAGCAAAGGAAGCAACTACCCGGGGAAACGGTGGAAGAATATGTGGCGGCGTTGAAGAAACTGGCGGTATCGTGCAAATATGCCAACTGGGAAAGTGAATTCATAAAAGACCAAGTGGTGATGCACACCACGTGCACGAGCGTGCAGGACAAGCTATGGGCCGCAGGGGACACCTCTCTCAAGGACGTGTTGGTGATAGTGAAAAGGGCTGAACTGGCACGAAGGTGTGCAGCGGCTATGAAGAAAGAGATCGTGCCCAGTGGGACGGTGAACAAAGTAGACGAGGAAGAACACCACAAGGATAATCAGGCACGGAAACAGCCAGAAAAGGGTCCCGACAAATGGCGGAACAGCCCAGGCAACCCTGGCAAACAGGCCGGAAGTAACAAACGGCCTTGCTACAGATGCGGCAGTTGGACGCACGAGGCGCACGACCGGAAGTGCCCCGCGCTTCGCGCCAAATGCACGTTCTGCGGAATAATCGGCCATTTTGAAAAGGCGTGCAGGAAGAAGGCAGCCAAGAACGCAGTGAAGTACGTGGCCCAAGCATCGGAGGAGCCAGAAGAAGCAGCAGAGGAAGAGGTGATCACAGTCCTCTGCATCTACGACGAAATATTAAGCATAAACGACCGAGGCCGTGGCACCGGCGGAGGAAGAACGATGAAACCCGTCATGGAAATGAAGATCGGAGGCGTCGAAGTCCAGGTGGTGGCAGACACAGGGTCGCCTTACACTATCATCCCCCGGAGCGTGTGGGAAGAGAAGTTTGCTCCGCGACTGGGCCCCGAGCTGGACAAGCTGGACATACGTCCCGTTACCTATAACGGTGATCGAATCCCCATGGCCGGGTGCAGGAGATTGAACTTCGAGTTCAGGGGCAGAGAGGCCAGGTGCAAACTGTATGTCTCCGAGAAAGGTCCCTCCGTCCTAGGGTGGCTCGACCAAGGAGACCTGGGCATCAAGCTGGACCCGGGAGGCAAGGAACAAATATTATTGACGGAGCCGGAGGAAGCGCTGGACACGAATAAATGGAGGAAGAAGTTCCCAACGGTCTTCGGAGGCTCAGTGGGCAAACTCGACAGATTTGCACACAAGATCGTACTCAAAAAAGGAGCCATACCGGTGGCACACAAGGTGAGAAACATCCCGCTAGCAGTAAGGGACGACGTGAAGGAAGAACTACAACAGCTGGAGAAAAGAGGGATCATTGAGCCGATAGCCTGTGCTGAATGGCTATCGCCGTTGGTGGTGGTGAAGAAACCAAACGGGAAGGTCCGTTTGTGCGTGGACCTACGTGAATTGAACAAAAATATAGTGGTGGAGAAGTTTCCTCTTCCCCGGATAGAGGAGATGCTGGCCAGCACCAGGGGTATTCAGTGGTACTCCACCATAGACTTGACTTCAGCGTATCACCAGATAGCGTTACACCCAGAGAGCAGCAGCTTAACATCCTTCATAACTCCCTTCGGATGCTATCGATTCCGCCGCATGCCGTTCGGACTAGCCTCGGCGGCTGCAGTATTTCAAAAGCTCATGCATCAGCTGTTTCAGGACCTCAAGGGAGTGCAATACTTCCAGGATGATATATTGGTGATGGGCCAGGACAGGATGGACCACGACAGGAAGCTGGAGGCGGTGTTGGGCACCCTGGAAGGGAAGGGCCTCACAGCAGAATGGGCCAAATGCCGGATAGGGATGGAGAAGGTAACGTACTTGGGCCACGAAATCAGTGCTCAAGGTGTGACTCCCAAGAGTGAAAATGTAAAGGCGATCTGCGACGCACCATCACCAGCTACCAAGGAGGAAGTCAGGTCATTCCTGGGAATGGCGGAATACTATGGGAAATTCATTGAACATTTCGCCTCGAAAACTCACCACATGAGGCTGTCAACCCGTGAGAACAGCGAGTTCTGTTGGTCAGAGGAAGCCCAACGGGAATTTGAAATGATAAAGAGAGAAGTGGCAGGGGCAATTCCACTGCAAGGGTTCGACCCCCAAGGAAGCACCATACTAACCACAGATGCAAGTGATAAAGGACTGGGGGCAGTCCTCATGCAAGACCGAGGTCAGGGGAGAGTCGAAACCATATGCTTCGCATCCCGCACCCTGAATGACACTGAAAAGAGATATAGTGTGATTGAAAAAGAAATGATGGCGGTGGTGTGGGCCATGTCCCGGTTCCGGCAGTTCCTGTGGGGCACAAGGTTCCGGTTGAGGACCGATCACAAGCCCCTGCTCAAAGTGCTCACCTCCAGTGGACATGCGGAAGCAACACCGAGGATCTCGAAAATGTCGCTCAAATTAATGGAGTTCCGCTATGATGTTGAACACATTCCAGGGAACAGGAACAAAGTGGCGGACTACCTGAGTAGGGCGGCAGCGATGGAGCCCAGTACAGAATGCCCGGAGGCGGGGGAAGAGTGGGTCGCACTCACCGAGGACCTCGAAGTATCTATCAGCAAACAGGAATGGAGAACGGCATATGAAGGAGACCCGAATCTGGAGAAAGTGAAGGACTACATTGTGAGAGGCTGGCCGGACAAATGCAAATTAGAGCGTGGCCTTGTCCCCTACTTCGAGGTGAGAGAGGAACTATCTATGGATGACCAAGGAACATTTATATACAGAGGGGAAAGAGTCATACCCCCGTCAACGATGATACCCAGATTGATGGACATGTTACACGAAGGCCACCTGGGAGTGGGAAAGCTGAAACTAAGGGCCAAGCAGAATTATTGGTGGCCAGGAATGGACATAAGAGCGGAAAGACACGTGAGAGAGTGCCTGAGGTGCCAAGGCGCGGACAAAACGCTTAAACCATTGCGCCCTGCCCTGGGAAAGATTGATCCTCCACAAAACCCGTGGGAGGAACTGTCCATCGACATTTTAGGGCCAGTGCTGAATGCACAGGGTATACAGAAATACATTTGTGTAATGGTGGACCGTTATTCAAAATGGCCGGAAGTAAAGATCGAAGAAACAATGGACACTGAGAAAATAGTGAGCTTCATGGCGGAGACCTTCGTGAGAGAGGGCATCCCTAAGTGTGTCCTCAGTGACAATGGGCCCCAATTCCGCTCTGACAGATGGAACCAATTTATGCAAAGAAATGGAATAGCGTCTAAACACACATCCATATATCACCCGGCGGGGAATGGGTTGGTGGAACGCTTCAATAGAGTGGTGATGGGCTCAATACAAGCGGCTATTGCAGACAACAAAGACTGGGAGGCGGAGATATGGCACATGGTGTGGGCGTATCGGATAACTCCCACGAACACTGGCTATAGCCCTTTCCAGATATTAAGGGGCCGGGAGCCGTTCACCCAAGACAACAGGATATGGAAGGACAGAGTTATCAAGAGTGAGTGGTCACCGGCAGTGGTGCAAGCCAATCTGAAGAAGGCACAAGCAGTGTATACCAAACACTATGATGCGAGGAGGAATGTAAAAGACACTGCCCTCGAAAAGGGGGAATGGGTGAGAGTAAGACTGCCCACTCTACAGAAAAAAGGGGAAAGTAAGTACAGCAGGCCCCTGAGAGTTGTGGAAATCAAGGGCCGGGCGGCCTTGCTGAGCGATGGAAACGTGTGGTCGCAGGATCGCATGGCCAGGTGCAATAAAATACTCAACTGGAGAAGCAGAGACAACAGGGAAGAGAGTGAGAGCAACAGTGACCACTCCAGTGACTATGGAGGTGAAGACCCGGACTTAGGAGAAAGTAGTAATGAAGATCAAGAGGCCAGTGCAGAGTGTCAGCCGGAGGAAGACAGCAGTCGGAGTGTGCCTGGCGCGGCTGCGCTAGAGAGTGGACAGAGTGAAGAAGCAACGACTGCCAGTTCCCCGGTAAGACTGACGAGAAGGGGCAGGGCGGTGGTCCCACCAGTGAGGTTCAGAGACTATGATATGAGTCAGGACTTGTTCACATAACTCTTTGGAAAAAAGGGAGATATGTAGTGAGCGCGCTAGCACGGCACGTCACGTGGCTACGTGACGTGCGTTGACGTAGAGGCGCGGCAGGCGGAGCGCGGCATTCAGAGCGCGAGCAGGCTGGGCGCAGGACATGCTTTGCGCTCCTTGTATGTATGTACCTGAATAAAGAGGTTGGTACCACCATCCGACTCCGAGAGTTATTGGGGGAAGAAAAAGTATCTTTACACTTATATTTTATAAATTTTTTAATGGAGGGCCAAATTGTTTTTTTTTTAACTGTTTGTGATACCAAAGCAACCATGCATTAGCAAAGCCAGTAAGTCTGTGACTGCTTATTACAATTAAAACCGATTGGCTTTGTTTGATATGCTTGTTACAGTTCCTCTTTTGCACATAGAAAAATGAATGAGTACAAACTATGCTCAACTCTTCCTAGCAATAAATGTAGATTATTGTGCAAAACATTTTTACCAGACTTTCACTTTGCACAGCCCATTATTTATTCCCAAACTTCAGATCGACTGATATGCATTCACATAAATTCAATTTCCTCTTAACTAAAAACTACCAATGTTTTAACCATAGTCGTATCAGGATGAGGGTTAAGTACTAATGCTATCCCTTTATTATTTGCATTGGACTCTGTATGGGTATACACAAATTAATTTTCGTGAAACAATATCTGAGGTTTTTTTATTACATGTCGACCTTGGAAATAAAATTAAGAGAGGCTTGTCAGATCTCTTGATTTATAGAAAAATAGTTGACGATTTCATAATTTATGTTGTTTTATATGATTGATATCAATACTGTTATAAATAGCCTAAAAATAGAAGTCGTGTGTTAGAAAGTCTCTTTGTTTTACGTTATCATACAGGAGTCTATTCATTTCTGGTCCGCATTATAGTGTTGTACGCTTATTACGTAGTCCATAAAAAAGGTTTTATACGTTTTTAATGAAAAAGAAGCAACAATAACAACAACAGGAACAAGACAAAGGTCGAATGGAAAGTACCAGCAGAGTCCGACCCATGGGCATTTAGAACAGCTACCGAGAAAAATAGAAGAAACCAGCACACTGTTCTGTTGTCACTAGCTATGCTGTTACCACAGAGACCCCTAATCTGATAATGTGTTTTTCACGGAGACTATTAAAGGGCAATTTTCAAAAGTTCCTGAGTCGCTGGGAGAAACACATTATCCCTGTCATTGATTCTCCAGCGGGTAGACCTGCCTTGCTTTTTCTAGTGCTGTCTGATGTTCAGAATGAGAAAAAACAGGGTGAATTTGTGTTAAGGAAACGGCTGGAAATACAACATAAATCTTCAAGATGCTCTTAAATGCATGGGGGGATAGTCTCAAGAACTGTGATAATTACCGGAAAAGTAGCTTAACGCAACTCTTCATATCGCAGTCTATCGCGGGAAAACAACTCTGTGTTAACTCAGTATTCACAACACGGAGGTACAATGCGATAGACCCACGACAACAAGTCAAATACCTGCTATAAAGACAACGCAATCCAGCAAAAATGTGAAACACTAACACAACTGCAATTCCTACGCGTCAGGTGGAAAAATGCACTATAAAAGCAACAAAAACAACAAAAACAATACACCAAAAACAATTCAAACTGCGTAGCACCATGGATGCACCCGAACCTAGTGCAGAGGCCAACGCCAACACCACAAGCCCCACAGACCACCAGCAAGTAACCTCAGGGTCTGGGAAGGCCAAGGAGAAGACGAAGAGGAAGACGGGGTGCAGTCCGCTGCAAAACCAGGTCAGCGTCACGGAGGTGACGAATATATGACACTTTACAACGCACGCATTACAAGGTGTGTCATTACAACGCATTTTTTACATCGCAAAATCTATTACAACGCATGTTGTTACAACGCATGTCATTACAACGCATAGTCCATTACAATGCAATTACTGTTCTAACTCCGCTGGGGCGTTACTTTGGGGAATGCATTGTAATGGATTATGCGATGTAATGACATGGATTGTAATGGATTTGGTGATGTAAAAAATGTGTTGTAATGACATGAGTTGTAACACGTGCATTGTAAACAATGTTTCCCCGCGGTGACAGTACACTACCATCAACAGACCCACAATGAAACTAACGTGAATGCAGTCAGAGTGTCGAGGAGGTCAATAGGTGCTGGCATGATGTGAAAAGCCACACCAAGCACAAACCCACTGCCGACGGGAAGGCAGCAATGGCGAGAGGAGGTGGGAGTACTTCACCACAGGAGGAGCTGGAGGAAATAGAGGCCACAGTCATCAGTGTGGAGACGGTGCAAGGAGGTGGGAGTACCGACACAGCTCGATAGGACCTGATACAACATCGACTGGGTGAGTAACAACCAGGGACTGGGGACGGGGGAGATGGGCACAATGACACACATGCACAATGATGTGTAGCACACTGCACATCCACAATGACCCTGGATCGTGTCCCTGATCCCCGTGGCACACTGCAGCACACACACATAGCAATCACAGCACATCACACAACAATGTGGTACAAAGTGCAACACCGACAATGCAGAACAGGGGACACAAAAGGGTCCGCTCATGTGCAGAAACAGGCCAATCACATCAAACATAGCAGGAAACTGTGAGATTCATATGTACGTGTACAACCTCACATTTGTCACGTAGTCTAAATGTCCACTGTCCCGCAATAAATTGCCAGCACCGCCCGAACAGTCACAATGTACATTGTCATACAGTCTGCATGTCAACAAGAACAATGCGCCAACATACATGTCAACACAATGTCAACATGCATCTCTCCTTCACATTTCAGAGGGACAAACAACACCTCCAGCAGAGCAGACCAAACAACCCATCAGTGATGCTGGAGACGACCACCACACCTTCGACACCGACTCACCACAACAGCTCATGGACATCTCCTGCAACCCACTCCCAGAAGCAGGACAACCAGCTATATAGAGGAGCCCCAGCCCCTGCACAGACCACACAGCAGGAAGCACCCACCAGCACGGCTGGCTCCTAACATGCCACTGAGGCACACATCTCTAAAATGCCAGGTGTCAGAATGCCAAAAGGAGGTGTCCGAACAGGTGCGAGTGGGGTCAGAGCTCATGGAAGCCGAACAACATTACATATGGGGTGTCTAAGTCCCATCAGGGACCACCTGCACCCCACAAAGGAGATTTCTCAAGGCTAGTTTTTCTTTTCTGATGTAAAGTATTTAAGTATCCAAATAGTGTCAATGTCCAAAATATCAAAAGTACAGTTTTTCAGGAACAAGGTTCTTTAGTTTGGCTAATGCCTTCTTCGGTCCCTGCTCCGAGTCCTTCAGCGTCAGGGCGGTCATCGGGGTGAATCCCAGCCTTGAGAAAGCCCCGGCGCAAATCGCCATGAGGGGGCAAAACACGTGTCGGCTGTCCATGTTCTATGAAAAACAATAAAGTTACCTTTCTGCAATGAAAAACAGCTCTGTCCTTTGTACTACAATTCTAAAGAACGAATATTAATTCTGAAAAAACTCTCGAGATCTCTTTGGAGTACACACTCATCTTTCCCTAAAACTTGTTTTGCTATATGAAGCCCAAGAGGTCCAGAGCTTCGAGTGTGTCTCCATTCAACAATAATCATAGCTTATTCAAGCGTTGTTAAAGCCCTGGAATTCTTGGACCTTTGCTACTCTATCCACAACCCCACAAAGGAGACCCACACTGCGACAGAGACAGATGCATTTGCACATTTCCTGTACCTAACCATGCCCAGAGCCCTGGAATTAACATTCACTCACTCACGCTGGACCTCCGTAAGATGGCCCTTACGTATTGAGTGGCTTATGACAAAGCTACATGTACAAAGCAAAATGTAATGTTGTAGGGCATTTAGCCCTCATGCACACATCATGACCACACTAACACACGCAGATAGTTTGTAGAACTGGCTACGTGCATGTGCACCCTGCTCCTTTATTGGCAGGGTCACATGTACAATTATGCTTGTGCTGGATCTGTGTTGGGTGAGTGTAAGCCAGCCCTCAGGGAGTTGTTGGTGCTGGCAACAAATACAACAGTGAACACTATTAAGACGGAAACAGAAAACACCAGTGACAACAGCGGAGCATTATGGTGGTAGCCGGAGCAAGTACAGAGGTCACTCAATGAGCAAGCAGAAGTTTCCATGAGTTGCAGTGCACTGAGGTTGAGGCACTAAAGCTGAGTGCGCTCATGTGAATAAAATCTCTAGAATTTGGTCCCTTCGGGATATTCCTGATGCAGCTGCAGTGGGGGGTGTCACACCTGCATCGTCTTCCTCATCATCGTCACAGGTGTCCCACACTGCCTGAGGTGACATTGCTGCGTGAGCTCGCCACAGCACATATCCAAAACAGAAATGGATGATGACTCATGGTGCACTGAGTTAATGGCACCTGCAGTACTGAGCAGGGAATCATGAATGTCGGGGAACAGACTTAGCTTAGTGGTACCGGGGCTGAGAGGGGATGTTGTCTGCGGTACAATGATATGAACTCGGCGATTGCTAAATCAAGACTCAGTCCCAACTGTGTGAACTACTTGACCGCAGTGTAGGCTGGAGGCAGCGGTCAGCAGGGTCCCACAGCCAAGTGTTGTTGGTGACACTAAGGCTGCTGTCGGTAGTGTTCGATGTCCTCTGTAACGATGATCCTTTTTTCCGCCGAACAGAAACGAGTCTTCCTCTAACATATCTCCTTGTGTGCAATGATATGTAGTCTGCCATTTAAAAATCAAGACTTAGTTCAACATGTGTGTCTTATCCACGCTCTGTGTGGCCCGAGGGCAGTAGTCCACGTGGGGCCACAGAAACGTGTTGTTGGCATGCCATGCACAGGCTTGGTGGCACCACATAGAAGGGAGTATAGTGACTTCAACTCAGCCATAAACATCGTCCTCTGCCATAGTGTAATCAAGACTCAGTTCCAAATGTGTAACCTACTAGTCCGCTGTGTATGCCGGTAGAGTATGTAAACGAGAAAGGAGTACTGCGGGCCTGTGTCGTGGAGGCCGTGATGGTCTGAGGAGGCTGCCAGGGTCACAGCCCTCTGGCTTTGAGCTTGCACCGGCATGTGTTCTGCCCTCTTTGACACACGCCGTTGTCGGCATGTGAGCATTGAGGTCTGGGTGTGCAGGGGCGGGCAAGACTGGTTCGGGGACCAGTGGCCCGGGGTGCAGCAGGCGCACAGGATGGCAGGCAACACCACTCATGGCATCGACCTCATGGTGGGGTGAGAGGCGCCGCCCTGGCAGACACGTTGGGTATTCCGGAAGAGGACAACGCCCAGAGTCATATGCCTTTTATTCACACCCCTTGGCTGGCCTGGCGTACGCCGGGCCAGCCCACTCTGCTCACGCCTACGGGGGGTGACATAACAAGCTACATTTCTGCGATCTTCCCCACTGGCTAGGGTGACATAGTTACATCCACTGTCCACTACACTCCAATAACCAGCGGTGTATGTCAACATGGATATGTGTGTGGTCTGCATACTGCAGTCTGGCCATCACATCCATGCCACACTTGGCATTCTCATTCATTGGTCACTTGCCTCCTTTGCACATGTCTGGTCCCCACCTCTCCCCACAATCTGCTATTGTGTGGCTGAGGTGCCATTTCTTTGATGGCTTATGTGCATGGCTGGCACAGGTTCCCACAGTGAGTTGTGCTATCATGTCCGGTGGGTGGGCATGTTGTATGTGAGTTTGTAACATGTGCATTCCCAGTTGTGTGTGTTGCATGATTGTGGAGTTGAGGTGTGTGGTGTGTTCATTTGGTACTTGCCAATGAGCAGTGCTTTTCCATAGGTGCCATCCTGGTAGCGCTGGATAAGGATGGACTGTCGTAAGATGTAGAAATCATGCACACTGCCTGGGTGGTTAGCGTCAACATTGGTGGAGATTCCCGGGTGGTCCACTGTTGCCTGCACATTGATGGAATATATGTGCTTTCTTTTGCAGTTGTGTGCAGTGTTGCCAGGGGTGACAAGTAGGACATGTGTGTAGTCAATTGCCCCCTCACACACTGCGGGAAGCCAGCTATGATGTAGATGCCTTGATTGGTCTCAAGATGTTCCTGCGCAGTGTGGGGAGGTATAGATAGTGGGTACCAAGCTGATGATGTCATCCACGACTGTTGTGTGGAACTTGTAGTGGGCTGGCTGTGAAACTCCTCCGACTCTGGTGGTTGTTGGTTGAAGGGTACCAGTGGCCCAAACATGCACCACGGCCAGCAGCTTTGTCTGAGGTGGGATGTTGGTTGTCCACTGTGTTGGTACCATCAGCCTGTGGCAATGGTGGTCAGGATGCACAGGATGGTTGTCCCTTTGAGCCCATAGTGGGCAATGGCATTCTCTGGTGTTGGGTCTGTGAGATTGGTGCATTTTCTGAGGGTCACTGTCTTTGTCTGCGCTGCCTCAGTGTTGGTCTGGGGGGGCGGTGGAAGTCCTGGGGGGTGGGGTGTGGTCCTGGGGTAGTGTTGATGGGTGTTGTTGCCCTCTTGGGTGTCCGACCTGCGTGCTCAGTGGCTCCATGGCATCTGTTGCCTTTCAGGTGTGGCTCTGGCCTTGGCTCCCTTTTCTGGTGCAGGCTGTGGTCTGACTTTACACCAGGTCAGAGCAGGTGTTAATTTCATGCAGCTAACGCGCCTTATCGCATGTTTTGTGATATTCTCGCCAATCTGGGTGGCCGCTGAGAAAGTTGCGGAGTGGTGTTGCGACTTTTTGCATGAGAACACCTACTCTGTATCTCATTAGCGATAGTTGAAGGGGTCATCTGTGGTGATGTTTTTTGCTGCTGCTATTGCAGGTAAACTGGTAATTTGGGCTGTTATCACCAGCTCGTGAATGGGGCATTAGTTTTATCGCAACTTTGGCTGCGATAAAGTGCTGATAGCTCGGCGATAGTTCCTTGAGACTATACCCCATGGAGTCTTCAACTCATATTGAGGTGTGCAAAGCCATGTTGGTTCATTACATTTCAGATCTTACTAAGTTATTGTTACTCTGTGTACAATGTAATTGGAGTTGGAACGGTAAAGGCATCACTCCCTACAGAGACTAGATTTTGCCCTGGACACGCAGTGCTGTAGAGCTTTTCAAAACAAACTGAACATCGTCCATCTCCGAAAAAGGTACTCTCATTTACTGCGATTCAGTTGTAAACATTCCATCAATCTCATGAGACACAGATAATATGACCTTTGGAAGCAGGACCACGAAGGCGATCAGCTATGATCATTTTTCAGACATACACGATCCTTGTTTTCTATTGTGACATTTCAGGACCTTATGTTCATCATCAAACATACTGCAACGTGCATACATTTTCCATGCGCAATGCACTCGGTGCCAACACCATTAGGCAGCTGCCTTAGCACACATTATGCACGCACATATTAACGTCAGATACCCCAAGAGATGGCATTCAACATATAGACAACAACTGAGAATGATAGAATGCCACTAAGTGATAAAAAATTTATAAGGGTTTCTGTGTTATATCTATTGAGGTTGTTGGCAGTCACCGTAAAATCATATATCATACAAATGTTGTGCACAGTTAAGTCTGAGGGGCTGAAGGTGATGCGTGCTACACATAACAGTGGAGTG